>NC_141394.1:69481352-70106352 GCF_034619465.1 Leptosomus discolor | reverse complement strand
AGACCTCCTCCCCCTCCCATCACTAACCTTATATATCAAGATCAGAAAGACTTAGGCATTAGTTTGGCTGTACAGGAGTAGTACTTTTATGTCCCATTAACTCCATGGGATTGTTCACAACACATGGCCCTAAACACACACATAAGTCTTTGTGAGACTGAGATTTAAAGAGGCTTGAGCTTCTAGATTAGCTTTGTGTTTTTTCACTTCCTAGCTCTCTTTAGCACCGTTTCTCTGTATTAACAAACTCACTGGCAAAGTTACATTAATATAAGCAACTCTGTAGTGAAGCTCCCACCCACTGATCTTTAGCTATCGATCTGGCTTTGCCTTTCAGCACTAATGCACTGTCCCTTGTGGTTTGTGACAAGCTGCAGCAACTCACTGCAGATGGTAAAACAGATTCTTAAATATTGATTTGAGGCTCCACTTTTAAAAGCCATACCCTCTAGAGGTATTGATGAGAAGCCTAGTTTTACTATTGGGTCATTGGATAAAGGAATGCTTTATGGTAGGTGGAATTTCAGTCTGGTGGTGTGGAGGTAGCTTCAGAAACTTGCTTTTACTCAGAGAAGGAAAATGATGTATAAGTGACCAGGGCATGAAGAGGTGCCCTCTGAATTATATAAAAACAAGTAGAAATTTGAAATATAAAAAAGATACTGCTTTTTCAGTTTAAAATGTGATAAGCAACTACAGGCTATGGTAATTTAAAATGTTAAGTAGTTGTGGTTAGTCATTTATACTTCATGTCTTATAAAATAATTGTATTTTAGATTGCTTGTGAAGGTGGACTCAAATATTCCCCCAAATGTATAACCATATTAATCAGTGTAGAACATGAAGGCAAAATTGTCGCATTAACAGAACACCCTGATCTTGAGAGAGAATTACTGAAGGGGGTGAATGTATAAGTGGATTGGCTTAATACAAAACAATAAAACGTTCAAAGACAGAGAAAAATAGAGCAAATAATAATGGTAAATCAAACTATTACCATAAACAGTGAAGCTAAAAGCCATGAAGAGACCATGAATTTCAAAGGGAGCTTTGAAATTGGTCTTGATTCACTTAGAATGAACTCAGGAACTCTTTCATATGAAATCCTAAAGTAGATTTTAAACAGTGCATAATAATGGCCAAACCTGGGCAGAGCAGAGGACCTTCTAGCCCAGTATGGGCTCTGATAGGGGGCAGTAGCAACATCAACAGAAGATGTAAGAACAGAGCAAGTGTATAATCTTTAGCCTCTGCAATTTGCAGTTGGAAACTTGGGGTTCAGGGACTTTAGTGGGAGTGAACTTACTTCATTTAACAACACTCAAATGGATGTTTGGGTTTTTTTTTCCTTGAATTTGTGCAGTTATTTTTGAATCTGTGTATAATTTTTACCATGCACAATATCTTTCAGTAAAGTCTTTAGTAGCTTCATTAGGCATAGCATGAAGAACCATCTGCTCTGTACTTACCCTTTCCTAGTTTCACTTGGTGACCCCTACTTGTTGATTGGAAGAGACAGAATACAAAGTGAACTGTCGTTCCCTATTTATCCTTTCCACGCCACTCTTAATTACAAACCCCTCAGTCTTTCCTGGGCTGAGGAGTCCCAGTCTATTTAGTCATTCCCTGAATGGAAGTAATTTGATACTTCTGGTCATCGTTGTTGCCCATTCTTGTGTCTTTTTGAGACCTCTATCACATTAGGGGTAAGAACAGAATTACAAATAGCTGAAAACGTGAGCACATCTTGAAATAAATGGCACAAAAAAATAATAATAATGCTTTCTCTGTTGAAGGATAGTAACAAGTGATACGGACTTAAAAAATGAATGTGATTAGTATTTTTATGTAAATTTGGTGAAATTTAGCTAAGTTTTGTTATGCTAAACTTCATGAAATATCTGTGGTGGAGCAAATCACAGCTGGCCTGGGTAGTGGTGCTAAATTGCCATCTAAACGTTAATTAGAGTGTAGTTGAATAATTTGTAAGATTTTTAGTTTAGGATCATGTTTTGTGAGAAACATTTAATTAGTATAACCATGTATTCCAGAAAAAAAGAATGTCTACAAGTGTTTACTTATCAGCTATCAGGAGAGCATGTTGGCTCTTGTTCCTTTTGCAAGTTGCTGTGGCTAGTCTGTCAAGATGGGTGAAATTCCGTATATTTCAAAGTACCATTTTCCAGTACGTTTTAATCAGGTATTGCAGACATTTTCATTTGAGATCTGAAATGGAAGAGAGATTTAATTTAGATGATAAATTGTTTGGCCAGGGACTGCATCTGTTTTCCATGTTTATGAAACTTAAAGCCCGCTGAGAGATTACCTGATCCACTGCCAGTATTTCCAGGTCCAGTTGAAATACGCATGTTGTGTGTGTACCTGTGTAACCCAGAGGTTATCTGTACTAAGTCCCGAATTCAGCCTAACTGCAGACTGTTTGCATGCTTGGATAGTAAAAAGGAAAATTATTCTCCCTTTCCTGTTCCACCATCTTCAATGGCTCTGGCTTCTCCAGTCTTCTACCTCCTCATTAACCCCACTGCCTCTTTTCCCAGTGTTGCCAAAACTGTCTTCACCTATTTGTAGCTGTGACCCTTGGACAGGAACTGCACAATTTTCTGCATCCATTAGCTGCCTTTGGAGGGCGAGAGACAGTTATTTCATAGTGCAGGATTTCCAAGGACTTTAACAACACTTAAATGCTATAAAACTAGAAGTTTTCAGAACAGGATACAAAATATTAACAGTATCTTCTAGGAAAAAAAGCTTTAAAACGTTATTCTTTGTTCATAAGTAGAAAGAAAATAGCTTCAGAAGCAGCTTTGTTTTTCTGCTATAGGGAATGACTTTTTAAGGCTGTTTATAATTTTATCTTATGAATGATGGAATTTCTTACCAAATCTGTGGAGCTGCTAAGCTTTCATCTTCAAGTTTTCCCTGGTTTTGTTTATGTTCTCCCACCACCACATAATCAGTTCTGTGATATATGTAAGCATGATTCATCTCTGCTTTTCTTTTTAAAGATATTTGGCTTTGTAATAGCAAAAAGTTGGTTTTATCTGTAGTTCTGCTTTAGGTCAGCAGTAACAGAAATTTTCAAGGTTCATATCTTTATGCCTTAAGGAGTACACCATGTTATCATCAAGGGTCTTCTCCCTTGCTAGTTCTCTGCTTCTCTTTGTTTTGTTTACTGATATTTGACAGTAAACCCTTGCAGTTATCATCAAGTGCTCAGGCACATAACAAAATTTTGCCAAAGCTTATGCTCTATGTTTCTCTCTTTTAAAAGCAATGAAAGTTTTGTTTAACTGAATACAGTTGACATTTCTTTTATCCCAGCAATCTATTATACGCTTATAAATTCAGGTCAAAAATAAAAAGTAGCTCCAGATAAACTTTCATTATATTAGAGAGATAGCTTTTCTAACCCCTGCCCCATATTATCTCAGATACTGTTATTGCTTTCACTTTAAATAGATGATTCTTCTTTGTGTTTTTAAAAAACATTTGTATTTGTATTTTTGAACCATCTGCCTTGCAAGAGTGCTGTGAGTGCTTGTATTTTTATTTCAACTAGGCAAAAAAGTGAAGGTAAGAGGAAAAAGAGAAGTGGAAGGAATGTTGAAAATTCAGCCGAGGCATTACCCAAGGTCCTGTAGTATAATGTAGAGAATCATGCATACTCTTTGTTGTGATGATTCTAGAGGAATACAGGATTTTGTATGCTATATTGGATTGTGACACTGCACCCACTATATGAGCCATTTTTAGCATTATTATTAATTTTTAAAGTTCACATATGCCAGAATTTGCACCCTGCAATGATTAAAGCTCTGCCCAGCAAACAAAGTATTAATTTTCAGTGGTGCTGGAGTCTGGAGAATACCAATGATGCCATCAAAAATGTGTGTCTTTGGAACTCGGACAAACAAAGAGAAAAACCTTTTATGAGAACATGGGGTTTTGTGTTTTCTGAGGCTGAGTTATTTTTGGCTTTTGTTCCACACTTAGTTACAATCTACTCACTAATTTTCAGTGGAGTGCACACAGTCGTACTGTTTGATTTATTGCTTTCCTGTGTTCCGAGCTGTTTGACATCCTTTGTGCACAAGTACATATTTGGGAAACTGGAATATCATACAGCAGCAAAAGGTAGCTGGTGAAGCTGAAGAGGAAGGCAGTATGGGTGACTACCAGATCTCTCTTCAGACCATTATAGTGGGATTTCAAAGCATGCGGTCACACCTCGTGGCCCTTGCAGTTTGCATGGTGTGGAACATTCCAGATGTTTTTGGCAATTAATGTGAAACTAAGAAAGAAGATGTGTAAGCAAGGTTACATTCATATGCATAATCCTAATTTTTGTCAGCCATTAGTTCTTGTTTAGAATTGAACTTGAAGATCAGTTTGGGTTGGTTTTTTTTTTTCTTTATTGGATGTGTCTTGTCCGAAATGTGTTGCTTTAAAGTTTGTGGAATCAGGCCCATATTAAAATAAATGGGAAACTGCAGTGGCAGCGCCTGTGACACTCAGAGTGCAACTCACCGGCTTGATGAGAGCCACAAGGGTGTTAGTGGGAAGTGTGTGTACCACGTTCTTTTTAGCTACTGCTCAAGGTGTCTGCTTTCTTTTGGCCAGAGTGTAGAAGGGAAACTGAGTGAGATGGACTTTCCCATGCACTCTAGCTGTTCCTGCCTTTTATTTTTATTTTTTTTTACATTAGACATATTTCTGAATGATAAATGCACACCTTAGAGATGCCTTTTCTATCCACTGATTCTAAGGAGAGTCTCCATGTCTACATTAGATCAGAGAAATTCAAGGAACACTAAGAAATTTTTTTAATGAGAAACGAGAGTTTGTTTCTCAGCAGATGGCAGATCCTTTTCAGAAAGAAGCAGCATGGTTTTATGCTGCAGATTTTCCTCAGGATTCAGCAAAACAGTGCTCTGGCAAGTATCCTTCACCCAACCCATCCTTCTCTCCAAAGTCTGGACTTCTGAGAAAAGCTACGCTGGTTTTTCGCTTGTGAGCAGGAAGCTATACAGAAAGGGACTGAGCATTTTTATTTCCCTAAGCAGACTTCCCAGCTTACCCATGTATCTGCCAGTGGAGTAAGGGGCAGGAATGACATCTTCCTTGGAGGCTCCTCTCCAACGCTGGCTGTACCCAGAGATATGCTCAGCTTCCCTCTTCAATCCCATGGTATCTCTCTATTCCACAGTCCTGTCATCGAGGCCAAATTTAAATCTGAGCAGCGTCATGCGAAAGCTCAGCACACCACACCATTTGTGGTTACTATGTTCATTAGTTTACAACTAGACAGGTAGCTTCATGTCTTTCATATAATTAGGACTGTGAAGGTTATCAAGAACAATATTAATGAAAGGTAAATACCTTTTTTCATGGGAAAAGTTAATTATTAAGAAGGTAATCAAGAAATTATTCAAAGAGTATAATAGAATTTGTAATTGAATTCCAGTAGAGTTCTGATTCCAGGTCCTGGTCTAACAAGATTTATTTAGATATAGAAAAGTAAGCTAGATTTGGAGTCTCACGTTTTGGGTGCTGATTGCCCCCTCACATAAGAGCCACCTCCAAAAGATGAATAGAAAATGTGTTTCCAGTGCAGGCTGGCAAACCTGGTTTTGCAAACAGTGGGCTAGCGCTGTGTTTTCTCCTACCAACTTGAAGAGGCCAGGGTTGAATTTGAATTGCTTGCCTGAACTGTAGTCCAACTCAAATGGCTGGTACTGCTGCTCTGTCTCCAATTACTCAACTTGTATTAGGCAAACTGAATGAAGACTGCTTTTTTGCAGTGCATGCATAACTTTATGTTGATGCTAAACCCAAGATAGCTAAGACCCAAGCACGCTATATTATCTCACCTTCATTTCCTGAGGGCAATGCCTTGTTCTGGTTGCTCGGGCATATGCTGCTAGTTGCTAAGCTTTCTCTGTAACACTGGGAGCTCCTGCTTAATTTCCTGTAATAATTTTCCTGGCTTGGTTATGCTGACCATAGGAACTACCTGCACAGAATTGCTGCTACTAAAATTTTTACCACTATCTTTCTTTCTGTAATGATAGGAGGCTTTCATGCCTGCATTAGTTTCTGCAGTTAATTAATCTAAGTCTTCTAATACTTACTGTGGTAAGGATAGAAAAGCAATAAACAGCGCAGATAAAGGATGAAATGGTTTAATCTCATTAATTAACAAAATACTGAGTATCTGTTGGACAAGAGCCAAGAAAATATATCTCAGCTATAAATGAAGGTGTAGTTCAGTTAGTGTGGTGCTGGGTTGTTTTTTTTTTCTTTCTTTCCTGGTTTTAATAGCAACTTCACATCATAATTAGGAGGATGAAATTCCTGCCAGCCATGTACCTAGTTTGGACAGATTAAAGGGAAGAGGTATGAGAAATGATAATTGCTTTGTGCTCGTCAGACTTCTATTGAAAATCTGACAGGATAATTACAAAATACCTGCTTTGCAGAATGTCTAGGCAAATTTTTAAAGAGCTATTTAAAGTTGTTCGTTTACAATCTGTCTGAAAAGAAAAGTTTTTTCCCCTTTTTGAAGTAGTTCATTACCATTTAGATGTGTGGTACATGTTCAAATATAGACCTTATTCTCATGTGCACGCCTGGCTGCATTCCACTGCCCACCCCCAAAGAAAATTGCCCATAATTTTTTGCATTACCCCACATACTTCGCCCACATACTCACCCTTAACTTTCAGCAGAACATTATTTCACCTGATGGAAACTGTAACCTTGTTGCTTTCAACAGTCTGAATCATAGTCAGATAAATGAATTGAGAGAGAAATGTTCCAGTGGACTACACAAAAAACTCTGTTTGGACTGACAGTAAAAGGTTGTTCTACTTTAAGCACATTTTCATGTCTCATCATATGGCTTTTCTTCACCTGCTTTTGAAACTTGAAAATTACACTCACCAAATTGCCAATTTTCAAAGAATGTTCTAGACGTAGGTGCCAAAACCCTACCGATTTTGCTGAGAACTGAAAGACCATGAAAGCATGACTTTCTACTAAAGTTCACCATCTGAGGTCATTTGAATCACAGGTCCACAGATACCTGCAGAAAGGCAGCAGAGTTGCTCTAGGCACCTGGTAGGCAGGACTAGAGTTAGTGCAGGCTTTTTGGGAAAGGATGAAGAGGCCCTGGTGATTAGTGGACTTGTAACAGATAAAGTAGACCCCACTAATACCAGTTGTTTCAAGTTCCTACAATTCAATGCGAGTCATCCAGTATCATTATTATGAACAGTTGAACAGGGATGACCAGTCTTCTAGCTCCAAGAGCTGTATTTCCCTGTATGGAGGTACTGTAAGCAATATTTCATGATCCCCTGCCTTGTTGGATCGTGCAGCGCACAAAACAGCTGACCAGCACATACAGTGAGTTGAGTACTTTCCAGAACTGCCAGCAATTGCACATCAACTAAGTAGTTCAGGTAACCACATGGAAATCACTGTCTATTTTCTGCTCACCTCTCAGGAAGAGGTAACTGCAATTTGCAATTGCTTTTCAAAATTCTCATGTTTAGTCTCAGATGCCTTCAGACATGACCAGTGTGTAGCCTGCAGACTGGCCAGCTGGTTCTGGCAACCAGGGCAGGCTTTGAGTACCCACTCTTCCCGGTGATGCCAAGACTGTTGTGAGACCACATGTACACCTTTCATGGGACAGGGACACCTGAATTTTGGTTATGTCAGGAAACAGGACGTGCAGACCCCAGAAAAAATGACCATGGATGAACTGCCTTGCTATAGGTAGCTATAGTCAACTAACTGGTGTATTTACATAATTTCCCAAAGTGATGCTTCGGGCCCATAGCTATAAGGTTAATTATTGTACTATTTAAAGCTTACAGTTTGTATTTTATATAGAGATAGAAGGATAAATTAAGTGCTGGGCATATCAATTCTATATCATGTGACTTAGTTTATTGAATTACATGTTTCACAAGAAATGCACAGTTCAGATCATACAACAGAGAATTTTTAAATAGAATTCTAATTTCTCTCTTGCTTTTTTTTCTTTGAACAGTTTATGAAGAACCAGAAGACCCCAGTAACAGATCATTTTTTTCAGAAATTATTTCTTCAGTGTCAGATGTTAAATTCAGTCACAGTGGTAGATACATGCTAACAAGAGATTACCTCACTGTCAAGGTTTGGGATCTGAACATGGAAACAAAGCCTGTGGAAACATACCAGGTAGGTATCTCCTACGTTTTGAAATGCAACAATATAAAAGCATCTCACTGTTCAAAATCTGAATGTTTTCCTAAACCCTCATTGCTTGGCCTGAGAAGCAGCTTGCTAGCTAAGAGAGCCGCTAATCAAGATGGTTAAAATCCTCACAGTGGCATCCTCTTAGTTGGAAAAGGGCAATTTCAGCATTCGTAAGGCCTGGGGAGTCAGGGTAACACTCACTGTGGATTGGGCTCTTGAAAGAAACAATCCTTCTAACAAGGGAAATCATTTCACTTTGGCATCTGTTTTTAAATGATGTATTTCACTATTAACATTTAAAAGAAACTCAGGAAAGGATTTTGTGTGTTGTTTAGCATTCTGCTCCCACTGGGACTGCTGAGAGTTTACACCTTTGTCATTTCAGAACTTGTTTTTAAAACTTCATCTATGCATTTCTCCCTCGTGCCTAGTTTTAGAAGCAATCAGTGTTAAACCCTAACATCACCACTGACACAGCAGTTTGTGAATGCCAGACAGATGCATCTGGTTGCCTGAATTCAGTGCAATATTATCCAGACAAAATGCCAGTGGCTCCAGCCAGCGCTGAGTTTGTACTCTGACATCTGTTCTGTTTGGCAATAGAGGGCTGAGCTTACATTTTTTTGACTCTGCCTTGGAGAAGAAAAATATGTCTGTGACACAGAAGCTGCTTGTTATGGAAATGCAGTGAGAAAAAACTGTTAAGCTACCTACAGGAGAGTATGCAAAGTAGCAAAAATGTCATTCATTTGACTCATAGTGCTTACTTAGAGACAGCGTTGGAACAATCCTTTGCTTTCTGTGTCTATATAATGGCAGGTGGGGTACAGTAGTTCACAGTAACTATGATTAAGACCAGTTTTAAAATAACATGTAATGAGAGTTTGGTAGTGTATCTTGTCAAAACAACCAAAATTTTACTTCAATAATATTGGAGGTATTTATTAGCTAGTATTTAGTAGATGAAGTGGGCCCCAGTGTTTTCTGATGCACCAGTTACATTTTGGTGGATACTCTTCAGTGTGTCTCCTATTAGTACTGGGAAGTCTGAGCCTGTATACCTTTAAAACTACAGAACTGGGTTTGCTCTGAAAGTGGCAGTACTTGTAATGCTAAATGTGTTAGAAATGTTGATATGCTGTGAAAATGGAGTGGGAGGGTACGGGCGAGACTGTCTTTTATATAACAGAATCATATCTTAGATTTTGGGAACTTAGGTATTTTATACTTATGGTAATGGAGTAGACAACCTTGTCCTTGGAGAGGAATAGCTGGTCAAGCCAACCGAAAGACACCTACTTTTATCTCCTTATGTAGGTAGCTGTGAAACAAGCTGGCCACCTTCAAATCAGTCACACCCAAGAGTGGGGCCAAATAAAAAGTTCTATTTCTCCATGCTGAGATGGGAAAAATAAATATAATGCAACATTTTCAGTACTGATTATTGCAATCAGAAGCTTACATAAAAAAAAAAAAAAAAAAAAGACCCGCAACAACAAACCCCTTGCAAATATAACAGTGTTCTTGCTGCCTTACTTTAACCTATTGATTGCCTTCCATTTTCAAATACTTATCCAGTGCCGTGTTATGAGAATGCAGATGCATTGCTGAGTGTTGCAGCAGACTAAAGAAGAATCTAAAACACAGGGGCCTTTAGGAAGCCAATAGCATAAGACTCCACACCGTCAAACTGCTCTGGGCAAGCTTTCATAATTTTCAACTGCAGAGAGTAGAGAATTCTGTTAAGAAAAAGTGGTTTAAATTACTCTTTGGAATATTTCTCTTAGAGGTATCTTTCTCTCACATACATGTCTCATACAAACTTGGAAATCTCTCAAGGAGATTTTTGTGGTGGATCACCCAAAGGCAACAAATAAACCTAACATTTTCAGTTATTTTCAGAATTACAGTGACATGTATATCATTAAAAGATTAAAAGATATTAATTAAAAGATTGAGTTTCTTATTTCATCCACTGCATGGTAGCCACTTAGATATTGTCTAGCTGCGAGACTCATGAAGGTCACATCAGGAGATTTCCCCACAGGGTTGTAAGAAAGAGTGAAGTCTGTAACTGTATCGCTTCATTATCAGGTTACAATTTTAGTATCACAAAAAGAAGTCGAATTCCTCATGCAAGTTCCTTTTCTTATCAGTGCTGTGGCTAAAAGAATGCTATTGCATAGAGCAGCTGCTGCAGCCTTACTGAAACATGTCATCTGCTGACAGTGATTCAATATGATTTTCTCCTGTTTATGCTTCTTATACAAGAAAAAAAAGGCCGAGTATGGTGCACTGGACAGCACTAAAAGAACAATACAGTGGAATGGCAGTGCTTGAATGTTGTAAGGCAGCCATGCCTAACAGGATACTCTTCTGGTGCTGCCAGGTGAATTACCCCAGCAGAACCATACCAGCAGCAACCAGAGGTGAACACATTCATAGCTGATAATAGGTTGATCCACTTTTGGCAGGGTCTGTTGCATAGGGATTTGGACTAATCTGTCACTTAACAGTGCAGTTCGTGATTGTGAGTATTCAGTCCCAGTGACATAGTTCCCTGCATAGTCATGTTGCTGTGTTAGTCTTGAGCACAGAATTACTAGATATTTCCATGAAGGCCTGACCTAAAACAGTGCAGTGAAGAAAAGGAGAATGCCTTTTGTAATTAGGAATGAATTTGGTTTGGATTCAAGTAGTATTCACATGTGGTAAAAACAATATGTAACAGAAGGCAAATCTGATTTTACCCTCAATTGGTAGTGGCAGATGAACATGCAAACGAGGTGAAAATTAAGTTTCTTCCAGTTAGTTTTTCATAGTCACTCTGAGGGTCTGAATGTGGTCAAATGGGGTAATCAAAGGGTGCACGTGAAGAGCGAGCTGGTTGTCCAAGGCAGTAGTGCAAGTCTGCAGCATCACTCATGAAAAAGGAGCTGAGACCTTGAAGAGATCAGTAAAAAATCTGAGAGAGGAACTGCAGATTGCTTTTTGACAGAGTTGATAGAAAGGCACAGCTCCAAGCTGTGGAGTTGGACACACTTCGCAAGGGTGTATACATGACAGTGGTCATGACAGATGGCTGCTGGAAATGGTAACAAGAGGAAGACCTAGAAATGACAGTCAATGAGGCAAGTGTGATCTGCTTCCTTCTCCTGCCTTACCCAACCTTTCTATTTCTTCCAAGTGTTAGGAGCTCACAAAGATGATAAAGAACTCCAGTTCTGTAACGTATTGCACTGCTAACATAAAAAAGCTTTAAGTAGAGAGAAAATGAACGGTTTTAATTGCAGAGGGTGCAAGAAACTGCACCAGTACTAAAAGTGTTCAGACCTGTTACTCACCATGAGGGCAAATGCACTTAATTGTGAAATGTTTTATCTGTATCTACCATTTGCCTATTATTTGCTGTATAAGATATTATCTGTTGAAATGCAGCCCAGTGTTCACTCATCTATTAATGAAAATTATTCCATAACTAAAATTTATAATTGTTAATAGCGTTATGTTACAAATATTCTTAGGATACTGTACAATTTGGATATTGAAAATGGGTTAGTTTAAAGAAGATATAAGTGAAAGGTCATTGTCCCTTTTCTGGTCTTGGTAGAAGTTATCTTACTAGAAGAAATGTTTATGCCCTCAGGCCAGAGGAGGATGCTGAGCATCCATGAGCAGGAACAGTCTCCCTAAACTTGCAAGAACCAGTATCTCTGTATGCCAGAGCTATATTATGCCCCTCTGCTATTGGATTGGTATGTGTGGTCCGAGAGGCCATTTACACATCTTTGTTTAGTGTTTCTACAACAACTGGAAGAAAACATTAGGAGTGAAAGTGCATTAGTAAATTCATCTAGGCGGGGATTTTCTAGCTCATTATTTCTTGCAGAATGAAACCAATCATCCAGAAGGAAAACTAATCAAATTCAGCAAAGGATTGA
Source organism: Leptosomus discolor (assembly GCF_034619465.1). Lineage (NCBI taxonomy): Eukaryota > Metazoa > Chordata > Aves > Leptosomiformes > Leptosomidae > Leptosomus > Leptosomus discolor. The sequence continues at coordinate 70,094,143 of NC_141394.1, read as the reverse complement.
AACAGTTTGCATAAGATTTGTCTTTTTATGATAACCCTTGTTCAGTAGAGATGTGTGGCCCAGAGCAGGGGTCTTCTGCCACTTTTCAAATATGTGAGGATTTACGATGTTGTTTTTAAGTCTCAGCCAAAGAGATATCCTTGAACTAAATTAGTGTTCTAATTTGCAGCCTGTGAAACTGCAACCTTTTACTGTATTTGGCTTCTGAAATACCTTACCCAAATATATATAATACCATACACTACAGGGTCTTTTAATAGAGCAAAGTTCTTTCTGCCACAAGTGAGAGTCCGCTTATCTTGGAATATGACATTTTTGTTACTATTTAAATTAGATTTCTTGCACATTAATTAGCACATCTAGGGTATCAGCTGGTGAAATGTCTTTGGGAATTAGGCTAGCACTGAGAAAATCACCCAAGCAGGAAACAAATATGTTGAAGAGGGGTGGCCTGCAGCCTGCTGAGGGAGGTATGCTTCATGCCTTCCTGCAGCAATAATTCTGTAGCACCTGGTTAACTTGGCTGTGGAAAAGTACAGATAGCTTCTCTAGAGTTTAAACACAGTATCTTCTGCAAAGCTACCAATCTGTGCACCATATTTTGAAAGTGAACGTGGGAGATAAAGCAGAGAGAGTGGTGGGCTGCTGGTGGAGTTTGATATTTTGTTTTATTTCAAGAATAACAACAGTTATTTTCTTTGAAACAGGTCCATGATTACCTTAGGAGCAAGTTGTGTTCCCTCTATGAAAATGACTGCATCTTTGACAAGTTTGAATGTGCATGGAATGGATCAGACAGGTAATCCATCCTTATGTCCATCGCTGTTTTCATTTAGCAAAAGAGCTCCCCTATGATGGGGAAAAGTAAAGCGTTACGCATGGTTATTTTCCACATCAATTTACGTCTTCACGTACCAGTGTTCAGGTTGATAAAAGGTGTTTGGATATTGATGCAGTTGTGTCTCTGATCTCCTTAGACATGATGTATACCTTCTTAATTGTGGCTCATGCCTTAGGGGGAAAAAACCCCTTCAAATTCTGTCCGTTTTCACCAAAATAGGTAGATTGCAAAGGTTAAAAAGAATGCTGCTAACTCGCACAATCACACCAACACACTAAGGAATCTTGTGTGATCCTGTATTTACATGAGTTGCCTCAGAAATTCAGTTCGTTTACTGGAAACAGGGAGCGAGGAAAGGCAGTCACAGGCACAGATTCTCGGAAAACTGCTGCCAAGTGACAGCTTCTTCTGAAGTCTACCTCCATCAGAGCAGTCCTTTTCCCTATGCACTGAAGGAGGGGTCCTTGTTTTTATCTTGGACATAATATCTTGTTGAATTTTCATGACGAATATTGGCACAAGTCAGAGAGTCTGAGCAAGGATGCAGTTCTTTGGGGAGTAGGAATATTGTACAGGAAGAAGTGAGCAGCTGAGAAAACTGGGATAATAAAAATGGATGAAATCCAAGAGTACAATGCAAGGTGAGGATTTTAGTTAAAAGAAAAACCTTCATCTTATCAGTTGGAAACAACTCACTGGGACATTCATATGCTAGGTGACTGTGGAAGGGATTAGCAGTCTACAAAACGCATTTGAAAGAGAGCACAGGAGCCAGTTTTGAATGGCACACAATGACTCCTGGCTCAGCAGAGCTAGGAGCCAAGAGGCAAAAGTTTGGCACTTGCTGAGAGCCTGGAACTGTGCCTTCAGCTCACTTAGCCTCTCATTTGGGAAAGAGAAAAACGGTCCATCTCATTGTATTTGAAGCAGGCCTGCCTCCTGGACTGGGCAAGGACTATGAAACAGAGCGTGGGGCAGCTGTGAAAAAGGCAAATATGATCCTTGAATGGGAAGGGCTGGGATATCCAGCAGAGAAAGTAGTAGTGGTGACATCATGTTGGGGTCTTATTCAAAGACCTTTGGACTGCATTTACACATTTCTTGTCCCTCATCTCCAAGGTGGATGAACTGATTGGGCAAATGGACAGCTGCTCTAAAGAGAAGAGAGGGCAGGAGTGGTTTTGATCAGCTTAGCAAAAGAGGAGCCAAGATTATCTTGCTTCTAATAAGTATATCAAGCACGTATATTTAGGGAGGAAGAGGATCTATCCAAGATAAATGTGATTGATAATGACACAACAGCAAATAGATATTGATAATTATAGCCTGGAAATTAGAGGTAGTTCATACCTGTTCAGACAGTCACAGTGTAGAGCAGTCTTCCTGTCCTGAATAGTGGAGATGGAAGAAGACCATCTGTTTTGATGATGGTGCTCAGGAAATTTGTGAAAGCACAAATACATGAGACATTGGTTAAAACGGCAAGCGTCTGAACTTGGAAGTGCAGAACAAGGTCTCTTCCAGTCCTGTGTTCCACAAATGCAGATAAAGTGTAATGCTGTACACTGTGCAAGGGGCATCTTCTCTTTGCACTACTTTCAGTTCTTCTACCTGCCCAATGGAGAGATTCTGTCTTTACTAAGAAATAAAACTTTTACCTTGTATCATTTATTATGCAAAGGAAACTATATAATTCCATTATCTTTGTTGTCTGCATGTCAGGGCAATGGGTTTTCTGACAAGGATTAACTCAGTATTGAGTATCCCCTGTGATACAGACCACTGGCCATTTAAAATGACATAGGTGGACCACTCTGGGCAAAATACTTCCCAGACTGCTATGACTGCAGCTTGGGCACCGGCTGTCCTGGAAATGTCTTTGATACGGTCAGAAAGTGAGAATGACCCACAGAAGTTTTAGGAAAAGATCCAGGTTTTAAGGTTTTTCTCTGAGCCGCCCAAACCTGTGCATGAATGGATGTTTTAGCAGGGTAACTCAGTAGACTGGTTACTACTTGAGTTTGGTCCTACTAGAAATACCAAAATTAAAGCATTTTAATGGACAGAGTTGATCACTGCCTAAATCTGGCACAGAACAGTGCAATCGAATCATTGAGATATTGTGAAACTTCAACAAAGATTCAGGGCTTTTCAGGTCCTTTCAAACCATTTTGCTTATCCTTGATGGGAATTCCCAGTGTATTGTACAGGATGGACAGTCACTTTTTCCCAGGGCTGGAGTCTTTCTCCTGTAGTCAAATGAAGTGTTGCCATCCTCATTACTGTGATAAGACCACTCTCTGGATAGTTGCCTGGTAATAATAGAAATATTATTCATTATCAGGATTTAAAGTGAGCATAATATTTTCATTCCTACTTGACAGATCAGAAGGATCAATGCAGTGAGTAATTATTAAGTGAGAACATGAGATTGTGAGGGCTTCATTTATTGTACTGCCCAGACACTGAGGCGTTGTTAGTCGTGCACAATTACCAAATCCATCACTAAACACAATACACCACTCTTGATTGTAAGAAACTGTTGAGTAGAGTAGCTGGCAACGTTTGACAAAAGGTAAATGTTCTCTTTAATTTAGTTGTTTCTTTTTAAGTGTCAAATGTATCAGCACTGATTTTCATCTTTTGATGAACATTCACACTTCTGAGGTTCTTGCTTCTGTGTATGACAAGTATTGTATTGTTCTGCTATACAGTGCAAGGATTTTTTTTGGTGGATCATAATTTAAATCATATTTGGGTATCAGTAACTCTTAAAAACGGTTCATTTGAATACTAAGATCATTTAATTTGATCCTTTTGGTATGTATTTTTTAAAAGAGGACTACTGCTAAAAGTAAGCAATACCTATTAATGATAGTACTTCCAAGAGATGCTGTAGTACAGTATTTATATTATTAATACATATACATAACATGCAGCTCTAAACATGTTATTTTTATCTTTTGCAGACTGTAGAGGTATAATGACAATTTAAACCAACAGGATTGTTCAGTTAAAAATGAAAGCATGCTTATTATTTAGGTGAAAATACTTCCTATTAATTTTTGTCATTACTAAGGAGTTAATTTAGGCTGTGATAGAACCTGATGCTGAGGCTGTTTACAAAAGAAATCAATGTACGAGAGCTCTGATTAGAACGTGATTGATGCTCAGTTACTCCAATGAGCAGGAACTAATACAATCAGACAGAGCCGATCTCATTTGCTGAAGGGCACATTAATCACTATGTACTTTGGCAACAGTGGTCAGGGGAGGGAGTCAAGCAGGGGTCTTACACTAATTCAACCAGATGAGCACATATTATCTGTAGTTGAGTATATTACACTAAAATCATGCCGTCTTTATTGCATATACATCATTACATGACTACATAGGATATGTAAGCTCTATTTATACAGCGATTTAATTTAGTTCTTCCATTCACTTCCAAAGTCAAGTCTTTTAATAATGACCCTCAAGACACTGTTTTCTTCCCACTGGCAACCAAACTCATTTTGTTATTTCAGTTTTACCTCAAAAATTAGCACTTTTGCAGCTGTTCATGAGTTAAAGAAGACAGTGAAAGAAAAAAGTAATGTAGTAATTCTACGATGGTAGATACGATAGTAAGTGAATACCGTAATTACTATTCTTTTTTTTTTAAGATTTCAAATGACTGGGTGCATGGGAACCCTTCCAGAGAGACTTCTGAATACCATCATGATAAGTGATATGCTGTAAGCAGATGAGTGAAGTCACATACAACTGTTCAGTCAGTCCTTTCCTACTGAAGTGTCATTCATTCCACTGAATATCCGTCAGCCTTCACTCTAATCAGGCAGAATTGGCAGGTCCCAGTGGATGAGATGTTAACAGTCTATTCCTGTCTGGCAGCACGCTCCATGCTGGAGAGCTAGATGACATCATTTTGTTCTCAAGGCTCGGCATGTCAAATATTAGCTTGGAAGGACTTGGGGATCCCCTGTTCTTATTCCCAGTCTTATCCCAGCCAGCTGTACCAGAGCGCCACAACCCTGAATCTGGTGTCTCAAGCTTTTGCATGAGCATACTCCCCAGGAGATGTAAAGAAGTTCCATCTTTGTGATGGGGAGTCAGTCGCTTCACACAGTGCAGTGTAAAGGAAAATTCTCCAATATGCCAGCAGTCCCCCGCTGCTTGCAACAGTGCTTCTTCCTTTCCCTTTGCTGTAATAAATCTCATTTTTCATCCCTATGAAAAATGTTTTTGAAGACTTTTCCTGGAACCGATCCTTTCTTCTCATAAGGTCAGCTTGTCACGAAACCCGAGCTGGTGGACCTTGCATGTCAATCCCAGGGCACTGTAGGTGTGCTGTTCTGCACTGGTACACCTGGTAGTGAAATCTTGCCAATTTAGAGGCTGGAAAAAAAACCAGGCCCTTTCCATGCTGGATGCCTTGAGGGTCTCCTTTGCAGAGATTTAAAAGTCTGTCTGGAGGCAGGCTCTGGTGGAAGCTGCCCTCTCAGTCTCCTCCACTCACGCCTGCTTGGATGTGATGTCTTGCCTCTCTTGCCTAGGGAATGATGTTCTGCTGCCTCTTTTGCAGTGAGGGGCAGGTTAGCTGGGCTGTTTTAGTTTGGCTATCATCCTTTAGCCTGGTGTGTGCCAGTCCTTGAAGACCTGCCCAGCTTTAGTCCTGTTGCACAATCCCGTGGTTTCCATGGTCTCCTGAGCAACAGTGAAGGAGGGGAACTATGATGTAAGCTGAATTTCTCCGGACAAGAGAAATCTGCAGGTGAATAAAAATTTCTGTGCATCTAGGAAGACTAATTTGAGCCAGAGTTAGCACAAAAATTACTATAAAAGTCTTTTAAAAAAACCCCAACAATAAAACCAACACAAAACAATGGAAGGCAGCTGAATGGAGGAATTTTGATAAAAACTTGCGTGCAAGGATGGCCGCAACGTGGATGACATTTAAGAGGTTGGCTCACAATAAAGAAATCTGAACAAAGTATAGGAATAACAGATATGAGAAAGACAGAGAAACGGCAATTCTTGGTGACTGACATGTTTGATGAAATCTCAATGCCTTAAAAATACTGTGGAAGATCTCATTGCAGTTTAGTACAAATGATGAAACCTATTCAGATGCCACTGCGGTTGGTGAAGCAGGGAATTTATTGACCTTCCAACAGAAGTAGAACTTGTTAAAGGGGAAACCATGTACCGAAGCATTTGATTTAACAGAGTCATTACCAAAACCAAAATATTGAGAGCCAAATGTTTTAAAGTATTAAGATGATTAAGGATGCTGAAGCCATCAATAGTTGATAGGGTGCTTCTGTAGACCCTAAAACTCTGGCCCTAAATTAAACATCAGTGGTACAACTACCAGTGTCATGTAAAAGAAAATTGTCATCCATAGGTAAACATTTGCTGGTTTAGCTTTATGTATTCTTCTTACAATGCAAGCAGGGAGAACTTTTCGTCTCAGATCCTTTGCTCCAGACAATTTTACAGATTGGAAATTGACTTTTTAAAGAAGTACCTTAACTGAAATATTGCTGGTTACCACATCAGCGTGGCATAGGGTTAAGAAACCTGAACCGAGTGGATACAGTACAGAGGGAGCAGTTAATGTTCTGCTAATTTCAAAGCAACCTCTCCTGCTCAAATGGGCTTTAGTTCCTGGGAATTTGCTGGAAGGTCGTCAAGGTCAGTGTTGTAATTGCCCAGCTGAAAAGCAGATTGCACATGTGGTTGCATGCAAACCCCGTTTTTGCAGTCCTTGGCAAGAATAAAAATTCCTGCAAAACAACCAACCAGAAGCGCTTTTCCTTCTTTGCATCCCGTGGTAAGCTGGTATATGACCAGCCCAGCCCTGCAGATCTCCCAGCATCCTGACATCTCTGGTGCCACAACCTGCACTACCAAATTCCCACCAGATTCAAGAGCACAGGAACCAGTCATTTATATGTGATAAGAGGGGAGACCTGCCCACCAGCTTATTTCTCCAGCCTTCAGCCCAAAGGAGAAGGCAAAGATGGAAGCCCCTAAACCCTTGACAGCTGAGCAAGTTGTCTGTGAGAGTAAGCAAGACTGGAGGTAGTGGGAGGTAATAAAGAAAGGGTGAGCAGTGAGACCTCCAAAAGTAAAATGAAGAGATGAGAGGGGAAAAAATGAACAGAGAAAGAGAAATGACAAAGTGAAGCAAAAGAGGTAGGACAGAGCAGGGAACAGAGGATGGGGCTAAGGAGGATATTTCACTGACAGGAGAAAGAGAAGCAGATAAGGTGTTTTTTTAAAAACTGTAGAGCAGGACAGAGGGAAATGGAAAAAAGGGAGGTGAGAAGAAAGAGAAAGGGAAAGCAAAACCTACCTGGAAAGTGTGGTAAAGACCAGAGTCAGAATTGGAGGAGAAGAAAGAGAAGAATAGAATGGCAACTAGGGAGGGAGTAAGAAGAAAAGTCAATTAATAGAAGTAGGATTGGTCTGCACTGGAGTTTTCTCCTTCCTCTTTTACTGTCTTTAAGAATACATTTGTCCTGCTTGTAAAGCAAAATAAAAATGTTTAAGGCTTTGGGCCATAGCAATCTTGCGTGAAGACTGAAGTTTGGCAGTGAGATGCCTCAGATTGCATTGTTAATAAGCAAGAATGCCCCAGTGTCAGTGCAGGCTGGACGAATTAGTAGTTTTTGTGTTGTCCCTCAGAACATGGACACCTGAAGAAACCCTCAGACCTCGCTTGGAGCAGCTCTAAAAGATGGAGCAGGGGGTACTCCGTGTGCTCTGCAGAGCAGCACCGTGCAGGAAGGAAAACATGTTTCCTCGTGGGGCAGCGCAGAGGGTTAGCACGGGGTTGTGCATTTGAGGCCCTGCAGATACGGGGTGTTGCCTCTCCTGCCAGAGCACTGTCTAGGCTGCTGATGCGTGAAATGTAGGCACCAGTAGCCATGTTGCTGCCATTGGGGGTATTTTCCTGCTTTTTTTGCCTTTTCAAAATTTCTTTTTTTTTAATCATGCTGCCTGTAGCTGTAGTGCTTTGAGGTGGGTACAGTCTAGCAGCAGCTTTGCTCCAGCCTGAGCTATCAGTATGCTGCTCCTCTGAGTGCACTGGAGTGTGTTCTGCGTCCTAAATACCCCTGCACAGCTGAGAAGATGGTGCCTCAGACCATGTGTAGCACAACTTGTAAACCTGCTTTCTAAATAAAATTAAAGGTAGTTAGGCAGAGCTTTCACAGGCTGCTCCCTTACACCCCTGCAAATTAGTGTGGGGTGTTTTGGGTGAGGGACTTTGTTCGGTTTCTTGAACCAGGCTCATTTGCAAGGGTTTTGTGCAAGCACTTGTCATAACGCTGCTGTGCAGAGCAGAGTGTGGAAATACAGAACAGATTCCTCCTATACTCAGCTACAATTTTTATTCTAATATATATATTTTTATATATATATAAAATTCTCCTTATCACATACATTCCATTATTGTACATTATATTTTCCTGAACAGGAATAAATTGCAGTCTTACATCTAGTTCTTACTCTCTTTTATTGTTATTTTAAGCAGCAGGTAAGGTTATAATCTGCCTGTGTTTGTGACCTTGAACAAGAATGGGCACTTTCTCATTTACATAATGCTATTTTTTACTGAGCCATTAAACTGCAGAAAAACAGGGCCAGCATGAAAAGTAGTCATCTACATATGTTAAAAAAAATAACTGCAGTAAATCCAACTGAAGAAAGCAGACTTTTAAAAATATGTGAGAGTTCAAGAAATTAAAAAGCAAATGGACTGTAAAGGCAGTTTTACTGCAAGCAGAGCCTTCTAAAATAGATTCTTGACAAACACCTCTCTGTGCACTCGGTGCACTGGTACTGTGCCTGCATGGAGCCTGCTCCCCTGATGGTTCCTGCCTTCCTCGGGGGGATGCTCCTCATTCCCCTGGAAACCACAGCTCTGCAGCCCATGGCACAGGGTGCCCCAGCATTCTGAACCTGTTTCAAAATTTTGCCTGGAGGAAAAAAGACACAGTACTGTGCTGGGCTGTTTGCATCACAAATTGTGTATGTTAGCACTGAGATATGAAATAACCTCAACTTTTTCACGTCGTGAATAACCATTACAGCAGGAGCCGTAACGACAAGACATGGTGATTCGGAAGGAGTGAAACATTAGATTTACTGCTGTTGATTCAATTTCTGAAATGGGCACTAATCTTGATCAATAGGCTTTCTGCAGCTTCTGGGATATGTTTTATCAAGCTGTCACACTGACTCTCTTGGTTTTTTTAGCCTGTGAGCTTGTTAATTTGTGCCTTACTGAGCAGGGTTGTGCCAGGGTGAGGAAGGTAAGGGAAACCTCACTGCAGACAGCCCAAGGGCGGGTACTGCTTCTGGAGAGCAGCGAGGCAGCTCCCTGCCAGGGCTGGCTGCAGCCACGTATGGACAAGTGCCTCTATCACCCATCCCCAAACTCAGCAGCAGAGCAGCGGTGCAGCCAGCCGTGCCCTGCCTGCAGACCTGAGGAAAGCAGCCTCTCAACAGGGTGAAGGCTGTAGGTGAGCTGTTGCTGAGGGCAGTGCTTGCTGTGTCTCTGTGCTACGCCTGTCTGCTTTGCAGCACGTTCCTTTAGCACTCTGGGAGCTGCAAAAAGCTCAGTGTGGAATCAGCTGTCATCAAACTCCAGTATGCCATCAGCAAACATGGAAGCAGGGTGGAGCTGGCAGCCCTGCTAGTGATTCACAGCGTACAAATCCAGCTCACCTGCCCTAGTTACCCTACAGCGGCTCTGAAGCGAGCGGAGCTGCTGTCTGTCAGCAGCTGTGGTACAAAAGCAGTTCGCTGCCCAGCTCCCATTCATGTGTTTTTCAGTATATTATTCATTTGTATTGCAGTAGCTCCTAATGGCCCCAAATGAGATCAAGGCAACACAGGCTGGAGGCTGTGCACATAGTGTAAGACAGCTCCTGAATCCAGGACCATCTAATCGAATCAGCTAGTGAGCATCTGTACAGTGGAGAGTATAGTTTATGCCCTTGAATTCTGCCATGGTTACATATGCTGTGTTCTCCTGGACAGTATGCTGCTCCACACAGGTTCCACCCAAGTGGGAAACAACAGCAAAGTGCTAGAGCAGCTGTCATTTGAGATGGAGGTTAGTTTATTAAATGCAAAGCACACGAAATATGCTCTGTTGAGCTGTACTAGAAAGGCAAATAGTTCCTGATTGCCTGAGTCCTAGAACTGTACAGCTTTTCCTGTGGAGATCTGACTGACTGAGGTGGATTCCCCTTCCAGAATGGAAATTCAGGAAAAAACACCCTATTTGGGGTTGAGACAGGAGAATAGAGTATGGCCCTGGCTTTGCATATGGAAAAAGTTCACAGGGGATGAGCTTTCAAACAAGGCTCTGAAACCCATGATTATGCTAATCCAATAACCTGCGGGCCATAGACGAAATCCTGAATTCATTAAAGTTAGTGACAAAATATTCTCCCCTAGGGACTGGGGGAATGAAGCAACTGGCAATCCATTATTTCAAACTACAAGCTGATTAATGGGCTAATTTTTATACAGATCAAGGTATGTTTTCTGTCCCTTTCTCTCAGACTCAGAAATATATCCTGACTTGAAGCTTCATTCAGACTTCATACAAGAGATGACAGAATCCTGTTCATCAATGTGTTTATTTCTAAGAAGTTTTGTAGATACAAATTTTAATGGTGTCTATGGCCTCAGATGGGTAAAGGGTTTATTCTGGAAAGAATTTACTTGTGCAAAGTCAGTGTGATTTTTCCAGAACCTTTCAAAACCTGTTTCTTCAAAATACTCATTAAAATATATAATTATGTACTAAATCTTTACTGTTGTATCAAAAGGTTTGAAATACTTGGAAATTTTTTTTTTAAGACTGTGTCTGGAATCATGGTAAACCTTGGTTGTCACAAAAGGTAAAGCTCTGGAGAAAGAAAAAAGCCTGAAATGTATGATCCTTAAACACTTGCGAAAAGCTGGAAGGTAATTAAAAATAACTATTAAAACATAGTACTTTTACTGTCTTAGGAAGTCAGTCTCATGATGTCAGGGTCCTGACATTTGTGCATGCTGCAGGATGTGAATTTTGGAGTAACTGTAATTTTCACTGCGTGCTATAGTAGGGAAGGGGAAGACATTGGTAGAAGAAAACCATTCACTCTGGGAAGTACTGGGAAAAATCCTTTTCTATATTCTTTCCCAGCTGAAACCAGAAGACATCTTATCCTAAGGTTAAAGCTTAGCTCTCCTGATCCAGTCATATTAGTAGACTTCCCACAAGCTGCTGTTTAACTGTCTTTGTTTTCTGTCTCTTTCTTTCTCTCTACAGTGTAATAATGACAGGTGCATATAACAACTTTTTTCGAATGTTTGACCGAAATACCAAACGGGATGTTACCTTGGAGGCATCCCGAGAGAGCAGCAAACCACGAGCTATTCTTAAGCCCCGGAGAGTCTGCGTTGGAGGCAAACGGAGGAAAGATGACATCAGTGTTGACAGTTTGGACTTTACTAAGAAGATCTTGCACACAGCGTGGCACCCAACTGAGAACATCATTGCTATAGCAGCGACAAACAATCTGTACATATTTCAGGATAAAGTGAACTCAGAAATGCACTAGAATTATCAATATCCCTCTATATTTACAAACCAACCTCTTGAGAGTTGTAGAAGGATGTGATCTTCACAAAAATTGTGGCTTCTGTGGTGGGATTTGTAGGTTGCATCCTTTCATCCCTCAGCCTGTATCATTATTGGTGGCAAGCCAACTATTTTCCATCACTGCAACTGTATGAGTAAAAGGCACGACTGCAAATCCAGTACTGTGGTCTGTATCGGTTCCTTTAAACAAACAGGGGTATTTATTCACTTTGGGAGCGTTCCTGAGGAGGGCTGAGACTCCTCAACTCCTGTCAGTCCTTTCGAGGGTCTCAGTGGTTCACAGGACCATGCTGTTCTGGTGCCCTGCCTGCTTTTGCAGTCCACAGCATTTACCACATTGTTAGAGCTTTTTGCCTCAATCTCTTGTTAATTTATTTTTTTTCCCACTAGCATTTTCCTGTTCTTCAACTAAGCCAGACCCGTTTGAGTGAATGAACAGCCACATCCCTTTAGAGCACGCGGCACATTGGAGGGGTCTTGTGACAATTGTAACCAGAAGCAGAATCCCTGCTGGTGAAAAGCTGCCCTGTCTCGCCCGTCCCATTCCCTTCTTTACAACACCCTCTTGTTTATTTATTTATCCACATTACTTCGTGCTTCAACTTCCCAAGTGAATAAGTGACAGACTGGTATAGTTATTCAGCCAACTTATTTTAAGAAGTTTATTCTCCAGAGATCTCTTTGCTCTGTTTAAAACAATAACTAGTATCCTCATCACATGGAGGACTATTAAAAAACTTGGTATTGCCACTCCAGAGGGACTGGCTGGTCAGCCACAGCCTGGCAGTTAACACACAAACCCATCCTGCCATTTGGGGGTTGGAGTTCTGGAAACCCTGGCTAGAAGTGATGTCCTTGAAGGCAACGATCAACTTCAGTGGGAACAAAGTTACATCACTGCTAGACACTGCAGAAAGCCCCTCGTTGGTTGATTGCAGCATGGTTATTTTAATCCTGGCCTTTGGGAATACAGGCAGTGCCATGGTGTCTCTAACTGTAAAAACAATGATGCTGCGAGATGCAGCACTGTGCAGTGAATTTTAACACTTTAAAATGAGTCCACTGCTGGGAGACAAAATTATTACTGGAGACATATGAAAAATCAGAAACTCCAAATGAAACAAAACCTTCTTCCACAGAAATACTGTTAGATCTGTCTCTGTTTTAAAATGAATAGTGATGTAAATGGAAAGGAATGTACACGCAATCGGTGTAGCGCATGCAGGAATCATACCGGAATGGTGCAGTGGGCAGGGAGTCCTCTTAATCCAGGAAAAGAAAGTTCTGCTGCATCTCTAATAGCTCTGGTAGAAAAATTAATATCCCAAAGGATTTCTCCTCAAACCATGAATAAAAGAGCACAAATCAGATGACCTGCTAATCTGCCCATATTAAAACTCCTCAGAAAAAAAGTCTTTAAGCCATTATGCAGTGAGTTCTTGGTAAGTGGAGAATGTACCAATGAAGGGATCTGCATGCTTTTATATTTTGGTTTGAGGGAAAGGGTGGGTGAAAATCTGCTTACAAGAACTAAAAAAAACAAAGTCTGCAGCTTTTATATGACATCTTAACAAAACACATGAAACCTGCGTGTTTGAAGTTTTCTCGATCAATGCTGTATATTTTGTGTGTAGAAACACAAACGCATGTGCATCAGTTTCCAGCCACACTGAACACATACAGTATGAAATGTGTAGGTTAATTTTAAAGAGAATGAGGAATGTTTGTTTATAAAATACTGTATGCTGTAGCAGGCACGGACAGTATATGTACATATTTATTCTAATGAAATTTAACAAAATTGCCTTTTTTTTTTTTTTTCCTTCTAAAAAGGTTTAAGAATGTGGTAAATTGTGTAGAAAACTTGTTAATGCCAAACTACTGCTTCAAGGGTGTCATACAATTTCTTTAACTTTTGGCCTCCTCCATTAACCTTTGCAGCTTGGAAAAAAAAAGAAAGCTATCAGCTCATATTGGCATTTACAGCTAGAAGTACATATATTTAGCTTTTAACATTCTCAAGTAAGATTTATAGATAGCTTATTATAAAGCAGATCTTAATACAACAATTTTTTGTTTTTAATTTGAAGTACCTTACTCTGTTACAGCTTTGGGTACCAAAAAGAACATGTTAAAATTAAATAAAGAAATATATCTTTGGAGCTTTATAAAACTAATGAAATACCCAACCAAAATACCATGAAGTGATTATAGAGGAAATAAATAGAAACCTTTCAAAGACCAGTATTCCGTTCCTGTCTTTGACATCACTGCTACAGATCGGTTTCCTGGTTTCTTGAATGTATGGAAAGTTAACATCGTCATTGTGAACGTTTCCAACTTTCTTTCTCTTTTTAGTTTGAGCTTTCAGTGGTGTAGAGTAAGTGATGGTAAAGTTGGTAAATCTGATTGTTTTGAAAGCTGTTGTTCATGGCTGCATTCTTTGTGTTGCACAAATTAGCTAACTGTTGTTGAATAAAAATATAAATATGTTAATACCAGCTTTTTCAATAAAACTACAACCAAAAAGGCATAAATAGATGACTTCAAGGCATAGCTTATTTTTAAGCTAGACGTGAAAGAGTTGTTTAGCTCCTTTTACAAAGGAGGAAGAGTCACAAGGATCGGGACTCACAGGGCAAGCTACTATGTGTACTTAAAGCGTTGTGGCAGATAGAGAAGTAAACACAGTGCTGTGAGCGGGACTGACTTGGGGGTTTAGCGTGATGAAGAGCATGCGCAGGCAGTTGCAGCAGAGCTGGAGATACGCTTTTCGTTCACACCTTGGACCAGCTTTTTCCTCTGCTCATTTGCCCAAGATAGACTTTAGAAGACTGGAGTCTCAGTCTCCTACAGATCGAAGGGACACACACAGGCACAGGGTGGAAGATGGCGTTAGTGTCATCACTGGCCAGGTTGGAGACCTTCCAGCTCAGCGGACCGTGAGAGCACGTCTGGGATGTGTCCAGGCCTGGCCTCCCAAATGAGACAGACATTGGCCCTGGTGACAAACCAGAAGCCTATCAGCAAAGCAGCATCCTACTTTCCCCCCACAGTTCTCTTTCTACCTCTACCCCACAGAAAAATAAAATAAAAAACAAAAGAAAAAAAGAAGAAGAACAAAAAAGCTGGCTTGGCATACACACTTAAAGCTAGGAAACTGTTCACTTCCCAGTCCAAACTGATGCCTGACCCTCCCTGGTCATTATGATGCTTGCCCCAGATCTTGGGCTCTTCTTTTGAATCTCAGTCTAAGGCAGCTAACCCTGCCGGCATGTGCTACATGGAGCCCCGGGGTGTGAGAAACTGCCTGGCCATCACCACACATGAGTCAGACACTGAAAGGCTAAGTCCTTTTTCTGGATGCAGACCAGAATAAATTTGCCTCAGCTGTTAGATCAGACAGTGTGTTGCTTTGCACAGCTCTCCCAGAGCTTACATGCTAATTTTTTTCCCCCTTTTTGGGAAGACACAGTCAATCCCACTCATTTAGGTGGACAAATATGACTAGGCACTGAGGAGAGAAATTTCAGCTGAAAATCAACACATCAAGCAATACACACTATTTACCTTTCCAGTTTCCCTTTTCATCCCTAAATACCCAGTAGGAGCAGGAGCCAGATGGCTAGCTCTCATGCTTTTGAAATTTTCACAGACATCCGTAGTAGCTGCATACAGCAATTTAACCCTTTATGGTTTGGGGGGCAGCAGATACTGGCATGAGCCACCTTCTTCTCCTGTTTGCAGCCAGAAAGTCATGTTGCTTTCAGGCAGTTAAGTTGTTTGGAGCCTTCCAAGGTTGTAGTTATTAATCGCTGATGAGAGGGCAAGTATAAGGATTGTTTGCCTTCTATGTCCAATTTTCAGTAACATTATTATCATCAATTTTCTCCCACTCAGCAATAGTAACTCTTTTCCATTTGCAGTCTTCTCAGCAAATTGCATTGTCTAAAATTAGAGCATGAATTCACGTATCTTGCTTATGCGGTAGAACCTCAGAAGGCACGAGGATTACTGGAGTGGGTGAGATTCAAAAAACTGGGCCTAATTTTATAAGATGCCTGGGACAGGGTATGTTTCTTTGGTTTTGTGAAGCCATGAAACGGTCTGGATATTCTGTACAGGACAGTTTGCTATGCATACTGGAAACATTTGCTTTCAGAGTGCACCATGAGAAAGCTTTTCTTAGAAGTGAAAATTTTTTTGCCTTCTCTCTGAAGTTGGATGAACATCAAACTTTTATTCATGTGAAACTAGGCACAACTTTTTAGGTGGTTAAGAGATCCTAAGTCTGGCCCATGATGGAAAGCATTTCATGTGAAGCACCTGACTGAGCAAACTCCTCAGTTCCCTCAGCTATAAAAAGCTGCCATGAATACAGCTTAGCCAGGCAAGGTACAGCTAATTACTTGTCTTGCCATTTGCCAAGTGGTGACAGTCAATGAGTAGGACAAGATCCTTAACCCATTAAACAATTATTGTAATTAACATGGTGACTGTATATTCTTTCTATAACATGGCCACTAAAAAGAATAAAATCTACAATAGTGACTCTCTCATGGATGCAGAGTGGTTTTTCTGGACAGCCACTCTTTGTTTTAATACTAGCACTAGTCGTACTAGTAGCATGTGCACGTCTCATGCAGCAGCCTGATCCAAGTTATCTCAGCAGATCCCCAGAGCAAATTAACTTTCAATACAGGACCAAATTCTTCAGCTGGTAATAAACCGTCAGTACTCCAGGGAAAAAAGTGTGTTTAGCTTGAAGAACTCCAGAAACCCCATCACCACTTTCTGTGGCTTCATCATCATTTCTCCAACAGAAGGAACAACGTTGGGGGAAAATTCACTGTAAATGACAAATAATAAGTAATTGAAACTGAATTAGGGTGTCAGGTTGCAGAGCAAAGAGGTTGGTATTCTTCCAAGCTCTACTTATAAAATAAATGCTGCCCATTACTTGGACAGGACACCGAAGTGTGACCCCACTGTCAATAACTTGTGCCAACATCCCAGCCCCAGTAGGCGCTTGCTTTCATTTCTCCTTGGCAAGGCTTGAACGCTCCCAACAGCTCTGCTAGATGCCCTGGACCAGGCTCCTTCACACTTCAGTGGGAAGATGCAGAAGGAAGCAGCAGTTTCCCTCAGATAGGAGAGATACTGGCATTGCGACCTGTTTGCAATACAGGAGACAATGCTTGCGGTAAATTTATGCACGTCTCAGATTGTGTGGTGGAAGAGGTGAGGAGGAGAACACTGCCAGTTCAATTATCATCCTCTGACATCTCTGCTAACACCTCTCAGACGAACAGCTGCACTCTCCGTTTCTCACAGCTATTGATCTGCAAACCCAGATAGATGTTGCTGCATCAATTGCACTCTGTCAACATGTTAAAAATATTCTCTGCGACCTCAGCAGATAGACTTTAGTATGAAATGAAAGATAAATCACACTATTTTATACCACTGTCCTTCACATATTCTGTGAACAAGTAGGGCTCGGCTAGGCTTCTTTTTGAAAAGTTTGGCTATTTTGAGCTGCCATTGTAACATGGCTAATGAACATCCAGGGATCCAGTGCTGCTTTTAAATCTGGTATCTAATCCCTTTGTGGAGCGGCCAGAAATCTCTCCTTGCAGAACTTATCTCCAAGGAAAGTCTGTCCTGTAAAACCAGTCCTGAATCCAGACTTTGCTGAGATCCACCCTTCATTATAAGAGTAGAGGAGGCAGTTCTTGGTCAGGAAGAAGGACAGCTGCAGCTGAAGCTAACTAAAGCGGGGGACAGAAAGATTTCCTTTGGTCCCTCTGCATGGTCCATCCCTGGTCTTATCCTCCCACTCTGCCCCTGTGCTGCCTGTCCACCCTCCCGGCGTTGCCTTTCTTTGCACCTCATCCTATGACTCCCCATGTTCTCCCTTTAGCTTCCTCCTTGGGCTACATCCAGTGACCAGAAGCCACTAAAATCCCATTGACTCCCACCACTGGACCAACCGCAGCAACCTCTACAGGCTGCAGGAGCAGTTTCTTGTTGGCATAATGGTAAGTGCCCTGTAATCTCCCTGTCTCCTGAGCTGTCAGAGAGGAAAGCCCCATTTGCCGACATACTATATTTCAAGTGGAAGATTTACAGAATCAGAGAGATTGTATCTTAGCAACCACCAATGCATTAAGAAAGCAGTTTAACCGTTTAAACCTTCAATTAAAAAATCTGCCACAAAGAGGCAACTGTTGTGTACGAGACACAAAGCCCTTCCGGCAATTCCCCAAGACGGACACGACCACCTTGTGCACATCCACCTGCCAAGGTGACCCCGTGTGAATCTTTTCCTTTCCCAACATACACGAGTCAGGTTCTGTTATGGCCCATGGCTACATCGCTTGCTGTCTTGCAAGAAGTGAAGTGGAGAAAAGGCATCTTTTTGCAGAGAAACCCTGAGGTTTTGTATATTGGCCTCATCCCCAAGGGAGCCAAACCAAGATCTTCAAGAGTTTCCAGGGCGAAATAAAGATGTGCCACAGTGAAAACTCAGAGTGAAATAGGCACAGGGCTGTCACCACCCTACATGAAATGCTATGTTGCAGCATCTATCCCCTGATTTATACAACATCGAAACGCAGTCTTTTCCCTTCCAGGGTAATACCTTAATTATCAGTCTTCAGCCACACCTCTCCCTCAGTTCTCTTCTTCCACAGACTTGGGCCAGATGACAGACCAGACCCAGGCCTCTCTCTTCTTACGTGAACACCCCACACAAAAGCTCTTGTGAGATTCTTCTTACCATGCCTGCAGCAAACCTCAATTCCATCCGTGACCTAACAAAGTTACAACAAAAACAACAGGACTTCTGCAAACTTAATTTGAATAGATCACCATTTTCTGCCTCAAAAACTTTCTGTAAAAGAAGTCTCACCAGCTTTTAGTGCATATTATATGGTATTTTACATTATTCTCAACTATTTGATCCCTGTTGCGTGATGACACACTGCAACTGTGAGATGAACCTCAGTATAGTGCAAAGGGGCATCTTTATATTTTGAGAAAGAAGGCCAGAATCCCCCAAAAGGGAGCTGCTTGAGAAAAACACTCAGTAGGAGTGGTGCAGAGTCCCTCATCCACAGATTGAAATTTTTTTGCACAGAAAGGTAAGTCTTAACCCATAACCATGATCCATAACCAGCCTCTGAAGCAAGTAGGAGCACAACTTAACAGGACAGAGAAGGCAGGCAGCCATTGTCTTGCTCTTGCCCCATGGATGTACTATATTGGAGAAACATAATATCATAATTAAAAATTAAAGCAAAAAAGAAATTCTGCCAGGACAACTCCTGGTCCCAAAGAGTACCCATGCTCGTGCATGTACTCAGTGTATCCGTCTGCGCTTGAAGACCATGTTACCTCTGAGCTGCAAGACAGAAGAGCTGCCCTGGGCTAGAGAAACTTCAGGCTGTAGGTTTGAAACACTCCCATGGAGATTCACTTTTTAAACAACGATTAAAGATCAATTGAACTGAAGCAGCTTTAGGAGAGATTTATGAATTATCCATTTACAACTCTAGGAAAGCATCTTCTGTAGAGGGAAGACTGAAAAATCCATTTATTGCAAAACCATTTGCTGGGCTCATCATCTGTCTCTCATGCTGGTGCAGGGGCACACGCACAAACAGCGTGCTAGCCATGGACTGCGTTTGGCGATGAAGTTGGTAAATTCCATGAACATATTTCCTGCCAGTGTGTGATTTGAACAAAATTTAGCACCAAAAGAAAATAAGCTTGTTTTTCATAGCATCCTTTTGTGTTGGAATATGTTTTGAACTTGATGGGTTTTTTAAAAAATAGAGGGCTCTTAAAGCAGTCAGGCAGTGATATCCATCCTGACCTGCAGATGGTAGCTTCAGCTTTGATTGTAGACAGGTTCTTGATTAGAATTTGATCTGTAGATTACTTCCAAAGTATCTAAGCCCTACTGAAATAATATTTCCATTACCTAATTAATTGAAGCTATTTCAATGATTATTTATTGAAGTTACAGTTTGTCACCTGAGGCAACAGCATGGCTTGTTGTCGTGGAAACATCTCTGCTGTCACCAGCGCTGAATAGGGAGGGAGGAACAGAAGAGATATTTTGTTGAAATGCCTCACTCTTTAAAGTGAAGACATTATTTCAGATAAAGACAAGCCACACTGAGCTCAACACACACTGATTTCTGAGATATTACGGGGTCTATGGGCTTGGCTCAAGCCCCTTTTAATTTGGCGTGATACAGTGCCTGCTGTCAAGCACTGCTTCTCTCCAGTGGTTAACAGCAACATTTGCAAGGCCCTTACTGATGCCAAACTTGCTATTATTTAAAAAAAAATCCTGCCATCTTCAAAACCAGAACAAAAACTCTCTAACAACCTTCTGTCATCTCTCTATTTGATTTGTAAAAGATGAAAATTCAGTCTTTCAAGGTTTCTCCTACTGGCCTTTATCTGGTGCATGAGCTTGACCCAACCTTTCTGCTTTCACCAAATCTATGCATTAATTTGTAGTGCATGGACATGTCAAGCAAGAGTTGCAGCCAGAATCCCCCTTAAAAGAAGCACAACTTCTACCTAAGTTTTAATTAAACTCTGCCACAGATTTTCTCTTTTTCTCATTGTTCAGGTAAGAGAAAGAGAACAAAAAGGTTTAAGCTTTGATAAACCCTGATTTATTTATTTATTTATTTATTTTCCCCATCCAACACATGAAGACATGGGAGAAAGCAGAGTTTCCACCAGAAAGGACATCAGGATTGTGTATTGTCACCACTCACATTACAACAGAAGCAAACAATGCAGACCAACACTCAGATTTATGTTAAAAGATCTTAGTGATAGGAACCTTCTCAAAATGCTGCTGAGCTGCAAAGCAGCCAGACTGCACATTTCACAAGTTTGCCACGCACTGTTTCATATACTGTCAGTTTACCATTACACAGTATTTTATCACAAGGAAAAACAGATTTTTTTTTTCTCCATTTTCATAGTCTCGGGTTGCAGAAACACTCTGCAATGATGACTTTGCTAGTAATTTGTGTAGGGTTGTTTGTAACTGGCGGGGAATTGGGTCTGCAAAGGGTTATCTATTTTTCATAAAAGATTTTTCTAACCGCATTTCCTCTCCGAAATGGAGTAAACCCAGAACCTTCTTCTTTTGTTCCTTGGCGGTGCCCTCTGGAGACAGCAGCAGAGGGAGCGAACATGCAGCGTGAGCCTGGACTGCCATCTGATGGCATAGAAGGCAAAGTGACACAGAGGTGAAGTGTTCACCAGCAGAAGGACACG
This sequence comes from Leptosomus discolor, assembly GCF_034619465.1. Taxonomy (NCBI): domain Eukaryota; kingdom Metazoa; phylum Chordata; class Aves; order Leptosomiformes; family Leptosomidae; genus Leptosomus; species Leptosomus discolor. Next base: position 70,073,318 of record NC_141394.1, on the reverse strand, counting down.
TACCCTGTCTGAGACTGGAAAGTCCCATTTTCTTGCAAGAAGTACTGGATAGGTAAAGCAAACAAGCGCGCGGAGGCTCCAGACCCAAATGTGCTCTCTCTGGAGGTTAATGAACCATACATAATTGCTAGGCAGTACCCCTGAGTGAGGACAAGGTAGCCAGGCTCCCTAGGACTGTATTTTCTGACTTTTTAGAACATGTTAGAAGAAGTACAGCTCATCAGCAGTTGGGTGATGGCTTGTACTGTGGTGCTTTTGGCATTGTACATCAAACTGCAGATGAGAACTAATTCTCTGCCAATAATTAAGTCTGTAAACGTGAATTGCTAATTACCTTTGTACATCATTCATTGACGTCTCCATAAAGCCAGTGCAGATGTCACTAACGCTGACTAACCCAGCCTCATAACAAATGAAATGCCAACCAAAATGAAGCTACAAACTTGGCTATAAAATGAAGTGATTTTTAAGTCAAGTTTCGTTTCTAGCACGTAAAGAGCACTCTCTCTTAAAACTCAATGTATTTTTCTGAAATGTACTTTATACATTTTCTAAAATGTAATTTATACAATTCAAGAACAAGGTTAAGAGAAATGTTACATGTCATAAAGGTGGGAATAAAATCAGATGCACTGGCAACACCACAGGAACTCAACTGGACGTGCAGCAGCAGTGGCATGAGCTGAGGAGTGGCCATCCCGTGCCTCCGCCAGAGCTACGGAGATGCAAGGGAAGTGTTTCATGGCAGAAGACAGTGTGTACCCCCAGGACTCCAGAGTCTGCACAGCAGGAGCTCGCAAGTCTCCACTTGGGGCAAATTGCCAGGACTTACACAAAAGCTTTTCTCCCTCGCTTTGGTTCTGTGAGCCTCTGGCAGTCTGAGATGGCACCGGTCTAGAGGTAGAGGCTGCTTTGTATTTATCCATGGAACAGCAACAGATGTGCAATCTAATACTGAAACATAAATTCTAGAAATAGGTGAATTATATCATCACAAAGGTTAAAAACTCCACTTTCCGCTTATATTAAGATGACTAGTTTTTAAGATGACAACATTCTGACCATCACATACTGACACAACTAGTTATGTGCAAATCTACTTCAAGTTATTCTTTGTAGAATTTAATAATTTAAATTCCCTTCCTGTCCAAGTGGACTTTGCAGTCTGACCTCATGAGCAGAGGATTCACCTAAAAGCTGCAGAAAAACATTACATGACATTAGTGACATGTGTCACTGTGTCAAACAGGAGCTTCTCAAGAGCAATCCACCCTGCCATTTTCTCTGCTTTTATATTATATTTCTCCTATTGCCAAGTGTTTGTGCTCTTTCTAGCTCCCAAACTCATGTTGTGCATGAACTAAAGGGGCTCTGGAAGTGTGGTGCTTCTATTTCACAGCTCTACAACAGTCACACCACTCAAGCAATAAAGGTAAGTACTGAGAGAAGTATTCTCACTGACTAATTTCAGGCACTACAGAACACCCTAAATTAATAGTTGCCATCACGGAAACGTGGTGGAATGACTCACATAACTGGGGTGCTGCAATGGATGGCTATAAACCCTTCAGAAAGGATAGGCAAGGAAGAAGAGGTAGTGAGGTAGCCCTGTATGTTAGGGAGTGTTTTGATTGTCTAGAGCTTAATGATGGTGACGACAGGGTTGAGTATTCATGGGTAAGAATCAGGGGGAAGGCCAACAAGGTCTGTTATAGACCACCCAACCAGGATGAAGAGGCTGATGAAATATTCTATAAACAGCTGGGAGAAGTCTCACAATCGCTTGCCCTCACAGGGGACTTCAACTTGCCAGATGTCTGCTGGAAATACAATACAGCAGAGAGGAAAGAGCCCACGAGGTTCCTGGGGTGTGTGGAAGAGAACTTCCTGACACAGCTAGTGAGTGAGCCAACTAGGGAAGGTGTTCTGCTGGACCTGTTGTTTGCAACAACAGAGAAGGACTTGTGGATGATGTGATGGCTGGAGGCTGATCACAAAATGAGAGTTTTCAATTCTCAGAGAAGTAAAGAGGGTTGGCAGAACTGCCACCTTGGACTTACGAAGGCCAGACTTTGGCCTGTTCAGGAGGCTGGTTGGGAGGTAGCCCTGAAGGGCAAAGGGGTCCAGGAAGGCTGGATGTTCTTCAAGAAGGAAATCTGAAATGCACAGGAGTAGGCTGTCCCTATGTGCCAAAAGACAAACTGTTGGGGAAGACTGGCCTGTCTGAACAGAGAGCTTTGGCTGGAACTGAGTTAAAAAAAGAGAGTTCATGACCTTTGGAAGAAGGGGCAGGGAACTCAGGAGAACTACAAAGACTTTGTGAGGTTGTGCAGAGAGAAAATTAGAAGGGCCAAAGCCCAAATAGAACTTAATCTGGCTACTGCTGTAAAAGACAATAAAAAAATGTTTCTATAAATACATTAACAACAAAAGGAGGGCTCAGGAGAATCTCCATCCTCTATTGGATGTGGGGGGAAACATAGTGACAAAAGATGAGGACAAGGCTGAAGTACTTAATGCCTCCTTTACCTCAGTCTTTAACAGTAAGACCAGTTGTTCTCAGGGTACCCAGCCCCCTGAGCTGGAAGACTGGGACGGGCAGCATTGTGAAGCCCCCATAATCCAATGGGACATGGTTAGTGACCTGCTATACTGCTTAGACACGCACAAGTCTATGCGGCTGGATGGGGTCCACCCAGGAGTACTAAGGGAACTGGTGGAAGTGCTCACCAAGCCACTTTTCATCATTTACCAGCAGTCCTGGCTAACTGGGGAGGTCCCAGTTGACTGGATGTTAGCAAATGTGACACCCATCTACGAGAAAGGTGGGAAGGAAGATCCAGGGAACTACAGGCCTGTCAGTCTGACCTCAGTGCTGGGGAAGGTCATGCAGCAGATCAGCTTGAGTGACATCACACGGCATGTACAGGACAACCAGGTGATCAGGCCCAGTCAGTATGGGTTTATGAAAGGCAGGTCTTGCTTGAAGTAACCTGATCTCCTTCTATGACAAGGTGACCCGCTTAGTGGATAAGGGAAAGGCTGTGGATGTTGTCTGCCTAGACTTTGGTGATGCCTTTGACACCATTTCACACAGCATTCTGCTGGAGAAAATGTCTGCTCATAGCTTGGATGGGCGTACTCTTCACTGGGTTAAAAACTGGCTAGATGGTCAAGCCCAAAGAGCGGTGGTGAATGGAGTTCAATCCAGTTGGTGGATGGTCACAAGCGGTGTTCCCCAGGGCTCAATATTCAGGCCAGTTCCATTCGATATCTTTGACAAGGGGATTGAGTGCTCCATCAGTAAGTTTGCAGATGACACTAAATTGGGTGGGAGTGTTGATCTGCTCGAGGGCAGAAAGTCTCTAGCAGAGGGATCTGGACAGGCTGGATCAATGGGCTGAGGCCAATTGTATGAGGTTCAACAAAGCCAAGTGCCGGGTCCTGCACTTGGGTCACAACAACCTCATGCAGCGCTACAGGCTTGGGGATGAGTGGCTGGAAAGCTGCCCGGCAGGAAAGGACCTGGGGGTGCTGGTCGACAGCCGGCTGAACATGAGCCAGCAGTGTGCCCAGGTGGCCAAGAAGGCCAACAGCATCCTGGCCTGTATCAGAAATAGTGTGGCCAGTGGGAGCAGGGAGGTGATCATGCCCCTGTAGACACCACTTGACATTGAGGTGCTGGAGCGTGTCCAGAGAAGGGCAACAAAGCTGGTGAGGGGCCTGGAGAACAGGTCTTATGAGGAGCAGCTGAGGGAACTGGGGTTGTTTAGTCTGGAGAAGAGGAGGCTGAGGGAAGACCTTATTGCTCTCTACAACTGCCTGAAAGGAGGTTGTAGTGAGGTGGGGGTAGGTCTCTTCACCCAGGTAACAAGCAATAGGACAAGAGGTAATGGCCTCAAGTTGCTCCAGGGGAGGTTTAGATTGGACATTAGGAAAAATTTCTTCACTGAAAGGGTTGTCAAGCATTAGAACAGGCTGAGCAGGGAAGTGGTTGAGTCACCATCCCTGGAGGTATTTAAAAGACATGTAGATGTGGTGCTTTGGGACATAGTTTAGTGGTGGACTTGGCAGTGCTCGGTTAACAGTTGGATGATCTTAAAGGTGTTTTCCAACCTAAATGATTCTATGATTCTAAGACTCCATCTATACATTCTGTAGAACAAGACAGGCTGTGTTGGGGAAACTCAAGCCATCAGAGAGTTTCCTTTCCAAACAGCCCCTGAAAAACCCCCCACTCTGATGCACATTATCTAGAGAGTAACAGGAAGATACCAGCACTTTAAAAAAGATAGTGTGATTAGAACAAAAGTTGCAGCAGAAAAATTTTGCCAGGAGTGAGACCCATGCACCACCTGGGAGCAGGAATGGCCCATGCTAACTCCCCCTTCTGCACACAGCAGCAACAGGGCTTCTGGACAGGATCAAAGACCTCCAGCTGGTGCAATACAGGCCAGGACGTTCTCTGGGAGCTAGGGATCCCCCTGAACAACGCCACACCATTAAAGTACTTTGCTGTCCAGGGCAGAAGCTGCTGTCACCTCACTGTCACTGTACAAGCTGCCTTTTCAGCACTGAGACTCGACCTTCACAGCAGCAATCCCACCCACGTGGAGCCATCAAAAGACTCACCATGTCCCAGCAGAGAGCGCCTATCAGCGCTGGACCCAGGATAACAGACATCAGCACACCATGGCACTGAAGTATGCATCCCTGCATGTGACCTGGCCCAATTTTTATTATTGATGGCAGGTGGGAAAGTTCAAAACTAATTGAATAATTAGTTCAAAACTAATTGAACGCAGCCCCCCTTGGTAAATCCATCCCCCGTCTCACTGGAGCAGCCACAACCTTTGGGCAGAGCCCTCTCTTCTCTCTTTGTAATAGGACCTGCAGAAGGGAGGAGGCTGCAGCAGACTGTAAACGTGTTGGGGCAGATGATCCAGCCAGACCCACCACAGGGGACGTTTCTGCTGCAGCTAGTGCAAAGCAAAGTGAACCATCTGCAAGCAGGTAGTGCCACCAGTCTCCAGGACTACACCTATCAACCTAGGTCAGGCTGTGAATGTCTGGGCTGCCAAGTTGTACTTAAATTATTAGCATTGTCCCTGCCCTGGGAGCGTATCTTCATTTTTGTGAGGTTGAAGACAGTAGCCTACTGTCTGAGGACAACTATAGGAAAACCTGCATGTTCTTCAGGAGGAGTAGTGGGAATGGACTAGAAGACACTGGAATTTCACTGCTTTATTTCCCTTGTTGCAAAGTGAACACAGTTAAGGAGGAATTCAGGTTCCAAGCCACAGGTCATCTAGGAAACAGGAAGAGGGGAGTTTAGGCTAAAATAGTCTACTAGATGGCAAAGGTTGGGGAGGGACAGCTAACATCTAGTCCTGAGGACACGCTGCCTTGGCAGGAAAGCTCTAGGGGCATGTTTATGTGGGCATGGGCAACCTGAAGTGTCAGGTGGCTCCAGTGGAAAAACAATGTATGCACTCACTGTGTATTATACACAGATGTTCCCCCGTTACACATGTGCTGGGCATAGAACTGCTTCTTGGCTAAAAAGCTGATTATCAATAATCTCCTGCTCTTTTGTTTCTGTTGTATTTTGGGAAGTGTGATTGCACACACAGACACACACTTTTTCAGTAGGATTGCAAAGATCATTGGTTTCATCATCAGCTGTTGCAGCCCCCTCAGAGGAAACACCCCAAGTAACTCAGTACTCAACTGAGAATGTGCAGTAAAACACATCACTGTTATTGCACAAATTTAAATGAAATTTTTTTGTTGGATGAGTATTGTGAAGCTGCAATCTTACAGAAGCTGTTTATTAGAGATGAAGAAAACTCAAGTTTTCTTTACTGGGAAGGTGACTCATCTTTTCCACATCATTCACATATAATTTGTAAAAGGAAGTTGCAGGATGCTAATAAAAGCCAATTAAATCTTTTGAGTAATAATATGAAAACAAATGAACCCTCTTAATGCATATAAACAGTAATGTGATTTGGTTGTTTGAGTTTGAAGCACCCTATTTGCATTTAAGTAACACTTGCATGTATGTAGGAAGGTGCTAGAGCAGGTACGTAGCTCTTTACAAGTTGGTGAGTGCCACCTCATTTTAGCTGCATGGATTAGTATTTTTTTTATCTCAAATGAGTAGCTGGTTTTCCTTCATATCTATCTGCTGTTCAAACAACGGCAACTATGAAGCAGAGATCAGAGCACAACCTCCTCCGTTACTGAACGTGACCCTTACCCTGAAAGGCTGCAATGGATTTCAAAAGTATTAAGAAAGCACTCACAATCTTGAACCTTCTTTTGCCTTTTTCAGTGGAAACAGAGAAACCAAAAGGCAGACAGACATGGCTGTACTACAAAAAATTGCAAGAAAATTTACAATTAATAATAGCTGTTTTATGGCACTCAAGACCAGTTAGTCCTAGGAAATAAAAACCACATGTAATTCCTACAGATCTACTGCTGTCCTTCTCTAGAAGGACTAGGCAAAACGCAAAGTACAAACTCTTTGCATTCTTGCCTATTAGTCATTAGAGTGGGCTTTTAAATTATTCAGAATTTCTACGCATATTTTGTCATTTTTCAGTGTTTATGGAAGAACAAGCAGTACTTTTTCATGTTACTTCGAGGATGAAATTCAAATAATGAATATTTACTCTAAATTCTGTATATTCTAAATGCTAAAGCTGAGCTTAGAGAACAGCTGAACCTAATTTAGATGTGTCAATAGCCATGTAACACCCTCCTCCTCATCATCATCAGTTAATTAATACTAATTCAAAAGACTGAATTATCAGCCTAGAGAAAGGGCACCTATCTTTGGAACTGTGCATAATTCATCATGTCTTCAAAACCAAGTACAAAAATAATAAATGTAGGATTAATTGAATAATTAACAGCAGCTGCCGCATTCTGTCTCCAATCTATGAGATGGACTTGTTTGGAATATAGAGCTGCAGCACATGAGCGGAACAAACTTATTTTGCAAGCAAACAGAGCACAAGATGTGAAGTAGGTAGAAGCAACCTTTGCAAAGACACCTTGCCTGGAATTGCAATTGCTTATTATTAGTGATTTTGGGCTTGTCAGCTAAGATACTATTTAGAAAGAAAAGAAGCATTTGCTAAAGGTTTCAGAACACTGAACACCAGACCAACAAGAAAAAGGAGTGCCTATCCATTATTTTATCATTAACATATCCTCTTTTTGCATAAAAATATAAAAGCATTAAGAAGCAGCACTTTGAGAACTAGCATTAAAGCGCATTACATTATTTAAACTTCAAGTTAAACTTACTTCCTCTTTCCCTTTCAGATACACAGAAGATACATAGAAAGTGACCTCTGATGTGCTGGTTGGAAAGAATTATCTGACAAATTCAACTGTCCCCATCAACCTGTCACTACAGAGCACCTGAATTGTTTTTTCCCCCAAATCTAGCTAATTCAGGAGTTTTTCACCTAAGTGCATAAAGGGGAATTGTGTAACTTGGAATCTGACCAATACCAGCACCAATACCCTTGAGGGAGCTCCCCCCCTTCCAAGGAACTAGAGAGTTTTAGCTAATAAATCACAGAATCACAGAATAGTTTGGGCTGGAAGGGACCTTTAAAGGCCATCTAGTCCAACCCCCCCTGCAGTGAGCAGGGACATCTTTAGCCAGATCAGGTTGCTCAGATCCCCGTCCAACCTGACCCTGAATGTTTCCAGGGATGGGGCTTCTACCACCTCTCTGGGCAGCCTGTTCCAGTGTTTCACTGCCCTCGTTGTAAAAAAACTTCTTCCTTATATCCAGTCTAAATCTGCCCTCTTTTAGTTAAAACACCATTACTCCTTGCCCTATCAAATTCTAAGTTTGCAAATGTAATAACAGTTATTACCAATACCCCTTAATAACCTCCTCAGACAAGGCTGAACTAGAAGTCTGAGTTGTTGGAGTTAAGCCTCAATGATATTATGTTATAGATGTTAACTGAGGTACCTGGATTAACCCTTTTGTCTAATCTTAAAAATAAACTCTTTCCAAGGAAATCAGTAAAATACTCTCCCTCTTCTTGCAAGACTTCCCACATCTGACTTCAATTAATTGTCCTATTCAGGATATGTAATAACTTCTTCAAAATGCACCACAGTAAGTCAGTAAATTGACATCCTTGCAAAGAGTAAAAGCTAAAATCACAATTTCTAACATTAGTTCTGAATACCAAGACCATTGCCTTTTTTCTCCTAACAGATGAATAGAAATTTCACAATTATGTGTATAAATGAAAAAAAAAGTAAAAAAAAAATCCTGCATTTTTGCACTTAAATGTCAGAGCTAGGAAGAATGTTTAGATGTTTAAGAGCAGCCTATGGATGTTCTAACAAAAGGAGGAGAAAGGGCTAAGTTTGGCTTATTTCCAGCCAAAATGGGACCAGGTAAGCAAAACTAAGTCAAAATTTCCAGGATCAGTGCATGAGGGAAATGGTATCATTTGGGATGTATCTCTGAAACGCAGTCACCCAGTGGCCAAAAAAGGTAGTAAGTCACAATGAAAGCAGGGGTAAGCAGTACCTGTAGATGTCACAGCTAGAAAAACTTCACCTGGTGTACTCGGATTTTACTGATAGCTCTAAATAACATGAAGTACAACTTCAAGTATCTCACAACAGAACATTTTAAACATTCTAAATTGTATTTTTCAGGGAAAGCTGTTACCAGCGCAACATAAACAACTACTCACAATGTCAAAGCATAACGAACAAATATTGTACCCATTTAATTCAAGTTTATATTTTATGTTTATTTGCACAATACAAATCATTAAACAAACATTCTATTTCAGTTTCCACAGTACTTCTAGGTACTATTTTCAGTTGCTTTGGCTTGTCCTTTACTGGTACCATCTCAATAGCAGCCTTACTCTCTAGTGTTTGTCCTTCACACACCAGCATGGATTATACCTTAGTGTCATATATGTAGCTATCATAACGAATCAGAACAAATAACATATTTTGTACAGAATATTTAATGCAAAATGGAAGCTTGAGGACTTTTTACAGCCTTGCTGGGATGTGAAATGGTGTGCCCTTTCAAAAAATATTAAAGTCACTATCTTCTGGACAAACAGTGAAACAATGAGTTCTGTACACAGATATCACCACCAGGTACTGACTATAAGATCACTGTTTTCTAGAAAGCACCAAATACATACAAGCAATATATGCAACATAAGCTGCAGTCAGCTACCTATTCTAAATCATACCTGTGAAAACACAAACGGGCATGTACTGAATATTCAAAAAGAGTAAAGTGCTTTTAACATGGAGCAAGTGAACGCATCTAGTGTGGTACCACAGGCAAATATGTATCCATTTTGGACAAAATGGTCTCCATGCAATTAGTCAGCAGGAATCCCCTGCATTCATTTATAACGTTAAACTTGTATATAGTACTTCAGTCATACGGGCTTTAAAGGCAGGATACACTTGTGTACACTTAGAAAAACTCCACCAATGCTCTACATTAGCATACATTTTGAGCATTGCTACAGCGAGGTGGGTGGTTTGTTGGTGGTTTGGTTTTTTCTATCTTTTAAGAAGCCAAACCTTTGGTAACGTAAATGCAGCGTACACTGAAGATACCATTGAACCAATAGGAAAGCTCATTACGCAGCTGACAAGAATGGGAAGAAGAAAAAATCAAAAGCGAATTTAATGGCTTTATGCACTGTGCTCCTCCAGTCATGCTCTATTTTCACATGCCTCCCTGCAGGTAAGAGTTTAGACATGCAATTCAAGCAAGTGATTGCTTTCAGTTCAAAGACAGGCCATTTACTGCCAAGGCGACCCTCCAGAATTGTGCTGAATTCAATTATACTTCCTTGCCTCAAGTTCAGCAACACTTTCTTAAACTCATTGCTCGCCTTCAGCACAATATCTTTGGTTATATCATCCTCCTCTATAGACTTGGTTCCATTTTTGCTACTGAAAGGCATGCCCACAGTTATTTCAAATTTGTACCGATCAAACATTTTCATGTGGCAGCTGTGCTTTGTCAAATACTTGAGACGACACAATTCCTCCTCCTCCAGTGTAACATTCTTGGGGTCACAAAGAGGGTATGTTTCACCATACAAGCATCTCATCCAATCGCCAATAAAAAGTGGAAGCATATTTATGGCAGATTCTGCACTATTGTCGATTTCTGTCACGCGCACATATTTGAACCGCCCAGTCCACGTCACTCTGTGTCCTTCTAGGTGACTGCACAAAATCTGAGTACGTGCCATGTTAGTCTCCTTCCAGGACCGGGGTCCACAGAGGAAAGCATACTGATTCCATGTCAAGGTAGAGTTGTAAACTTTCATTCCCTCCGATCGATACACATAGAACCAACAGAACAACACTACAGCTGTGATCCACACCAGAATGAGTTTCACAATCGAGCTTCGAGTGAGGGATTTAACCATTTCAACTACGGAGAAGTTAACTTTCGTCCACCATCGGAACAGCAAAGGAACAGTACACAAAACCAGAGTCACTACAATTTTCATGAGCTCCAGAGACACAAACCACTTAATGAAATGGATAAGACACATCAGTGCAATACCTACACCTAGCACTGGGAGAGCAAAAAGAAACAGAAAATAACCGATTGATGCACGAACGAGCCCAATGCCAGAGGACTCCCGCAGAATGACCACAGAGAGTTCGCACCACATAAAGCAGACCAGGTATGGGATCAGGTAACAGTAGGTGCCTTTAAAATTCCGTAGTTGTGCCATTCTAAAGAAAAGATAGAACAAGTACAAAAACAGAAGGCATGGGATGCTTACATTTATCACAAAGAAATGGCCTACAGGAACAGTAAAGAAGGTTTTACCTAAGAATTTCAAGTAGCCAAAATTCCCAGGTAACACCTGCAATAGGGATAAGCAACCTGCTGCTATCTCAGTCATTAATGCTCTTCTTGTGTAAGGTTCTGCACATGTGCTTAAACTCATGTAACTTGTCACCGTGAAGAAAACTGAGATGGTAGCTAACTCTGAGCATGGTATACAGTCTTTGCTTGCTATAGGGAAGGAAAAAATGACAAAGAATACTGAGAGTAAAAAATAAATGTATGGCTCTAAGTGATTCCATCCAAAGTTCACCTCAGCTTGCTCAACATCTAGGTTTGGTTCAAAACGAAGCAGCAAGTCAGTCAAAGTGCGGAAGTTTTCCCAAGCCTTACTGTCCTGAAAAACTTTCAGTGTGCAAATCACCATAGAAATGAAGGACAAATAGAATATCACTAATGGAATAATGAAGGCAAAAAAATCAATTGTCAGATTACTGATGATGAAGAAAAAGATGAGAGCATTGATATGGTGTGTTGGAACAATGGTAGACAGCCAATGCATCCCTGCCTTTGATGCAATATCTATAAGGTATTCTTTAATTTCCATAATGGCATGAAGCGGGTATTTTACAACCTGGAAAGACAGAGAGAAGCATTTTATTCATGAGCAGTTTTGTATCTTTACATCACAGATAATCTTAGCTGAAGCAGTAGTAGTCAGTTGTCTAACCTCAGCTGACATGAAAAGATTTATATTTCAGATGAATGTTGCCAACAAAATGAGATTACTTTGTCTGAGATTATAGCTCTATTTTGATTAATTCAGTCAGATGAAGCTCAGGGGCGATTTTGATTTCAGGAAAGATGTATTTCATTACCTTTGACACATATAATTAAATGGCTTCCTAGTCAAATATTCTGCTCTGCTAACTTCATACTGAAGATAAACTGCATGGCTGCAGTCCTGTACTATCTTATGTCACTACTAGAGCTGCGAGTACTGTAGTTTTAAAGCACTTAACTCTGCCACTGTTCTGCAAGGATTATGCTATACATTCTGATATGCATATGCACTACAGGAAATAGTGCATATGAATCATATGCACTTACAGGAAGTCTTTACAACTGTGGTTTATCTTTAAAACAATTCTTTCCAAGCATCTAGGGAAATCTGGTTTGGAAACAGCAGGAATATCTTTAACTATAATTACTACACATTTAGGTATTCTTTAACTCCACAACAGCAACTGTACAGGATCTTAAAGTTCTACCTATCTTACGGGGCATTTTCCAACACAGTCGCCACACAGAGGAACTGCTGGATTGAATCCTCTCCTCATGACCAACCACACACTTTACATAGGATCATTAAAATGTACAGGATTTTTCAAACACATATTCACATGTTGCATCGGCACACCAGATGCTCCAAACAATCCTCCTTCCTGCATAAAAAGACAGTTCTGTCTTCCCAGAACTTAGGCTTTTATATTAATTGCTTCAAGGGAAAGGCCAAGAATGTTTCAGCAAAGATCTATGCAATGTGATGAACTGGGGCAACATACACAATGACTTGGGCACAAGCTTATTTATTAGCAAAGGGATCCCTGTTTTCCTCTGTAAATTCATCTCTTTCAGAATACAATTTCAGAATATTCAAAAGACTGGAAAAATATACCCCTCATCCCCTCCCTTTTTTTTTTTCCCCACTTCTACCATATGATAATGAACAACAAAAAAACAACAATAACAAAAGCTCTCATGTCAGCATCTAGAAATGCCCTACCTTGCTTAAAATTTATACCAGTATTGAATGCATGCACCTTAATTTTCCCTTCTCCTTTCACTACCTAGAGAAGCATTGGTGTAGAAAACCACTAACAGCAAGTTCCACCCTTCTTGAATTCCTTCATAACAGAACATTTTTGCACTTCAAGGCTATGGATATGAACCTGCTTTCTCCTGTTTAAATAAGGAAAATATAAAGCATATAAACCAGCTATAATAAAAATACGCAGTTATGATAGGGACATTTAAATCCTCTGAGATGTAATGCAGGTAAATTGCCCTCTTCCAAGGAAGGTCATTATCCATCTCTCAAATATATGACTCCTATATGAAACTGTAACCATATATATGAAGTCCAAAAAGAAATTATAGCAACAATTCTTTACTGTATAGACTAAATATCAGTTTTGAGAGTCAAGTGCAAGTCACCTTTGCCTTGTCTGAAACATGTGAGTTAAGAGCCCTTCAACATAACCTGGTTCAGGATTGCCTTTTTACCTTCAGTCGCAGGGGTAACTCTTCAGGAGTCTTCCCTGCCAATTCATCATCTTCCTCCTCCTGCATAATCAGGTTAGATGGGATGATTCCCTTGGCGTATTTCTTGGTAATTTCAACAAAGTCATCCAAAGCAATAAATTTTTTAGCTAAAAGATAAAATGAAGACTTTGAGTAAATAGTGTCACTACAACACAGTACTGATTATGAGCTGGAACATGAATCTTCTTTCCTGGTACTAAAGAAGTTCTACTCTGGGCTTCAAAGACTGAACCACCGATAACACCAGCTTACTTCACCACTTGTTCCAAGATCTACGCTAAAAACAATAAGCTGCTTGCGCCAGCAATTTATGACTACTCTAAATCTTGTCAGACCAGCCAGTAAGTTTATTATATAGGAGAACAGAGTGAGTGAATGTAGCTTATCTGAAAGTATTCCAAGGGAAAAAAAACCACAAACAACCTACTGGATTAGGTCACACAGTTTTAAATCATAAGCAATTATATCTTTGGTAATGGCTTGAGAGAAATCTTTAACAGCCACATGGAAGAGAAAGAATTGTGCAGGAACAGAAATGAATTATCTGTATGTTCTTAACTGAAAAACTGACTTCTGATTTGGCATTTAACAGTCATTTTTCTGAGTTCAGAAGTTACAGACAATTATGAGAAATGCCCATTTATTCATATATACAAGACTAAATACAGATTACATATAGTGTATTAACTTAATATGCTACATGGCTATACAAAGGGACTCCCCAAAACTATATCAACTGTGATCTAACACAGACAGACAGCAACAAAATACACTTTGCTCAGTTGTATACAGAGATAAAATTTATCGCTCTGCCCTGGAAGATCTTTATCCACTCCTGTGAGTAGAAGTGAGGCAAGAGGTTACTTCCAAAAACTCTAGGGATGCTGCAAGACAAGATGATTTATACACTACTTAAACTCTTTTCACAGCCAGTTCCTTACATTAGCATGGATTAACTAGTTTCTATGGTAGACAAGCTTGGTGTCGTTTGTAAAGGAGGATAATTAACAGCAACTTTTTTCCATACACTAAAGCAAATGACATTGCTGTAGATATGAAAGACTTTTGAATGACAAAAATCTGTAACACACCTCCTACACAGTAAGTTTAGCTAGTCAGCTGATACAAAGATATGAAAGCTGGCCTGCTTGATACTCGTTTGAGATTTTAAAGAGGCGGAAAACTGAACTGCTTCACTAAATTTAAAATCAGAGGATTAGTAGATTTGAGACTATTAATTTTAAAAATTGCTACATTTATAGAAGTTATATAGTATTTCAGTATTTAATATTGAAAACACTGTAGATACAGAACAAAATTAAGTACTTGTGTCAAGATAACCTGTGACAGGAACAGGGGTGTTAAGAGTTCAACAGAAAAAAATCTCTTTTGCTTTAATCTTACAACATGGACGTTGCCTTTTGCTTGGACTTTTACTACTTTTTTTTCCTCCCCTCATCACATGAACCCTTATGTCCCACAAAACACCTCCCAAGAAACAAGAAAGGGTTTATTTTTGCTAACTGTTCTTAACGTTCACAGACTGTAAGGTGACATTGCTTGCACAAAGAAATCTGTAAGACCCCTTAGCTGTCTTGGTGGGATTCAGATCAAGCCTAATACCACATGTGTCATTTAAATTTACTGTCCTGTTGGGACAAAATATACGTAAGACAGCCTTTCTGGTGTGGAATCAGCAAGCAGACATGGTTAGAACCTCACAAAAATTCCTTAATGCCACTGTTACAGAGCCATGGGATATCCAGAGAGGGTAGGAGTGATTAACTTACTATGTATAGATGGCCTATCAAATGTAATGACATGTATACTCTCAGGCAGGCAACAACTGGCCATTGACAATGTCACCTCTAATCTTCTGTTTATACCTCCATTAAGGACAGACGCAGATCAGATATCTGCAAACACATATCTGGCTTAAAAATTATCTTCCAAGCATGGGCAATGTATTAAAACTGAAGGAAGAATCTCCTGCTGGCAAGATAAACGGAGAAACTCAGTGGATCAGAGAAGTAAATGCTGGAGGGTAACAGCCCTCTAGTTCACCCATGAAAAGACAAAAGCTCTCTAGAGAAGAGGTAACAGCCTAACTCCTACTTTAAGTGTTTGATGAAAACTTTTCGGTTTTAAATGTTATTAGTATTTTGTCACCCAAATGTCTCTTAAATTGATATAAAAAGCGTATGTTGTAGATTCTACTTTATTATTCCTAGATTTTTTTCTTCAATTTGGTTATGACAAATTCCCCTGCCTCCCCATCCGCCGCAGAAAAAGAAAAATACGCACATCAATTTCTGCCTACACTTACATGTAGGTTCATTTACTCTCCTGTTATTTTACCTGCCATTTAAGCCTTAAAAAAAAAAAAATAAAAATTTTGCCAGTTCCTTTTCTGACACTCTTTGAATTACTGAAGAATCCAGAACAAAATGACTTACTTTGCACTCACGCTCTATCAGCATGTGCCAGTTCAGCTAGGGGATGGAAAGAACACTAGTGTTGTCCACTAAGCACCAATGCAACGTAGCTCCAACGAACCCAGATACATCTGTCTTAGGATTCAATGACCGGACAACGAAACACAGCAGTCTCAGACTTGAAGGACTATTTCTAGCTTTCCAGAAGTGGCACAAGTCACAAAACCAGCTGACCTGCTCTCACAGAAGTTATGATAGTACCAGAAGCTTGGTCTCCCAAACACTATTTCTCCCATCACCTACTCCCTTAGTCATATATGCAGGCACATGCCCCTGTTCCTCTTTTATTTTTGTGAAAGTTAAGGCAAAACTGAAATAATACTCTTAGGAATGTTATTTTCAGAAGTCACCTACATAATGAACACAATCCTTGAAGGTAAAGGCCAAACTGACCTAATGAAGTGCAAGTCTAATCTTTCAAGGAGTTTAAACCTTCAGACCCCCAGATTTGGCACGCTAATCCACATATGATGCTTTCATTAACACGCATTCTCAACTATAGCTGTATTAGTAAGTAATACGGTTTGCAGTCTTTAAAAGTGCTCTCCAAGAACTGATCAGGATTGCACATGAACTATTTCATTGGACCTACTGCATTTCAAGAAAGTGAGATTTTCCTGACCATGATTAATTGAACCTTACATTAGATAATGTTCTTGAAAAACTACACATGCTGCATTGTTTATAATTAGTTTTCTTAATTTAACTTTCCTCCCAAAGACCCAGCAGCGTATCAGCATTTCTTAGGTATGCCAGGCTAGGGAGAATTTTATTCCAATTCCAACCCCCCCCCCACAACCTACCCTACAAAACTCACAGACTTGGGTCCACAAATCTGATCCTGAGGAACTAAGCTGCTCCTTAGTTATGAAAGAAATATCTTGGTGCATCTTCCCTATATCAATTCTTGAACAAATATGAAAAGACAAACAATAATTATAAGAGAATGACAAACAGAAGCAAGGCAAATAGAACGAGGGATCTGTCTGCATTAAATGGTTGCATAAATAATTCCCTTACTGTAATCAGAAAAATTACTACAGTTTAGAACTAAAAAAAAAATTGAAAGTGCAAAAATTTTTTTTGCTGCATAGACTTCTAAGAGCTGAAAGGGCTAGAATATAAAAATAACAAGTGACATGCAAACTCCTCTTAGTATACTAATTACTGACAAGTTGACAGTAATGGTGATGCCTTTGTGAGCTCACATGCAGATCAGTTATTTACCTTGCACATATAATAAAATTGACACTATCAGTTTATAGCAATCCAAACTTGCTATACATTCTTACTCTGGCAGCACAAAATTGCTTAGCAAAACAAAATGGAAACCAAAACCACAGGCAAAGGTTGAAAGCAGCAGCATGCACTCACATTCACTGCTCACTAATCGCTCCAGCATTCTTCTCTGCTTCTGCACTGACTTTGGGACCGGGCCAGGTTGCTTCTCACCATCTGGTTCAATAACAGAAGTTTATGGAAAGTCAAAGCAGTCAATTAAAGTGATCAAACAATAACTGGAATGTTCTTCAAGCTGCAATATCTGGAGAATGGCATTTCCACAAAGTCAGGAAAAAACCAAACATACATATAATCAGGTAAGAAACTGTTATATATGGTTATTACTGTATTAGAAAAGGGAATAGCACTGACATAACTAACATACTGCTGTAACGGCAGAGTGAGCAAGGTGTCTTCAAGACTGGGTTTGTAAATCAGAGTATCTAGTAAGATATCATCAAGATGACTTAAGAAAACAAAACAAAACAAAAAAATCAAACACAGCAAAGCCATAAAAGATTTATTTTTCAAGGACAACAAGGGTCAAATGAAGATATTTTTAGTATTCAGTCACTTGAACGAGTACAGTACCTGAAGCACAACCTACAGCAAGAGTTGGCAGGCCTAACTTTCTTGGTCCAGAGAGCACAGTCATTAGAAGAGAGTTAGAGTCATTAACACTCTTACTTTTTCTTACATTTTCATACATTGACTGTTATCTCATGCCTGATTGTTTATAAAGCCCTTTAGGTTTCTAGCTGTGTTCTGCCTGTAAATCTATTTTATCAATACCATCAATCAGTTCACAAACCAACCTTCATTGTCAACTTGCCCAACATTTTCCAGTAGTTCAGAAACTGCTAATTGCTTCTTCTTTTTTGGGTTTAATTTCCAATACATGACTAAGGCAGCTTTCCTCACAGCTCTCTCCAAGTCAGTCTCCGATGATAACTTTTTTACTTCTTGCTCATTCTCAGAAGTGATTCCTCAAGAAAAGAAAAATACATTACATACAATTATCCCCCACCCATGCAGAGATAACAGATTTGCCCACAATTTATCTTTCTCAGTTTAGTCTGAAACTTCTCAAGTTTCATTCACACCTTGACCACCTAAGTAAATTACTCAAATGCCTTTCTGTGCCCACTGCTTATCAAAATCCAATCACATTGCTTAAGTTTAAACTGTACTTCAAAGATTGTGCAAGACATACATTATCCTTATGTCTTGCTTCAACTTCTGAAGCACAGCAGTTCAGGCAAAAGGTGGTGCAGATATGCACGGGTGACATGTAAAAGGCAGCAAGAACTTAAGGAAAGTTGGTTGGGGCTTTTTCTGTATTTAAGAGTTCAGAGAGTTGGCAGATGAAAGGGCACCATTCCAAGCACAGGAAATACCATGAAGGAAGAAGATGTGAATCTTAAAGTAAGAGAAGGCAGTGAAAAAGACCAATTAGGTCAGAGGTTGGAGAGGGGCAAAAGACTGAAACAACAGCAGGTATGTAGGTGGTATGCAGTTATATATCACCTTCACAGTCAAAGAAGTTTCAGTGAAAGGTGGGGAGGGGAAAAACAAGCATGAATTCCATGAAAGAATTCAAGAAAATGATTAATATAAATGCTTTTGTGAGCAGTATCAGTAATTAATGCCTTTTAAATTACCTATTTGAACAGACTGTTAGCAACTACTCATACAGTTTTGCCATGAACATTCCTATCGTATTTTAACCCCTCTTTTCAGTGTTAAAAGTTTATTTCAGATAAAGTGGGAAGCGCAAGCAAAAAGTCTCAGAGAATCCATACCTCTTCTGTCTGCCAGGCACCTACGCAACAGTTTGACAGCTTCTCTTCGACCTTGCTTAGCAGCAAGGATGAACCAGTCAACGGCACTACAATTGTTAAGTTCTTCATCCTCCTCTTCTGCTAATCTTAAGAAGTGTTTCCCCACCTAGAATAAGTAGGGAACAGAATTTCTTCAATTACTGAAATATACTCCCTCTCCCCCCACCCTCTGGAACTCAGCTAGAATAAATTCTCTCTCAACAAAAGGTCAAAGCATTTGCTCCTAGCACTAAAGAACACAGATGTAAGTTGATCTTCTGCAGGGAAAGATCAGTTTCCAGAACTGGAAGCATGAAGGAATTGCAACACACTGGGACAGGTCAATGAATTAGTTGCTGTTGGTCTTTGGGCATCTCGCAGGATCTGGTAAAGCTCCTGGTCTTTCCCTGAATTCTGAAAGTCCTCTTGAATTCTTCTCTTCCTGTACCAATAGTCAGACAACACTGCTAGTCCCACTTCAGAAACACAGAAATTAAGTATAATAACCTGGTGCCAGTAACATTCTGAAATTCAGATGAGGTTATTGACAAAGGGCCTTGACATGGAAGGAGACTTCAGCACTGAAATGCCTGACTCATAGCCG
This sequence comes from Leptosomus discolor, assembly GCF_034619465.1. Classification (NCBI taxonomy): domain Eukaryota; kingdom Metazoa; phylum Chordata; class Aves; order Leptosomiformes; family Leptosomidae; genus Leptosomus; species Leptosomus discolor. The sequence continues at coordinate 70,053,947 of NC_141394.1, read as the reverse complement.
TTTAGCCACTGACAGTCAAAGCAAACTCATAAATTAGCGAATGGAATAAAACTAATACTGCTTAAGCATCAGGCAAATTCAGTGAAATAGCCTGTAAAAATCCTTCTATTCCAGATTACAGAAATTATCAAGCAGTTGCCTATATTACTGTTTTACAGATAAGAAAAAACACCACCTGATAATATACTAGTAAATGTAATTATGCAAATAGCATGGAACACTTCTGCTTATCATCCCACAAAGCAACCAAATATTAAGTGGCAGAAAGTGGACAACACTACTGGACATTTTATCTACATGCCTGGAGAATCTGGGAAATGCTTTTGCTTGGTTCACTGCACTCCCTCTCTCCCTACTGTTACTTCAGTTACATTCTAGGAGTAACTAATGCAATACATTAAAGAGTATAGCTCCATAAGTCCACAGCATTATCTGCTGAAAAAAACCTGTTTGACAGTTTCTCCAAAACTTTGTGTTTGGTATTACCACTAAAGGTGACTAAAGAAATACCTTTAAAAGATTAATAATTCACATTATTCCCATGTAGATTAAACACACTGGTATAATCAGAAATATTTTTTTTTTTCCAGTAAAGTTTATGTCTCCAGCCTTTCAACTGGTTTCATACACCTAAGTGAGTGCTCCAACAACTTCTACATAGATAGTTATTGGATAGACATCATAGTGATTAAGCCCATAGCACATACTGTAAAGCTATCCAAAACCATACAGAAATAAGAAAAAAAATGGACTAAGTAATCCAAAACTTCGTCAGAATGAAACATTGACTACAAAATCACACCAGAGTTCAACAGGCAGTGCACAGATATACTGGCAGACCAAGAAGAGAGTATATGAGATGGGGAAAAAAAAAAAGAAAGACTTCAGCAATTGGCTGATAATTTACCACCCAACTACACATGTACCTTCAGCTATTTATTTCAGAAAGGAACTGCTTGAACAAGTTACATGGTGAATAACATCCTCTGACAAAAACAGCTGTTCCTTGAGCATGTTTATATTTATAGCTATTGAGATTTCGAGCAAAGCTTCAAGAGTAGTTGCACTTAATGATGCACCTCTCAAGTTTCTAAGGATCTCTTGAACATAGAAACTTGTATTGCAACATAAACTAGCAGATTTTGGAATTAAGTCATATTGCACAAGGCTACTGCACAAGCAAAATGATAGTGTAACACCTGCTTCATGATAGAAGTGGCTTTTAGCTTGCCTCTGTGTGTCTTTTTTATTGTTTGGCATTTGTTTTGTTGTTTGGGTTTTGGGTTTTTTCGGGGGGTTTAGTGATTTGGGGGGCAATTTTTTTTTTGAAGTTCAAAACTAAGATTTAATGATCTATCCCCTCCAAAAAAACCTACAGAACCCACATGCAAAATCTGAGCAACCAGAAAATATTTTACCTTTTTTTTTGATTATAAAATTACAAGCTTTTGCGTATGTTAAGTTTTGGTAGCAAAAATCCCCCATCTCCAAGAGCCATAACAAACATCAAGGCTTTCCACAATGTACTACTGGAAGGTCTACCAACCCCCTCTGAACAAGCCCCATGCAACAGCCACCTTTCACTGTCATAGCAAAGCTCCTACACAGAATCACCTGAAGATGGCTGCAAAGCTCTGGCCCTCAGCAGTCAAAGAAGGAAGAACTGATGGGAAAAGATGTTAAGCTCAGATTTGTCATTTAAGCAGCCAGGGCTTCTCTCTTTCCTATGAGCTAAAACTGTGAAATAAAGTCATAGTTTGTAACAGCTTAACACAGATCTTCATATTGTACTTCTCCAAAGGTTGCTCTCTCCTGTGGGCTTTGCTAACCAAGGTGGTTATCTCAAGCAGTCCCTTTTCAGAGATCTTCCAGTTAAAGACACAGAGCTGCCTCTTCTCCATTACAGAATTCCAGCCGTGGGTGTCTCATTTACATAACTGCTGTACAGTTATTTCTCAATAAAGAAACTACATAAAGCTACAGTAATACAGGTTGACAGCCGTTCAGAGTGCATTTATTTCTATAGTCATTGCAGGGTTATTTTTCAATAAACTCATAGTAATAACTACAAGACAGTGAATCAAGTGATTTCTTGTGTCTGACTTCGTAATTATTAGCAAACAGCACAAGAGTGCCATCTCAGCTTCTCACTTGTACTCCTCCAAAGGTAAGAAATAAAAATAGATTTTTCTAACTGATTCTAAAAGGACATATTCTACAATAGAGAATAAATATTTTTTTGTTTGTTTAAAAAACTAAGCATTAATTCCCTCTTCACAAGTCACCAGAAATTTGATTGCATAGAAAAGACAACTGTATTTAGGCTTCCTATTCACGCAGACAATTCATCCTGAGTACATACTGAAGCAAAATTGCATGCTCTTTACAACAGGGATCCTACTATTGCATGGGAATAGAAAGTGTAAATAGTTAAAAGAAGGGAGTGAAGGTGGAATGGATTGAGAAGGATAAAAAAAATATTGTTTATAAACATACATATGCACACATCATAGGCTTAGATTACAAAGTTATTTCTTACTCAACTGGAAGTTATACTCTGGAAGAGTATTTATGGGGTTTGCTTTCTTTTGTGTAAAGGAAAAGAGCCAAAATGTGGATTTTACAGCAGCGATCCCCTCAAGGCTAAAGCCTGATCCCCAAGCAAAGCCATCAGATGTTTCCCAGGTGAGGAATTTGTTACTGTCTCGGGTTACAACTCCAAGGACAGCCTGCTCCTCAAAGAAGTTGAGATGAGTGGGGAGCGAGCCTGGCATTGCCATTTTTGTTTTACCAGCTTTAAAAGGATTTCTTTCCTAGCCCCGCCTATTATTTTTATTTGTAAAAAGAGTGGCCATATTTGGGAAAATCCCAAACCACCAACGAGCATGTAGGAGACCACAATACTCTCTTTTGCTATCAAAGCTGAGGCTGGAAAAGAATGATCAGGTAAAACGCTAACCAAGTCAGACACAAATTAAAACCCTTCTAAACAATTTCAAGCTATTTATACTAGGCAATACAGCAGACCAGAATGCAGTGAGAAACTGCACGATTTTTCTAAAATCTAAGGGACACCTAAAGTGCTAACACAGAGGGACAGAACTGCCGTTATTAATTCAATTACATCTGCCATTACACAACTAAACATAGCTAATTTCAATAACCAAGGAGGGGCTTCTTTTCTAAGATGTGCTAATTCAACAGAGAAATGGTATAAGATCAAAACATTAACCAACCTCTGTTCCTGCTAAAGCACCTCAACAGCAGTTTCTTCCACAAAGTCCAGCCTAAGAGTCCTGGTATCTTTGTATATAGTGCAGTGCTGAACCAACAGCATTTAATAGTCCCCATCTGCACACCTCCACAAGTAACTCTTTAGAACATTTTTTTTTTTTAAAAAAAAAAAAGGCAAAAAGCAAAAGCAGCTCTGTACCTTCTCCACGCTCTCAGCCTACCCTCCCTGTTTTCATGGGCATCCTAAAGGCTGACTCAAGAGTTGGACCTGAAAGCAGTAATACTCCCAAGCAAGCAGCACTTCTCAAGGCAGAGAAACCATCTGGCATCACCTTTCTTTGAATACTTTAAGATGAGATACAGTTCAACTAAAGAAGAGATAACTGTTCTACAGCAGGTACTGCTATTTTTAGAATCAAGAGCAAACAAGACTGGACAAAGAGCATATAAAGTTACCTCTGTTTGTGCTTTTGGTTCTCCAGCTTTGGCCCTCTCAAGCAGCTCCTCAAAGAGCACTTCAGGTTCTTCCTTCATGCCCTCTACAAATTAATTTGATAAAGAAAATTGTGTACTAGCAATATTTTAAAGTATATCATTGCTATACGTGGTTGAAGAATTAAAGGATCATATCTAAAAAATCCAACACAAGTGTTTTGCAAGAACAGTGAAAATGAACTTCTTATAATATTTACACTCCATCTCAGTGTTGTACTTCAGCGTATTTACCATTACTTGTTCTTTGGTACCTGCCACAGGACAACACATACCATTTACAGTTTCTCATTTACTTCCACAGAATTCGTTTCTCAATAGAAGAATATTCATTACAATAAATACGAGCACATGTAGCATATGTAGTACGGATCAGCTTTTGTAATATTACCTTCTTATTCTTGATAGTCCTTCAGTCTGTCACCTAGCACCCTCTTTATTTAGCAGTAGAGCCTTTTCAAGAATTTTGAAAAATTAGCCACTTTCAAAAGTGTCCAGTATATTTGAAAGATCAGCTCCCCAGTCTCTGGAGAACACTAACTAACAATTATTACACCTTATAAACCTCATTATTTTATGTCTAGCTCCACACTCGCACCTAATTTTTTCCTTCTTTGCTATCTACTATACACAGACTTAAACACTTTTTTCTTCAAAAGCATCGCATTGCTCCACCAGTCAATCATTAAAAAAAACCCCAAAAAACCTTGACAGCTTTATCTGACATCCAGTGTTTGTAAAGAACGTGCTACTTAATGACGAATAAGGTTAATGGAAAAGCTGACAAAGGCCAGAAGTGCTACTTTTCATGAGATGACTTCTCAAATTATTTTTGAAGAATTTTAAAGACAAAAATCAATACAACTTGTATGCTTTAAATTGCCTAAGTGTAAAAAAGGACAACAGACCACTGATTCAGAATAACAGCTTTACCAGCCATCCTAAAACCGTAGTTAGAAAGGAAGATCCAAACTCAACATTAAGTGCCAGAGCTTGACCCATATGAACCACATCACCGTGCAAGGTCACCAAACACACCGCAACACTTGGTAGCTACACACTGAGAGCACAGACAGCATAAGAAAGTGTGGTTAGGAAGCAGAATTTCCAAACGTAGGAAACCAGCTGAGAGAAGCTTTCTGGCATCTTCTCAAAGTTAGTCTCTACCTAATTTGGGCAGCAACAACATGAGAAGCTGGTAAGCAGCCCTGCTAGCTGAGGTGCCATTCAGTATAAGGTCTTTTTCAAAATGTCGGAGGAAGGAAGAAATAAACTCCATTCCACATAATCTCCCAAAGAACAGGGCTACTTACATTCTTTAACATCCCTGGTACTGGGACTATTTCCAAACAAGAACAGGCTACAAGCCAATGCTTTCATTAAAATGGATGTATTCTAACAAGAACAAACCATGAAGTAAGTTTTCTCCTTCAGCCACAGTTTTGTCTGCCAAGCTCCACTTGGAAAAACACTAATGCCAGATTATAACATGTTGTCTGACTAACAGGCACACAATGAAAAATAATTTTCATTTAGTACTCGGTCTCTTCAAAAAGCTGTAAAAATATTATTGTAAAATAGGCAAACAGCATCCCAACAAAATTAACCACTTAAAATCTCCTTGCTTTGATATATAACCAACAGGATTGAACTCTAAACAAGTCAGAAGCCTGTTTTCCAGATGGCACCACCCACACTAGACATGACTCGGGCCTTCTGCTTACAATAAACAAGAAGTTACAGCAAAGAGCATATTGTTTGAAAGAAACATAGTATTCATCCACCTACCCTACCCAAATGAAAAAAAGTTGGGCAACGCAATACTCTTCTGTTTCTTCCTGTGGTTCCTCAGTCATTAACTAACTTTGCATCAAAACTTCTGCAGCAACAGTCTTGACTATGGATTTTTTATTATTTTTTTTTTCTGTTCAGGGTTTTCTACATGTAATATTTCAGTGATACTCTAGATAAACCAATACAGAAGGCACCCTTCAGAAGTTAGTGTTTGATAAATAAGAGCACACATGAGAGCAAGCTATAGAAAGCAGTTCGCTAAACTGCTATAAGCCCTGATAAGAAGAGTGGTTGGTTCTCTGGCAGCTTATACAGGCAAAGCGACTTCCTTTTTCTCTTGCTCCACTTGCCACACATAGGAGCATGGCATGGCTCTGACCCTTTCCATCTCTTGCTCAGATGGATGTCTGTTACCTACGAATACTTATTACAACAGAAAGACATGAAGCATTCCCATTTTGCTGCTTTAACACCAGGATACAGTTACTTTATTGCAATCATATTGCAGATTCACATGTAAATAATGTTCTTCACACAGATGGTAAAAAAAAAGAAAAAAGAAAAATTAAAAATGTGCAGCCTTATGGTCCAACTATCACCCTCACTGAGAAAAGACAATAAAACATGCTGGTACTGCAGGGCAAACTTGTTGAAATGTTTGTTCTCAGACAGCTGACTGCCAGGGGAAAGAATTGCTTTCTGCTGTTATTTTCAACCTACTGCCCAATCCCTCCCAGTTATCACTTCTATGTACTCTCACATGTGACCTATAAATATAAATAAGATAGTTAATTAAAATTACATTTGTTGGTGGGTTCTGTAGTTGTAGGGCAAGGGCAGAAGAGCAGGTTGTAGAGTGTTTTGGAGATCAAATTTAGAATAGCTTTAGTATCACAGTGTTCCCATAACTAGAAATATTTTCCCTTTGCTTAAAGGAAAAGCAAGAGGACAAGTAAAAACATAAAGCACGAACAACTCAAGTTTCATGGCTGCCATATCAGTTTATTTTCTCTTAAAGTATTTCAGTCAGTCTCTGAAGGTAAAAGGTCCAAAATATAGCCAAAGCACATTTTGGAGCAAGGATGGACAACTCAATTTCTTTCGATTCTGCTCAACTCTAGAATGCACCCACCATAAAAACACCATAAAAAGTGGTGCTTTATAACTCATCACCCTTGTTCTTAAGGGTGTTTTCAGTCAGAAAATGTCTTGTATTCCTCCCACATAAGAGTACTGCAATGGAAATGCTGTCAGTAGAAGCTTTTATTTTCCAGCTTTGCTAAAAACTCACATCTATTTAATGTCAAGTTTTACTGTCTTGAATATAAAAATTTCCATGAGAGGAACATTCATCTTGCAATACTTCATGCATCTTTTATAACAATTAAAATAGACTTCACTAGCTGTTGTGTGTCAGATGCATTTATATAAGCCAAGGAAGTCTATCAGTTATTCAAAAGGTTCACAAGCACTGCAGTCATTCAAACGAAAGTAGGCAAGTGAAAGAACACTAGTTTTCGATGGCACACAGCATACATATAAGAAACAAATTAAGACAGGACAGGAACATGAAAGGGTGGTTAGTACTTCATATCCGGCTGTAGTTCCTACCCTGCCATCAAGACCCCATGTAAACCTTAGTTCATCATCAGGCTGCTCTGTGGTTCAGCTCCCAATTTATAAAACAAGTTAATTCTGCCTTCACAGAGACAGGTCACTTAACACAACTTATTCAGGGGATATTGGAACAATGACATCACTAATAAAATTTTAATGTTCTATTATTAAGTCTTAAGGTTAAGATATGAAATGATACTGTATCCTTTAATTTTTTCTGTTCCATTAAAAAAACAGTGGGAAAAAAAGGATTTGTGATCTGCAAAGGATGAAGCAGATATATTTCTGAGTCTGCTGTGTTCGTGTCCTCATACTACAGAAACCATTTAAACTTCTGAAGGGCTACAGAAATATCCACTTTTTAAATTCAGGCCTCTCATTTAACAGGTTAAAACTGTCACTTAAAACCTACTTTATTAAAGCACTTATTAAAAAAGACTCAATACAATAAAATTGACAAAGGCTGGTATGCATTTCATAGTCATATACAGCTTTCACAGGAGTAAGCTAAAGCTGCATATTATCAGCTGATAGATTTCAAAGATGCTATCAAAACACTACTAGAGTCATTTTAGTTTACTAGTAAAAAGTATGCTTTACAACTCCAGAAAACTACTCAGAATACAGAAGTCTAAACACAGCTGTTTATATAGGTAGGTTGCAGACAGGCTGATGAAAACTGAAGACTCCTATTTACTTTCTGAAGCTTTATACATTACTTTGCACATTGACTATATACAGTAAGATTCCAATTTTGAGTCCAGCTTTGCTGCTATAAGCTTAAGTGGAAATTTAGCATTCATTCCACCATAGGCAGGCATTTTTACTGTTTCTGTTAGGTTTTGACCAGAAATAGAAAATGCTGCAAAAACAAACATTTCAGTTCTTAAAAGAATACTATGTAATACTATGTTAGGATGCAATTATTGTCCCTTACCTTTGAAATTTAGCAATTAAATTGACAAAACGGCAGTTAATCCATAGTAGGGTTTAGTCCAAGTGAGTTTGTAAGATATCAGTGCTTAACATTTTGAAGTCACAAAAGGAAGATGCCAGCATTGATTAATTAACAAGTATAAGCCTCATGTTTGGACCACTTCAAGGATTAAAACCCTAAACTCTTCAACATTCATACAAGGTTTTGAAGAATGGACTTATACAGTCTAGATAAGAAATCTTTTCAATGAAAAAGGTGTTATAGACAACCAGAGTACGCTGGTTGTCATAAAATTTCCTTCCCGGTATTCTAGAACAAATCAATGATGGACGCAATAGATTCCAAATCTTTCTAATATCCTTCACATATACAGCTGAAACACAACATATGTGCATCACTGTAGTTAGGTTGTCAAAGCGTCTGATGACATATTTAGCAAAATGTTTTGCACACACTTTAGGCAAATGTTTAAAAGAAAATAAATCAAAATATACTGTGTGACTTCCATTCATGAATTCTAAAGTATTTAAAGGCACACAAATTATAATGCTTACACGTAAGGAAAGACTTTTAGTTATATGTATACACACAGAGTGGATCATCACACCCAACCACCACACAAAACAACCTCATTAAGTGCTCTTCTGACTGCTAGGAATTACTGCCTGCTTTAAAAAAATCCATTAAAGTTATTTCATGCAGAAAGAGTCAATAGAGTGCATACTGAGTAATAAAAAAAGGTTGCTGATTTACTTTCCTACCAATACAAACATATTAATGCTCTCAGCAGAGTGGATTTACCCAGAACAAGGGAATTTTAGCACCTTGCCTACTATTATCACCTTCTGGCCAGGTGCACACAGCTTTCTTCTTAGGCCACAGCTACAGCACCTGAATTCTCCAGATAAAACAAGAGGAGAAAGACCATGAACCAGGCATACCAAAGCTAAAAATTGGTATTTTAAAGGATCACAATCTGTCATGCCTTTCAAGCTTAAGATCTTATTTGTGCATGCAGTTTATTGGGGACCAGCCACAAGGCAGTTATCATGCACAATAGATAAACTTTTACACCAACACAAGCCAGGCACTTCCAAGTGCTTTGAACAGTGGAAACCTAACGAGAACAGGATAAAAGGAAAGCTGAAAGCAGTGTCTCAGACAGGACGCAACAATGAAGACAAAGTATGCATTTGAAATATGTAAGTTTAAAAGAAATTACAGGTTCTACAAGTGAATATTGAAGCTGCACAGAAATTCTACCAAACAAAAGATTAATGCATTAAGCAAAACCCACACTAAGTGTATGAAGGAAACCTGTAAGGCATAGATGTTTTGTATGATCACAACCACAAGCATTCATTTGGGCTCAGAAGAAAAAATGACAGGGATGTGCAGGAGGAGGAGGGAAAACACCCATGTATTGGGGAGAACAAAGGATCTGAGATGACAAGATATGAAACAAGATTTCTAGATTGGCCTTCCCATTTTACTGTGACTGAAGTGACTGAAAATAGTCGGAAGATTTAAGCATATACATCATATATCTGATATGTTTAGTCCCAGCCAGTGGCAACACACTTCCAAGCTCACTGAATACAAACCTAGAAAAGTACATAAACATTTTTACCACTTCATGAGAAGATCTCACAGTTGCCACAGGTGAAAACTGCTATCAAGGTGGCCCAGCAAACTGAGCCAAGGAACGATAAGCAGTGAATCTCACAACAGATCTTGCAAAATTTAGAGGTTTTTAAACACAGGATTTTAAATGTAGTTTTCTTGATCTTTTGTTTGAATAAATATGACTTTTGTGTCTTCATTTAGACAGCTGTTCTATCACCCAGCGACACTCCCCCACCTCCCTGCCTGAAAAGAGGAATCAGGAAAAGGAAAGAAGACCCATGTGTTGAAATGGAAGCAGAGTTAATAAAATAATAATATGAAAACTAATATTAATACTAATATTAAGTGCATAAAGTTATACTTGGCCGATGTAGTAGTAGCAAGCTGCACGCTCCCAGCAGCGGATGCTAGATGTTGAACACCGCGAGCCCCACAGCTCCAGCAAAAGCACGATGGTCACAACAAACAGGAGAGCGGGACTGGGGAGCAGAGCAATAGGCGAGACTCTCCAGGGATGGCAACCACTGAGGAAGAGAGACCGTCCCCAGCAAACTTTCCAATTTATAGTGAGAGTGAAGTTTATGGTGTGGAATACTTACTGTTGGCCAGTTTGGGTCAAGACACTGCCCTGGCTTGCGCTCCTCCTAGCTTTAGCAGGTGGCTAGCTCAAACCCACTACAGACCTCAATCACTATGGAGACCCACATACCACGGCTGGCCATGAACGAAAACAAAGTGTCTTATCAACTTTGTTCTCACCGAATTGGGTGCTGCAGTCTTCTCAAAAATGCAGCTTTCCTGAATAGAAAATTGATCCTATCCCAGCAAAACCAGGACTCAGACACACTGAGAAAAATCAGAGCAGCAAAAAGCCCAGAAAGCAGTAATAACGGCCTGAACTACCTCCCAGAAAGTATCACATTCAAGATCATTCTTGATATCATTATCATGGTAATTTTTTTAGATACATTAAATAAATAACTTCATGAGGTAACTAGTCAGAGAACACGACAGACAGAAAACAAGTTTTGCTTTTAATTGAGCAATGCACAGAACCTAGTTTAACCTAAAGAACCTAAAGGTTAGCAAGCCACCCTTGTAACACCAAGTTAGCTTTAGTACCCAGACAGGAGTGTCATAAGCAAAAAATCTGCTATAGTTGTATTTAAAAACAAAGACAGATTGGAAAAAAAAAAAAAAAAAGAGGAAGAGAAAGAAAGTAGAAAGTCCTTAGAAATAAGAATAAATCATTGTAAAGCTAAGGTCATGCCAAAATAAAGAAAAATAGAAAACCCAATTAATTTATAACACATACCGTGTGACAGATCAAGAGAAAAAGATCTGGAGAACAAGTTGATGCAGAACCTGTTACTATTTTTTAATGCATTTTTCAAGCACACAAGGAGCAGTAAGCTTAGCAGGTACACTACGGCAATTGAATATTTGAAAAAGAGAAAGCTGCAGTAAAAGATCAACTAGAAGATGTTTGACTGAGGCGTTTTTCCCCTGCCAGGAAACAGCATTGAGAAGCTCCTGTGCTGGAATCTCAAACTAAACAAAGAAGCTATGTTTTCTTTTAATTGTGTTTAAAACTGTAGTTTCTCTTAATTGTTCACCCAAGTGTTCCATTGAATAAACTATATATAGCAGTGTGTAACCTCTCGCTTACAACTGAGAAACGGAAAGCAGCAAGTACGATACCAGAGAGATGCATGATAACAGGGACCATTAAATCTGATATCCATACAAGGAAAATATGTAAAAAAAAAATAATATCTTAAGCCTATGGAGGGGGTAAGAGAGATATACCGGGTAAAATCAGAAGACCTTGTGTAAAAAAGATCTTAAGACATAAGACGCCCCTGAAGGAGTAAAGAAGTTGCAGGACAGGCAGATCCAGCTCATATTTCTATCTCCAAAGGCAGCAAGTAAGGCTTCTCACAAACAAATTATAATGTAGGCTGTTACTTCTTAATCTCTTACCCGTGTAAAAAACTAATAATAGAAATACACAGCGCTCATTCTGCCAGGGGAAAGACTAACAGTTTAGACACACAGGGATATACAATAAAGCTTATATAATTTAATGCATTTATGTGTGAATGAAAAAAAAGGAGCGGGGCTAGCACAGAGGTGGCAAAGTCTGTTGATGAGACTGTGTTATTTAGGCCAAAAAACACACTCACAAGTGATTACTGAAAAAAACCCCACAACACAAAACACAAAAACCTGCAAAAGGATGAGTGATTAAGTGATAAAAGGCCAGATGAAATGCAGTAAATGCAAACCAAGACAACACCTTATTATTGTACACATGGTGATAAGCTCTGTACTATCACCACTCAGAATAAAACCTTAAGAGTCATAACACACTTTTTTTTGGAAAAAAAACAAACACAACAAAAAAAACCAGCTCAGTGCTAGTAAGACACAATCATCAGGGCTTTTTAACCTGGGGAAGAAACAGGACAATGACACTAGATGTAAGGAGGAGAATTTGCAAAATGGAGAAGGTAAACAGAGAGACTATTCAATGTCTTACCAAATCCAAAAACTAAAGGGCATCAACAGCTTAAAAGTACTTGGCCAATGCCAAATATTTATGTTAGTTTAAAAAGAAACTGGACAAACCAAGGGTAGAAGAAAAAACTCAGAAAGCACTATCAAATAGAAAGATCTCCCCACTGAGCCCGGAAGACTCTAGGCTGCAAGGTGCTAAAGAACATTCTGAGAAGGAAACAGCTGCTACTGAACACCTTTAACACCTCAGCAAAATATGAATGAAATCAAGTAAGGACAGCACTAGCACCGCATTTAGAAAAAGTTCCCTGGCTCTAACAGGCATGCTGTAAGTAAGTGTAAAGGATTCTCACGAAAAAGGCAACAAGAACCTTGAAAGTGAAAAAGTCTGTGACCATTCAGGCTCTCCAATTTTAACACTGAGCACTGACAGCAACTTCTGCCAGCCGTCACGCAGAGTTCACAAACTAACACTCCAGTGTTAGTTCAGGTAGGAAAGAAGAAAAAGCTGGGTGGCATCCAGAGGAAGAAAAACCACACTTTGTATTTTCATTAGCTTTATCCAGTCAGCTTGCTACTTTGTACTTATTAGTCACAGGATGTCAAGCATTTCCCTCAGCTCCACATTATTAACTGACAAGAGTAATTTACATGTTTGATGAAGAGTAGTATGGAACAAGCTTTCATCTACAGGTCCTTCCACCAGCTAAGTCACCGGGGTGGGAGCAGGGAGGGAAGAATGTTGTCTCTGACATTAGATCTTCTCCCACACGTGAACAAATTCTCCATATACCAGGGAGCATAGTGATGTCTGAACCGATCTTTGTCACGCTGCATAGCACTGCGCGTACTTGAAGCTTCAGGCATACATCACTTCACTGCTTTAGCAAGGACGCCTTAATGTAACTGAATCTGAAAGGGAATGCTGCACACATTACAAAGAAAACTGCTTTTACTTTGAGAGGATACTAGCACAAATAACCTATGTTCACTGCTCAACTCCACGGCTCCCACCGTGCTCCAACAAGGGAAACTGAACAAATAAACGTGTAGGTGGGGACAAACATGACACAGGACACAGATACAGGGTTAGTTACCGTATCTGAAAAAGCCTCTTCCATAACTTTCATGATGACAAACCTGAAGCTGGATTTTTATTTTCTTTTATGTCTAGAGACTTCCACAAAAACATGCCCCCGAAGTGCAAGATGTAAAGCTTATCCCATACTTAAGATAATCTAAGTGCTGAAGTACTTGCAGATAGAGTCTAACTGTTCTGCTATCATTAAATTCAGAGTTATAAATGCACTCTGTGCCACAATTTTCATCAGGGAAACTAGTTTATATTAAACTGTAGCTACCTAATCCAGCACTGGATTAGCCTGAAAAAGAAACAGCCAGTAACAGCTCAAAACCATGCTATAAATCCTGTCCCAAAGGAAGTCAGGGTGGTGCACAGAAAGGATGTTTATCACTGAATTAATATCGTGAACATCCACAAAGAAAATGAGCTTGCTGGAACCCAGTCATCTCTTAACATTCATTTTTCGTCCTCAGTTTGCACTTAAGGGCCTCAAAATGTGTTCTGTCCCCTGGACTTTAATGTCTTCTGTAGAATAAAGCTAAAATTAACTGAGAGAAGAAGCATCGTTTGGCTTCTTAAAAACCAAGCATCCAGCTGCTAAAGACAACCCACCTGCAAAAACTCTGTATTTGCAAACTGCTTTGAAGCATTGGTGTCTTTCAGCTCTGGCCAACTGAACAGGATTCTCAAACCACTGTTGTTAGGGAATTCTGTCTCTTATTCCTTAGCTTTCATCAGTCTTGTTCTCTAGTCCTCCAATATTTACCTTTGCTAGGGTAAAGCCAGAATAAGTAGCTGTTACAGCTTCTTATGAAGTCAGTAGAGGTCTTACTACACAGATCAAAACTATGACAGGACTGTACTGTAATCATCTGCTCTTTTTGGGCTACTAAAAAAAAAAAAGAAACAGAACATGACAAACATCAGAAATAACAGCCTGTCACACTGTCACAAACATGAAGCAGTTAATTTATGTTTGAAGACTAAACGAATTTGCTTTAAGAAGTTCACAAATTAAACACACTAGCTATAGAAAGTAATTTTCTTGCAGATTCTCAGCAATAGCTCATTTACCAGTATGAAGAAAATTTGACAATGTTGAAATATGAAGATTTTATAATATTAGGTCGGAAGCAGGCAACAAGAATGCATGCACATACAAAGTAAATAATGCAGGAATATTTGTTCAAGCAATAGTCAAACAAAAAGTAGGAAAATGAAAGCTTAAGGGCACGCCTGCCTATGGATATCAACCAAAACAGATACAGCAGAACACATTTTGTGCAAATCTCCCTAGAAGGCATCTCCTTTGGAGTCACATCCTATATAATACCTCCAGTCCCTCCTGATACCATATTACACAGGATTTTTTCGGGAAAAGTTCCTTCCATAAGCACAAATCTGGTAAGTTGAATTCAGAATTTTCAGGGAACAGCACACAGCTTTTTACTACAGATTTTGTTTCACTGTGAAACAAGCTTTCTAGAATCTCGGACATGCTTAGGAGCAAAGGCATACAGATATTAATGACAAAATAAAATTCTTTTAATTTGCTAGAAGATGCTATGTAAGCATATCTCCAAAGTGAAAGAAGTCTCATTTCTTTCACGCAAATAAAAAAAAAAAAAAAAAAAAAGAGAGAGAGATTTAAACTGTTCATCCACAGGTCGATCATCTGTTACCAATGCGCTTTTATAAAAAGTTGTTCTATGCATTTTGAAACAAAAACATAGGTTCTAATAGCTTGTGTGTGTCACTGGATTGTACTGTTGAGCTTTCGGTGTTCAGCAGAGCCAGTCTGAGTCTCTAGAGAAATCCTCCTACTCACTTTCCACAAGCTCCAAAAGTTCAGTGGTATTGTGTGCAGCACCTATGTAGGAGTAAAGTTTCTGGAAAGACTGACATTCCACTTAAAAGCAGGCATTAAGCATCATGTCATGAACATGGTTTGTACGTTTAGGATATAATGACGCAAAACAGAGGAACTGACTGGAGAGGGAGAAATGTTTTGTACAACAGACATGATTGTTTTGATAAATGACTTATTAGCTTTAGATCCTTATTTGCTCATCCATGAATGTTGAATCCTTTCATCCATTCAGAAGCCTCTTAGATTCTTAACTGCAAATTCAGGGCTTGGTACAATTAAGAGTACATTGCATGCTTTTCTTCTATGCACTTCAACTTCCATGGTTAGATCTTAAGATGATCCTACTTGCCCCAAGAACAATTAAAAATATTTATATTAGCATACATTGCCACCAGGCATTCTATTTTTAAAGGTGATAACAAGTCTAGGACTCAACTCTGCTTTCTCTGGGAGCAGCAATGAGTTTGTCGATATAATAGTCACACCACAACTGCAAGTCATCAAATAGCATTAAATTGAAAAGGGAACAACTTCTGCACCCCCCACAAAATGAAAGCAAATTGTCAGGAGAGCAATAAAAAAAAGCATGTAGGTGGAAGACTAAGCATAATGATATTATAGACTATAAATTTTAAGAGTGGAGGGAAAACTACTTTCAAAAGGTATTTCTTTCTAGCATAGCTACTCTTGTACAATGATCATTTAAAGTCATTTAAATAATTTTACACATAACTAATGAGTCCTGCTGCTTTTTCTATGCAGGCATCTCTGCTTAGATCCTTTATGGGTGAGCTGGGATAAATCTAACGTGTTCCAAAATGGAGAGTTAAAAATAAGCTTTTTGTTATTTCTTAGTTGATAATCATCATCATTTACCCTCCACACCCCAAAAAAAAAAAAAAAAAAAAAGAGAGAAAGAAAAATGCAACGTGCAGAAAAGCCATGTGATAAAGGGCTGAGATCATAAACCTCACCAAGCCCACATATTTTTGTAGGTGAAGACCTACAGTAGCATAACAACCTGCACAATGTTCAATGGAATTTCAGCAATTCTGCAGTTTAGGCTATTCACCACACAGACACTCAGTTTGTTAGCTTACCATCACAATAGAGTGGCCTTTAAAGAAGACCCATACCAACCGTCGTTTTGCAAGTCCACAGTGCCTTATTACCTTGCTTCATAAGCACTTCTAACAACTAACTGACTTTGCAAAGGATTGCTTTTATTTCCCAGTTTACTGTTTCCATCTCACCTTCTAACTTTTACAAAGTGGGCCTTCTGCTGCTGCAAGGGGCCCTCCAGCAGCACAACAGGTTCAAGTCTCTCCCCAATTACTGTGGTATAACAGGGTTGTGTTGCAGTTTTATTTGAAGATAAGTGTACAGGTATTAGGTACTTCCAAATATTTTCCTCCAAAGCCACTGAAGTTAGCAGTTCTTGCTGCTGATGAATGCAGATGCATTCTATTAGAGAGCTGGTTCAGATGAGGAATGTGCTTTTAACTTTTCAACTGTTGCCGTTTAATGCATTTTGCTTGCACAGCGGAACACACATACTGTGCTCCTTTTGGAGGAAACTAAATTGGAAGATTGTATTCCAACCTGAGATTAAATTTTTTGATGTGTACAATAGGAACCTTGAGTCCTTAGCACCAACCAATTTACAGAGCAACTCCTATTTCATCATGTAATATACTAATGTGACTACAGCTCTTCTACCCTTTGGCTGCTTATTGCCATCCTTCTAACACCCTGGGTCTATGTTAGAACAAACGTTTTGTTATCAACTGACACAGACCAGGAAATTGATCCACTTGAAAAATAACAGAGGAAGATTGAGATAGGGCACTTTGCTTAATCTGGTTCATTGTGTGAGCACAAAAATTGTTATCAGTAACAGTATCTGTTATCAGCCAAAGAAAACATTTATGTATTTCAAATGGTAGAAGAGGCAAAGATTGAGAATCTTTCCTCAAATAAATAGGTGTCCTACTCCCACATACAGTAAAAACATCAACATGTTATTGACAATAGCAGCAGCCCTGAAAAAGCCAATTCCTATTGTTCTGCACCAACTATGACTATGTCCCAAAATTTTATCTGAAAATACAGTCATTAAGTTTTGTTTGGATAGAATCCTTTCTCTGCCACAGCAATGCTTGGCAAATGAGCTTTCCACGAGCCTGAGTAATTACAGGTAAGTTTGAAGGGGCATTAATAAATTGACAGAAAAATTGTTAAGTAATTAAGACTTCAAGGCATAATCCTCCCCTTCTAACAAGCACAAATTTTGCTGAGATTTCTTCAAGCTTTGCAGAAACATTTCACTTTGCCTCAAGTCTGTAGAAGCAAACTGCCAAAAAATGAAGACATAGAAGTGCTAAAATAGAGATTTGAAGCAAAGGTTCTTTGTAACCTTAAGTGGAAGAGGCTAACACTCGGAAAATATTTGTACATTACAGAGGTTCCTTATTTGTTAGCTATCATTTAGCAATGCTTGGAGACGCACTGTTGTACATTGTTACAATGTGTTACAATGTGTTGTAAACTGTTTAGAAGATTTTTTGTACTATTTATAAATTCTAAGTCATGCAATTTATAAAATAATTCTCTTCCAAAGATACAAAAAACCCTATAACCTTCCTAAATACAAGCAGAACTCCACACATCTACAAACAAAACTTAAGAAATTGATTTGTCTGCAAAGCTCTCAGTACAAACACCTTCCCCACATGATCTCAATTCTAGAGCAAGAGATTTGTGCATATTTGCTTAACGACAAAAACATGGACAAAAGAAAAATTAGTTCCTTAACCAAAGAGATGGTTCTTCAAGCACTGAAACTTAGCTTTGCAATGCTCTCAAAGCTTCCCAAACTCTCACCTTTGAATTGCAACCCGATTCCTCCTCTCCAGCCTTACTGGCTAGCAAAATGTACATGAATGACCTAAAAGAGCCAAATAAAAACTGTTTCACCCATGTATAAAATATTACCACCTTCACACTGCCTCCCAGGCTTCTCTATCATCCTAGGAAGTCCTCTTTCACCTGCTGACTGGCAGTCAATTTTCAAGAAAGACACTTTACATGCTTGAAAGTACTTAACATTTCTTGTAATGCTTAACACCTCCAAATGTTAACACCTCCAGATAACCTGCAGCACAATAAGCATTCACCTGGGGTGGAAGTCAGTCCAGCTAGTTACCATTATGGCTGACCTGAAGCAGTTACTTGAATCCAGACATCCCAGGCAAGTAGCTGGTCACTATCATACTGTGAGAAGTTTCTCTCAACTCTGCCTCCTTTTCACCTGAATCAAAAGTGAAAGACCCCCTGGGCCACAGAAAGCTACCTTCTAGCTCAGTAATACAGACCACTTACCTGGACTGTGTGCATCTCTTCCAAAAACATTACATTAATAGCAGCAGTATTGAGATACTGACATGATAGCTAAGTGAACATGTCGAAGGTGCTTTTTTCCTAGCTCTGCTCTGTACACACAGAGAGGAGATGGTTCCACTAGCAAGAATGATGTTTCTAAGCCTACTTGGAGAATCCGGCGATTCGAGTCTCAGTCTATTTCAACCAAACTTCACGAGACCTCATCAGTAAGCAGCCACAGGTCTTCCTTGTGATACACCATGTCCCTCTTGGCACAGACTACTACAATAATGGCAGGACATTTTTGCTTAAACAACCGGCAACTCTCATGTAATTTGCTTACACGAGTACTGATGACTCAATGGCTTTAAAATTTCAGAAGCCCTAATTAGTACTGTATATGCTTTGCTCACTAATAAACTTCCTGTCCAGGAACATCCTTGAAAGAGTAACAATTTCTAAAATTTTTTAATTTATTTTTAAACATGAGAGTTGATGTATTGATATTCATTCCATTCCTAACTCATACACAAACCCCAGTAACGTATATAGGCAGAAACTTACTAGAGAATGCTTGGGTAGAAATAAGAATACTCGCCTTTTCATTTTTAAAGCGACAAAAATACTAGCTACAAATCATCTCAGGTTCAATAACTGAATATTGTTTTTGTCATTAAATCCAGATTTGATTTGCACAGTAAATTTCAAAGTACTGTTACCTCCCATTATGAAATGAATTATATAAGGAATAACAAAAACAAAACCTAATGATACATTAGCAAAAGACAGATTGAAAAATTGCCAAGAAAAAACCTATCGTATGGGAGTTCAATCCAAATTAAGTACCTGTGCAGCTGAGGATGAGTGTGTGCTTAAATGCTTTACTGAGTCAGAGTCAGGGCATTCATTAATTTGCTAAATTATGCTGCAAGATACAGATAATGCTGCAGGAGCAGGAGATGGGTGTTTCCAGGAAATAACACAACATTCACATTGATGCTATAGCCTTAAACACAGAGTATATAAGTAGAGACTGGAAGAAAAAGAACAGATCAGAAATACAGCTATGTAGGCAAGCATATTTCAAGAACCACCAAACGGTTGAGGCTGGAAGGGACCTCTGGAGTCATCTGCTCCAACCCCTCTGCTCATGCAGGGCCACCTCCAGCTGGTTGCCCAGGACCATGTCCAGATGCCTTTTGAGTATTCCCAACGATGGAGGCTCTATGACCTCTCTGGGCAACCTGTGCCAGTGCTTGGTTACCCTCACAGTAAAAAAGCTTTTCTTGATGTTCTGAGGGAAACTCCTGTGTTCCAGTTTGTGATCACTGCCTCTGGTCCTGTCACTGGGCACCACTGGAAAGAGCCTGGCTCCATCCCCTTTGCACCTTCCCTTCAGGTACTTATAGACACTGATCAGATCCCTGGAGCCTTCTCCAGGCTGAACAGTCCCAGCTCTCTCAGCCTTTCCTCATAGGAGATGCTCCAGCCCCTTCATTATCTTAGTGGCCCTTTGTTAGACCCTCCAGTCTCTCCATGTCTCTCTTGTACTGGGGAGCTCTGAAGTGGATATAGCACTTCAGGTGTGGCCTCACCAGTGCTGAGCAAAGGGGAAGAATCACCTCTCACCATCTGCTGGCAATGCTTTGTCTAATGTAGCCCAGGTTACCAGTAAACCTCTTTGTGGGATGACCACACAGGCATGTGGTAGATAGGCTTGAGGCAAAGCTGCCTTTCAAGCTAATATTTGAGATTGATGTCGTACATCTCCCCTTCTCCAACAGAAATCATAGCTGATTTATTAAAAATTAAATTACAAATTTAAGTTTGTAGAGTTTTGTGCAAGATATTTAAGTCACCAATACAAGAGAAGTGTTCTACATACTAGTAATATTTATCAATAGTTTTCTGTACAGCAATGCGCTGGTCTTTTCTGTCCTTCAGAGTTAGTCATCATAGTGACTATTCAAAGGAACTGACGTCCTAATTTTCCAAGAAAGAAGTCTCAACAGCCCTTCCCAGAACATCTGGCCTAGTACATATGTCCCTTTGTACAATCAGACCACAACACGCCATGGCTAAGAGACCAGATCTTTCATTCTTCCTAGATCTATCCAGCAACTTGAATGTTATTTATCGGTAAAGGCTCTAGTGATTCCAAGGAATACCTTCTCTGTCAGTGCAAACATTTTGAAAATTGCTGAAGTACCAATTTTCTGTTTGAGACATTATTTTTTTCATATTTGTTTCCAAATGCACATACATCCCTGTGAATTTGCACTTCTTTCTGAAGTCCTAAATCTAAAATCTACTAAAATCCCCGGTTTTAAGTTCTGATGACCAATGCTGTTGTGGGTGGAAGAAAAATTCTCTGCTTCCTTTCTTTTAAATGAGTTTTCAGCTCTAGACACTGTTAGTATTATGACAAATGACATAAATCTAAAATAACTGTAGAATAACATATTGGATGAAGAAACAGGATCTTACTGAACACATTTGCTACCTAAAGCCTCTAAAGTCTTGGTTGTTGAAGACTCCAGCATGACACAATGGCAATAGTAGCTCATTTTACAGCATTAAATACTTGCATATATTAAGGTGGAGATGGAAAAGGCAATGACAATGGCACCAGACACTGAGAAGATTTTCATGGGAAGAGATTTAAAATAATCATGAATGAGTCACAACTGAAATGGAGAAATACATTAATGTTGGAAAGTCCTCTTTTACAGGAGCACAAACAAAAGCATTTATAATACAAAACTGCATAGAGATAATTAGTAAATGCACAGGCCCATAAAGAGAACTAAGACAAAACTCAGTATGATTTTAAAAGTCCAATATTTATATAGAATAAGAACTCCTCCAAATTAGCTAGAGAAGAATACCTAACAGAATCTGCGTAACAGATTGATAGCTCGTATTCATTTTCAGAATCTGCATGAATGTGGGCACCGACAACAGAAACCTGTGTTTTCCTCTTTCAAATCATATTATAACAAAGCCCAAGATAACTCCATACCATAATCCTAATGCTGTTGCTAGTCTCTCCCTACTGAAGCATGCTAAGAAACTGGAGAATGAAGAAAGGAAAACAACATACCTGTTAACACTGATCTTAAATTAATAATCATGTAATTAATGATAGAAGTGTCAATTCATCATCCCTGAATTCTTTCACAGGTGGGTGAGATGACAAAGTTGGTAAAGATACACCGAGGCATGTCAGAAATTCAGGCATCCAAAAAAATTCTCTTCCATCTGGAATGTGCCTTTTTGGTAACAAAGAGCCCAGAAGGTTCCAACAGCCAATTTTGAATTAGATGCAAACAGTAGATTTGCCAACACAGCCACAATATTGGCCTGAACTATGTGCAGAGCTCAGCTGCAGCTGATACATGCCATGTGGATATTCACACATTCAATAATTTTAGACTCTTGGATAGCCTTATTACCTTCAGAGTGACTCATATTCATGAATTTAAGGACATGCACATAAACAGTTTCAGAATCAAAAGTTCTATTTTAAATAGCATTAAAGAGCAGTAATTTTACTAGACCTCGAACACAATACCTTGCACCAGCGTTAGATTACAACCTGAATTTAAAACTGGAACTCAGCAGCTGAATACAGGAGACAGATATTTTTCTTTCTACCTTTTGCACAAGACATTTCTCTCATCCCATCAGTTTTCACAATCTTTGAAACAGTGAAGGGAAAAAAAAAAAGTATCATTCTGCCTTTCAGAAGTGTATCCTGATTCCTAATCCAACTTCTTATCTGCCTGCTAATCTTAACTTCATTTCTGTCACTTTGGTTTCATATATCAGTTTACTGTTCCCCCAGTCTGCATCATAGCTGTATCTATTCATCCGCATTAGAATTCATATTAAAGCTATAGTTACCATGCAATCTATCCAACTAAAGAAATTAAACTGAAACCTTAATATTATGCTAAATTACATGTAATTCTTCCTGCCAATGTTTCAAACAAACTTCTTTCCTGTTCCTCTATACACATAAGAAAAATTGGATAGGAAAATTCGAAAATATTCACTAAGTATGCTGCAGAAGAAAAGTCTCTTCCACAACAACAGGTTAAAGAAATCAGAGAAATTTATTTTCCTACTTTACAGTGTCTCTTTAAATGGAATTTAGAATACATACACACATAATAATCTCCTAATGTTCAACATAAGCCAATTTTGCATAAAAATTGCTTTCATACTTACCATTTTTTTCAGCTTTCTCCCTGCTATGGGAGTAGCCAGGAACTGAAGAAGAAAAAGTTGCAGGATCTCCTGATTTCTGATTGTTCTCATTGCACTCCCCAGCAGCAGCATTTAGCTGGGACCTTCCAAGATGCAGCTGAGGGTGAGAGGGACTTGAGGGGGGATCAGGATCTGAATTCATTCTAGCTGCAAAACAAGAAAATAATGATTATCAGATAGTAGGGTTACAACGTAAAACCAGAGTAAAGTTTTAAAAGCTTAATACATTTGCACAATTAGTTGAACTAAAAGCCTAGAAAAGGGCAAGATAGCAACTTCAAGATGTATTTATACATTCTTCAGTATTTCCACACATGAGCAGCTATTGTTGAATAAGACTGACCATATATAGCATTGTGCCAGAACAGTGACTGCAGTCGCTTCTTCCCTCACTAAGTAAGAACTGATTTTCAAGTGTAGATAAACACTAAAATTAATGAATCAATCCTGTAAATATTGCATATAAACAACTTCTTTGAATCTAATGTTTTACTTACACATGCAAGAAATAAAGACTAGCCCCAAACTTTTTATGGAACAGTATTGACATGTTTATAACAGAAAAATTCACTTCATATCAAGGGCCTGGTTAACAGATACCACCTAATCAGGTGACAGAGAAAGACAAGAAAGATTAGAAGGCGAAGAAGATGTAGAACTCTGCCACTAGAAATGAGGAGAGGGACACCACCGAAGATGCTCTTTATAGACATTTCCAATTGAAATCACACACTATTGAAAATAAGCTGACTTTATTTACTACTCTATCCAATTTTATAAAAAAATAAGTATTTATACAAGAAAAAAACCACCACTAAGGCAGGGGTGAAAAAGCTTTACAATTCCTTACAAGAGAAGGCCTTTTAACTTCCAGTGTAAGCCCTCTCCTAGAGGATGAGGGGATCTCTGTTCTATAATAAGACGCTCCTTAAATCAGTAAACTTTTGTAAAAGTGCTGACTGAAAGCTTAGCTTTTACAAGGCGGAAAGTAGCAAGGTATGCAGATACTACACAGTATAACACACAGTAACTCTTACTGCGTAAGAGCAACTTCCCTGAAATCAGGCAATTCGCGAGGAACACTGTAGAATGTGTCTGGCTACAAACTGTATTTTTTAATTCTGTATGTTCAGAATACCGACCTAAAGATGTCTTTGTAAAGATGAGAGTAGCATAGCCAAAACCGAAGATAACACTACTTAGCAAACAAGTTCTTCCACTTAAAGGACACTAAAATCCCAACAAGGTGCTAAAAGTTCCAGCAACATTACCACTGTAAAACATACTCTTTGTAATTTAGACAACTTGCTTGCCAAAATTAAGCTTCCCTGAAGCAGAAAATATTTTACTGCTATAAGTATGTGCATTTCTGTACTGTGTTTCTACATCAAGTTATAAATAAACCAACACAGTTCCCTTCAACCTTCAAACAGTCCGAGGAAAACAGAGATTAAAATACTTTCCCAGTAAACCAGCACGGGTATTTTTAACCACTGGACAATCACAAAAGTTACTTCGCCTCTGGTTTTACACTTGACCTTGGCGTTCTGAAAGAGAGGCGCGGACAAGCAGAGGCGCTGAGGCTCCGCTGCCCGGCCGCTGGCGGCAGAGGATGCGGTGCGCAGCGAGGCTCCAGCTCTTCTCGGGCGGACCCCTTCCAGAAGGGCGAACCGGGCAACAAAGGCATCTCTCCGATACACGTGCGATGAGCAGGAAAGCACTTACCTGGGTGTTAGTCAGCTAGCGAAAATACTCCCGCCCTAAAAGTCACTCTGCACCTATAAAGGACACCACCAACTTTCCCTGCTGCAGGCTTTGGCATGAACAGAAGCTAGCCCTTAGATTTGAGTTCAGAATTTCTTCTAAGTCTGGGAACGAGAGGCGGGGCAAGACTTTCGGCGAGCCCGGGCTTGTTCAGAAGCCAGCCGGCGCTGCAGGAGGGGCCGGGGGACACCCGCGGGCCCGCCCGGCCGAGCCTCGCTGCCGGCCGTGACTCTGCAACTACCGCCGCCCAGACGCCCCCGGCGGGCGGGACGGGACGGGAGAGCCGGAGTTTGCTCGGCCTCAGAAGGTGCCCGGGCGGCGGCTGCCAGCCCAGAAGGCCAGGAAGCCGGAGCACGGCGGGAGGCCGGCAGCTCGGGCTGTCCTGGCCCAGGTTCCCCCTCCAGACGCTCACCGAGCCCGGCAGGGCGAAGTCACCAGCACAGACTCCCAGGCGACAAGTTTCTCTGCAGCTCTGGGAGCAGCTGAGCGCTAAGTGGTGGCCCGCCGGCAGCCCGCAGCCCTACGGGCGGCCCCGGCCCGCCCACCGGCAGCGGCCGCGGCCCCGGCCCCCTCCCCTCCCCGCCCCGCCGTGTGAGGGGGCAGCGTCGCTGCCACTCACTTCCCGCCGCTCTCCGGGGAGGCCTCCGCCGCTGCCGGGCGGGGCCGGCGGGAGGAGGGGCAGGAGAGGGAGGCGGGCCGCGGGGAGCTGCCCGGCCGGTAGCAGTAGGGGGACTGGGTACGCGGAGGGAGCCGGCGAGTTGTGCGCGGCCTCTCGCCGCGGGGCGGCTGCCCGCCCATGGGGGGTGAGGAGGGGAGTGTTTTGATGGAGGCGGCTGGGGCGAGCTTGGGCAGCTCCAAGATGGCAGCGCGGCGCAGCGGGAGCGGTGCCCGCCCTCGGGAGAGGGTCCGTGATGCGGCCGCTGTGAGGCCGCTTTTGGCGTGCCGTGAGGCGGGGGCGGCCTGGAAGCGGCGGAGCCGGGCCGCGGGCCCCGCCGGGCAGCCGGCGCTGAGGTTGGGGGAGGCCGCCCCGAGCGGCTACCGAGTGTCAGGGGAGGTGCCTGGCAGCTTCCCCCGGCATCGGCCCGGGGCTGTCCGAGGTGCGGATAAAGTCCTTCTCCTCGCGTAAAGCCCTTAGCTTGTCCTGAGGATCAGAAGGGCGGGCTTGGGCCAGCTCTGCCCAAGGGCCTCGAACATGGAGGCGGGCAGGGGTTGGTGCCTGCCAGCGGGGTGGGCAAACGGGCTTCCCCCGAGCCCGAGCGGGGCCCCTTCCCCCGAACGCCAGTATTCTGCCGTAGAGAGCAAAAGGAGTGAAGAGAAGTGGAAAAAGGGTGGTAACCGAGTAACTAGTTATTCCTGAATGCCGGCTAAGTAACTACGACGTACATCTGTACTTCTGCCGAATAAACGGGGAGCTCCTGGCCTGGTAGTACGCTGTAAACTTACTTCCAAGTGTTGCTGTTGTATTGGTAGTAAACATTTCTTGTTAGAAATAATACATGTTTTATTATTATTTTTGAGTTAGTTCAAAATAAATAAACCGAGATCCCTACATGGTACTGTGAATAGCTTCTAATTAAAAAAAAAGAAAAACAAAAACACCCAACCTCACAAACTCAAAATAGGAGATTAAATTTAAACTTCAGCCGTTCATATGAATAATGTAGCCACTTGGGTTAATTTTCACAAGTTTCAAGTTGCAGCAGATCATGGAGAGCTGCGATAGGTTCCATTTTTAAAATGTCATTTAGATCCTACTTGTTGTCACTGCATGTTGTTTTTTTATAATCCCCAAACAAAAATGTGGTCCCCAGCATCCTTACTATTTCCTTGCCTTGGAGGTCATAACAAAATTCTTCCTTTTACCTAAAATAAGTTTCAACAAACATGAAGTTAGGCTTCTGCTTACTTCAAATTAAAGTAAAATTTGGAAAAAACCCAGTTATTTTTAAGATCATTTGCAGTCTGTGTAATACAGTTTTATCAGGATCATACAATGCCTGCCTCGTGTTATCTGTTCAGTTGTTTCTTTAGACTAACAGTATGACTTAACTCAGATAAGACAAACTTCTACTGCTGCAATCTGCTCCCCCTGCTATTCACATTTGCTTCAAAATATTATTCTGTACAATTGATTTGATGTTTAGTGGGTGTGCTTAGCGGATGTAACTTGCTTAGGGAACAGGTGGAAATGAGGGTGGTAGCTGGAAAAGTGACTAAAAAGGAAGTGTAAAATAAACCCTGCCCTGCTCCTTGTGCCCACTTTTTTTCCAACACAAGACGCAGTCACACATGGCATAAGACATTCCAGAGGAGTTCAAGGTTAAAAGGGCCACACTGGCTACTAACCTGCTTAACTGTGAGACTTGATGTAAAATACATTCTGTGGTTGCTTATGGCTGATCTTACACTGAAGATGCACGTGAGCGCCATTGCTGAACTTAGAATCATAGAATCATAGAACAGTTTCAGTTGGAAGAGACCTTCAAGATCATCAAGTCCAACCTTTGTCCTAGCTCTGTCAACACCACTAAACCCTGTCCCTAAGTACAACATCTACCCGTCTCTTAAACACCTCCAGGGATTGTGACTCCACCACCTCCCTGGGCAGGCTGTTCCAATGCCTGACAACTTGATCAGGTCCTTCATTAAGAACACGCCAACTAAACGCTTGCAGTAAATTAATTGTCACACACACTTTATATACTCACATACAAGTTACATATGTATAACATTACCAAGAGTAAATCAAATTCAAACATGATGGCAGCTTTCATTATCAACTTCACTAATTTCACTTTGGCTTACACTTTATCACAAATTATTAGTTCCCATTTGGCATTATCACAGTTGCCAATTGTTACAGCTACAGTGAAGAAACATAGAAGTACTGTAATAACTTGTCACAACACCTTTTTTTAATTTCAGTTTGTGGTAAAACTGCCCAGCTTGCCATCTAACAACAATGCAGGAAGTGATACACCAACCGTACATATACCTTTAGACAAAAGCCATCAACCAAGTCTGAGACTAAGGGTGGATCTAGCTGCACCTAGGCTCCTCTCTGAGAAGTTTAGAGAGTAAGGGGGTCCTCTCTGAACCTCATGATGCAATGGGAGGGTTTCCCTATTCTCTGTATTCTTAGACATAAACCACGGACTGGTTCAACAGGACAGTTTTCCCTATGCCCCTTCCTTTTCCTTAGACATAAACCATTGTCTGGTTTAGTGGGAGGGCCTCCCTCAAACTTATGTCAGCCTTATTACCCTTTTATACAACACAGTTATGTACTATGAGCCATAAAATCAACAGAATCGTTGAGGCTGGAAGGGACCTCTGGAGTCATCTGCTCCAACCCCTCTGCTCATGCAGGGCCACCTCCAGCTGGTTGCCCAGGACCATGTCCAGATGCCTTTTGAGTATCCCCAACGATGGAGGCTCTATGACCTCTCTGGGCAACCTGTGCCAGTGCTTGGTTACCCTCACAGTAAAAAAGCTTTTCTTGATGTTCTGAGGGAAACTCCTGTGTTCCAGTTTGTGATCACTGCTTCTGGTCCTGTCACTGGGCACCACTGGAAAGAGCCTGGCTCCATCCCCTTTGCACCTTCCCTTCAGGTACTTATAGACACTGATCAGATCCCTGGAGCCTTCTCCAGGCTGAACAGTCCCAGCTCTCTCAGCCTTTCCTCATAGGAGATGCTCCAGCCCCTTCATTATCTTAGTGGCCCTTTGTTAGACCCTCCAGTCTCTCCATGTCTCTCTTGTACTGGGGAGCTCTGAAGTGGATATAGCACTTCAGGTGTGGCCTCACCAGTGCTGAGCAAAGGGGAAGAATCACCTCTCTCCATCTGCTGGCAATGCTTTGCCTAATGTAGCCCAGGTTACCAGTAAACCTTTGCAACAAGGGCTCATTGCTGGCTCATGTTCAACTTGGTGTTCACCAGGGCCCCCAGATCCTTTCCTGTCAAGCTGCTTTCCAGCTGCGTGGCACCCAGCATATACTGGTGTCTGGAGTTGTTCCTCCTCAGGTGCAGGACTTTGCACTTCCCCTTGTTTACCTGCATGAGGTTTGTGTCAGCCCAGATTAAAAAACCCTCCTATTGCAACAAGAACAAAATAAAAAATGTTGCAGTTCAGCCAGTTTCCTTTTGGATTAGAGAATGAATAATCCTTTTACAAACATTTTGTAAGTTTACAGAGTGATGTTTTTTGACTTTAGCTGATTTCTGTGAATATTGTTTACTCAAGAGATGATAAAATGTAGTCGGAAGGATTGCCTGAACATCTGAGGTGCAGTACTGAGATACAGGCTGAAATTAACTGCTTTTCCATGTAACCATCAATGAGTTGTAGGAATGTATTTGAACGGGGACATCTAATGGTCTAAGCAAGTCATATGTCGCCTCTGTTAAACTGCATGTCATGCAAACTGACATTTTCACATTCTGTTGTGAAATTTGTATTTCAGCATCTAGGCACGCATGTAGTATTTAAAAGTTTAAGAAAAGTCTCTCAGAAAATTTAATTTGTAACAGCAAAAGACAAGATCATGCTAAGCAATATTTAAATACAACATTTTGTTATTAAATACATGAATTCAAACTGATTTACCTATCATATTACTGAAATGAAATCACATTTGTAGCATTGCGGGCATACAAGTAGTTTCTCAGCAGCCCAGAAGAAAAGCTATTTAATCAAACGAAGAGAGAAAGCAGTGATCATCCAAGAAAATAGACTTGCATGAAGTATGAATCATTCCAATGAATAGCCTTCAACTCTGTATGTTTGTCACAACACCTCTGAATAAGATTCCATTTCTTTAGTCCATGGTACACTCTGAAACACATTTGATGTAATTACTCTGGATGGTTCTACAGTATGTTAATCCTAGCAAAAATGTTGTCAGCAGTCGTCTTGTGAGGGTAAGAAGAACTGAAAAATTAATAGAGAAATGCCATATACATCTTCAGTAGTTAAGGAAGTACATTATGGAAATGAAAATACCTGAGTGATGCTAAATAACCTGTACTAAAAGCCATCTCAAAGGTCATCTCTTTTTTTTGCCCCACCTTACTAATTAAGAGAACAGCTGTTATTTCAAAATAATAGGTTTTGTTGTTTACTCTGTTACACCCATTTCAGCAGTATAATTTAATTGATGGAAGCACTACACCAGCATAAAATTAGTGCAATAAAAACTCCAGCATACCTCATGAGCAGCTGGGTGCTATTGTTTCATTAGACTAAAGACCAAATTGAAATCAGATTATTATTTTTTAAATTTTTTTTTGAAGGCAGTGTGTGAATCTAAAGCAGCAGGTATTTTCTGTCAGACCATAATAGCTAAGATGCTAGTGACATTTAGGATGGTTATATGGGAGAAAGAATTAATAAAAGGCAAGGGTGGGAGGAAACAGAAAGGAAAACACAAGAAAGTGGGTGCAAAAAGCAGGTAAAACTAGGAATTGAGGAGTTTTGTGGGGATAGTGATGAAGACTCTTATTCCCAGATCTGCATATTAAATACGTCTCTGTCACCTCAGGGTTGGAGTAGCTTTTGCGTAAGTACCTGTTTTCATGTGCTAAAGTCTGTAGGGTAATGTGAACATCTTTCCCTGTCCACTGCTCTTTTAACCTCTCTTTATTCCGCTGTCCTTATGCCAAATACTCTGTGGATGGCAGCACGCAAGTAGTATTCATCATCATCATTTTATATAAAAAAGCAATACTGTCATTATCCCATTAGGTCTCTCAGCCATGAGGAGAGAGTCAACATTTTCCTTTTCATGAAGACCTATGCAATAGGTGACATCAGATGTTCACTTTTGTGCTTATTTCTCAGGTATCTTTTCTAACCATGGACATACATTGTGAAAGAGGAAAAGTTTTTAAAAACAGGCACGGATACAATGATATTGACACAGGTGATAATTAAGTGAGGCTGTGAAGGTCTGACACAGCATCTGTTGGGAGGCAGGTCCTGGGTTGGATGCATTCCCTGTGGCAGGGACTGTGCTCCTCCTTCACTTCCTTGAATGTTCTTGATTTGTTCTTTTCATGAGTTCACTCTGAGACAGCTACTGATTTCATTACTAATCCACAATCCAAATGGGACGTGGCTCTCTGATGCCTGAAGCTGCACCTGAATCAAAGTTGTACTTGCTCTGTTCTGCTACAGTCTAGAGAGAACACGGCAGTTTTCCTAGAGGGAAGGAATATTACCTCAAATGTTTATACATGAAAAAAACCAGCTGTGAGTATCAACGAAGTCTGGAACTCTTACCTTGAATCAGTTTGGTGTTGTCCGAGATGAAATTTGGTCTAAAATTAAACTGGACATGTTTAAGCACTGAGGATTACTTGGTAGGAGTAACTTCTTACTCTACAGTTTGTATATAGTTTGTAAGTAAACGAGGTTTCATTAAGAAGTACCATGGTCTTTCTCAAACTGCATGTTTAACACAGATCAGTTTGCCTCAGCCTTTCAAATTGGAAAGTATGCCACAAATTTCTTCCTGTAAATTGGTCCATTAGTGTTCTTTCCAGTGGAAGTCGAGCATAATCTTTTGCTCACAGTGACCTCTAGTGTGAATAAATGAAACAATGTAGTGCAATCCAAGGTAGAGTATGTTGAACGTGGTATGTGTTCATGCTGTTACCTGACAAATATACATACCATCTGTTTGACTATGTGACTTTATGCAAAACATGAACAGGAAACCGTAAATCCAAAAATATTCCCTCAGCCATACTAAATAAAGAATTTATTTCTGTGTAATTTAATGTAGATTTTTCTTTATCAAAAAAACCCATGCATGAGTCAGGTGATTTCCAGCATTTCCAAGTGCAAGAGATTGCTTTTACTTTCTGAAGTACAGCCTTGTACTACACTTTGTATGAGAGATACAAATCAGAATGCAGTGATGCAAGAATTTCTACAAGGACTGCTGTAAAATGTACAGATTCTCCAAACCCTGACCCCGATATAGTTATGAATTAACCTCAATGTTTTACATATATTTTCTTCACCCAAGTATATGGGAGTAACCATTTCCCTTTCACTTTTGCAGAACAATTTGAATGAATTTAAAAAAAAAAAACTTCTAAAGCAAAGATTTTTCTGTTCAGTTTCTCCCATATTGCAGCAGAAAAGAAGAAAGTGGAGCAGATCGTCATAGAAAGTAAGTTAGCAAGGAATATTCCTGATGGTTGGCAGTGTGAAATCTAGAATTTGACAGTTAAAGGGAATTTAGCTCTGGAATTAGCTAATTCAATCCCTGAGTATTAAGAATTAAAGCTATAAGCATCTTCCCACAGTTCAGGAGGAAATAAACTCTGGTTCACTTTGGACAAATAGAAATGACCATTCTTTTGTCAAACAGATAAGTTCACATGGCTTGAGATACAACGCGTTAATAATCTGCAAAGGATACTACTTTTCTATAAACTACTTTCTGTCCTTTCCAGGATTCCATCTGCTACACAGCATTGGACACAGACATGTTTTCTCCATCCACGATACATTATGTAGAAATTGTTGTCTGAAAAACTAAGTTGCTACATCTCAGTTTCAGGCATGGTTAATGTAAAGGATTCTGCAATAGAGTATTGTGCAGAATTTAATTAAGGTTTTAAAAATGTGCAAAACTGTTACACTGAAAATTAGATTTCTGGCAGGAAATATATGCTATTAGTCTATACATGTCAGATCAAATTCTGCCATGTTGTGACTTTCAGTGTTTTAGTCAGGAAGTCTTCTTAGAGTTGTATTAGTCATTAAATTTTCAAATCATATTTATGACAATATTGCTATCTCCAAATCTCACTGCTTCCTGCATAAAACACTGGCCACTTATTTGAAAGCTTTGAATATAGGTACATGACAGAAATGTGAAAAGGAAGTGAAGTGTTAAGGAATTATTAAATAGAGAATTTCAGAATTATTATCTGTGAAGTTCATATTATTCGTAGTCAGTTACATAAAGTAATCAAGAGAAAGGGTTCAGTCAATTTGAAATGCAGATTTAAACCTCTGTTCTTTGTCCATTAGGCTCTTATCTTCCAAAAAAATTTTACATACAATGTTTTTACTATATATTTCCCTATGCGTGTTCAGGTTTTATTTATACATGTCAGTAGTCCAATCCTGTTGATTAACATCAAAAGCGGTGGAATTTAACTTTAACAGTGACTTTACCTGACATTAAAAGGAGTGTGGGGACAGGTTGCAGCTTTTTAATAGTGCTGTTTTGTCATAGAAAATGTAATAATCTAATTCTTCTCATGATGCCAAATTAGTCTGCGGTTAGTCTGTATTCTCACAGGGCAGTGTTGATCAGCTTGAGCCGTTTCAACATCGTCACAGTCCTATCTGTAATTAGGAAATCACACACACAGGGCTCCCACCAGGTGGCAATAACAGTCTTCATTCTTTAAGGCATTTGCTTTATTTTAGATGGTAGAACTATATATTATGTACTCATTAGAAAGAAAAAAAAAAAAAGTGATTTATAATAATGTGAAGGTGATAGAAAATTATTTTCTTGAACTCTCAGGGTACAAGTGCTTACGAAAAGTCATTTGTAACTGGGAACAGCATGCTGAGCAATATCCATTGTTACATTCTTAACATCTATTCCAATACAAATATGAGTAATATTTTCCACTTGGTTCCCAAGAAACTGAAATATTTTAAATTTGCCTTTTGATGAAATGGCAGAGAGGACAGTGTGAAATGCTAATTTACTAGTAGTAGCTTAAACCTCACAGAGGTCTCACAATTTTAGCTCAAATTTAGACTGATCAAATTCACACCTTCAGCTATAATTTAAATTCTCTTTTCAGACTTTTAATCTAGATGTATTTCTGTAAGTGCTGTACAACTACTATATTCCTATGCTGTATTTCTGGAGGAGAAAATATCTGCACACATGCACTGTAAGACTCCCATTTGCCAAAGTGGTGGACTCGCTGTGCAGTCACTCTTCAGATGCTCTGCAGATGGTCAGCAATCTTTGTATGATACGTTATGAACATGCTCTACCTGCAGAGCTGTGCTCCTTCTTAGGCCGGCAGTAAGAGTTACACGTACTCAGGGTTTCCAGATTCATTGCAGCCCACTACTGACAGTATGCATAAAGTCCTTGACCAGTGAGAAAAATTCTCAAATTTCTCCTAGAAAACTTTCCAGAAAGGAAAAGACGGCATGTCGGAGGTAACCAAAAGATGTTAACAGTTGTAGTATCTCAAAACTATTTGCACAATAGTTGTCTGACTCTTCGGTGTCTTGCCATGCACAACCATTCAATGTGCGTTGTTTTCTTGAGTTGCCTATGATAATGACATGAGAAGACATAAGTGCCCAAAATTGTCTTCACAAGCAATGAAGAGGACATCATCTAACCAGTCAAGTGGAAAGTGCTAAGCAAGGAGGTGGAGATAAACGCTACAAATGCTTTCACATAGAGGAAACAGTTTAGAACAAGTGCCTGTTTCTGCTCATACGATACAATCTACTGTTGTTTTTAAGAACTGAGGTCATCTTGTATACTTTACAAGCAGTTTTTCTGTACTTTTTCAGTCAGCAGAACTCTATGTTCCAGCAATATACCCATCATTTAATAATTTCCACAAATCCTACGCGAGTAAAATAATTTTTGCTGCTCCCTTGTGTAGATGTCCAGCATAAAATTTTGTAAATACTTCCAAACCATTTCACTGTAACCTAAGGAACCAAAACTAATCCTCAGAATCCTTTCTTGTACATTCTCAATTTTCAACTTTTTGCGACTTGTGTGATCACATAAACATTATGATCACAGAAAAAAAAAAAATTAATTTTTTTTCCCCCACATGCTTACACTTGGCATAAAGAAAAAGCTGTTGTAGGAAAAGATGACATCAACATAGGCATTATTTTTTCTACTGTAGTTATATAGAATTTCAAACTGCAGAGAAAATCTATAACAGTTCAAATAAGGATGTTGCATTTTGTTCAGGTTAAGGAAAATGTAAGGTGATTGTACAGGTTATTGCCTTTGATGGAATAGCTTATGAAACATAACTGCTGGTTTTATCTGAATATATCATGAAGAACCCATAAATCTGAAAAAAAATATATTTAATATGCAGTTTTAGTTTTACTGTGTTTCTAATGGATGAATACCCTTTGAACACAAATAGCTAAGGCTGCAAAAGTTATTCTTGAAAGAGAACTTGAGTTAGGTTTTCCTTTCTTTATTAGTTCATTTTAAACAACACAAGTTTAAAATGTTATTTGAATAGGGAATGTTATATGCAGAACTAAAAACTTTGCTGCCTTCTATATCCTTGAATAGTCTAATAATATTAAGACACATTCTGTTTCAATGGAAGGAATTGTTCAAGTATAGGAAAATTCCAGCTGCAGAAGCTCACTGCAACTTTAAACCATCCTTTACAACAACAGACTTAAATATCTAAGGCACATTCTCAACTATGCATAAATAGGCCTCACTAGGAATGCCTGATAATGATGTAACTAATTCACTGAAATGGAGCTTATAGATGGAGCTTATAGCGATAATAAAAAATATCCTCAAACTATTGAAGTCAGGTATGTATTATCATAGACCTAACACTGCATTAATATTCTTACTTTGCTTACTTACAGACTATTTTTTCCTTTTTCTATCCCTTTCTGGAAATATCATTTACAATGCAAAACAATTAAGAATAAAAGTAGAAAAACATCTTCAGCCAAACTTTGGATCAGGATCCATTTAACCATCAAGAAGCCAGACTATTAAAGAGTACAGGTCCTAAATGGCAGCTGCTGTTCCCTTTTAACGATACCATTGTTCTTTGTGACAAAATTGTTCTCCACTAAAGCTGCACAATCTTATACATGAAATCCTACAACAGAAAGGTCACGAAGAGCTCTAAATTACATTTCACAGTGAAAAAAAAAAAATAGAGAAAAATGAGGCCTGTATAACTGTGCTCTCAAGACCATGCTATCCTCCGCTCTTACATATGTCCATATCTATATATATTAATAATTCCCGTCTACAAAACATAGAGGACATAGTCAAATACTACAGACATACTTGAATTTTATCCTTCTTTCACAGTATTCAGCCACCTATTCCAATGCAAATGAAGAATTTTTCCTACCACCATCCTTCTGCAGGAATTTGTGCCCAAAAAGCAGGAGGCAGCCTTAGTTGAGTGTCACTAGTGGTGGTGTCAGTAGCAAAAACTGCATGGAGATGCACTGATTGATGTTCCTCATACTTTTCTTCAGCAACTTCTCGCATGTATTTCTTGCTCCATTCATCCTAATTCCCTGCAAAAATCTCTTGTTCACTTATTTCCTACTTTATGTATCATCAACCTTCACTTCCAACACACTTATGCATGCAGACATATGTCTTTACATAATTTCTGGATCCAAGCAGACTCCAGTATGACTAGTAACACACAGATGCAATTTGTGCATGAAATTTTACATACTTCCTGATGCAAATTTCCTTTGTATTTTTGGCACACTTAATCTACAATGCAGATTAAATACCTCAGTGTGGTGGGTTGACCCTGGCTGGGCACCAGGTGCCCACCAAAGCTGCTCTGTCACTCCCCTCTCTAGCTGGACAGGGGAGAGAAAATATAATGAAGGACTCATGGGTCAAGATAAGGAGAGGGAGATCACTCAGCAATTATCATCACAGCAAAACAGACTCAGCTTGGGAAAATTAATTTAATTTATTACTTATCAAATCAGACTCAGGTAATGAGAAATAAAACCAAATCTTAAAACACACACCCCACCTACCCCTCCCTTCTTCTCAGGCTTCACTTCACTCCAGATTTTCTCTGCATCTTCCCCCGCAGCAGCACAGGGGAACAGGGAATAGGGGTTGTGGTCGGTTCATCACATGTTGTCTCTGCTGCTCCTTCCTCCTCAGGGGAGTACTCCTCACACTCTTACCCTGCTCCAGCGTGTGGTCCCTCCCACAGGAGACAGTCCTCCATGAACTTCTCTAACACGAGTCCTTCCCACAGGCTGCAGTTCTTCAGCATGGGCCCCTTTCACAGGTTGCAGTCCCTCAGGAACAGACTGCTCCAGCGTGGGTCCCCCATGGGGTCACAAGTCCTGCCAGCAAACTGCTCCAGCGTGGGCTTCTCTCTTCACAGGTCCTGCCAGGAGCCTGCTCCAGCACAGGCTTCCCACGGGGTCACAGCCTCCTTCGGGCATCCACCTGCTCTGGTGTGGGGTCCTCCACAGGGTGTAGGCAGACATCTGCTCCACCGTTAACCTCCACAGGCTGCAGGGGGACAGCCTGCCTCACCATGGTCTTCACCATGGGCTGCAGGGGAATCCCCACTCTGATGCCTGGAGCACCTCCTCCCCCGCCTTCTTCACTGGCCTTGGTGTCTGCAGAGTTGTTTCTCTCACATATTCTGACTCCTCTCTCTGGCTGCAGCTGCTGTTGCACAGCACCTTTTCCCCCTTCTTAAATATGTTATCACAGAGGTGCTACCACCCTTGCTGATGGGCTCAGCCTTGGCCAGCAGCGGGTCCATCTTGGAGCCAGCTAGCACTGGCTCTTATTGGACATAGGGGAAGCATCTAGCAGCTTCTCACAGAAGCCACACCTGTAGCCCCCCTGCTACCAAACCCTTTTGTCCAGATACTTATTAAGGATGTGTGACTTGGACTGCTTTTTCCCAGGTGATTGGTATTTCCAAGATGAATCTTTTGTCATAGCTTTTCATCCATGCACTTACACTCTTTGAGTATCATGCACTTCTTTCCTCTTCATGTGACTGTATTCCTGATTTTTCCCTAGAATTAGCATGAATGTTTCTGTTCAATAAAGCTTAGATAGGGCTTAGATGAGACTAAGACAGCCGTAGAAGCTTATGATTTCTTTTCCCCCCATATGTTAGTTTTCTGTGTGCTTTGATTAGAAATGAACAACAAAATGTTGTGCAATAAAATCCTTGGAAGACAGAAAATGCTGCAAGACTTTGGGAAAGAGATAAATACTGTCATGCATCTGAAAAACACTCTGGAAGCTGAGAGGTGGCATATTTAGGATGGCAGTGCACCCCTGCTGCGTTCATTGTATTGTGCATACAGGGAGTCAGTGTGACATACGGCTGGCTATGAGTCAGCCTGCTCTATATGAACACTACATGTCCTGGCTTTGTCAAGGTGTTAAGTTTTTCCAGTATAAATGTGTTGAGCTGGCTTAAGTTAGGGTTGCGTAAAGAAAACAAGGATTCAGCAATAGTTTCAGACCAAGAGTCTGGTAAACAAACATCATGAACAAATAAATGACAGGCAAATTTCAGCCTGCAGGCTCAAGTAACAACTGTTTTAACAGTTGGGAGTTGGAAAGAACTGAGTAATTTTCGAAACAGAGCCATTTTTAGCTGGTTAAAAGGCAACAAACATATGAAAAAGCTATGAATATTTTTTAAATTACTTGATTTCTTCAGAATTGGTATTAGTATTTGGTGGGATGAGAAATCCAGAGAGAGAAGCCTGCAGGAGGAATTGGTAGGGAGCTAGGTAGGCTCTCCTAGAACAGAAGATGGAGAGACAACTGGTAAGAAAGTTGTCTGTGTTTTATTGTTTCAGAACACAGTTTCTTGCAATTTTTATTTGACAATGCTCTATTATTAGGAGAATATTTGATAGCTGCTTGGCAATTTAATTGCCCCAGAAGAAAGAAAACTGTAGATTTGGTGAGGTAAATCATAGCTGATTCACTATAGACTGCATCTTGGGTCCAATTATGAAAGCAGGAAAAAGAAATCACCTTGATGGGCATACGGTATTTGAGATCACAGTCCTGAACAACTGGACTTTGAAAAACCAACAGCCTGAGAGAAGACTTCTGACACTTTAAACAGACAGAAGCTTATGTTAGATATGTGAAGTCTTTTAAATTACCTCAAGATTCTTTTCTTCTTGTTGTGAACAGCCTGGCATTACTTCACAGGAAAGCTCTCAGAAGTCTTAAAAGGTATTAAAAGCTTCTGTAATCTTAAATATGGTTTAGTAATAATAGAAGAGATTTATCGCAGAAAAATTACTTGTCATCATTCAGTATTTGCAGATGAAACTGAAAGAGCACAAGAATCATGTTTGAATTTTCAGACTCCTTAAAAAGAATTTCTAAGTAACTTGAGAGCCACAAAATCTGTTACAAGCTCAAAACGTTGATTTCTAAAACTGAATAAAAGCTGCTTAGCTTGAGGAGATAGAAGATGGTACAAGAAAAAATAATAATACTTTAATTGTTGGCTTCTAATTTAATTCTTTCACAATAGTTCAAACTTGAAAACAAACAGTCCAGTAAATGCAAAACCCCCCATTATTAGTCCTTTGTTTCTATTAAAAGCATTATATCAGTAAGTGGGTAACTTCTTCAGAGCAACAGCGAATTCTGGATAATGTTAGTGGAAGATAGAGGAAAATAGACTTCAATTTTTCATTCATTAATGACTTAAATCTATAAACATAGAATCATCAAGATCAACATGCAAACAGAAGCAGTAAGAGTAGCGACAGCAAAAATGTGAGATTCAGAACAGCAAAGACTTATTTTTAGGTTAAATAAATCTTTACAGACCTACTTTTGCCTTTAAATTTAGCTATGACCACCTATGCCAGGGCTGAGTTGATGTATCTGGAGGATGTTGTACAACATAAAATGAAAATGGTACTGCACAACCATGGTGTACGAGTTAGCTATCAGTAAGATATCCATACAATTTTTTGTAGCAGTCTTCTATGAGGACTGAAGAAGAAATATTCCCTGCATTTTCATGTGAAGCAGAGCACTAGCAGAATAATTCTGCAGTCAGAGGGTGTTCTTTAGACCTGCGGCCATGGGACAGAGGAATTATTTTACTTTAATTCCTAACAAATTAATGTATTTAGTTGTTTTTGAAAAATGTGTTCCCCTGGAAGTATTTTCTAGAAAACGTCTCTTTCAGTCCTCAGAAAGCTCTTTTAAAAATTGCCTCAAAGGCTAGACACAAAAAGTAGGTTTTTTGTGTTTTTAAATTCTTCAGAGAAGAGCTCCACGTATGAATGTTCCTGTTCTGGCACAGGACTTCAAGGTTTCAAATTGCCACTGAAGATACAGAAAGAACTATTGCCTATTGAATTAGTGAGCTTACCTAGATCTGTACTATGGATGCTCTTTGATCCATACTCCTCAACGTTATTATCCATCTTCTAATCCTTTGGTTTCTTCCCCTCTCAAATAGGAGTGCTATGTTCAGTCAACTTGTTTCTAATATACTGAGTTGAAGCACCAAATCCATCTTCACACTTACAAATTCCACTCGATGGCTAAAAAGATTACAGATTACACATTCTGCTTTATAAGCAATAGTTTGCCTTTTATATAGTTTTTTAATATTCTTGTCCAAAAGTTTTCTAATCATACTTTCCCAGGTAGATTCAGCTTCGGAATAGAAAGTTACACAGCAGGTTTGATAGCCCACAGTCTGAAGTTGTACAAAACACTTACCTACACTTAGAAAGCCCGGAATCTAGAAAAGGGATGTATTACCATTTTAATTCCCTTTTCTTTAAGCATGTCAATTTTTAAAATCCTTCCTTTAATATTTTCTTTGTTAAATTTCTACTCATACAGTTACAATTTTCTGTCTTTGTAGAGGTGAAGACCAACACTGAAGAGTTGATACATATCCAGCAGTGATGAAGAAGAATCAGCATTGTAATACCATGGGTTCTTTTAACGCTGAACAGAAATAAATCTGTATGTTTTAAATGAGTCATGTTAGTGTACCTACACATATTTATAAAAATGGCAGCATTAAAACAAATTATGATAATAATAGGCAAAGCTTAAGAAGTGTTACAAAAGAAGAGTCAAATCTTGCACTTGAGGAGGAATAACCACACTAACCAGTACAGGCTGGGGGCCAATAGCCCACACTAACCAGTACAGTCTGGGGGCCAGCTAGCTGAAAAGCAGCTTTGCAGAATAAGGCCTGGGGGCTGTGATGGGACAACAGGACCATGAGCCAGCAACGTGCCACTGTAGCAAAGAAGGTTAGTGGTATCCTGGGCTGCATTAGGAGGAGCTTTGCCAGCAGATGGAGGGAGGTGATCCTTCCTCTGTACTCAGTACGGGTGAGGCCACATCTGGAGTTCCGTGTCCAACTCTAGGCTCTCCAGTGAATGGCCACAAAGATGGGACCAGAGCGTCTCTCATATGAGGAGGGGCTGAGAGAGCTGGAGCTGTTTAGTCTGGAGAAGAGAAGGTTCAGGGGGATCTTATCAGTGCTTATAAATAACTGATGGAAGGATGTAAAGAATGGAGACACATCTTGGTGTCCAAGAAGCAATGGGCACAAACTGAAACACAGGAGGTTCCTCCTGGAAGTTTCTCAACTCCGTTGTTTTCAGTTACTGAATTTAACTTCTGAATATTCTTTGATTGTACTGAAAGCAATGTGGTCTAAATGTTAGCTACTTGATGTACATGATAGATATGATCTACAGGATAGATATAATGTGACTACATGAACTGCACTGCCAAGTTAAGTTTCTTAGCCTGCATAAGGTAATAAAAAAAAAATCACTTAAATGTTATTGGAGAAGTTCTGTAAAGTACTGCTTTATAAGGTTCTCTTTCACTATGAAGAGACCTGGGGGAAAAAAAAAAGCAAAAACCCCAAACCCAAAAACCCCTCTACTATTTATGTGTCCAGCAAAATAGGTCATTGTTTTATTCCCCTGCTTAGATGAAAAAATACAGTATGGTGAAGACCAAAAGTATTTATTAAAGCTAGAAGCTAATATCCACTAAACAACAGGTAATTCAGACCTATTATTTGCTGAAAGGGGGAAATTGCCACCAAGGGTTACAGAGAGACTACTTTTAAGACTTTTGGCAAATCCTGATTCCACAGATAAAAAGGATTTTTTATGTGAAGGGATTCTGCAAATGCATTTAATACAGGTGCATATGTTTGGTAACTCTCATTGCTACTGCAAGTCCATTTCATAGACGTGCATACACAGAACCCCTTTGTCCTCTTACTTTCTAGCCTCCAACACTCCTAGAGGATGAAAGAAGACAAACTATGTTTAACTTCTAGCCTCTATAGCTCTGTTATAAAGGAACTTCCTTTCTAGAGATATGCCATTCATCTAGTTTTCTCATGTTCCCTGTGACAATATTTAGAGTTAGTTGAGAATTTCAGTCTCGGCAGCTTTGTTCTGTGGTAATGTCTCTTCATAATGAGACAACCACGATTGTCTTCTTATCTGCCAAGAGCTGCATGTAACGTCTATAAACTGAACACAAACACACTCTAACTAGTGTTGGAATCAGCTAAGAACAGAAGGTAGGTCATCAGAAGACATACAGATCTTGAGTGAAATGCTTCCTCAGGGATGTAGGAAACTCTGACAGTTACCTGAATGTATGGTGCAGATTTACAGCTGAGACGTACAAAGAAAGAGCAACGTGAATGAAAAATGAATCTACCACAATAAAGAAGAGCAGGCAGGAAATCCATATTCCCCTTAAGCGGGACAGAGCAATGAGCTCAGTAAGCCACATTAACTGCATCTCATTCATGAAAAGGCACAGTTTCTCAGGAGCGACTGGTATCAGGACTGAATTGCTGCCTTGCCTCAGGCCCCACATTTGCCATTTTCTACAGCTCCATTTCTCTATTTGCAAGAGCTACTTAACTGCCCTTCTGAAGGACCTTACAAATTGTTAAATAAGGCAAAGGTTTAGAGAAAGTTATTATCGTTTATTAGGCAAAGTGATATACTTGAGGAAAAGGCCATCCAAGCTCGTGGACATACAAACACTCGCGGTATTATGAAATGTTACGAAATTTGTAAGATACTAAACACTAACAAAAACCCATCTAAAAATTAACCTAATGTTTTTAGTTAAGCACTTACTCGTACTTACATCTGTCTGCATTTAAATCTTTCAAACTAAGAATATAGAATTTAACATTAAAGGTTACAGTAGTGACTTCAGATTTTTTTATACCTCTGCCCCCCCCCCCCCCCCCCCCAAGGCCAAAGACAAAGAAATAAGGATGCAAGCAAAGGCAAAAACCACAGCAAATATACCTAAAAGGACAGTAGTGAATTGAAAAGGCAAGTATAATTGTTGTCTCTCCTATCATTGGAGCTCTTACCTTTGTTATATTCCTAATATCCTTTATCTTAGGTCCCTGTATATTTAAGCAAATGCTTACAAAAACCCATCAATGTAATACCAGCTATCTGGCTTTTAACATGTGCCATTAATTTCTCTCCACTGCTAAAATGCAGTTATAAAGCACTCGCATCAGTCATAGGCACAGCAAGACATATACTTCTGAGATACACTTCCTAGAAATACTGCTCCTGATGAACAAATAAATCACGTAATTCTGACTTTCATAAAAAGAAAAGAAACACTAGCACATTTTCACCATAAGACAGAATCTGCAGTTCCCTGGTTGCATTTCCCTGTTTTTCCCCAATATAATCAGAAGATACCATTATATACTGTATTGAATGCAGAATTCAGATGTACTTTTCATTGAAGGAGGTTATCTAGCTTCCTCAGTGGAATTAGAATTTATCAACATAGCTTAAAACAAACGAAATACAACATTTCACACAGCTCACTACAGAGGATTGTCTTCAGTCAGTCTCCTGCTGACTGTTAACTGGAAAGGAATCTATTAGGAAAAATCACTATATGATTACAAAAACACACGAGTGGGAGAGATTAAAACCCAACCCTCTACTGCTTCTCTCCCTATTCTAATGCAGGATCCACTTCTCTGCTGGAATTCATCCAGGAAAGACTAAACAAAATGACTCCTCACTTTCAAAGACAATCTGCTACAGTTCTTCACTTATTTTACCATTACAATAATTCCAATAGATTGCAAAACCAAAACCAAAACCAAAACCAAACGGAATTTAATAAGAACAAATACAGGATGTTACATTTTATACAGCTAATATATGATGTAGGATAGTTCAATAATAGGACAGATCAAGAAGCCAACACAGGATGAAGAATAACTGGCTGGGCAGCAGTACATTGGGGATTACATCAGATTAAAAAACGATAAATCAAGAATGTCATTCTATTTCAGATAAAGGCAAGTGCCATCGTGGCATGTAAGGCATACAGGAGGTAATCCCTTCACTACTCAGGATTGTAAGGCCACAGCTGCCATACTTCAAAATCCAGGTCCATAGAGGCAAAGTCTAGAGGAGAGCAGTGAGTGATCAAAAACCTAGATGGAATTTAGGAAAAAGGTGGAAAAAATAGTCTTCCAGCCTTAGCAAAGAAGATGCTTCAAAACACGCAAAATATTCTGCAAAGAGAATGCTTTTAGTGCTCAAGAGAGATAGAACACGTAGTAATAACCTATAGCAAAGGAGGGTTAGGTTAGACGTTAAAACCGCACAAGAACACTGAAATGTGTTGTACATGTGCACGATCTGTACAACCATCATCAGAGGGTTTTTTTAAGAGGACTTGATACGAACTTCTATAAGGAATATCCAGGTATTAGGAATAATGCCTTGGAGAACAAGATAGTTCAGATAATCTGTCAAAATTTCATCTAGCTCTGAGATTTTTATCAACATTCCTTTATTCTTTAAATGTAAATAGTTTCTCAGCTTACCGCAAAAGGTGTTATTCACTTTGTGAAATGCTCTTCTTTTAAAGAAGGTTGAGAAGCTTCAGAATGTTGGTATGTGTTCAATTCCATTTGAATTTTGTAATATATCATGTTTAAAAGATATGATATTTAGAATATTCCCTTATTATTTGCTACCTCTGTTAATCTCACTAAATTAACCTAAAAAAGGTTTTTCTGCTGGACACAGCTGAGACCACTGATCAGCCAGAGTCTTGTTTATTTTATTGAGACAAATTTGGATGTCTGATCAACATAATGCTTTGCTTGCTCAAAACATTGCTTAGCTAACACAATGGTTGACAATATTCACAATTGCAATTTAAAAGCCAGTAATGCATTTGACTTTT
Source organism: Leptosomus discolor (assembly GCF_034619465.1). Lineage (NCBI taxonomy): Eukaryota > Metazoa > Chordata > Aves > Leptosomiformes > Leptosomidae > Leptosomus > Leptosomus discolor. The sequence goes on along the minus strand of NC_141394.1, from coordinate 70,009,294 downwards.
ATTTTTTGTGCTCTCGTTGACAGACATATGTGAATTATTGCATTAATGAATCTTCGTACAATAAGAGATCTGTGTACACATGTTCAGGGTGACATCTGGTTTTAAGATAAAACTTTCAATAGCAGAGTGGGAAGAACAAACAAATCTTCAAGAAACTCTTGGGGCACAGGATAAGAAAAGAAAGGACCAACTTAATTCTTAATTTAGACTCTTTAGTTATCTTAATCTCGCCCTGAACTTCTTTGGTGGAATGAGAGGAGGCAGGGAAGGATGTGGCCATTTTTTAATTATTATTTTTTAAGTTATCTGTCAAGACTAAAAAGATTATTTCATCAAACTGTAATTTGAAGTTCACAAAATTTTCTGGGCTATAAATTTTTAACTCACCTAATCTTTCCTCTGGGCCATTCTCAAAGTCTTTAGAATATGCTAAGATTTTTTATGGTTAGGGCTCAAGCCACTTGAAATGATTCAAAGAAGAACACAATCTTGATAGGGCAAGTTACCTAAATAATTCAAAACTGTCATACCCTTTGATAGGTATGCAAGGAACTGAAAATTCCTTTGGAAGTTTCATTTCATTTTCCCTTTAGGTCAGAGACCATTTCCTTTCTGAAGCAGAGCAATACTACGCATTACACTGCCTCACATCAGGCACCACAAAGCCTTTTATATACACTGTGCCTGACTCATTCCATTTGAGCAAGAGGGGCTTCTGTAGGGGACAGAGAGGCTAAATTCCAAATGCAGTTGTGCAGCTGTCTTAAATAAATAAAAAAACAAGCTAGGGAAATTATGCAGAAATTCTGAGCACCTTCTGTGTACTTTGCCAGATTTACCAGGCTTTGCCAGATTAAACCAAGCTGAGCTCTGGGGTACTGACAAACTGTGGTCTATTTGCTCGTTTTTTCCCCTGCAACCTCCTTAGATGGACGTCGGGAAGTTGGAAAGACTGGACAGAGAATGAATCAATTTGCACACAATACCTGCAGCACAAATTTGTCACCTCAGCAGCCCTCTCTTTTTGAAGTAAATCGTGAAACATAACCAAAGGAAGAGCCACAGAGGAAAATGCCCATGGTACGAAGTACTGTGGCTGGAGCCAGCCCTTGTGTGCCTGGGTGGAGACTAACCAAGCTGCCTTCAGAAGCAGCATAGCCATTAGCTAGTTCCCACCAGGCTGGGAACTAACCAGCTCATGAACAGTGCTGTCTTAGGGATCTCAGCAGTTCGGTCACCTCTGTCACTGACTACCCTGTCCTCAATTATATATTCTTTGTATCTTCTTATAGCCTAATTTACAAATACCTTCTACTATCATGTTCCTCCTTGACCTGTTTGACCCCATTACGACATTACCATGGATAGATGACAGCTGACTGAACCTTTTTCAAACTGTTGTATGTATAATACCATCTTATGGGAGTCCTTACCACAAAATTTTCATACTATTGAACTTTAACTGGGCCTGCAATTACACAGTTTAATTACATGTTTTTTGACACACATCCACGTTGTTTCTTATTCTTTATTTGCAATGTGATTCCCCACTCCACAACAAAATTATAGTGGCAATCTCCACCAGCATATATTACAGTTGGACTAGAGGATCATTGAAGTCCCTTCCAACTGAACTATCCTATCCTATCCTATCCTATCCTATCCTATCCTATCCTATCCTATCCTATCCTATCCTATCCTATCCTATCCTACCCTGTATTATTCAGTTGCATACACTATATCCACTCTTCTTTTGTCATACCACATACGTACCTTTTGATCAGTCTTATTTTTCTCAATTCCAGCTGTGCTGCTAATACAGTATGTTGAAGTGCCCAGGACAGCAAACTACTGGGAGAGCTGTCAGTCATGCAAGTTCTGGAAGGCATTTTTCTGAAGCCATCCATACAAAAGAGGGGAGGGGAAGACATATATAAAGCTCACTAAAACTTGTCTAGGCCATAAGAAAATATAAAATCACCCCATGTTATTTGGACAGAAGTCCATATTTACACAATCTTAATTACTCAGGTTGTTACTGAACTCGGGGCAGTCTACTTTAAGACATTAATTGATTTTGTACCTTTTCCTAAGGACAAACATTGTAAAGGTAGAGCTAATGTCATTAACCCTCTCTAAACTTTCTGCCTATTGTAGCCTGTTTAATTGAGTGTAGGTGAAATTGCCTTTAAAGTGGTATAAGAAGAGCAGAAGTATATGGACAATTAATATTTTTTTTTTCTTACCATAAGATTAATTATATCTGATACAATTAATTTTTAAACTTGAGAAATATTTTTCTTTTCTTCTGTTGCACATTAACCTGTCCCTTAACAGAGATTAAATATACTTTTATTAAGTACAAAAGCATCTAAATTCTGCACCACAAGAAATCTACAGATAGCTAGGAAAAACCAGTTATTTTGCCTTTGAGTATTTAAAATATGGTAATACAGAGCAATTTTGGTATCTTCACTGACAAATATGCTGGTGCATCACAGGGATGAGTAATGAAGTGTGTATTTCATCTCCCACAGGGTATAACTGATTCCAGTATCTTCTCCTTTGGTTAGCAGCTGGTCCTATCCAATTCCTACCTCTAAAGAAAAGACCACATTCAATATTTGAAGTCCTAGCCTGACTTTAAAGAGAGCAGCTTTCTAGTGAGAAACAGCACACCTTGCAGATCTTCTATGCTCAATTACACCCTAGTTTCCAAAGGTACACAAATACTTGGATCCTTTTCTCTTTAATAGGGAAAAGGGAAGGAAGTTATCAGGCTATCTCTTCATTTCCCTATCATTGTTTCTTTCTTCACAAAGATAAACTTTATGACAGCAACGTTTTTTCATTCTATAAGGTACATCCAGGGGAAACCCTCAATATTCCCCAAAACAAAGACCTTGCAGTTATCTGCGCCAGAGCAGTAAAAAAGTGTCGATTTTGTATGCTGATTGAAGATTTACATCAGTGTGCATAACAGAAGCTGTGACATTTCTTAATGAGCATTTCCAGCTCACTGCTATCCTTTGAAATGGTGCATAAACTTGTGTTATGTCCTGAGCCTGCAATTTTGAATACATAGATACAAGAAAAATACATCTACTTTCTAAACACATAAACTGCTGTAGAAGTACTAAAATCTTCAATATGATTGAATTTTGATATTAATTGGATGATTAATGAAGCTTTTTTTTTTTTTTTTTTCCTTCGCACTTGAAGTTTCTGTTACAGGAATGCTGCAACTCAGGGTTGCCAAACATATATAATATTATCAATATATACAATATTGTGGTAAGATCTTGTCTTTAGAAAGTTGAAGTGGCCATTAAACAACTCATCCTTAAAAAGAAAGAATAAGAATCATGAATAGAAAAAAAGGTCCACCAGAATTTCATTCTTTTAACAGCTGTGTTTAGGAGCCTTTTTCCAACAAAGCTCTGAATTGCTCAGTGCATTATGTACTAAAGCAAGTGTGAGTGAACCACAGGCACACATCCTCAGAGAATTCTTTCTAAGAAGTATAATGGCTGTTATTTTTACCCCTTTAATCCCCAGCCTCTCCTTATTACAGCTAATCATCTCAACATATGCATTAAAGAGAGCTACGCAGGTAGCACTAGAAATCAATTGCCTTACAAAGCCCTAATGCTTACTTCTATAGCAGCATCTTTGACCAAACATGGGTTAATATATTGTAAATCTTCAGTTTTACCCTTTGTTTTAACATGAGTCAAAAGCTTTATTCCCATATTCCACAGCATAGTCATTCACTTTACCTATTTATATTGTCATTTTTAATTTGATATGTGACTGCACAGCAAGGCAGCTTTTAACCAAGTCAGCTGTACATAAAGCCTATAATAAATCCTAATTTTAGGGTGTATATTCCCAGATGACTCTTCCCCTTCTATTAAGGAAAAAGTGACTTCTCAAAAACAGGTGCAAGAAAATACTGAAAGTGCATACATATCCATGCAGCCACATGCCCACACACAAAAGAAAGGAGTATTGTACACTCTACTCAGTGAAATACAGAAACGTAACATGGTTGTTAAAACTACATTTGGAAGAGAACATATTTCAACTCTTAATTGGAGTCTGATTCCTTTGGCTGCTATTGATAACTGTGCATGGTAAGTATTCCCTATTAGGAGCACGTGTTCGTAACACATGCTATTTCTGGATATTCTGCCAACACCCACCTATTGCAGAACCCATCAACAGGGTGAGAGAGAGGGAAGAACATCTCCGAGAAGTATATCGCAACTTGTCATATCCGTGTTTCTAGCATTTGTAAAAGAAGATTTGATTCTGATAAAATATGTGCTATAGAAAGAATTTGTTTGATGTGCCGGAGGCTGTAGGCAGGTGTAAGCAGTTTTTTCCCTTGGCCAAACTGAACCAGTTATGGTACCACCTTATGAGCTGCAGACACCAGCACCAGGTTCCCTTTTGGTTCAGCAGATACAAATTCTGTGTTTTGAAACTCAACAGCACGGTATGTGATTTTTTTGTGCGTGTTAATGCCACTATCAATTTTATACATGACTGCACAGCAAGACAGATTCTCTGGGGATATGTAAGTAGCACCTCTGCTCTGGGGCAAGGTAGCCTTGACAGAGATTCACCCATGATGTGGAGAGGGAGCCCAGGCATCCCATATGCAGACACTTAGCAGGCCAGCTCTCTGAGCAAAACCTGTCTCAACTCCTACAGAAAATCAGGTCAGCTCTTCCCAGCAATCTTGAATCTGAACAAGTAGTATTTTTAAAAAATTTCAAATGAATATGGAAACATTACTGTTTTAAATGAAAATCCACTGCAAGTTTCACAATGCTTAGAAGAATAAACCTCGTTCCATTTCAATGACTCTGAATCTCCCAGGCTTTCTGAAATGGATGTCTTGAATCCAACTTTTCTAGAAAAATGAATCCCATAAAAGATCACAGCGAAATCTTTTGAAGTGGATAATTACAGGCAGTCTACTTAAAGTTCCTCCTAAGTTAATTTTTTATTTCCTGTCCTGAGCGGTATTAACTTCAGTAGTAATCAGTGCTGAGCAGTGAAAAGTTTTAAATATAGCCATATATGATACATAACTGTTGTAGTGTTGCTACGCACTATTATATAGTTGCCTGCAGATGGCTGCATTTCAATGGGAAAAAACCACACTGTAAAAAAAAAATTAAAAATCTGTCCTTAGATGTGTGTTTCTGCTTTCTAAATAATAGTATTAATAATAATAACAACAACAATAACAAAAAATAATCAACGCAATCGTTTTACATTTACAGCAGCAGATAATCTGGTCCCCCGTGTGTAAATCAGTTTCAAAAGTGCTCTAGGATTTTTTTTCATAAAAGAATGTAAGAGCTTAAAGCATTACAATTATTCAGAGCTGAAGTTTTAAAAACTTGTCACAGTGAGTTTTAACTGAGCAGGAGGACCACCACTGTTCACAAGGGACTTTTATTATGGTTAAACAGTTAGGGCAAATTTAGAGTAAGGATTCTGATATCCTTCTGCTAGTCTGCAGGCTTGAAGCTCTTTACAATGAGTGTATCAATATTAAAAATGAATTAACTTTTCAATTATGGCCTGTCCTTGAAATTTTATTTTGCTTTCTACTTAATATAGTTACTTCAGCATGAGTAGAATAAAGTCAAAGTGCCTCTAATTCTAAACTGCATAGCCATAAAGTTACCAAAAGGTTTTTAATGAATTTTTAAAGTGTTACTTCTATGTCTCAGTTCTGTTCCTCCTGAACTAAATGAAGAATTTGCATTGATTTTGAGGGATTCGGAACACAGACGAATATTTTCTTGCTGTTGTCTCACATAGCACTTTTCAGATTCAAGACTTCCATCTGCTTTACTAATCACTAAAAGCAGAGTTAGAAAGCTGGTAATGCAATAGCCAAACAAACACTAATAACGTATCAGCCACTAACTGGGCAAAACGTTTCTTTTCCTTTGCAGACGTCTGCTGTATTTCACAACTGTGCACCCCATGTGTATTTTCCGGAAGCCTCCCACTTTACCAGGGACACCACAGTTACCAGAATATATCAGGATTAATTTCTGGCTGACCCACAGAATTCCTGAGTGAACTTGGGCAAGTCTTGCAGGACCCAGTTGTTTTCTTCCAGTAAGATACAACACTGATGTAAACAAACAAAAAAACAGGTCTAATTTTACATCTTTGCTTTCAAGCAATATTCCTGTCCCTTGGATATTCCATGTCCGCTAACAGCATTAGTTCTTTGGGGATGGGAACATCTTTACAGTATAGCTGTGCAGTGCAGACAGCACAATGGGTCCCTCAGCTTCTAGATGTTATATGGTATCAAACCACACACCCTCAGAAGGATGCTCTAGGGTTCAGGAGGTGACGGTTGCACTCCAGCTGAAGGGAACAGCAGGTTATAGAGCCATGTCTGACAGGAAGCTAATCTTTCTGACTTTGTGCAGACAAGAAGGTGATCACCTAACCTTACTTTTAAATGAACCCAAATTTATGTAAATTTTAAAAAGCGCAAACACTTTTATTAATGAAAAATACTGAAAACCAAAGTACTCACTAATAAATTTCACCTTCTTATTTATTTTTAAGTACTTTTAAGCAAAAAGTATTTAATAAGGTAAGACAATAATTTGCATGTAACAACCCTATGCACCAGCCCATTATAAGCAAATGCTATACAGAACATCCTGCCTTTCTTCAGAATGCAATACTGCATCCTTGCAGAAGACACAACACTGATATAAGGCTGTGCATATATTATTTAAGAGCTCCAGTTTCCTCCTTCCCGGCCAGAACTGAGGCCCAAAATTCCTATTCCTATAAAGAATAGTTAGATAGCAGCTAAAGCATAACGAGCTGCTTATTATGGTTTCATTAATCCAGGCTTGGAACATGGCCACTAATAAATGTGTTGACACTTTTTTAAGAACAGTATATCAAACATTTATACCTGAAATTGTCTTGGAAAATGGAACAAATAAACTATATGAAGTAATTAATGCCAGCTGGGACATTCAGTTCTTATTGTTTTTAAAATCAAAAGCAGCATTTTCTCTATAGAGGAGAAACTTCCAGGGTTATTCTGGCTACAAGAATTCCTTTAGCTCCTGTTTGAAATGCCTCCCTTTGGAAAGAGATTTATTTAAACATTGCTTTTCACTGCCCAGCAATGCATGTTCCCTTTTGGTCTCAAAAGGCAGTTCTGGCTGTTTAATTGCCTGTACTGTTAAACTGTGCATTCCTCTTCAAATTGGGATTTGAAGCATTCAGTTTGGCCATCAATACTGTTACAGTTTTATCCGCTAGACTGAAGTGTCCCCTTATCAAACTTCTGTTGCTGTGGTGCAGCCCTGAGCTGTCTTTCTGATGAACCCTGTCAACCTACTTCTTTGAGCATGTTTCCAGACTGATGCGTGTTTCTTGTATTTGCAGTTCTTCTTTCCAATCTCTCTAGCTATTTTCCCATATTCACCTTGTTTTACTAAACTAAATATAGACTTAGCAACCCAGCAGCAACAACACACACAAAAAGAAACAGAATGGTAAAACTGCTTATTTTCTCCTTGATACTAGGCCTATTTACACAACTACTGCATTAGCCATCAACAGAACATTGAACTAATTATTGTGACCATTCCCATTCCCTGAGGTCTTAGTATTTAGCTAACAGAAATGAATTTCTGCTGCATTCACTGGGTCAATCACTGAATCTCAATCAACAGAAATACACTCACAAACAGCATTTTAGTCAAGGCGGGTCCAAAGCAGCACAGAAGAGACAGTCTGGTTTAAAACCCACAAGCAAAGCCCGGGCTCGGGAGCCTCAAGCCACTGTTCTGTTCCATTCTAACAAAATAATGAGGTTTTAAATGGTATTAGGGTTTACAGCCGTCTGGCATGGGTACCGAGTGCTAGCAGTTGAGTTAATCTGACAACTCCGCGTCTAATTCTCGTGTGCTAGGGTAGGGTGTAACATCAAAACCTAAATCGCTAAATCCTTCTCGGCACTCTATTCTCGACGCGCAGGGGCCCACACCTCTCGAGGCGGCAAGCCCGGGCGGTGGGTGTTGCACAGCCCCCACTCGAGCGGGAGCGACTTCCGCGCACCCCGCCCTGCTCGGCGCGGGGGGAAGCTTCCCGGGGCGGGAGCGGGGCCGCGGGGAACCCCGGGGCTGAGAGCGCCGCGACCCGCCCCGAGCCCCGCCGCGCCCCCCGCCCGAGCGGCCCCCCCCCCGCCTCCTCCGCCGCTGGGGGCGGGGCTGCGGGGAGCGGCTCGGGGCCGCCGCCTCCCGAGGGCGGGCCGCCGGTGACAGCTGGGGAGGGGAGCCCGGCGCCGGCAGCGAGGTGCGGCTGCCGGGCGGTGCGTCGCCGCCTGCTTCGCTGCTCCGGCCGCATCGCGTCAGCGGGTCCCTCCGGCGAGGAAGCGGGGCAAGGGCTTGGCGGGGCCCTGCCGCCGTTGCCGGCCGCGGCGTGGGTGAGTAGAGGCGGCGGGAGGCACGAGTGGGTGATGCGGGGGCGGTGCGGAGGACGGGGTGGGGGAGGGAGGATGGATGGATGGATGGATGGATGGATGGATGGATGGATGGAGGATGCTGCCGCCGCGCTCGGAGACTTTGATCATGCGAGGTGCTTGAAGGAAAAAAGTGCAGCCCGGGGTGGGGCGAGGCCGTGCCCGTCTCCGCTCGCCTCCCTGTGCCGGTGACCCGACGGGCGAGGAAGCTCCGGGAAGGGCGGCCGGTCCTTGGCGAGGCGGGGCGCTGTCCGTCGCCGGGCGGGGAGAGGCTGCTCCTGCCCGCTGAGGGGGCCAGCTCGCCCGGGCTCCCCGCCTGCCCCGGCCCTCCCGCAACTCCCCCACGGCCATCGGCGAGCCGGGGCGCGGCCGCGGCGGCAAAGGAGAGCCCCGGACCCGCAGCCGCGACGGGGGCGAGCCCTCCGAGGGGCGAGGGGCTGCCCGTGCTCACCCACCCCTGCCGGCCTCCCCGCGGCCGCTCCCGCAGCCGCCGGTACCTGCGGGAGGGCGGGATAACGGTGCGGCGCATCCCGGCCTCCCGGCCGGGGCTCGCCCGCCCTCCCGGGCTTTACCTCGGCTGCGGGCGGGCGTCCCGGGGCGCCGGCGGGGCAGGCTGCGGGGGTTTAGACCGGCATCCCTGCTGGCATGGGTTTTCTAACAGCAGATCCGGGGCCTGTCCTTGGAGGGCTCACAGGATGAGGCCTTTGGTGTTTTTTGTTTTTTGTTTTTTTTTTCCAGGGTGCTAGCGGGCTGATATTTACATAATATCTCTGCTTAAAAGTGACCTCTTCCCTAATTGGAGGCTTCCTTTCCATTTTCTATGGCAACACTACAGAACAGATCGCTCTGAGGGGTTGGATGAGAGAAGTATCTGCACACCGAGTAATTTTTGTTCATTGGTTGCCCATTAAGACTGGTTTGTCCTAGTGAATGGGTGAGATTTTGAGAAAAGTTCTTTAGCTCAGCCTTTAAAGCAGCCGCTAGGCCTGTGAGTCACTGCAGGTTTGCAGGATTTCTATTTAGAGCAAGGATGGAGTGGACAGAGGTTTAACAAACAAGCAAGAATTTTGTAAGGTATTTACAGACTATCAGTCATGTATTACTAGCCTGACCGATGACTTCCATGTACCACACCATCTAATCAAACAATCCTAGGAAATGATGTTAATTTAAACAGATGGTCTTTATTTTTATTATTTATTTATTTCTAACGGCCCCCCCCAGGATTATTAGAAGGAAATCCTAGCAAGTTTTGTAAGGGGGAAGAAAATGAGTCCTGCTTCATTTCAAGATTCCTTTTGCTCCCTGACATCCCTGCCCTATGCTTAGGACCTATCATGTACACACAGTAATGTCTTTTCTTACATGATTGGTCTTACTGATGGTAAGCGTGATGTGCATATGTATTTATGCAGGAATGAGATTCTGTAATGCTTATTAGGGTCTGCTGTGTTTCATCTACATGAGATGCCAGTTTCTGTTTCAGGTTTTAATATGGTTAGGGGTGAATACGCTTTGTGTTGGTTTTCTAAAGCCTGCTGGAAAGAAATGTTTTCTGATTGTAAGACACACTAATTCATGGTGCATTTAGGCAGGAAGGTTTTTATGAAGACTCAAATTCTGCTTAATTATATTTTGAGGTGATGCTTTTGTTCTGCATTGAACATATGCATGCCTTACTGTTGATAATACTAAAATTAGTTATTGTAATACAGGAGCTGTGATGTTCTGTAGGGCTTAGAACATTTGTTTTCAATCTCTGCTCTGTATTTCTCAGTCCATTGGAATGATTTTTTTTGGTTTTGGATGGGTGCAGGTACTGAAGATGTTAATATGAAGTGAATAGGTATGTTGGAGTTTTAAACAGAAGGGCCAAGAATCTTGGATCTTCTGGAAGAGGTGATTCTCCTTATGGCTGGAGAGACCACTCTTTGGAAAGGTGCTCTACAAGTTTAAGGAGGCCATTCCCTAGAACTCCTTCACTGAGGCACTGGGGCTTAAGTCTGCTATGGGCTGAGATACTAGTACTGTAAGAGGCCATTGGTATCAAGATTTGCCTGACATGTTTAAGTTCCACATGCAGATAAAGACTTTTTTCTTTCTGGAAATGCTCTGAGCTATTCTCACTCTTCACGTAAATGTATGTTCCTTTGGTATCTTAGATTGTTGTTATGGGAACACAGCGTTTGGAAATATCCTCAAAAGAGGCCATGGGTTGAACCCAAAGAAAAAGGAGGCTTGAATTGGAAGAGATGTGCTCTGTTAAAATGTTAAATCTCGGTACACAGTGACAGAATAGAGGTTCCTTGTCATGATTTTTCTCTTAAAGGTCCATCTCATTCCAGCCCACTTCTTGTTTTCCATAGTTAGTATATTTGTGTCCCCAGCACAGTCTTTGTTTCTGCTGTCAGTTTCCGCTTTTAAATATTGTCAGCATTTGAATGTTTATAGCTATTTTCATGTATAGATTTTTTTTCCTGTTGAACATTTTGATTAGGTTATGATAGAAAATAGGAGTTGTAGGAACAGCAAGTATATTGAGGAAATAAATGGGCCTGGGCCGTATTTCTGGACAACATAAGGCCAGCTGGAGCTGGCATCAATGCATTTCAGGGATCAGAAAATAATGAAGAGTGTGAGGTTGGATTGCCTCTTTGTATAGAAGCAAGTTTGGTTGCGTGCTGCCTGCCTCTAAGAGGATATATGGTCATGTACCACTGATTACTGCATCTCAATTTATCTGTTCATTTATTAATTTTGAACTAAGGCTGTTCTGCCATCAGGGAAACAAACCATTAAATACTTCCTCATGTTCTTATCTGTGGTACTGACTCTATTTTTTTCTCTCAACTTTCATTAACTCTCTTCTGCTTCATTTTGAAGGGACAATATGCACCCTTAATTGCAGCTTTGTGTACTGATATGCACAAACACAGTCCATCTCATTTGTTTGTCATTTTAAAATGTTCCATATTTAGAACAGTTGCTGATTTATGGTACTTATTCCAATGTTACTCTGCATTATTCAGGAAAATCAGTTTCATGGTCATTGTTTCACAGTTTATTCACATGTTACAATAAAACATCATGAGTTCATGATCTAAAGAAGTGATTTTTCCCATCTTGGGAAGGCTTCCCCTGTATGCAAATTCTGTAACTTCTGTTTAATTTTGCTAAGATTTTTTGAAATACAAAACTTTATTAGTCTTAACTTCAGTAATAGGAAAAATATCTATAGTAGTCCAATAAAAATGGTATAGATTCATTCTCAGTGAGGCAAAATGGAGTTTAAACTCATTTTTAACTCATTCTTTTTCAGTGATACTTCCACCCTTTGCACATTATTATACATCATAGAACTTTTTTTAGCATGTGAAATGCTTTTGTAGGCCTTTGAGATCACTAAAACTTTAAGTTGGTTACTTCCTTGCTTGCAATATTCCATGTCTTTGTTTGCCTAATAGGAATGATAGCTTAAGAGAAACTTCTGCTATGTGCTGTGATAGGTGAGGTCTTCCCCTTCTCCTCTCAACACAATGACAACCTCATAGAGCTGGCATTTCATTCCACAGCTACCTTTGAATTTTACGCATTCTTTCTTTACCATATAGGATCTCGAACACGTGCATAAATGCAAATGAAGAGCCAAATGTATTAGGGAGGCTCCCACCTGCACCTGTTAAGTTAGACAGGAGTGGATAAGGTGTTTGATGTAATGAGGAATACAGTGTGAATGATTGTTTTTCCTATTATTTTATTTTTGTTGTTTTTTTTTTAGGCACACAGACTTGTAGTCACTATGGATCTTGTTAACAGTTCACAATGGGAAATTATATGTCATTAAAGAGAAAGACATAGAGTGGAAATTTCTAATTTATCTTTTTATCCTCTGGTTTTGAGAGAGGTGTGTCTAATACATATGAAATAAAAACATATAAGCATACACACATGCGTAGTTGTTTCAGTGCTGTCTTAGTGACTAATATGGTCAATAACCTGATTAACTGAAACCAGTTTCTAGAGGTGAAAGTCTGAAAGTTAAGCAGAATTCACTTAAATGGTGAGATGTTTAGAAATAGCGAATAGACTTTTAAAATATTGGTTATGTCCTCCTCAAAAAGCACAGTCCACGTTGGTTTGCTTTGGTTTTGCTTTATTTTTAGTGGAAGATGGTTGAAGGGCACATTTTGTTTTGGTGGTGACAAGAGAACTTCGATGTAAATATTACTTTTTTGTTTCTTGCAGATGTTTTAAAAAACCTATATATTTAGTCTGTGAACTGGTGTTAAGAGGGGAGCTATTTGTATTATCAGCTCAATGTGCATTTGTTTGTGTATTGCTTACTTGTTCCCTACTATATGCTGGACGTAGCCACAACTGTAGGAGGATCAAGATGTCTCTCATAACTCTTTGAGGTTTTCTGCTCTGTTTTCTTCCTGTTTTCAGACCATCTTAAGAGTATTTTGCCTGTCCTCCAGCACCCTGCCTTGAAAGTAAGGAAAATGGGAGCTATATCAGAAAGTGTGTTTTTCATAGTTCTTGGTGCCATTTTGAACTAACTTTCATCCTCTTGGATAACTGGCAGTTAGTATTGAACATTTTTAGTTGCTCTTATGATGGCTGTTACCTTTCCATTCAGTACGGAAGTGTCATTAGTGTCATCCGGCTGTATTTTCCAGTTTCACTTTTGATTTAGCACTGATGTTAAGCATGTGCTGCAGATGAAATGAATGGCTTCCTGAGTGTAACCTCAGTAAATGGTGTCCCTTTAGCTAAGGTAAACATGGTTGTCAGCCTTCATTATGGGCACTGTCTGCATATGTGGTTGCTTTCTTTGACTTCGCTATGCGGGTGAGGAGGCGATTTATTTATTGTTTTGTTTCCTGTGAGTATAATGCACTCAAGTTTAATCCTAATGTTATCTGTTTATTTTAAGATGAAGTGAGCCAAGTGGCATGTTGGTGTAATTGAAACTGAAGTAGTATTATTGTTGTTATTATTATTATTTTTATGATGAGAATAAGAGTGAGCCAGTGCAGAGCAATCTTCCTCGGGTACTTCCAAAATTACCTTATTTCTCTTCTTTAATGATCAGAATGAGGAGCAGCTTATCTATCTAGAGCAGACCTATATTAATGACTTTCCAAAATGTCAGTGATTATGAGGGGGAGATTTCATCTTCTTTTCCTGTTTTCCATCTAGAGCAGCATCCATCACTTGGTAACTGTTTATTTACTGCACCATATTGCTTCTATTTATGCTAAGAAAGTGTCAAATATTTTGCATTTCTTCTCACTAGCTCACATTTGAACTGCCATCCAAAGGTACAAGCCTTATTTTCTTGTGAACTACTAATTCTCTGAACAAGCTTGTTCTCCACATTTATAAATACTTGTGGCAATGTGATACACTTGTATCCTGAGTCTAATCAGGACACATTTCTGGGGTGGAGGTTTTACTTTGTCAGACAGTGATTTCCATTCTGTTTGATTCTCTAAGCTGCAAGTACCTCTGTGATTTTGGAGTAACTCCTTCAAGTGTTTCTTTCTGCACTATCTGGGTATAAACACACTGTGGTCCCTATCATGAGAGATAGTGCATTGTGATGTGCTGCTCCTCTAAATTGGTTAGAAATGAGAGATGAAACCCCAAGAACACAGCTTTTTCCCTCTCAAGGTGTAAAGCACTGCTTTCACAATGTTTTTACCTTATGTTGATCTACTTTGAGTCACATCTTGGTGTTTCCTGTAGAACAGATAGTGTCTTAATCATTCATTGCTAAACTTGTTAGGCATAGAGTATGTTATAATTATACTCTTGCTAATTTAGTGTAGCAGACCTTTTATTTCTTAAAGAAGAATTCAGTTGTTTTTCCTGTCATATTCTTTCTTGGGCTTCCTATTTCTTAACCCAAAAAGAATGATCTGCAAGTGCATTTTATCTCAGCTTCTTGTATCAATGTTCTTTGAGATTTACTCATTTTAAGAAAGATCAGAGTCAAACCTGTCTGCGCTACAGCAAAAGAAAATAATTCAGCAGACCAATACGGATGATGGACTTAATACTCATGAAGGCAGACTTCAGCCTCTCTGTGCAGTATAATCCTTCTAGATGATAATTACCCTATTAGCTTTTGTATGAGGCTTTGGCCACTACCATGTAGGATGGGGAGGGAGGATGAGGTGCTCTGCCCCAACACCGAGTGTCTGTTCTGGTAATTCTGAGTCTTTTAGTAAAAAGACAAACTCTTACTAAAAACTTTAATTACATTTGCTGTAGCCTGGCTTCCTACGGAAATGAGGCTTAAATGTTTCTGCTGTTTCTTAGTCCCCTATGACTAATATTTGCATTTGTTGGCCAATTTCAAACTGCATTTGTAAGAGGGGTTGAAGTCTCGAAGATAAATCTCCTGCACCAGAACTCAAGTCGTATATACTTGACTGGGAACATTAGCCTTTTGGTATTTTTAAACCAGTTTCACTGTTGAATTGCATTAACTTGTATTCTCTGCAATGAGTTATCTTGAAAAGTGAATATTTTTGGGCTATTTCATAGAATCATAGAATCATTTTGGTTGGAAAAGACCTTTAAGATCGTCAAGTCCAACCATTAACCTAACGCTACCAGGCCCACAACTAAACCGTGTCCCTAAACACCACTTATTTCTGATAACTTATTATATCCCATTATTGTTTTCTGGTTTGTTTTTTGTTTGCTTTTAAGCAAAGCTTTCCTGCATTCAGCTACTTGTACCAATCCTGCCTTTATGTTAATAACAAATATTCTGTGTATATATTGTTTTTTGCAATTTTTTTCCTGTTTTTCACTGTGTAAGAAAACCTGAAATATTTTGGTTTTTTCTTCTGCTTTTTCTTTTTCCCATCTTTTCACCTTAGCCTTTCCTAGATGACTTCTAGTCTAGAAGATGGATGGCTATTTTTGTACCACAGTGGGGAACCATGACCACAGCCGTGGTTAGATAGATCTGAGCTAGATTTAGTCTATGTAGGCAGCTAGTAGGAATCTAGCTATTGGGTAACAAAGTGGTGGTTTCTAAGAGTAAAACCAGTAAATACAGAGAACATCTGTGTACATTCACAAATGTGCACTCAGAAAATACCAGGATTAACAGACAGATAAATATGTTTGTGGAGACAGTATATCTGATGAACTGGATGAAATAAAATATTCCTAGTGCATACTAGCACTATAACACAATTTCATAATTATAGCAGATTATGCTTCATGAGGGGATGTATTGGAGATGTCTGATTTAAACAGTGTTTAAGCTCTAATCAGAGTACTTAGTGTACTTAATGTATATATTGCCCAGGAATTGTAGAGGCTAATCCTTCAAAGAGCACAAAAGCAACATAGGATTCTAATTATTTGCAGTTGCTTCACACAAAGCAGAGAAATACTAAAAATTTTAGAGGGAAGCGTCCCCATATCACTGTAGGTGATAATATATACTGTGCATTTCTTACAGATTTAGATCTGTAAATCTAAAATCCTGTTGGATGTTGGTAAAGCAGAGCCTTAAATATCATGATTGTCAAGGACAATAATTCTCATCTGCAGAAAAAGCAAAATATACTGCAGGTTTGCTTTTTAATATCTAGTATATCTAGCTCTTGTGCATCTGATGCAAAAATGCATTACTGGTTCAGCTGTCACAATCAGCTGTAACTGGCATGTGGAATAAGGGAGCTGGAAAAATCCATGGTCTTGCACTGGAATGTGGTAATTGCCAGCTTCTTACTGGGAGGTGGGACCAAATGCATGAATCTATCACAGCGTGAAGCTTAGATCTGCGGAATAACTATCCTGCTCTAGTTATTTCAGATACCCTGGAATAACCTCTCTGTTTCTGAAGAAAATTATTTTTATTGGTATATAAATATATTGAGAGAGGGATAAATTTAAATGGGTGATGTATTCTGAACGGACTGTAAGAGAATAATTATTTCACTGGTCATTTTTCTTGTGAAAACAAGTCTGAAGAAGCTGTATGGAAAGTAGGTAAGTCAATAATTGCAAGAAAGATGCAGAAGGAGATGAGCGAGTTAAAAAAATATGCTACATAATAAGAAAGAGTGGGTGCCTATGTAGGCAGCTTTGTTGATGGCAAAGTGCTGCATGTTCTTATTTTGCTCTGTGCTTTTTCGTGATGGAGGAATGGATGTTCTGCATAGTTTAAGCCATGTCATTCTGTTTTCTGCTGTAACACATTTTATTTTTTTTCATATGTGGAAGGAATCATTAAGGCTTAGGTCTATTCTTTAGTAATGAAAC
This sequence comes from Leptosomus discolor, assembly GCF_034619465.1. Lineage (NCBI taxonomy): Eukaryota > Metazoa > Chordata > Aves > Leptosomiformes > Leptosomidae > Leptosomus > Leptosomus discolor. The sequence goes on along the minus strand of NC_141394.1, from coordinate 69,992,463 downwards.
TGTACAATGGGAAACTTATCTTTGAGAGTTCTTGAATTACACAAACCATTTTTTCTTTTTCTTGTTTTATATTGCCCGATGTATATTTATCTACACCTCACCCAACAGGTAATATAAATGTTGTCATGGGTTCTCTCTTGTGTGGGTTGTAGTTTTCTGGATAGAAAAGTAAGAACCCTCTTGGTACTGGCTGCTTTGATTCTCATCTCAGCTACAGTTTGTGTAACATGGATCCATCGTCCATACATCTAGAGCTTTATTGCGTGTTTTCTGGATTTACACTGGATGTAAATAACAAGTAGTCTAGGCAGAGAGGTTGACAGTAGCAGTTACACTCATTGCGACTGTGACCAACAGCCTTACCTCTCTGCATGGGGAGAGCTGCTACAGTTTGGGGGGTTTGAATACATATATCACCTTCTTTAATCTGCAGTATTTCTGACTGATGAAACCTGCCCTGAAAAGTGGGACTGTACGTGGGTGCTTCTATGTGTTCTTAAGGTTTTAGTAGACAAGTGTTATTTGGGGCCACAGTCCAAAACTTCAGTGACTGAAGAGGGCCAAAGATCTTCCCCTTGGTATAATATTAACCCTGTACATTAATGAATTAGAACATAAACAAATTCTCTCAAGTTGTATTGTTGTTCTGAGACTCATTAAACCTGCCTGTGAACATCCATGTCACAAATCTTCGTATGATCCATGCCTGCATCGCTAGGACTTCGTTGGATATAGGATATGCTTCTTTTTGTCATCAGTTCAAGGTGAATTCAAGAGCTAAGCCCTTCTCATTCGAACTGCCCCAGAACTTATTTCTTAGCATTTTGTCAGTAAGCTTCAGTGTTTCTGGGGAGCAGTATTCTTAATCCACCAGTGTGTTTGACTTCCAACTGCATGTGCACTGTTTGAGTCTGTTCTGTTTGGTGACAGACCTCAGGCCTGGATGAAGTTTCCCAGAAGGGGGACGGTATGTGCAGAAGGCACTGGAGATGCACAAGCAAGTCTCTTGTCTATTTCTGAACCTTGGAGGTGTTGACAGGCCACAGGTGGGAATTCTGTGTGCTAACCTGGCAGAACGCAGTTACTGGCTGTGTGATTTTTGCCAGTATTTATAATTGCTGTAGATTCTTGATAGACTGACACTTTCAGTGCAAGATAAGTGGTGTATACTCACTGCATCACAGTACCTAGTAGATTTCAGATGCCAAAAAATGGCTGTGCACTTGAAGCAGGGGAATTCTTGTAGTGTATACATGCAATGTTTTCCTCATTCTTGCCAGTGAGATAGCTAAGGCAATGAAGAAGACAATTACTATTGCCCTGTGAGTGCTGGTTTATCGGTTCCCTACAGGTCTGTAAGCCTCCAATTCAGTATTGGAAAGCCAGTGGTTGGTGCAAGGCTGCAGCCAGTTGCACAGGAATGGCTTGTAGATACTTTACCAATGCAGAAAGCAGGTTTTGAGACTGGTGTTTCTGAATAACTCTGTCAGTAACATGTGTATGCCCACAGCTTTCATGTTGCATGGAGAACATAAGCAGGAAAGAATGAATAACGCTGGTATTTTTATAGGTCTCAGCTGACCGCAGAGTCTTCTTTAAGAGTATCAGTGGGCAAATCCTCAGATGTTGTGTGTTGGGTGCTGAGGTCTTCCTTATCTATTTTGGGCAAATAGGATTTAACTTTCTCCAAATAACATATCAGATTGTCTTTCTCCATGTTTTGAGAACTTTCTTGTTCATTTTTGTTGTGCCTTGAGAAACAGTGCTTGGCTGCAAGATATTTAGTGGAAATGCTGCATACCATGTGCATTTAGCTGGCTGGAGGTGCTGCACACAAACACCATTGGTATGTGATCATGACCATTGCTGTTCCTATTGTAACTTGCTACACAAATAGCACAGGTGCCACTCCAGGCGAAAAAGAAATCTTACTTTTTTTTTTTTTTCTTTTTAGAAGCCACTATTGCAGAGTTGATAAACATTTTGTCTTAAAATAAATTTTGGGGAGGTGCGATCCTACCTGATTGTGTTCTGAATCTGTTGAAGCAAACTGCAGGCCTCTTCTCCATATGGGCTTTAACATGATATCAGCTTAGAGACCTGTAATATGCTGGAGTTTGCTGTCTTGTGACTTTTCTGGGGTAGCACATAAAATTGTATTAATCTGGTTAAACAAAATGTCAAGAGCAGAGAGATGGCCTGTAACCCACGTGTTGAAATTCCTGGACAAGCCTTCAGTGACTATTAATAATTTCCCCTCTATGGAAAACTGGCAAGTAGTTCCTGGGTTTTTTCCTCCCCCCTTCCCCCCCCTCCCAGGTAAATATTTTCAGTATGCTTAGCCAAGATGTTATGGCTCACTGACGGCAAAACTGGTTCCCTTTGGAATACGGTCCTGCACACCCATTCACGCTTCTCTGACTGCAGATCCCCTGGTTTGATCCTGCTCTTCTTCTTGCCAGCAAGGTCTCTTCTACTGCCACTTCTGTCACCTTTGGATTAGAGCCAATTGTACAAGACCAAATGCTTTCTACCTTGATATCTCTTTACAGAGACTTCATCCCATCCATTATGGAGTTTTTAATATCTTCAGAGATTTTTAAAGCATATCCCAGCATCATAGAATCATAGAACAGTTTCGATTGGAAGAGACCTTCAAGATCGAGTCCAACCTTTGTCCTAGCTCTGTCAACACCACTAAACCATGTCCCTAAGTGCAATATCTACCCATCTCTGGTGACCCTACCACCTCCCTGGGCAGGCTGTTCCAATACCTGACAGCCCTTTCAGTAAAGAAATTCTTCCTAATATCCAGCCTGAACCTCCCCTGGTGCAGCTTGAGGCCATTTCACCTTGTTCTACCACTTGTTACTTGGGAGAACAGACGGACCCGCACCTCGCTACAACCTCCTTTCAGGTAGTTGTAGAGAACGATAAGGTCTCCCCTCAGCCTTCTCTTCTCCAGGCTAAACAGCCTCAGATCCCTCAGCTGTTCCTCATATAAGACATGCTCCAAATCCTTTACTAGCTTGGTAGCCCGCTTCTGTACCCTCTCTAGCACCTCAATGTCCTTCTTGTAGAGAGGGGCCCAAAACTGCACACAGCATTCGAGGTGCGGCCTCACCAAAGCCGAGTACAGGGGCACGATCACCTCCCTACTCCTGCTGACAACACCATTCCTGATACAGGCCAGGATGCCGTTGGCTGCCTTGGCCACTTGGGCACACTGCTGGCTCATGTTCAGCTGGCTGTCAGTCAACACTTCCAGGTCCATCTCTTCCTGGCAGCTCTCCAGCCACTCCTCCCCAAACCTGTAGCGCTGCTGGGGGTTGTTGTGTCTGAAGTGCAGGACCCGGCACTTGGCCTTATTGAAGCTCATGGAATTGGCCTTGGCCCAGCGATCCAGCCTATCTAGATCCCTCTGTAAAGCTTCTCTACCCTCAAGCAGGTCAACACTTCCACCCAGCTTGGTGTCATCTGCAAACTTACTAAGGGTGCACTCCATCCCCTCATCGAAATCGTTGATAAAGATGTTAAACAGGAGTGGCCCGAGTACTGAGCCCTGAGGGACACGGCTTGTGACCAGCCGGCAACTGGATTTAACTCCATTGACCACAACTCTCTGGACTCGGCCATCCAACCAGTTTTTCACCCAGCAAAGTGTATGCCCAAGCAAGCCAAGAGCAGTCAATTTCTCTAGGAGAACGCTGTAGGAAACAGTGTCAAATACCTTACTAAAGTTGAGGTAGATGACATCCGCAGCCTTTCCCTCATCCAACAAGTGGGTCACCCTGTCATAGAAGGAGATCAGGTTTGTTAAACAGGACCTGCCCTTCATAAACCCATGCTGACTGGGCCTAATCACCTGGTTGTCCTGCATGTGCTGCATAATGGAACTCAGGATGATCTGCTCCATCAGCTTCCCTGGTACTCAAGTCAAACTGACAGTTCTATAATGTCCTGGATCATCCTTCCATCCCTTCTTATGTATGGGTGTTATATTGGCTGACTTCCAATCTGCTGGGACCTCCCCAGCCAGCCAGGACTGCTGATAAATGATGGGCAGTGGCTTGGTGAGCACCCCTGCCAGTTCTCCTATCTTCTGTGCTGTATCAAAGCTTATAGATATATTGGAGCAATATACACTGTGATTCTCTGGTTAGCTAATATCATTCTGCATTGCAGTATCTAGGGTTGTATAACTTAGATGAGCAGGAGGTTGGAGAAATGATGCCAACCATATGGCTGAAGACTTAAATGCTGTTTAAATCCATATAAACTAATAAATAGCTGAGCTCAAGAGGAATGTGGGAAATGAGCTACAGGAAATACTGGCTTATAGGCTGTAGAGTGGCACTGAAGACTGTCAGCCCTTGGTTCTGTCATCTGGGCTTCAAACTGGATTGAGCATTGCCTATGCAGATGTGAAAATGAAGCTTTAACCTATAACTATGGCAAGCTGAGGTTCAAAGCCAGCTCTAGATCTGAGATTTCTTTTCTGCATGCTGTTAGTATTTGTGCTAATAAGGAGCTTAGAATAAGCTTGCAGTACTGAGAAATATTGGTCTCAATGGGACTGTCAGGTTTTTAGCGATTTACAGTTTCAAGCAAATCAATCAAATATCAAAGCTTCATTACTTAAGCAATTCAATTAAATTTTGCCCTTCTTTCTCTGATTTTGTAATGCTGGAATAGATGGGCAAATGCTGTGATGTTTGTGTTCAAAAACATGTAAAAATTTCTTTTTATTACAAGAAAAAAAAAAAGATAGCATTTCTAATAACATTGGGTTGCATGGAGGCCTTAACTTACAAGATGTGCCCAGACTTGTATATTTGCATGATTTTGCCTTGGGTGTGCCTGTAGTGAAGCTGTGAAATACGTTCAGAATTGATGCCTGCATCACTGCAACTAACAAAGAGACAATCTGCAGGTTGGATCAGAATTTGACTCTGCCTCTGTTTCTGAGTATATGTGTGGGGAATCATAGTCTCTGTACAGAGTTTTATTTCATCTTATAATGTCAGGGGAGTTTGAGCTGCTGCTTCTGTGTTTGGAATGCTTGCTGTGGAAGTATGTCAATGAGACAAAACTGTCATCCTATTCCTGATAATGCAGAAAGCTGAGTTCTCAGAACTGATGGTTGTTTAGTTATCTTTCTGCCTATCCATGTGGCAGGGAAGGAATAAATTCTTTTGTTATCCTTCTACATGAGATACTAAGCCAGCAGGAAAATGCCATCTTCATAATGTTGATCTGTATGTAAGTTGGAGCTCAGCTTTGCATTTTCTCACATGGCTAAAACTCATTTTGTTTTTAATAAGTAGAATTTATTTTCAGATGTTTCATGTCTCTATACAATAATCTGCATATTATTTGATACTTAGTTGATACTTCTCCTCTTCTTCCTTCATAGCATAATTTCTCAGTTATTGAAGCTTTCTTTCTTCTTTATTCATGACGTGCCTAAGCCGTCTGTGTAACTTGAATTTCAGCTTTTTCCAATATCATCTGTTTCATTCTACATTTTCTTTTTACATAGTTGCTTCTTCCATTTAGATTATCTGTCTCTGTAGGATGGTATATACATTTCAATCTGCACAGGTCGTCTGTATGTGCATTTTTGTAATACACTTTTATTCATAATACATCTTCATATTATGCAATTTTAATAATAAATGTTAATATCAGATTCAAATCTACCTGTATAATGCCAAAGAAACTAATTTTATAATTAATTTTACTGTTAGATTAAACATCAGATTTATCTTTCCAGATTCAACATCAGCTTTCTACTTAAAGATTGTGTTGTGTTGGATGACTTTAAATTTGCAGGGTATTTACAGTCGTTTTGTTTAATGAAATTTTTCTGAAGTGCCCTTACACTAAGAGAAGTGACCATTTTTTCTTTCTTGTTAATAGCAAGCTACTTATTCTCTAATTTCTGATTTTGCATTTAGTTAGCTTACTACTAACTTGCTACCTCTTTTTTTTTTTTCTTTTTCTCTTTGAGTGTGTATAACAACCCTTCTAAATTTTAAATATGTTATAAATTTTTTATTCAGAGTCTGAGGCTCAGTCCATGTGCTGAGTCATTGTTTAATGCCAGGTTTTCCACTGATTGTATTACTTGCTTCTTGGACATACAGATTAGCTTTCTTGATCTTGGGAATAATGCTAAAAATCAGTCTGAGTTTATCAAAGCAGCATTTCTAAGATACTATCTTGAGACTTTCCTTCTCGCTCTTTCACCTCATTGTGCAATCTGTGGTACACAAAACCCTAGGTGAACAGTGCTCGTGAGGCGGTTCAGCATCTGGACCTTACTGTGCAATTCATCCCAATGACCAGGTATGGAATAGGATTCATGTCTCCCTCTCTCCCAGACTGAGCTGCATTAAAATTAATGTGTTTCATGTGAACAACCAAGCCAATATTGAAATTACTGATAGATTTGAGACGTGTATAATATTGCAACTTCTGAGATACTTTCAAACGTTGTCATATTTAACTACTATTTTTCTTCACATTTTTGAATGTGAAGGATTGAAAGTAACAGGTTATTTGCTGAATATGGAGGGAAACAGAAGAGAATTATCTTCTGCTACCTTCTCGTGTTGCTTTTCCACTTTCGCAAAGGGCAGCTTTCCATGTTTCAGATGGTAGCTTAAGGCAAGAAAATCTTGGCAACAAAAGTGTTCACAGAAAGCTTGAATACCAGGTAGGTTGCATTACACAAAGTGTTTACGTTGCATTGTCATGGTGCAGAAACAGTGCTTTAATTGGTAGGTGTACCACATGGTGGAAGAGATAATGGGATTCACATTCTGTCTCATTCCTATCACAGAATAAAATCTCTGCTCTATTTGTATGTAATAGTTAGACAAGATAAGGGCTCAGATTGCTAGTCATCAAATCTGCCGTTCTCCTTCCTTCTTCCCATAAGCTTTGTGTTCTTCTTTTGCTAAAAAGAAGCTATTATATGTTTTTTTTTCCAGTCATGGTGGTTTTTTGATAGAATATTTAAGTAAAATAAATGTAAACTGTTTTTCTTTGAGGCAGGTCATTGTTTCCTTTGTGAAAAGCTAAATTAGTGGAAGAACTTTCCACTGGACTATAGCCTTAGCTTTGCAGGGAAATAATTAGCATTTGAAGCCAAGATACTATGTTTATGGTCTATCGGCCTTGTTTGACTTTGGGAATGCCATGTCTCCCTTCCTGGTATAGTCGCTGTTCTCTGGATCTTGAAATCTGTGGACCTGATGTAGCAACAGAAAAAGGCATCCTAGTGCCCCAGAGAAAATGTGATGATCTGAAACTACAGCTCTTTGAACTGCGTTTTTAGTGTTTTTCCTGTACGTACAGTATCAGTAGACATAGTCTAAAGAAAGCAACTAGTGACACTGAAATTCAAACTATTTTTATACATATATCATTTTTGCATTATGATCACTTATTGAAATGATCTTCAAGCCAGCAACCCCTTAAATTTAGCCAAATCTGGAAACAACAGATACTGAAGTGCGTGATGCAATGACATATCATAATGATGAATTCTTAATTTTTTCTTCTGTTTGTAGTTGGGCCTCTTATTATTCTTGTCCTTGTTTCTTACATCGCTGTTTTACATTTCATACTGTGATTGATTTCAAACAGTACTATGATTGTATTTTACAAGGTGTTTACTGTAGGTGACTTGGGTCAAAAAGCATGTTCGGAAAAGCTTCATCCTTTTCTCTGCTCCATTTTACCATCTATAATCCTAATGTGCTGCTTTTTATGTACACCTTTTGTCACTACAGCTGTCTTTCAGCATGGAGGAGTGAATTAAAGTCCTTTTAGAATTTCATTAATGCCACTTCTGATCAGTTGGCAGATGTTACCGAGTGACCGACGCTCACCCTGGCCCCTGCTGATCCTCAAGTGCCATATGTGTCTGCGAGAGAGGTGGCTGAATGCAGAACTCTCAACTGGGGAAGCCCAACTCCCACTGGATGCTTTTTAAAATATGAAGACATTTCTAAGATGGATGAGCATTCTTGTTGGTAGATTTTTAAAGTAAAGAGGCCATGGTGATAATAACTCACTTAACATATAAAACATCTTTCAGTAATTTCTGCATGTGTTCATTAACATGTAAACGTAGGCATCTGTTCTCTCTGTGAATGCCCTAGTGTCGAAGAACTTATCAATTTCTTTGCTTACCTGGTTCCATTGACTACTCATTCTCCCACCTCAGGAATCTCTTCTTAGTAACACTGTGACTATGGCTATACAGCAAATACAATCCAAATAAAAATAAAGCATCTGTGTTATAAATGTGAGTTAAATAAGGCAGAAGTTTATTTTTAGGTTACTGATTATATTGATAATCAACATGTTTAACAAGAATGTTCTTTGTGCTGTGCAGCAATTTTTACAATGAATTTGTACTCTCATCATTGTGTTGATATGAAAGAGCAGGGAACTTGCTGGCAGGCATATCTGGGTTAGACTGCAGTAGCTCATTAGAAGCTCCTAAAGCAGGATTACATAAATAGGACCCTATCTTCTCAGGTTAAATATAGTTCTGTAGTTTAATCTAGTATGTTGCTATCATAAAGTCACCCTATTTTGACTGACAGTAGTAGCCTGATTTGTTCACCTTTTCAGTGCTATGCTTAAAAACAAAACAATGAAAACATAAAATTCACAGGTAAAGCTTTCATGGAATTCATTGTGAGCTTATTTCTGTTATTTAGGGTGCAGTGGCATTTTTTTGAATGAAAATATTAATTAACTAGTCAGTCTGGACTAAACTTGAAATATGTACAACATTCTTTTCATTAATCTGGTTTGTCTTTAATCAAGTTATAACAAGAATTTCTTACTTTTTCTGTTTTAGTCTATAATCTTGAAGGGTGGATCAGCAAAAGTTCAGATAACACTAGCCATAAATATCTACCAATTAAAATATATAATTTTGCAATATATCGCAATCATAAAGAGAGTAAAGGAAATGTATTCAAGATAAAGGAATTAGTAGATTCCCTTGGCCTCTTTTTTTAAACTGCTAAATTTCCATTAAAATTATGAACCAAGTCATGGACTCCTAGAAGCGGTATGTTCCTTGGTAAGATATCGATTATTTTCTTTTATGTTGCTACTCTATAAATGCTTATATCATTATTTATAAGCACTTTTTTCAAGGGACATTATTCATTGGCTTCTGGTTTTTGTTCAAAAGGTTGAAAGAAAACCAAAACAAAACCCACAAATGCCCTTTTCCTAGCATGAGAGTTCAGGTAGGTTTTAAATTACTTTATTTATCAGTTTCTCTGTAGGGCCTCATCTTGACCTGCAGTGAAAAAAGACAATTTTTCATATAGGATGCATAATTGTGTGTGTGTTTATATGGACCTGTATATATTACTGGTTATACACAGTAGTCAGACAGATTGAAAAGATTCTTGCCAGTGCCTTGATTTAACTTTCTAGTCTTAAAAAGCCTGGTGTTGGCACTGTGAGGTTCACTCTGACGGCATTATCATCGATTAGCTGTTGGGTAAGCAGCACTGCATTTGACAGTGCTGAAGTCTTCCACTTCTGTCTGTTATACCGTGAGTTGCATTTCTTAGTGTGGCAAGAAATGGCTTTTTGTCTGTGAACATGTGGGGACACAGTAGAGGTAAAGTTATGTTTACTTCCAAATATGAAGTCAGTGCCACGTCTGCTAGAGGTGCATATGCACGTCTAGAAATAAGCAATTTGACATGACTGAATGCCTTAGCTGAAGACATGGAGAGTATAATTCATATTCATAATGCCTGTTAATTTTTTTTCCTCAGATAAACTTGTACGAGTCTGGTAGGGTCGTGTCATGTCCACCAAGTGCTGTCCAGTTACAAGTTCAAGTTATAACAGTAAATTTGTGTTGTTTTTCTAAAAAAACCGCTGTGAGTAGCTGGGAATATCAATTCTTCCGTTAGTTCACTGCATGTAGTAAATTTGTTGGGTTTTATATGTTCTTGCATTCTAGACAGAGGGTTTACATTAGCAAGTTAGTAGGACATAAAAATAATTAATTTCACACTCTTCACTTTACGAATGAGAAGGAAATTATTTATTGACCTTAAGTCTTAATTTTAAAGTCTGGGAACTGTGGAAGTCATATTTGGTGTATGTAGAACAAACCCAATTCTCACTGGAGTATTTCCATTAGAAACACCTCACCGTTTTTATAAAAATCTTCTAAAGACAGAAATAAAGTTATTCTTACATCATGCATTAGAAATGTAAAAAGCAAGGGCTCAGTTCCCAAAATGTAAGTAATGCGATTAAAAGGCAATAGGAAGACTGCTTCTTGTTAGCTTAAACATTGCTTGTAAGTTGATCAGTGTTGCAGTTTTTCACTGTCTTCCCTAAATCACGTGGGACAAATTTTTGACTGATAAATTTTTTCAAGTTACTTCAGGGTTTTTCTGGTGAAAGGAAGCTGAGATATCTTGGAACAATAATAAGAAAATATGCTTTTTAGCTAAATAACAATGAGAATTTAGTACTTGAGACCAAGTGCACCTTGATATAAGGTATTTTCAGTAAACTTTCCTGAATAGAGTGTCCAAAATCAGAACTGGAGGAAATGTTTATTTTAGAACTTGTAGGGGACAAATAGACTTGGTTATTGCAATAAATTCTGTTTCCATTGAATTTAAACTTTTATTTTTAAACAGCTGTAAGGCAAACAAAAGGAACTTGAAAAATGGAAAGGTTTTCTTTTTAAACATTTTTTTACACGAACTTTTTGTTTAAAATAATTTCCTTAATTTTCCTCTTTTTGTTATTTTTCCAGGCACAGAGCAGCATTTGGGAATAACTTATGAAAGATCATATATTCTCCTAGTTAACTAGTAAATTTTAAACAACCTTGGCTCTTTGTTTGCTTCACAGAAAATCATCTCCAATTGCATCTGAAAATACGGCTAATACTTTCTTTGCTTCCTTTTGAATTTTAGTTTTTTGGAACAAGGACTACCCTGTACTATTAATTCTAGCTTTGTTGTCAAGGCAATAAATGTGATAATGCAACCAGTATGTTCTAGCATGTGTTAAAAGTATTGTAGACAGGCGACATATGCTTTAACAAGATGCAGCTTTGCTAGTTTGAGTCTGTCTCTCCTTGAGCTTTTTATCTGTCTTAGGTGATTTTATAGATGATGGGTTTTTTTCATCTGGACGAGACTCTTACCATATTGTAACAGCTGTGGTTTTTATCCCTAGATAGAGATAACATGTTTATGTGACGAGCAGTCCCATTTTCAGCTAGGTTCTCTTGAGCGTTTCTGGAATGTCAAGTAATAATAATCATTAATATTATTAATAAACTACTTTGTCCAGATTAACTTTGAGATTGATTGCTTTTCAACTCGTACACTAACTGGTGCTCCCCTTAATGTATTTGGGTATGTGTTTAATACTTTGATAGATGCTCTTGAAATAAGTACTGTAAGAGCAAAATTATTTTCGCACAAATTTTTATCTGGTAATGAACTCAAATTACCCTCTATAGTGTGTGAGGAATTAAACATTTCTCTTGCTAACAAGATATTTTGCAGGTGCTACTATAAAAATAGCTTCTATTAAAGTCACTTTATCTAATTTATGTTTTAAGTTATTTACAGTACAAGATTTGCCAGAAATGCAATGCATGGCTTATTACTAAGGATGCAAATTCACAAACTTCATATTTAAGTTAGAAAATGTGGAGAGGAGCTGGAAGAGAATGGTTTATAAGGCCAGCAGCAACATGGCAGCTGTATTTCTGTGTGGAATTTCCCAGGCAGAAGAATTGTGCAGATGCACTGCATTGAATTACTGTCGCACGCTCAAGGTGGTTACTAAATGCATCACATTTACTGTTCATGGGCAGTAACTTCTATGTTCTTAGAAGTCTTGGCTTGCTCAGTGTGCATCACATATGGATAGTGATTGAGTCCAGATATTTTTTATATTATTGGCAAGTACACAAATTCTTTCTAGGCAGGAACAGTGAAAATGTTCAGGTAAAATCCAGGTCATTGGTGCCTTGCATTGTGTTTTATATCTCTAGTTCTGAATGGTCCTTGCTATGAGACAGCTCTTCTTTTGTGCTTTGTGCAGACTGTTCATAGGGGTGTCTTGCTCTTGGTGTTAATTCCACAATTAGAATACTACTGAATTGGACCACTTATTGGCAGCACTTTATTAATGTGAAATAAATTGTATTTATCTATTTAGATCTTTATCCCTCTCTCAGGATCATCTGAATTTAAATAGCACCTGTGTATCCTGTTTAAGTTTTTTGCTAAGAAGGCTGCTCAAAAGATTTCAAGGTGTTGCTCTATTTTATTATTTGAAGTTGGGTTATGTAATATTTGTAAATATACTGGATCAGTGGGCATGATTGCATTGTGGCCTGAATATCAATTTGTTTTCCCCTTGTCTGAAACCAAGCAGGATACTCTTGTTAAAATTCCCAGATCATGATGACTTTATCAGGCCAGAGAGGAAGAAAAGAACAGCAATGTTATAGCGTGTACATAGACCTTTGATTTATCTAAAAGTATGGGTGACAAAAAAGAGCAACTGAAATGTGTAACGGGCTTAACATTCTGTGTGCTACCTTTGTGGCATGCTGTCCTTGTTGTGTAACTTCCAACACATTTTTGCTGAACTACTAACTAATGGGTTTGTACCAGTGCAGTGTGTTTCTCCATCATCATTCTGAATTCCTTCTTCCCTCTGCTATGGTTCCTTTTTTATGATACTTTGAAAACAATTACATCCTTTCTTTTCTGTATTACTTTTACTTTTTGAATTTCCATGTAGGCTTATGAAGTCCTCTGTGCTAGAAATAAGGAGAAATGCTCTTACATATTCATGCTCTGTTCTCAACTGTCTCTGAGATGGCACCTATGGCCACTGTAGGAGGCAGGACACTGTGCTAGATGGGGCTGAACCCATCTGATTCAGTATGGTGGTTCTTAGCAGCACACAGTTTTTCAGTCTTAGAGTAGTGCTTAGGAGAGGGCATCTATAAATCTTGGATATAGTTATTACCCAAACTGATAGTTAATTTTAGTGGAGTCATATAACTACAGGAATAAATGAGATAAATTAAAATGCGATTATAAGGTGGAAAGGGAGAGAACAGGCCATACTATAATAATAAACTTTAAAAAAAATGAGGGGGGGAAGACCTACAAATAGGAAGAACACAAAGGAAAGACAGATTTTTATCTTTTTTGTAAGGAAGTAGTCATAGGTTTACATTTTGGGATTTTAAACAAGGAGTTATAATTTTCACTTTTTAATTTTGCCTTCTCCTGACATAGCAGACAGCCACATGTTAACGTTTAGAGCCCAGGAACTGTTGTGTAATTTGGTTTTGCTTTTTGTTTACTATGCTATCCTTTTATTGTGAAGTATTAGCTTAATTGTGAAGACAGGTGGTTTTGCTACCTGATGGAGTTTGCATCTGACATCTAGCTCTCTCAGCTTTCTCACTGTAAATGTTACTTGATTAAGAATAAAACTTGGGAAACTGCTTAAAGTTGGATAAGTGAAAATGGAGAGGTATTGGTAACAGTCCATTACCTTTGAATGGTTCTATTTTCAGTAGATAAATTTAATAAAAAATATTGTATAGATGCTGTATTTCTTTGGTTGAGAACATATTAAAATTCCCACTAAGAATGCCAAGATAAATATTCATTTTTTAGGAACAACTACTGCTGTATTTTTATAATACCTCTGTGTGACAAAGTTTTTCCTGATCGTTCCCAGCAAGCAAGAGCTCTACAACCAACCTGGTTCACAAGAAATTGTATTTAGTATCTGAACACATACACACTGTTACAAGCATTTTTTTAACCCTTTACAAATAAAACAATTTCTTCTTCCTATTGAGTACTAAAGTTTGCTCATAAACTACATTGGTATCTCATAGCTTCAGTTACTGGCTTCCCATTTGCTCGCTGTTCCCAGAGAAGGAAACCATCTCATAGTAATGTCCTGATTAGGATCTTTTCTAGTTTATCTTTTCAGAAGGATATTAAATCAACCAAGTTTAATTTTTCAAAGGTCTGTTTCTGAGACACAACTTATCTGTCCTTGGCCTATCTTCCTTAGCCATATCATCTGCTCATTTTTGTTGTTATTGTGTCATATCAAGTCATACCATAGCTTTTTCAAATATCCCTTTAGTTTTCATTTACATTATTCTATAAAGGTATTGCAGGTATTAGAAAATCCAACACTATGTGCAGAATATTGTCCAGTGCCCAAACAGATTAGATTAAAGGAAGAAGAACAATCTCTCTTCCTAGAAATCTCTGCAGCGTTTCTAATAAGGGGTTCTAAGTCTGATAACAGTGAGAATTCTTGGAACTGTCTGTATCACTTTAGACGATTTAAAAATCCATTATTTGCCAAATGCACACATTTACTGCAAATATAAAGGGAGGAGGATGCAGTTGTTAGTAGGGTTTTGGAACAGGGAGTAGGTTAAATGGTCTTAATTTCTTTATTCAAACAAAAATGATGAATAGCAAATGCCACTACATGTTATGCAGCGACTCTATGTAAAATCAAAATAATGTCATTTTAAGTCCTTGGGTCTGTTTGCAACAGGTTGTAAAGCACAATTCATTGCATTTCTCGTAATTTTTTACAGCTACGTCTAATTTTTTATTGTCAGCTAGATCACTATGGATATTTATAAATAGCTGGAAAAAATGATCACATCTATATGACTATGTGTTTTTAAATTTAAAAAATTTGGACTGCAGGACATTAAAATCTCATTAGATGTTTAGTAGGCAGAAGTGAATGAAAAAGCTGGAAGTGGGCTTCTGGTTCAGTTTAGGCCTTAATTTCACAAAAGTTTTGGAAGCCAACACTGTATTGGAAAGAGGTTTTCCAACTCTCCTGCCATGTCCAGCTGCTTTTTCCTCTGCCAGCCTCTCATTTGTGCTGGCTCCAGCATTTTTCAGATTATGAGATGAATTAGCTCAGAGTGACAAAGGTTAAAGGTATCGAGCAAGGAAAATGCCTCACTCTTAGCTTGGATTGGTTCTCTCTTTTGCCTTACCACCAGCTGTGCTGGCTCAAGGTAGAGACAGAATTATTTCTTTTTAAGGTTTACATTGGCTTAAAGTGTTCATGAAACTACGGCCTTAATTGCAGCATGCTGCAGGGAGAGAATGAGCACTCTCACTGTGCATCCTTGCCTCTGGTATCACTGACTAGAAACTTCTCCCAAGATGATATTTTCTTCAAGTATGTGCCTTCGCTCTCATCTCTTGTATCCTATTCCTCTGCTTGTTTCTGGTGTTCCTCATGACCACTTTCCCCAAGAGCAGCAGGTTGAGAACTGACTTAGTGACTGATGCTCCACAGCAGCCCTTGCTGAAATTTAATAATTTTCACTGCTTCTGTGCTGAATTCTGCACGGCTCTGTCAGTATGAGCTTCTGCCAAGCTGAGATCAGTGTTGGGACTGCCTAGGTCTCTACAGGCTGCAGCAATAGCATCAGGTCATACATGACCATCAGTAGGTGCTAGTCTAGTGAGGCTACAGGGAGAGGCTGTATTCAAAAAGGTGATGAATTGCCCAAATCTAAAGGTGCAATTCTTAAAATGTCTGCATAGTAACTTCTGCTCTGCAAGTGTCTGAGTTTGTGTGTCCATAGCTCAAGTTTTACATTTTTCCACGTTAATACAGGTCTTTCATTGCTAAACCAGTCACTGTTCACCTGCATTTAACCTAATCTGTGTCCCCAAAGGGGACTGAGTCAGTAGCTGTGTCATGCTAACATACACTGGTAAATTGTCTGCCTTAAAAAAATGCAATTACTGGAATCTTTGCTCAGAAATACAGTCAGAGGAAGAGGTAGGGTCATTTTCTGCGGCTGCAGAAGTCTTCTGTTCAAATCAGAAGTAATCCTCACACAAAATATTATAGGATGCCTGTTCCCGATTGAAACTAGGTCACTTTGTATAAAATAATTAAAGATTTATTGGTCCTTAGGGAAGGACCTAGATCTCTAGACTAATGTTTGGGGCTCCCTCTCTCAGTGGAGAATAATGAATCAGTCATTTGCTGGGCAAGCATTGCAGTCATTATAATTGTGTGAAGGGCTGTTACAACATGCTCTTCCGATTGCGTCCTAAAGATAAAATCAACACCTGCTTCACTTTTTAAGAAAAGGGTCGGGGGAATTGAACTACAAAAGAGGGTTTAGAGCTGTGTTAAGAGGAGATACCTGTCTTAGGAAATCTTAGTTACAGAAATGCAGCTTATTGCCTGTTTTCTGCTGAACATTGTATAGAGAGGGAAAAGTGAACTTTCCCGTTTATAGTAGAGGCAGAGGAAGGGCTAAAGGCTGAATATTCCACTTTTCTTAAGTGACTGGCATCTGAATTGTGCATTTTGTAGTGCTATAATTGTCAAACTCCTTCTGCAGATCTACCCCAAAATCATTAACTAAAAATGGTGTAACACAATCACCATTAACACATGGTGCAGCTCCCAGCAGTTCAGTGTGCTGCCATCTCAAATATTCAGAATAACCTTGAAACTTAGAAGCCATGTCTGTTTTCCCTCCTTTTCAGTAGCAGCTTCTGGACAGAGTTGGAAACGTACTGCTTATCCGTGAAAGCATCTTGAATGACAGTAACTTTAATGCTGGGAATATTGGTGACCTAAGATGTTCACTTTTGGCTGTTCTTAATGCACTGGAATAGCAGAGCCACAATTTTAACAAAACATCGTGGGTAACATCAAAGAACAGTGAAAAGTTTAATGGCAGCTTCTTTATTCAGTGCTACTAGTTCATTCAGTAATTCATTGTTGCCAATGAAGTGTTTGATATTAACCACATTTAAAAAGAGTCTGCTAAGTGACAGCAGTTGGTGATGGTCCTCAGTTGCAGCAGAACCCCAGTAAGTAAAATAAAGCAGTGTAACACTGACTGTCATTATGAGAGGACTTGATGCTATCATATATTGTAAACTTTTCTTATTAACCCTGAACAGTGAAGCAATTAATATGTTGGGGTTTTTTTACCTAATTTTAAATTAATGCAGGTAATAATACCTATGTACACCAGTATCAAATACTTTCTCTGTGTACATAAAACAATCTATTTTAGGATTGTTTTGGAGGGCTTTTTTTTTTCCTCTAGTTGGGAACTTCTCACCTTTTTACCTGCAAAGCTAGTTGCCCCAAGTGAATTGAGTAATTAATTTGAATTAGCTTTCTGAATTGCAGAAAATCAGTAAATGTAATTCTTTCCAGCTCTCAAAAAAATAGGACTAAAGTAGATTCCCTGTGCCTATAAATGTAGCAGTTTCTGATGTTCTAACATTCGTTTGCTTTGAAGCCCTGTACTCAGTTAACTGTAATCCTGATTTAATAATTCTCTCATTGCCTTTCTTTTCTGCAAATATTAAAAACTCACTGGAGTGATGGGGAAGGCAGATGAGGTGATCGAATTTTCCTTTTCAATTGTGTGTATGTAAGACAGGTCACCTCTTCTGAGGGGGTTTGTATACTGAAATAATATTAATTTTTTATTATTATTTTTTAGAATTTCAGTTATTTCAGGTGAAGCAATTTCTTAATCCCTGGTCAGAAGATCTGCTTGTACTCCGATCTGTTTCTAAAATAGGCAGATTAAGAAGAAATATCAGTAAAGTAAATATCCAACTGTTAATGTAAAGGGTTTACAGTCACTAGGTATGATAAAGATGATGCTGACACTAAACTTTGTCCTTTGCCATAAGGAAGAACAGTATAAATAGGCTGCTGAATAACCATTCTTGTATAGGTGCATCACTATTGTACTTCTTAATTTGAGCTTCAAAAATATTTTTATATTTAGCGTGTCATGATGATGTTGAATCATTACATAGTGTTCCTGTCTTACTCTGGTGTAACATAAAAATAAATTGCATTATTTAGTGGCTGTTGTTACCATAATTTTTCTCCTTCCTCCTGCTGACTATATCTTCCAGTAGCCAGATAGCATGTGGAGAGGTGGTAGGTAGAAGTGATGCTGTGATGCAGTTCTCCCTTAGTGTGGTGCAGGCAACTGGCTGGCTCCAGGATCCACTGGAAGCAAGGCAGCACTTGCAAGGTAATGCATGTAGCTGGGAATGCCCTACAACGTTCTTAAACTAGCACATCTAGTTATGCAAGGCTCTCCTGATATTTTGTGTTGTCAGGAATGCAAAAACTGTTCTGTTTCTGTCAATGTACCACAGCAAAGCAGCCTTTCTGCAGGGTGATAGATGACAGCTTTTTAATACTGTTTGACAGCTGCGTTAACTCTGTTGCTGAAGGAATGAAAAGAATTATGTTTATTTTTTTTAATTAAAAAACACATTATCATGTAGCAGGACTTAATTTAGACATGAAAGATTAAATCATGTTACTTCTTATACTACTCATTCATCTGTTTGGGACATTGTTATTTTAATTTGAAGCATTTGCCAAAGGGCAAGTTCTTGGCTGTGGGTCATGAATATATAAGTCTTTATCCCATAATGTTAAATTTTACTCTCCTTCTACCCAGCTCACTGCAGTGGGGTTGGGCTAGATGGCCTCTATAGGTCCCTTCCAACCCAGACTATTCTATCATTCTATGATTCTTTGATGTGCAGCATTAGTCCCTCATGTATACTCCTCTCTGTACACAGCAGTAGCTAGCGATAATCAAAATGAAAGAAGGAAAACAATATTTTCATTTGATAAATTCATTTGACTGCATTATCTCCTCTAGTATTTCCCAATTAACTGGCCAAGGTCTTTACATCTGTTGGATCTTTTCAGATCACTTCAGTTTTTGCTTCTTGTGATAAAACTTCAGTCAGATATTCAATTTAATTCTTAGTCTTGACTCTGTTGTAGATACCTTTGCATAATGCCCTCGGGTCCTGTAGTAGCTGCTCTGTCTCTCATGTTGTATAACAGGAAAGTTTGTCCTAGATAGAGAAAGATTCCAGGCATATTTACTTCTACTAAGGTTGGATTGGATTTGTTTTCTTCAGATCACTATTTTTTAAAAATAACTTCGCTATTGAAAAGCATAGTGTAGCTTTACAACATAGTGCTGGTGTGTCTCATACTCAGTCAAAAAGTAGAAATCAAAAGTGGTTCAGCGTTCACGTAAGTCATGAACTGCTCTGAGATGCAGCAGGGTTCCAGTTTGTATTCATGGTTTTATAGTGCTGACTGTAGTTCATCAAGAATGAAACACAGCCTGTTTCATGAACGAATGAAATGCAATTCACTCCTCAGCCAGAAAGTGTTCCTTTCTTGTTTTAAAGACAATTCAAAGCAAAGCACCTGTTCCAAATATGGCTTTATTTTCCTCCAAATATATTGTTCTTGAAGTATCCTAATAGTTCAGATAACTTCACAATCTGATCATCTGATCATCTGACTGCAATCAGTGTTTTGCTGACAGATTTCTAAGCTGGTTAGTCACCTTGCAGATGGACAGCCAGATCTAGAGTCGATATTTTCTAGAAATACAGAAGGGCCACTCTCTCTTAAATAGTGCTGCAGATGAAATGAAGTCTAGCTCTGTTTAAAAGTAGTAAAACCCAGCTGTTCTAAATTTCCTCTGTGAATTATTAGGGTTCTACAATGACACTTTTTTGTTACTTACAGGGCAAAATGCTATTGTAGAAGTCAATAGCAAAGTTTTTAATGTTCCTGATGGAGCCAGGAAATTAACAAAATTATTCAAATCATGATCTATATACCATTCAAAGGCAGCAGCGTAACCTGAATAGAAAATAGTGTCTTCAATAGTCTCTTCCTCCTGTCTGGATTATGAGTATCTGAACGTAAATTTTAAATTAAAATAAAAAGCATTGTGAATCAAGTGTCTGGTTTTTAAATACAAATTACTGTAGGAATTCAGTTACTTTTGGTAATTACCAGTATGATTTTGTGTGGCAAAGGACTATTTTTTACTTCCCTCTGAAACTTTTTAGTTAGGAAGCATTTCTTTTTCTTTTTAAAGGATTCATTTGGTAAGAAAAAAATCACTTTACAGAAATGCTGTATTGTAATTCTGCTTTTATAACCTATTACCATTTAAGTGTTTTATTTTTTACGGTCAAGATATTTCTCAGGAGTACTTACTTTTTTACTCCTCCTGCACTTCAAAAGCATTAGTATGAATTATGTCCTATTGGAATACTGATAAAGGCTTTTTTGGAGAGGAAGGTTGTAGGGTGTGGTGGTAGTTCACTCCACATCTCAACTTGTATGCTGCTGTTCAAGAATGAGTTGCCATAAAATTGTGTGCTGTTTTTGTAGTACTAAAGCCTTGATAGAGTTTTACACTTGTGGTCTCAGTTGATTTTTGAGGGGGTTAAGAAAGGCTGGATGGACACGGGGTTGGTAATGCTAAAGTCAGTAAAGTGCACTGTGCGTGTTGACACACTAGAAATACCAGACTACGGAACTGCTCGTGCCTCTCCTTGCCTGAGAGAATTGTTGTTTCCACGATACATAATAGTATTAATTTGTTTGGACAGAGGATGTGTGATGATAACCCAGGATACTTCTTGGGATTTTATCAGATTAATTCATGGTTACAGGAAGCTTAAAAAGCCTTCCCAGTTATCCTGTTGTACATGAACTGTTTGATTATGCAATCAAATTGAAAGAAAACTTGGCAAGAGCAGAGCTTGAACACTACTGAAAATAATTAACTCTGCCATAAGTCATCATCAATAATGTAAAAACTCATCTTAACAATAGCGTGGTTTTGTTGCTTTTGTTAGGAAAGCCCACTGATCTATACATCTTTGGAAACTTTCATTTTCTCCTTAGATGCATTTAATTCTTAACCTCCCGTTAGCAAATGTAGGTGTTCAGTACCAGGACAAGGTTTATTTCACAGCTGAGAATACTCCTCAGATCTTCACAGATTTAAGAAAGATATTTAGAAAAGTTTTTGTACTCATTAACGTTTAGATATGTTTTCTGTAGTTTCCCCAGCAAGACCTAATATAATGAGAAATAACATCTTTATGGGGTTGGAAAGCAACAAATAAAAAGATGCGGTATTGAGTCAAGCAAAATGTAGTTGTCAGAAGTGACTAGAAACCAAATAACTTATTTAGGGAGACAGAATTTTGTTGTTTATCTGTCCTTACCAACAGAAGTGATTTACATGCAGAAAATGCATGAAACAATTTCTTGTTAACAGCAGCCATAACTCAACAGCTGTATGTATAGATAGTTACAGAAAAAATAGTAATACACCTATACAGCTAATGAAAGGGAGGTAATAATTAGACAAAGTATTCTAATATATTTAATGAAATCCCCTTTTGTATCTTGTAATAAGCTAAAAATAGGCAAGACTGCGAACAGGAGTGTGTTTTATGCCATTAGGATCAGTAATGCAAAAAAGTAATTGCAAATTGGCTTCTGGTGTAAAGTGGAGCTTCTGAAGAGCTGTGATATGAATGAAAGCAAGACACTACAGGAGAAGGTCTTAAAAGTGTGGGTGATTTTTTATGGTGTTACTGTTAAATAAATGGTTAAAGATAATTAGAACTAAACCCACCATGTGAGGGGACAGCCTGCCAAAGGAAAAACAGGCTGAGAATTATCTCATTAACCAAAATCATTAGCACCTGTTCTGCCCCTTTTTGTGCAATTTTTTTAAGCAAAGAATTAACCTGATTGGTTGGTTATTGTGGTTTCTTTGCCTTCGGGCTATCAGTCTTCCCAGTTAGGAAAATCCTTATGTTCACCATGGCTGTCTGACTCCTCGCTGCAAACAAACCAACAAAATGTTGTCCGTCCATCCCCGTCCCCAAGCCCCTTTGTTCCTCCAAGGAAGTCCCATTGGAAATACTGGGGAAATCCAGGAATATCCAGGAATCCAATTGCATCTTGAACTGAAGAAAAGACAGTTGCTCAGTTAGTAAGATCCTTGGCAATAAATAATTTCTCAAAGTGAGGAGTGGATCTCCTGATACTTTTTGCCTGTTTGAAAGACTGATTCATTCCTTTCTTTCTGTGGAACAAGTCCATTCTACAAAAGACTTTTCTACATCTAGAAAATATTTTTATTGATATGTGTGCACACAAATGCACATTTCTTTTTTGTAAAGAGAGGATAGTTGTTTAGGTCCCTGTCCCTCACTTCTGTTTCTAAATGGGATGAGGATTAGTTTTCAGGGCTGGCAGCTAGGTAGGGAGAGCAGGAGGTCAAGGTGTATGTTGTGTGTGTAAGGGGAGATCAAAGAAATTGTTCAGGGAAAGAGGTTCTAGATTTCGTTACTGGCACCTAGTGAAAAGAGAAGTTATAATATATTCTTAAATACTACATCTTTAAAATTTGTATAGGAACTTAAAATTTGGAGTTGGGACAGGTATATATGTGTTCTAGTACAATCCACAGATGTATGGGCTTTTTGTGTCAAAGGCTATGATTATGAATTATATTTGCACTGCAAGCAATCAAATCATCAACTACGTTGTTCTCTAGAGTGTTTGTGACATGCATTATCCTTCAGTCATGCAATTCTACTGCTCTAAATTGAATGTCCTACACAAGAAACCACCTGCACATTAACTGTGGGTAGTCATTTGATGAACTCATTCTTGCGAATGAGACAGTGTGTATGTTCCTCTTGTTTAGGGGAAGATTTATCTGCCTAAAACTCCTTTGAAAATGGAAGAATTTGTTGCCTTTCCTTGCTACTTAGCAGCATTATGACTATTTTATGTCCTACCTATGGTCTTGTAGGGAATATTGCAGTCCTCTAACTCTCTCTCTCTGCAGCCAGATTAATTCATTTGCAACTAAAATAGATCAGCCATACTTACAAATTTTGCTGGACATGAGGATGAAAGCTGACTATACTATTGTGGATCTGGATGAAACCAGTAACTTAAATATGCTGTATGGAAGGTATGCTGGTGCATTAACTTTCCTGGAAACCACTAGTAGCTGCAAATACTGGCGGGGAGTATGCTGGCTCTCACTGGATTGCCGAGGAAGAGGCACACATTCTTTTTCTCCTTCCTCACTTTTATAATAGGTACATACTCTCTCCCATGTTATACTCTTGTGTTTTTAGCTATTTCACCAGCCCCTCATTCTCCTATGAGCACCACTGCCTGTTCGGGAGTCTTTTATGTAGTGGGAAATACATAAATCAGTATATCTGAAACTTAAGTGGCAGCTTAGCAGAGAGCTGTATTTCTGTTCTGCTTCCAGGCCTATTTAATGTCAATGGAAGTTGTGCATGAGTAACAACAGATTAAGGCTTCGTTTTTTTTTGTTTTGGTTTGGTTTGTTTTTGTTTTTGTTTTTTTTTTTTTAAAAAAAAAGGGCAAAAATGCAAGCACAAATGTTAGCAATGATCGGTGATGTTATTGGAGATGTAGCTAGACTGTTTTACAAAGAAGTAATAAGATCTAATGATATGCCAGCAGGTGGGTAGTTGAAAATCCAAGTAATTTGTTTTGTAATTGATAGCCTATAATCCTGCTTTGTGACAAAAATTAAATCTTTATAATTAGTTGATACAAATTAGAGAGGATGGAAAGGACTAAGCCTAAGATGGGCTCCGAGTCTAGGATAGTTTTGCTGTGAAAATGGTTTGTGAGCTAAAAGTACTCACATGTACTTTTGAGGGGGAGTTATACTGCTTCGTCCCAAAGTATGGAGATTTTCCTTTGGTCCCAAAGGCAGAATGTGTAATTGTTGCATAAGTTTATTCAAAATGTGGGAAAGTAGTTAGAAATTCAATATGTTGATACCTTTTGACAAAAACTTAACACACCAACTCCTGAAAAAGATATTTTTTAAGTACCTTTATACTCTTTTTTAGTGTTTACTGTAGAGTCTAATGGGATCTCAAGAGAGGAAAGTTTAGGCAACTGAGAAATTCATGCCTTGCCTCATGCAAAAGTAAGGCTTTCATAACAAGATTAGTAACAGTTGTTGATGATGAGATTTAAAGGGATTGTCCTAGTTTGTTCTTTCACAGACTGCTTGTGTAATCTTGGACAGGTCTTAAAATCTTTTTGCTTTGGTTCCCTACTTAGAGGATTCCTCATAGAAAACATAAGCAATACTTTCTTTTTCTTGTTGAACCTTTCAGGAGAAATAGATAGATAGATTATTTAAAAAAAAAAAACAAAAAAACCAACAAAAAAAAACCAACCAACTTTTCAGAGATTTTCTCTCTTCATTTCTCTTCTAGGGAATCTTAAAGCTGTTAGGGTTCAGGATTTCAGTAGAAATAGTGGGACGAAAGCTGTGAGACAGTTATATTCTGTGGGATTCTGCAGGGCCAGACTCTCATCAGTGGTGCCCAGTGACAGGACAAGGGGCAACAGGAACAAACTGGAGCACAGGAAGTTCCGCCTCAACATGAGGAAAAACTTCTTTGCATTAAGGGTGACAGAGCACTGGAACAGGCTGCCCAGGGAAGTTGTGGAGTCTCCTTCCCTGGAGATATTCAAAACCCGCCTGGATGCAGTCCCGTGCGACCTGCTCTAGGTGAGCCTGCTTTGGCAGGGGGTTGGACTAGATGATCTCCAGAGATCCCTTCCAACTCCTACCAGTCTGTGATTCCTTTTATTTAATTTTAAGGGAAAACAAATTGCAAACCAAATTACTGTTAGCCAGACTGCTGAAATGCTTGTTTATTGCTTCCTATTATAAAGCATATGTACACAGGCAAAGGCATGTTGGGATGTTAGATATATGAAGCCGTTTTCAGTAGAAAGTGCTGCTGGACTTCCTCCTGGTCTTGCTGTGGAGTGAGGGAAAGAGCACTTTTTAACTTCGACATTGTGGAAGTGTTGAATTCAGCTTTGTTAGACCTTTTCCCTTTTAAGTCTTCTTGATGTGAAACTATAGCATGGTTGACATGGACTGAGGAAGCTGTAGCCTAGTTGATATGGGCAGATCTGTGCCCCTGTACTGGTACTTCCCTTTTTGCATAAAAGACACAAGTGTTCATTGTGCAGATGATAAAACGAAAAGAGCCTGAACTACTCTTAAATATAGACTTCTGTGTTTCCTTTTTGATAATGGAGACTTGGGTTTATATAAAGTAAGCATACATGTAGTAGAACCTATAGACTAGTTTCTAAATATAGATTTGGTAATAGGTATCCACTTAGTATGTTTGTAAGGAAAGAAAATGTAGCGTAGAATGTCAATTAACCGTTCTTTTAATGAATCTGAGAGCGGAGAAGAAAACTTAAGTAGTGTCACTGTGTCATGCAGAATGTGTTATAATTATCTCCTAAAACTTCTTGAAATAATTCTGTGAAGACTTTCTTTTTCTTTTTCCTTAAAGATGCCTACATCTGTTTAGCATCTAAACCACAAACTTCCCTAGATGTAATACTCTTATTTCATTAGCCTAACAGTTTTTTTGTGTTCTGTATATATTATTTGAGATACAATTTCTGCTGATACTTACTGCTTTAAAGGAATTCCATGGTATTATTTTGCAAACAGAATTTAGCCAGCCAGTAGATAAAGGTACAGGTATACAGAACTTTGAATGTCTTTCATGGAGCATTGCTTAAATAATGGTAACTCTGGAACATATGTCATTCATATACAGTTTCCACATCTTCTGGTTTCTTGTTACCTCTTGAAAATAATCAAAAGCATTTATAGATTTTTTTCAACCATGTGTTACTGTAATATTAATATCAACAGTATCAATAGGAATATGATATGTACTATGAGCTATGTAGTACTGTAATAGTGTTGTGTGAGCTGTGTCTTGTGGCGTCAAGTGTGTATGTATGGCCACATGCACGTGGTAAATCTTTGTTCCGTGTACTTGCTACTGCAGCGAGATGAATGAACAAATCTTCTCCAGTCAATAGTTCTTCCAAACTGAAGTGTACTGCATGCCAGCTGAACTGGGGAAGAAAGTGTAAATGAGGAAACTAATTTCAGTGATTTGTAAAGCAGAATTACAGATGATAGTATAACAATTATAAACACACACATTTTTTATCAGTGTCCTTTTGAGGATTTGTGCTTATTGTACAGTAGCGTAAAAATGGTCTTCGTAAAACCTTGTATTTTTGGATGAAATGTGATGTGATCAATGTCAATTTTTCTGATTCCAGTTGTCGAGACATGTGAATTGGTACTCGCCTAACTGCTTTCATTTTCTTTCCCATAAGCTCTAACAATGCAAGTTTTAAACCTTAGGAATTTTCAGACAGCTGAACTGCCATGATTAGTGTCATGGAGGGAGAAAAATCATGCCATGCCTTAGTTATGAATTTTCCTAAGCCTTCATTAAGAAGTAGTTCCAATGATGGTGAGGAAAAGCCCTCAAGATATGAGTGAAAAAACCAAGGTATATCAAACAGGACTTTTTTTTTTTTCCTATAGCTTTAGGAAATCTGCTGTATAAATTACTGTCAGGTTGCTTTTTCTTTTCTCTTTTGTATATTTTTTTTCCTGTGCATTTGAATATGACAATTCAATGTGATAATATAGGGTGAAGAATGTAACCAGCCTTTAGGTAGTTATTTCATCCCTCTTCTTCCCAAACTGTGCTTTAATGTCCATTATTAATTTTGGAAGCTAGAAGTGAACTTGTTCTCTATTCTTATCCAATGAAAAGCCTGTATAAAGACTTTGCTTGGAAATAGAAAGAAAATAATGGCATAGTCTTTTTCAAGTGGTACTCACTTTTAAGAGGAAATCCTTAAAACTTAACTTGGTAAAAATCATATTTGTAAGAGATGTTCTAAAACAAAAATCAAAATATGGTCTTCTGCTAATTCTCTGTCATTCAATAACTTGCATCTAATTAAAATAATCAGATTTACGGAAAACAAGGCGTAAGTTAACTTTTGATGGTGTTGAATGTTACCAGCTACATCACTGGAAGCCTACTATTTTAGTACTGGCTCTAATGCATGGGTCCGTAGTCTAATGCTTGATCTCAGATAATCGTCAGTACCATAATGTTTCAGAGAGAGTCAAGAAACCTTAAGTACAGGTCTCAATGTAATTTTGAGCTGACCCATTTTTGTATGTTTTTGTAATATTTAAGGAGAAGTTATACAGCATTTTATCTAACACAGGATCTAATATCCTAAGCATCAGTAAGCTGAATCTGGGTAAAAACAGGGCAAGGGTATGAGCCACTTCCAACTTACTCTTCCATCCTCCAGCTGTTTGCAAGTCAGTGGGTTTTTTTTTTGTGCTGAATGTATTTCTTTGTATTTAGCAACTATTGCTGGATTATTTTTCCCCAGAATTTGTCCATTCTCCCCTCAACCCCTGTAAATTTCTAGAGTAACAGGTCCTTTCCATTTTCATTACTTTGCCGCCTTTTTGTTGAAGAGCCACCTTCTTCTGTTTTGGGGATTTTTTTTTTTTTCCTAAATCTGCATCCGACTCTATTTTTGTTCTAGAAGAGAGTTACCGCTTGATTCCTAACCATCTTCTTCATTATATGAATATCCTCCTCCAAACTGCCTCTCTTCTAAGCTGAAGAGCTCTATGCTCAGTTTTCCTTGCACAGGAGCTTTTCCATACTTTTTGACTTTTTTTTTTTTTTTTTTTTCCCCCTCATTTGCTTTGTTCTTATGTTTATCCCAAGACATCTGCTGTTGGATTAGTACCCAGTTAGTGTCAGAGACAGTATGCTAGACTAGATGGTCTTGGTCTGAGCCAGTATGGTTATGCTTAAGTTGTTCAACAGCCTGTGCTGTTGTCTAGTATTGCGTATTGTATAAACAATACAGATGGTGGATCTGTGAGTAATTTAGAAAAATACATATAGAAGTGTCTTGGTTTGAAAGACAGGTGTCTGTGGAGGAAGGCAGGAGCCTCCCTTGAAATGGAAAGTGCAACCCCCTTCCCTCCAAATTATTATAATTTTGAAATTAATGAGCCTTCAGGCAAAGATATGGGGAATAGGAATAACAGTTCTTTACTTATATATATATAACACAAGGCAAGGAAAAAACAAACAACCCACTGGTTTACACTGACAGAGTCAGGAATACAACCTGACACCCTGTTAGGGTGGCAGTAGCAGTCCGATAGGATGATGGCTGCAGTCCTCCTGAAGTGATGGATGTAGTTCTGTGGAAGCAGCAATCAGGTAAAAGAGTCTGGTCTTCCTCCGAAGGTCCAGTGGTAGGCCGGTAGCTGTTGTCCTCTGGAACTCCAGTGGGGGGAAAAGCTCCTCTGGGAATCCAGTGGAAGAAGGCTGCTAGGGTGTTCAAAATCTCCGTTTTTATTTGGCATGGACTGCTTGGCTCCTTCCCCCCCCCCTCCCCGGGCGGAGCATCTCACAATGGGATGGGGAGTCGTGAGGCAGTTCCTTGATGGGCCATTAACAGGAGATAGCCCAGGAGCGAGTTACCGATGGGTCAGGCGATAAGGCATTGTTGTGCCCATTAACAGAAGATAGTCCAGAGGGGGGAGGCAGGGAGCACCTCCCCACCTGGTCTCAACAGCTCCTGAAGATGGTAATAGAATACTTTTTTTTTTTTTTCCTTTTGGCACATTTTACACTGTAACCTAGGACAAGAAGAAAGAAGTCTGTTTCTCCCACCTACAGTAAAGTTTACCAAGGCTTGTATTTAACAAGAATTCTTCACATGTTCATTAGATGCTTGTGTTTGGTCCGACAGTTTGATTGACCAGACTGCTACTCAGATATTACATGGATGTTGCTAAATTTTTTTAAGATATATAGTATCCTAACTTGAATTCAACTGATTCATCTGTTATGGCAGAGAAATTCTAGGGAGTCTTACTTGTGTCATGACTCTCAGTGAATGTTAGTAGTTTCTATCCTTTCTGTTTACAAGTAAATGAAAGTAATGCAGTAAGACTTCTGGCAGGTTATATACAGACAGCAAAGAATTACAAGCTGCTTATATCTGAAAAAATATTTGATCACCTTTGTATTGTGTTTGGGTTTTTTTCCCTGTTACATACAGTTTTAGCTGTTGTCTTTGTAGTAAAGTTGCAATGTTTTGTTTGGCCAAGGCTAGTGGAAGGAAGGGCATCCTTTAGACTGTGCTTTGCTTCAAAACTTTTTTTTGTTGTTGTTTGGTTTGGGTTTTTTTCAAAGGTGTTGCAAATCCTATAGTGTCACTTTTTCCATTTATTGACAGTGCTGTGGAAGTTGATGTGAGATAATTTCCTTAAGATCGTAGTCCTTAGGCTTTAGTGTGTGACCCCTAATTCTTAAAATGTCTTAACGAACATTTCTCTCTTCAAATAAATTTCTATCTTACAATTTGAAAACTGCAATTTAACTTACAGCTTCAAGTCAGAAAGCTTCCTTAGGTGAGATTATAGATATGAAAAAACAATGCTGTGCACTGTTTGTTAAAATCCATTGCATATTTAAAAAAAAATTCATTACTATATAGCCTAAATATTCAGTATGAAAAGCCAGCTTTGCCATTTGACTGTCATACTTGCTGTTTTGACAGCATCATTCTTTATATGCCAATGATTTGTTGACAACTGAGTATCAGGATGCATATGATAGATCTCACTTCGAGTCATTTCTAGTCATGTCCTGATGTTTCAAATGGTATGGCTGGAATTCCATTTAGTATTCCAGATGATTTAGGAGTCTTTTTTTTATTATTTATTTCTTGAGATTAGTATTTTAAAAGGCTACTCTTGCTTGTGTTAGAAATACCGTGGCACGAGAGAGAAAATAAAAAGGAATTGGTAGGTTGTTAGATGCCTGTATCACGGTTGCTACCAATGTGTGACTATCTTGCAGATTCAGGAATATTTTGCAGATGCCCAATGGTGGGCATTTTATTTTTTTTATGTATCTATTCTGTTAACCTTTTCTGTTAGTGCAAAATGGTTTTGATTGCTGTGGTCTCTCTAGGGGTGTTACAGGTTTCTACCATTCACTCCATGTAACAAAGAAGCAGAGCTTTCTTGCTTATGTGTTTATTTTTGGTTTTTGCAGTTCAGAGACTCTAATGACGATGAAAATGCTGCCAACATAGTATTTGTCTCACTACTCCATATCTAATTTATTTTAATATCCAAATGCAGACACTTTATTGACTAAAATCTTAGCTCTGAGCAGTGAGGAAGCATCAACGTCAATAGTAAGTACTCAAATTTCTTTTGCATGCAATAGACTCCTGTTGCATACAAGATCAGGAGCTTAACTTGTATAATGTTTCTTGTAAGTGGGGAGATAGCTTTAAAGACAGAATTAATTACCTGGTTCTTCTCAGTTGGGTGCCTGATTCCCAAGTGTGTCTCAATCTCCCTCTCTCCCTTATGTATATTAGTAGAGAGAGGAGCATGTTCTTTGATTAACGTTTTACAATATGGACTTCCTTAACGAAGATCAATTTATCCATGTAGAAGTGGAGTGTGGTCATAACAGATTCCTGTAAAACAGAGCAATACATAGTAAAAGATTATAAAGAAATCACAATGGTGACCTGACTGATATATCATATTCAAGCTGTGTCATTGCACTGTTCAAACAACTGTTTGGAATTCAGTATTTTCATCTAATAGGAGTAAATTATACTGATATAGAGGAAGCACAGAAAATGCTATGCTGATGTTAATCTTACTATGTCAGTCTATCGTGTACAAAGCAGGTAAAGTACAGAATCAGATCTTAAAGATGGCATCTTTATACCATTTGCATTTTTTATCATGATAAAATGCATGACATATGAAAGTAACAACAATTTTAAAGTCCTTAATCCACTTTTAAAATGTATTTTTTAAAGGCAGATCTGTCAAACAAAGGTTCTGTGTCTCAACATGTCAAGTCAGTTGTAGGCACTGAAGGATTTGGTTTTGGGGAGTCTTGATTATTCTAAACTCATTTGTAGTGAACAGGAGTTTGCATTTTCTGTTTTGCTATATCAAAGCTTCTGTAATAGGACTGTAGAAGTTTGCAGTTAGTTGAAAAAATGTGGAATTTATGTTTCATGTTCAACCAATATATGTTTGCCATTTTCAAAGCAATGCCAGGTAAATCAAAACACATTGTGTGCATGTGTGTCTTGTTTTTTTGTTTTATTCTCAGAAGTCATGCTGCAGGCAAGCTTGAGTAATTGCAGAGGAGTCAGTAGAACACTAATCAATTCTTTATTTTGTAATGAACTGGTGGTTGAAGAGAAGACTGTCCATGTTGTCCTTGAGCCCATAGAGAAAAATCACTGCTGGTACTTGTGCAAATAGGTCCACCATTGTTCTAAGATGTGAGGTGATGCTTTTTGTGTTGAACTGCATATTGAGATGGAATAAATTTAGACCAATCATTTCAGTTGGGTGTTTCTCTCCTCGCCATTGCGCTATGTCCATGTGTTAGTATGCCCAGATGTTAGATGTTCATGAGCTGCTTTAATCTGCAAGTGTTAAGAAGAACACCTGTCAAATGCTACACTGGAGCAGTGAGCAAGTTTTTCTTTTCCTACTTCATTTGTATTTGATTATTCCTGGTCAGATGGAGGATGGGGCAACACTTTCTGCTGCATCTGGGCAAAGACCTATGACAGATTGTTTTTTTCCCAGCAATAAAGCTGTAGAAAATTTGTAACATTGACATAAACATTTTCTTAAAATGTTTACAGTGTATTTCAGAAGTGTGTGAAAACATTGTTTGACAGTTGTTCACCTCCTATGTGTTTACACAGGTAGTATTATTTTTTTTCTTATCTCCCCTATCCCTCTGTAAAAAGGATTAGCATTTCTGATGAAAAAACACACAGTGAAACAAAGTGATTTTTGTTTGATCTGTGGATGTTACTTTGGGCTAAGTTGTAGTAATGCATGCTGCAGTGTCTAGTAGATTAATAAGGAATACAGGAAGGGAAAAAGTAGCCTGTTAATTGCCTTGGGGAATAAATCGTAGAAGGTCAGGGATATCCCTGTTATCTATTCTTAAAGGAGAGGGGAAGTTTCGAGAAAACCTGTAATGCTTAGTGGAAGAAGCTCTTCTCGGAACAGCCTCAGTTGTTGAACATGAGTATATTTTCAGAGCACAATGAGCAACCTAGAATGTGCTGTGCAGAGTGGTCCTATACTAGTGAGAAATGAATTGGAAAAGGCTGCTGGGAGGGGTTTGCAGGATGCATCCATGGAGGTTTTCAAGACAGGCTGAGTAAAGCCCTGAGCAATCTGTCACACCTCAGAGCTGTACCCCCAAGCAGGAGATTGAACTAGAGATCTCCTGAGGTCCCTGCCAAGCCATGCTATCCTGCTGTCCTGTCACCTGGATAACCAGGAATTTCCTCCAACAGTGCTGCACAGTGTTAACCATCGCTGCTATTCAAGCATGGGAACACAGGTAATACTAAAAAAAACCCCCCACAAATCAAAATAGTCTTTTCAGTTTTACCCGTTAAGCTGGTCCTGTAATAGCGAACTTGAGACTCTCCCTTATTCCTTCCTACTCAGACCCTCACACTGACATACTCAGTTGACTAAGACCTGGTTCATTCAGATGAAGGCAATAAGGGAATATCAGAATCCAGTATTTACCTCAGGAATGCTCTTCTTGATCTGCCCAATGTTGACGTGATGTTCACTGCATTCTTAGTGAATGTGGAATAACTGTATTTTTTAATGCACGTTCTGGTGAAGAGCAATGGCTTAAGAAGAAAAAGAGCATTTGTTAGAGAGTCAGTGTTGTCAACATGTTGGTTTCAGTTAGTAGCTTACCACTACAGATATTCAACACCAACTTGCTTGATACTAGCTATGAACTTTGATTTGATTACCTGTCACATTAGGAAGGCTCTGTCTTGCCAGAGTCATGCTGGAAAAGAAAAATGCATGTAATACTCCTAGCATCTGTTAGTGTCTTGTATCAGAGAAAGGTGTACTGCCTGAAAAACTAGAACTAAAAAAATGTGAAGGGGAAAAAAAGGCAAATTTACACACCCCACCCCCCACCCCCAACTGGTTACTCTTACTTGGTGGCTTCTTAAAAATGTGCCAGGATCTGGGAGCACATCTATTTGCATGTGTTTTGTATGTCACCTACAGCCGTTTTCAGAATGTACTCAGTTAACAAATCCTTGGTGATGTTACTCTGCCCATGCTGTTTGCATCTTGATTTGCAGCTCTTCAAACTGTAAATAAGTAGTTCCTGATTGTTCTGGAGTTATGTCATTTATGTGTTAATAAAATTTTCAAAAGCATATGCAAGGATAGGAAAACATAATGGATTTTCCTCCTCATTTGACCATCACTTCAGGCGGTATATTTAAACTCTGACTTAAAATTAAGTTTTGTAGTATACTTTAGACACTAGTTTGTCTGCTTTTTGAGACAGATGCACAGTATGTTGTTACATTTCTAAAGGCATTTCTGGATGTGTGCTACTTGCGACCTTCTAGATAGTCCAGTTAAGATGTTGGAAGTGATAACATATCTGCTTTATTTATGCTCTTACTTGTACATATCAGATTTTCTACTAAATTATATGTTGTTTTGTTAATTGTTGGTGGTAATACAAGAATCACTTCTTGAAGATCATGTGGTAAACTTTTCTAGACATAATTCTAGGCTTTGGCATTTCAAGCTCATCCTTTTTTTAGTATTGAAGAAGTTTTGCAGAGAAAGTGTTTTATTGCATATAATACACCACGTTCTCAAGTGAAATAGATGATTATACATAGATGCCTGGTTTTATTTCAACTTTCTTCAAAGGGAATTTAAATCTATTGTCTTCTGTCCTACTGACAATCAGCTAAGAAATGTGAAAGCTGGTGTTACGACTAATGAAAAATATGTTTATGTGCCTCTACTAATTGTTTTTGTTGGTTTATAGCTACCTGAATCCCCTAAGAAACAGTAGGAATCTGTGTGATGCTCCGAGTAATGGGTTGTGAAGGGCATTGAGGAGTGCTCACTTAGCTGGATGGCTCTCTTGGCTGCACAGCTGGGGCTCAAAAGCAAATATTTGCCCAAGAGAGTGGTGTCCTGCAGTGGGCGTTCACTGAGAGGCGCCAATGATCCAACAAAGCCAGCAAGCTGCTCTGCTTCATACAGTTGTCATTTGTAGAGGGGACTGGACTTTAATTAAATTTCTTACTTAGGCTAAAATCCAATAAAACTAGAAATGGTAATTAGCAGGAGCCAGGTCAGGGGACAACTGTTTTTTAACTTGTTGCCTTGCCTTTTTAGTTTAGGCAAGATCTCAGTTGAATAAAATTTCTTGTATCTGCTTCAGTTTTTTGTCAAAACTAAATTACTTGTTCATATTGTTTTAGTTCTGGCCTCATCTTAGAGGTCATCAACTATTTTAAAAAAAAAATTATATAAATATAGTATGTTACATAAATGTATTTAGTGCTATATAAGAATACAATATTATGTATCAGCTCTTTACCTGGATTCCTATTGACTGAGGCTTTCATATTATTGATTCATTAAGTGTGTCTTTTTATCTTAGAAATCTGTGGTGCTCCTCTTGAATCAGCAGGTCCGAAAGTTCAGTCATCAATCTTCTCAATTTTCTCGATTTCGACAAGTCCTTATTGGGATGATGTAATAGTACTTACAAATTTTGTTAATACTTGTGCTCCTTAATGAGAATGATTGGAGATATTCTTCAGGTTGCAACACATTTCCAAAGAGCAGTTTTAGGAGCCTTCCCTTTTATCCTGTGCCTCCAGCCTTTGGAATTAGAGCAGATTGCACTAAAACGTCCAGATACAATTACCAAGTTATGTGGAGCTTAGAGTAAACAAAGAGTGTGTACATAAAAGAATATAGTTCCGTTTGCATAGATCATGTTCTCCTTCCTCTGCAAACATACTGATCACTTGCTTGTAGCAGTACTAGGTTGTATTTTATAAACATCGAAACCAAAAGGGAAGGGATAATTTATCCTGTTGCAGTACAGCAGCCAGAGAATCTCATGGATAAGGTGATGACTTGCTTTCTGTTACCTTCTGGGTGAAATAGTACCAATAAATATCAGTTATACTGTAGGTAAATTTTATTTTCTCCACAAATGTTACTGCTTGGCTTGGTATTTAAAAATCAGTGATAATTAGGTGGCTAAGTCACACATGTTGTATCCAGTAAACTTTAATTAGGTTGGTTTTTAAAATTTTAAAAACAATTTCTCCTTTGTCTGTTAAGTGTTCAGTGGTCTGAAATTAATTAACTTTGAATGCATCACCTTTGAAATACAATAACATTTCATGCTTAGCAATGTTCCAGTGTAAAGTTTAATTGAATTTTGTTTGTTTCACAACAGCTGTCCTGCTTTCAGCAAATAAATTGCCATAGTTAAAGCATACTGTGAAGAATCCCACAAGGATTTTAAAAAGCTTCAAAGTGGATGTTGGCTGTATGATGAAGGAAAAAATTTAGTGCAGGTTTGCTCAAGGTGATACATATGGAAATGAAGAGTTGTAATGTCTGCTAGATTTTAAATTATAATGGCTA
The DNA here is from genome assembly GCF_034619465.1 of Leptosomus discolor. Classification (NCBI taxonomy): domain Eukaryota; kingdom Metazoa; phylum Chordata; class Aves; order Leptosomiformes; family Leptosomidae; genus Leptosomus; species Leptosomus discolor. The sequence goes on along the minus strand of NC_141394.1, from coordinate 69,956,975 downwards.
CATGCAACCTAGTGAACAACTTAAAGCCTTTGGGCTGTGCTGAACCAAAAAGAACAAACCCAACACCCTCACCGGTTAGGTGATAGGCAGAGAGGGTGGTAATTAGCATTCTAATGCCCTCAGTACCATGTAAATGGTACTGTCCACAGCATTAGCTCTCTATAGGCTTACCTTTTAAGAAAGGAAATCTGTGCCAGAAATACAAGTTCGAAGTGTATAGCTATCCGTTTTAACCCTGTTAAGGAGTTCTAAATGACAGGACATTAAAATTGTTATGTTTTCCTGGTTTAGAGAGAAGCTGCATAAGAACTGCCATGTTGGTAAAAATTTAATTATTTTGAATGCATGTATGTGTATATCTTATATATATTGAAATATGTATATCTAAAATATATAAACTATTGCTGTGTAGGAAAGGACAAAGTATAAGCCAGCTGAATTGTATCTGAGGACTGCATCCCTTTCGTATGGATTCTTCAGTATATTTTATCAGTAACATGTGTGCTTGTGCTGATGGCTGCGCTTTCCTTGACTTTATTGTTCCAGTGTACCTAATAAATATGGATACTTTGATGCAGTAGCATGCATATCGTAGTTCTCTTTTTCTAGTATATCTTTGCTGACTCAAGCAGCAGTCTGTTTCATCTGAAACTTTATTTACTAGGAGGTGTTTATGTAAATACACAGCAAAAAAAGAGTGATATAAAGCCAAGTGATTAATCAGATGTGGGAAAACCGAAGAAAAAACCCAACAAACCAACCTGAAACCAGGCAAAGAATTTCTCAGAACATTTTAGTCCAGCATTCAAGTTATAGATATACTGCAATGCACTTTTTTTAAAAGCTCATTATTTTATGCTTTGTATTAAAGGTGGTATTATAAAGGAAGTGAGAAATAAATTAATATTTTTAACTCCATCAGGGAAACAGAACAGGTTGTAGTGTTGCAGATAGTTTTATTTGAGATAAACCATCTTAACTGAATTGTGGATAAACAATGTTTGGTGCTGCAAAGAATTTGACTTGATATTTCCTGACATAATGTTAGAAGAATAGTAATTAGAAAATTAACTTATTATAGAGCAAACAAATTTAAAGCAAATTTTTGCAAATTTAGCAGGGCAACAGAACATTTGGAGAAAAAAAAAAGGGGGGGGGTGTGCATGTGAGAATGAACCAGCAAAAGAAAGGGGATGGTTCACTCTGCACAGGTGTGGAAATGAGAGAATGGCCCTGAGCTGCAGTTAGGGATGCTGAGCTTGAACTTAGTGAGCCAGCAGAGTAAAATAAGCTGAGCTATGTTACTGCTGACAGGCCAGCATTTTAAGCATATGTCACAATGGTGAGAGCCGCGAAAACTGCTTTGTGGAAATGTTAGAAGCGGGTTTGTGTCTGTGCCTGGTCCTCACACTCCTGTTCTTGAAAGGTGGATATTTTGCACATTTGCGTGAACAGATCTCTGAGATGTCCAAGGGAGTGTTACAAATAGAGGAAAACCCACCCTGCTCAGGGTATGTCCCCTCTGCACTGTGCCCCTCAGGCTGGCTCTTCCCCGTGTCACCACTACAGAGCGTGGCTGTTTTACTGGGATATTGCACATTCCAACTCAAGTTCCTCCGGACCCTTTTGAACACCATCATAATGCTTTGGTAGGGTCACTGTGTCTGGGGCTGAGGGACCAGGACATTAGGCATCCCAGAGATGGATTTTTCCTGCCAAATCTGTAGCCATTTCTGAAGAGTGTTTAATGACAGCATCCTGCTTTGGTGTACAGCGTATGTGTTACTGTGTGTATGTAAATGTATATGTATTTATAGGATAAAAATGTGTGAAGAGAGGAAGGAAAAAGGATTTCAGACACCAGGCTTTGGGAGGTATGTTTCTACTTTTTATTTATTTACTTAGTGAAACAAGATTAGTTTCTCTAATGTGGCACCCATATTTTTAGGACACTCAGATTCTCACAGCTGGTATTTCCAGCTCCTGCTAGGGAGGCTAGAAGCAGAACTTCAAGATATGAAAGTGAAGGCAAAGCTCTGTTAAGACATAACTCAGTGGATTCTTACCATTCTGATCCTTAATGACCAAAATTGGTCCAACATATTTTCTTCGATCTGTGTTTGAAGATGTTTACTCCTCAAGAAAGGACGGTGACTCTTTATACTGGCAAGGCAATGTTTGTAGGGAGGAGCACTCGCCTAGCTTTTGTTAAATGCGGCTGGTATCACTGGAAGTTCGACAAGGTCTTGGGCAGCCTTTTAATCAGGTCTGAAACACAAGAAGCAATCTTCAAAGGCCAGAAGACTTGTTCTGACTTTAATTAGGTATATATCAGCCAGAACATCTCTAGCAGAAAAGGTATTTAGTACTCATGGCATACAAAGGCTATTAGTGTGATGAGGAGGATGGAAAGAAGTGATGAGGTGTTTGTCTCTAATGGGAAAGAGAGAGAGAGTTCATTCTCTGTAGAATGTGAAGATGGGAGAGGAGATGGGACAGAAGCTGAATATAATCTGGTATATATAAAAAAACCCAAAACCCACTGTATTGAGTTTGTAGTTTTGGTATCAAATAGTCTTAGACTTTCTTTCATATTTGTGAGGTGTGGCTTTGGTGCTGCTATTGAATTAGAAGAACGCAAAATGTCAAAGACTTTGCTCTTTCTGTACATAGCAGTAACTGAAACAGGGCTTGTAGTGTTCAGTCTTAGGGACTGAAAAAATCTGTGGTAGATTCATTGCAGTTATCAACATATATTGATTGCCTGTTTTAAGAAATATCACTAGCTTTTTGCATCTCTGGATACCTAAATACCTCTTGACTGGTAGATGCATTTTTAGTAATAGTTGTAAAATTCTATAGGATTTGTTGTGATGCGTGCCGCTGTCAGACATGAAATCCTCATGGTAGAGACATCTGAAGAATTCAATTTGGTAAATAAGTGAACTGGAATTAACAGAGAACTAGAATTTAATACCCAGCATGCTTACACGTTAATGCATCTCTACAGCATTCCCTTAGGGTGCTTTTGGTGAAATGGCTGGAGAGGAGTGTCACTCTATTGCTGGGTAATTGTTCTGTAAAGGCAAGTACCTGAAGAGTGTTTGGATTGATTTTTTTTTTTTTTTTTTTCTCCCATCCCTCGTTACTATGATTTTAATTGGAAGCAGCTCTTTGTTTCCATAAAACTAGCATGAAGTCCTTTACTGAAAGATAGTAATGGCTTTGTATCAAACAGTGCCTGTTTCAAACTGTTACGCTTGTCTTTGTTTAATTGGACTTGCCAAGGTTTCTGGGAGGATGAAACTTCTATCATCTCCTCCTGCGAGCCGCTTTAACATACTGTCTCTGAGCAGAAAAATATCCCTTTTATGAGGAGATGGAATAATATGCTAGCTGGATTATGATATTTATTAAATGTTAAGTCTTCGTTGAAATCTGAATAAGAGCACTGAGAAGCACAGAATTTGCAGGTGTACGTACATGTGTCATTTTTATAATCATTATCAAGTCTTTATTGAGCGTGCAGGATCTGTGCACTTCATAGCTGCTCTGTAACTCTGAGAAATGTTGATATTTGTAACTTTGCTGTTAGAATTGAAGCATTTGCAAACATACTACAAACCTAACATCAATGAGGTTGCTCAATTTGTGTCTTAACAGAGCTAATGGATGCTGTTAGATATGGAAAGTGCAGGCTTTCTTCTGAAGCAGGGTTAACTACTGAGCTACAGTCCAAGCACGTTCAACTCGGTGCCCTGGGTCCTTTTCACAGTTTGTTGCTGACTCACTGGGTGACTTTGAGTAAACATCTTTCTTTGGCACATGCTGTCTGCAAAGGAGGAGTACTAGCAATGACTGTGTAGTTATTCTTAGATGACGAGTTCTGTGAAACTGCAGATTTGATGGAACTGATTTGTTTTGTTTCATGTTTTATCAGCCTGATGACAGGCACTATGTGTTGGTAATAAAAAGAAAGAAGGGTGTATGTGTCGAGGGACAGAGAGGAGGGAACTGCGATGGAGTAAGTAGTTTGTAGATGGGATGTTGAACAACTTTACTTTTGGCTTTCTTGATTTTAGAGTATATGCTTGATTGATCCTGATTCAAAGTTATTAAGTTATTAAAAGTCATCAAGTTATTTTGTTTTAAAGTGCAAAAATAATGATAAGAAAAGCTAGTGCTGAAATTTAAAAATAAGATTTCTCCCAACTTAATGTTACTTCTAATTTGACTAGGTATGGATGTTTGTATGCATACATGTCTGTGCTTAGGAATATATGTCTTAAAGAATTAGAAAGCAGTAGTAGTATTACTGTGGACTGTCTCTGTAATGGGTCTTTGACATCTTATCTACCCCCTCTTGAGAGATTTTACCCTGTTCAGACAGAATATATTCTAGCTTTTCAAATATTTGACCTGTATTAGACAGCTATTGTTCTTCCTTTTTTTTGAGCTAACTGTCCAAAAAATTATTGAGTTGCAAGGGTCTGTAAAAAGACTGTCCCCTAAAGCCAGGAATTTGTCTCAAATTAGTGGAAAAGTTTAAGGGTAATAGTATGTGATCCTACAAGATCTTTGTAGCTTTGTAAAGCAGAAGCTTATACTTTTCCAGTTGTTCACAGGGTACCAGCTTCCAGCTGGCAAAGATCCTCTGCACAGCACTTGGTGCTCATTTTGGTTGGAATTTTAAATGTACTAATTTTAAAATTTCTTTTATTGAACAACATATTTTAAGACTACTGTCACCTGTAAGGATCTGGCGTTTAAAGGGAAGGACTGTCACAGAGCTGCAAGAAAAGTTCTGTGAATAGTTTGTCAAAACCTCTGAAAAATAGAACACGTACCATAAAGCATCACTGTTCAGACACAGTGCGGATTTCTTATGAGTATGGAAGCGAATTTAAAGTGAATGGTATTATTTGAGCAGTAGTCACATGTGGCAGTTTCAGAACTCGTGTTAAATGCTGAAGCGTAAGTGTCTGTCTTTTTAATTAATCATCCAAGTCAATTAAGCTAAGTGAGTACATTCTGGCCTTTGTGTGAGGGGTTTTCAGGGTTAAGATACAAGAAACAGACTTCAAGTTGTTCAGACTTAGGAATCCAGTTGTTACTGTACAGGGCCGCCCATATGTATTTGCTTGTACCCCTGTAAATGCTAAATGAATGTAATACATCACAGAATCACAGAATGTTAGGGGTTGGAAGACACCTTGAAAGATCACCTAGTCCAACCCCCCTGCCAGAGCAGGACCACCTAGAGTAGGTCACACAGGAACGCGTCCAGGCGGGTTTTGAATGTCTCCAGAGAAGGAGACTCCACAACCTCTCTGGGCAGCCTGTTCCAGTGCTCTGTCATCCTCACAGTGAAAAAGCTTTTCCTTATGTTAATATGGAACCTCCTGTGCTCCAGCTTGTACCCATTGACCCTTGTCCTGTCATTAGACATCACCAAGAGGAGCCCGGCTCCATCCTCCTGACACTCGCCCTTTATGTATTTATAAACATCAATGAGGTCACCCCTCAGTCTCCTCCAAGCTCAAGAGACCCAGCTCCCTCAGCCTCTCATCATAAGGGAGATGTTCCAGCCTCTTCATCATCTTTGTGGCTCTATACATGTTTATATACTGCATGAACTGCTGAGGCAAAATAGCAAATAAACAAGCCATATGTGAGAGAAACTAGAAGGCCTGAATAGCCTAATAAATCTTGCATTAGACTTAAGTTTGATAAATATCTAGGCCCTGAGGAGCACCAGTGGAAAAATAGGAGTTCTTTTTGGAAGCTGAAACCTTTGCTTTTCTATCATGTGAGAGACTTTGGACATACAACTACATGTAATTGCTTATCAGTGACAGATGTATGAAGAATCCTTGTTCAGGCTTTAAAACTTCAAGATCTCTAATATCTGAAATAGTGAAGAAGAGAGTCAGTCCATGAGCAAGCTTATATTCCCTTGGAGGGCCAGTCTAATGGGTGATCTTACATCAGCAATCTTGGTCGCTTTGATAATGCAGTACTGAACATTGTATGTGGGAGTAGGGAGGAAAAATAGGCTTGTAAACCCTCATTGCTCCAGAGTCTGACTTTGAGTAAGCTGTGTAAGAGCAAGAGAAAATAGCTTCAATTGTTGGGTCAGTCCAGGTCACAAAAAATACTCAACATCTTGAAACTGATCTGGAAGCAAACTACTGACAATAGAGAGCAATAGCATGACGTCTTCCTTCATTCTTACCCCATTCGAAGGGGGAGCCCGTAGCGTCTGTACGGACTGAACTCTCCACTGGTGCAGCACCAAGCAGACAGAGCAAGAGGCATCAAACCAAGGAATGAGAGTTGTGTAGAGCTGTTTTTGAAGCCTGTGCGTAGCTTGAAACTCCCCCTGGAACTGTTTATCAGGCAGGAAAGACTGTATAGAAAGTGTATCAAAATGCATTAATATGTCCTTAGAAGTTCTTGAGCAAACTCACTGATGTTTAAGACTGTATAAAGAAAAGAATATGCCAGCAAGTTTCTTAATGCACTCAACACTGCTCCTACTGAAGTTCCAACACACTTGATTTTATCCTTTGCTGTAAATGATATAGTCTGGATGGTTGTATAATATTTTAAGATTCCTGTCTCTCTTGCATTTATGTAAATCCTATGGTAACATAAACATTCATGTCATACACATAGAAGGATAGTCTATTTTTGTAAGGTCTGAGAAGCCTAAGACCTGTGAGCTGTATGGAACCTATCTGGAAGCTAATTTGGTGTGAGAGAAGGAGTCTCAGAGAGGAAAGCCTACAGGAAGTAGGTTGGCTCCTTCAACAGACTTGGGAACAAAAAGAGCCCACAATCCTGTGTAAAAAAGCTGAGCGGTATCACCAGTCTCAGCCTCCAGCAAGGAAATCTGGCTTGGGGAAAACATTTTATGTTGAGGGTTTTTTGTTTTGCCTTTTTTTTTTTTTTTTTTAAATGTATAAAAAGTCTAGTTCTTAGTGTGAATGAGGCTCTGTAGTCTCTGGCCTTGCTCACCGAATCTGTTTTTTAAAAACATTAATGTGCTTGATATTTAAAGAATACAGTATGTCATTTATAACTTTATTAGTTAATATTTGGTAGTCTCTAAGGAGGTAATTTCACATGGCTAACTCTCCCCCACCCAATTACTACTTCATCACAGTCATCTTAATTACTCTTAAAGTTTTTGTATATCTTTATTACACATGAGCACTGTGTTGTACAGAGAATATAGATTTGTCTACTTTTGCACTGCTGAGTCCTGCAGTTTGCACACTGTTTGTCACATAAAATCTAGTAAATACTGTAATTAACTTATTTTATAAGTGTGTTTTATGGTGTTAAAACAACTGTACAAGCAAGTCACACTCACATTCTTCCAAAATACCCACACAAGTATTCCTATTGCTTCCTACTTCAGAAAGAAGAGAAAGAATAGGAAGATTTTCCTTTGCATTGGCAATCCAATTAAAACAACAAGGTAGCAGGAATGATATAAATTCCTGTGAAAGCACTGTTGCATGATGCAGTGCATACCAGCCATTTGTAGGCCCTCCATCTGGGAATTGTGGCGTAATAATCTACAGTAAGGCAATACAGAACAACACAGAAACAAACTTCAACTGTTGACCTATTTTTGGTAGTTCACCATTGCTGACGGAAGTTTAAATAAATCCCGAGGAGTAACTTGTTATGGGGATGCCAAAATAGAAAGCTCTAGAGGAGGCAGGGAAGTGAGTGACTGCTTTTATGTCTGTCATAGTTTTTAGCATCCAAATAAAAATTCTGTGTTTCATCCACCAAAGACATATTTTGCAATAAAACCAACAGATTAAAACAGATCAGGAAAGTTTCCGTTGGTATTCCTGGTAGTCATTGAAGAACTGTTTGTAGGCAAGAACTTGCTGCTTATCATGCCTTTGATTTCTACTATATCAACTTCAAAGTTCATATTAAAACCAAGAATTAGGAAAAAGTTCCCAAAGTCATTCTGTCCTCTAAGTTGTTCACTATATAAAGGATGAAGATGGTGGTTGTGCATTTGGGTAAGTGTATGTTGCTGAGGTTATGTAGAATGGTCTATAAATGTGTCACAGTATTTTCTTGCTAGTAAGACGGTGTGTTGAAAGGGAATGCCTCTGTGGCATGATCTGTGCTTTTTCTACCTTGGGCCGTGATGCAATCACAGTGTTTAAAATTGAAGCTTCTGTTTAGATTGTCTTTGCTTTTGCTTTCTGGTGATCTTTTTAAATAAAGCGCTGCTTTTATTTTTTTTTTTTTTTTCCTATCTGCTCTTGGTGCAGCCACAGCAGAAGGCTTCACATTTTTTGATTGTAATATGATGTATTAGGTAGAGACTGAATGGATAAAGGAGAGAGCAACTGATGCATATTGGGTACAAGTGTTTGTTGCTGACGTGTTCTGGCTGTTGGCATGTCAGGTTCAATTCATGAAGGGCTGCATCTGTGCCACTTTTATTTATGTGTAAATAAATTCTTTGCTCTGCTGGAAATCCCAGGGAATCTGTTACCAAAGCAAATACCACATTCTTAGAAATCAAAGACTGGAGGCAAAAATGGGAAGATGCAATCTTCTTGCATGTAATTTATATGCCTGACAAATAGATGTCTTGCTAACAAATTAGAAATCAAATTAATATTATGGATATAAAGCTTTATCGTAGAAAACAAGGTAGTGCAGTAAAATGTCATGGGTTTTTTGAAATAAGTATGCTTTTTTAATAGTTGAACATTTGGTGGTAAGAAGAAACCCCTTCCCTCCCTCCTCTGACTGGTTAGAGTAACTTCTGACAAAAAGCCAATGTTAATGTGCATTTCCGTTACAAAGCATTTGCCAAGCAAGATTTCTAGCAACTACTGCAGAGAACTCACAGATGTGCTCCACACTGTGAGCAAAGGAATTGCCTTTTATTTGAGTCAGTCTTGTCACTGTCTACCATGATTTATGCTTTGTCATTTTAAATCCAAAAAACCTTGTTTCCAAAAAATCTTCAAAATGTGGATCAGCTGTATAAGGATACTTGGAGAAACTACTTTGCTGTTACCACATGCTAAGGATGTGATTGTTGCTTATCTGATTTCTCTGCTCTGAAGATTATGCCTGGACCCTGCCTGCTGCTGTTTGACGTGTGGAGGACAGGAGGGTTAGTCCCTCTCTTCTACAGAAAAAGGAGTTCTTTTGAGATTCCCCCCCACCTTGTAGTCCACAGACTATGCATGTATGAACTGTATGTGACACCACCCCAGTTGTCAGAGGAGTTGTCCTCAGCTGTTCTGCTTTCCAAGAAGAAATCTAAAATACCTGTCCACCTTAGTAATTTTTTTAAAGCCTTCTGCAAATAATGCACTCTCTTTAAGAGTAAAAATGGACTAAGATCTCCTATATGAACAGATCTGGCTAAAAATCTCTGAGAACCTGAGTACTTTGCCTGTTCTGGGAACCTGAAGGAAAGGGTGGAAGTTGGCATGAGTCTTTACTCTCTTATCTTTAAATTTATGTTACTCTCAAGATACAATGCTGCATGACATAATGGAATAATACATGAGGAATAGAATTTTCACCAAAGAGTCTGTTTATTTAAGTTTGTAATTAAAAAAAAAAACCCAAACAAACAAACTTGGATACTTTCTGGTCTTCTCTAACTATTTTGGAAGTGTTTTAAGTGTTGCAAATCATTGCCATGTAAACAGAAATAAAATCTTCATTCTTGTAACACTGAAGTTTTGTCTAGAGAGCCATTATGTAATAAAGAACATAATTGAATCCGCTGTCTTTATATGGCAGGTACTGCCATAACTATGGGATATGAATATGTTGGTGACTTTGTTACATTGAGTGAAATGAGTAATTTATCAAACATAACTCATCTGTCAAATTATTTCTATAATAGTTTTGGTTCTTTGAGGAGTTTTTGGTGTGCATGATATATTTTGAGTTCTGAATGAATTTGGACATGAAGTGTGGTTTACGCACTGTTTGTAGATTAACGGATACATTTCACGGTATCAGCTTCCCCTCTTTGTTCTTCACCTCCTGCCATTAGAAGCAGATTTATCTTAGCAGTTACGGGAAATGAGAAAATAAGTATCCAATTATTTTAAGTTATTTTTGTATTACCATGTCTTTTAAGAAGCTATAGGAAGATTACTGAAGGATTACTGGGTTGTAGGTTTCCAATGGTTGCTGGTAATCTGTTGTGAATAGCACTCTAACAGCTTCTAGTGACTGGTGTAATTAGATGTTTCAAATTTGCGGTAGTTTCTGCAAGACTTAATGCCAGTTAGTCTTTTTTAATCTCACTGTATGCTATGCCACTGAAACATCCACTTTTTAAAAGCAGACATTGTGATGTTACTATACTGTTTTTATTATATATGCTATTATTACTGCAACTTGAAATTGCAGGTCCTAGAGCTATGTTTCATACTTCTCTCAAAACTCTTGTAAACACTCCTCCCTTTATATAGGGAGGCCACCTGGCCAAGAATATTAAGATACTTTTTATTTCCAAATTTACTAGTGAATTTAAATACATCTGTTAATGATGAGTTTTCTAGAGTTTAAGAACTCCTTAAGATTGGTATTGTGGAATTAATAGATCTGCTAAAATTTAAGTACATTTTTAAATGTAGACAACTTACCTGGATAACTTGTGAATTTGAATTTACGTTTTTTCCTCTTTTGAGTCTTGCGAATATTGTTCTGTGTCATGGTCATCTTATTGGCCTGATTGCTGTCTTGTCTTTGACAAGTAAATTCTTGCTTTCTCTTAGCTGTTTCTACATTTACATGTTAACATGGGAAAACCTTCTCTTTCCCTTTTACTCAAATGTATTCAAATTGCTTCCTGAAGGCTGGAAGAAAGCAACAAAATGTTGCTTTTTGTAGAGTAACAGTGTTGGAATATTTACGGGCAGGGCAACTCAGAAAGGATAATGGAGATAGGGTGAAGTCAGGTGTATCTGACATCATAAAAAAAATAGTTTCTTGGTCTCCCTCTCTCCCTGAGGTTTGTTACTATATAAATAAATAAAATTCCTCTTTTCCAACCTTCTGTGCTACTTAAGATGCTGACTAAGCTGTTTCAGCACTTTGATCTCCTGCCATGATCTGGCCCTAGCTGTACTTTAATCCTCTTCAAAAGTATTTCTCACAGCAGTGAATTTGGCCCTAAGGAAATGAGTATGCAGATTGTTGTTGGTTTTTTTTTCTTTCTCCATTTAAGACTACCTAGATGTCTGCCTTTATTGAACAAATAAGTTAGTGAATTATTCCCTGAGGATTTAGTTTTTAAGCCACTAACAACAGAATCGACTCGGTAACCTTAAACAAACCACTAGAAATGAGTGCAATGCTTCCTGGCAGAGGAAATAATTTAGAAGTTACATTTTTGGGACTGGTACTGTTGGAAGCAAACCTGATGTATTTTATGTGAAGTACAGCTTTTTGGGAAGACTTGAACTGTGTACATGGTAATAGATATATCTACCATGTTTCAGTGCAGTTCAGACAGGGTATCCTGTCTGGCTTCCAGCTCTCTTGCCCAAAAGGCAGGGAGTTTGATTGGTTGTGTTCTGTCTGCCAGCCCTCTGTTTTGGAGACCCTGGTATGGCCATGTCTGCACAAGATACTGCTGAAATTTGTTTGCCTTGTCTGAGTCACTTTTACTCAATGAGAAGATTTATTACCGAGGAGACTCTACTCTCCTTTCCGCACTCTACAGTGTAAATAAAGGTGCTGTTGTAGGTGTTTAGAGACTCTAGAAAAACTGAGCTAGATGATACTCATTAAGAAACTTGACTTTCTTCTAGTCATTAAACTTTCAGTGCTATTTCCATAAAGATATCTCCATAAAGATATTTTTATTTCTGTAAATAGATTTTTCTGTGCATGGGAAATACCAATTCAAACTAACATGTAGTGCATATCAACAAAATCTGAATGCTTCTGTTGTAACCCCTTGTGATCCAAATATGTTGAAATATTGTCAAGAAATGTGAAGTGAAACAGTATCAAGGCTTTGTGCGTGAATTTAGTTGTTTTTTTTTTTTTTTTCCAGAGAGGAAATTGTCATCATTACCTTCACCGTACAGGAGAGTTAGACACAGATGAATAGAATTCAGATTTTCTGAAATTCAATCTTATCCTCTTTTCAGCAGGACAGGACACAACTTCTTTATGTCGTTATACTTTTGTTATTTATAAAGATCCATGACAGTGACCAGACTGTATGTGACAATTTGTAGGTGGCCACCATGACAATTTAAGCCCCAAAACAAGTAACTTGTAGTGAAATGGAATACAAATTTAGTGTTAGCTATGCTGAGTTAACAGTCTGGATTGACCTGGTCTAATTGTCAAGTAACTTAGCAGCTTTCATCCTGCTTTCATAGAGGACCATCTAGCAAAGACTACCGTGAATTAGACTCTGCATATATACTCTTAAAGAAGATGCCATACTTGTAATTTTGCATAGCTTATTCTGCTGCATTTTATTACCCTGTGTAAATATTTTTTTCATTGCATTGCTACCTTCAAAGCTGTTAATCAAGTCTGATTTGGATTAAATCTCTCTTCTTTTGTTTGACAGATGATGTCACTAATATTGCTCAGAAATCCCTCCTTGCTGATGAGAAAGAGAACGTGCCAACAGGATTAGGAGTTGTGGTGTGGAAAGTTCCAGTACAAACACCTAGTGACTTAGCTACTGGTGCTGCTCAGTCAGTCTTCACCTCTTTAAGTTAAAACTGAACACAACTGCCTCAGAAACCTGTGGACAAGAGAAAGGTACTGTGTGTTGCCAGCATGTTGGTTGGGTAAGAAGAGAATAAATCTACAATACAGATATGATGTTATCAATTTATTAGAGACACTATAATTTCAAGCTTTAAGTTTGATTTTTTTTTTTTTTTTTTGTACTGAGATAGGCTTTAAACCCAACCAGATTTTGTAGGTGGTAAAATAAACCAAATCTGTACTGACTTTTTGTCTTTGCTTGAATATGGTTTTCTTTACATAGAGACTTGCTGTGTTCAGTGAATAAATCTCTTGATGATGTGAACATTTTCTTACTCATAATTTTATTTATTAATTTTGGAAGACATTCACCCCCGCCACCCATGGTATCTAAAACGTGCAGTACAGAATCATACAATCATAGAAAACCAGGTTGGAAGGGACGTCAAGGATCATCTAGTCCAAACTTTCTTGGGAAAAACACAGTCTAGATAAGATGGCCCAGCACCCTGTCCAGCTGAATCTTCAGTCGCCAATGTTGCAGACTCCACTTCTTCTCTGGGGAAGTTATTGCAATGGCTGATTATTGTTCTTGTGAAAAATTTTCCTCTAGTGTCTAATCAGAATCTACCCACGAGTAACTTGTACCCATTACCCCTCATATTCTCCATATGACTCCCTGTAAAAATGGAGTCTCCAGTGTCTCCATCCTCTTTGTTGCCACCCTTTAAATGCTGCCACCCTTTAAATGCTGCCACCCTTTAAATGTTGCCACCCTTTAAATACTGCCACATGGTGATAAGGTCTCCCCTAAGCCTTCTTTTCTCAAGGCTGAACAAGCCCAGTTCTCTCAGCCTTTCCTCATACGGATGGTTTCCCAGTCCTTTGATCATCTTTGTGGCCCTTCCCTGCACCCTCTCCAGCCTGTCCACAGCTTTTTTTTGTATAGCGGGGACCAAAAGTGAACACAGTATTCCAGGTGTGGCCTGACAAGCGCTGAGGAGAGTGTGATGACTTCTTTATCTCTGCTGGTGATGTCTTGTTGATGCCACACAGCATCCCATTGGCTTTGTTTGCCGCTGCAGCACACTGTTCACTGATATTGAGCTGCTTGTACACCAGGACCCCCAGGTCCCTTTCCACAGAGCTGTTCCGCAGCCGGGTAGATCCCGGTCTGTGCCGCACTCATGGATTATGTTTTCCCAGTTGCAAGACCTTACACTTGTCCCTCTTGAACTCCGTAAGGTTCTTCCAACCTATCCAGGTTTTCCTGCAGGATGACTCTCCCTTCTGTAGTGTCCACTTCCCCACTCAGTTTGGTACCATCAGCAAGCTTCATCAGGATACACTTGATCCAGATCACTTATGAAGATACTAAACAGCATTTGGCCTAATATCGATCCCTGGGGGGACCCCACTCGTGACAGGTTGCTGGTTTGAAAAGGAGCTATCTACCACCACCCTCTGGGTGTGGCCTGTCAGCCAGTTCACCACCCACTGTGGAGACCACTTGACAAGACTATAATGCATCAGTTTCTCTAGGAGGAGTCTGTGGGAAACCATATCAAAAGACTTGGAGACATCCAGGTAGACAATGTCCACTGCTTACCTCACATCAACCGAGCAGGTTACTTTGCTGTAGAAGGCGATCAGGTTTGTCAAGCACGATTTGCCCTTGGTGAACTTGTGCTGGCTTTTCCCAGTCACGTGCTTCATTTGACATGTGATTGCCCCCAGGAGGATTTGTTCCACAATGTTCCCAGGGACCGGAGTAATGGTCCTGTAATTTCTTGGGTCCTCCTTTGAGCCCTTCTTGTAGATGGGAGGGACATTAACCTTCTTACAGTCTTCTGGGAGATCCCTCTATTTCCACAGTTTCCCAAAGATTATGGAGAGTGGTCTTGCAATGATATCAGCCCACTCTCCTAATGCCCTTGCGTGGATATTGTCAGGACCCATCAATTTGTAGAGGGTTGAGCTCCTGTAACAGTTAGTGTTCCAACTCTTCCTTCACTGATGGTGGGTCTGTGTTTGCATTGACCTGGATTTTTGTTCCCAAGGCCTGGGGCCCAACACTGCTGGTAAAGACAGAGGTGAAGAAAGTGTTGAGAACCTCTGCCTTTTCAGCATTGTTGGCGACTAATTCACCTCTCGTTTGACAGTGGGCCAGTATTTCCCTTCTGTTTCTGCTTGTTGTTTATGTACCTGAAGAACTCTTTCTTGTAGTTTTTGATGTCTCTGGCCAATTTGAATTCAACCAGAGCTTTTGCTTTTCTAACTGCATCTCTGCGTGCCCTGGCATTGCTCTTGTAGTTCTCAACGGGTATTTGTCTGCTTTTCCATCTCTGGTACACTTTTCTTTTAGTTTTGAGCAGACTCAGAAACTCCCAGTTAAGCCAAGGAGGTCTCTTGCTCTGCATTCTTCCATTATTTTTAAAGGGGATGAACTGTCGTTGTGCTTCCAGGAAAGCATTCTTGAAAAAAACCCCACTACTTGCTAGCTTCTTTGTCCTTCATGGAACCTTCCTGTGGAATCCCTCTCAACTGAGCTCTGAGTGAGCTGAAGTTTGCTCTTCAAAAATCTAAAACCTTTGTCTTGGTACTAACCTTCCATGTGCGCATCAGGATCTCAAACTCCACAATATTGTGATTACTGCAGCCAAGGCTCTTGCTAACCAAGATACTACAAAGCAGGTTTTCTTGGTTCATGAGTAGCAAGTCCAGCAGTGCCTCATTACTGATTGGCACATCTAACATTTGAATAGGGGAAGCAGTCCTCTACGCATTCCAGGAACTTGGTGAATGACATGTGAGCTGCTGAATTCCTCCAACAAAGTTCTGGGCAGTTGAAGTCACCCATAAGAACCAGGTTCTGTTGACCTGAAGCTTGCTGAAGTGACCCAATGACTGTTGCTCCATGTCTTATGTTTATCATATGCTTAGCTAACTTAACCACTGTCTTACTTCAGCTATACCTATCACCATTAATAAAGATGGGGCTTTAATTGCTTTTGTCTCAGTTGGTTACTAAGCTCCTTTGACAGACTTTCCTAACCTTCTGTTGACTTGAATGTGTTTATAGCATGCACAAGTCTGGGTATTCAGAAGGCAGCTGTATATACTATGCATAAAAACCCACCGCAATATTTTGGTTCCTTCAAGGACCGTCTACTATATGGGTAAAAGTAACAGTTTCCTCCCGTTGGAGAAGTATGGTAAGGACAAGATTTTGACCATGTAATTCCTGGCTTTTTCATCTTGTGGTAGTCCTGCAGTGGAACTGCAGTGATGATGCAGTTACTAGGTTTAGAAATATTAGGAGAACTCTATGTAATTGTCCTTACTGCAGCAAAATGCCATTGGCCCCTAGAAATATTATTTTTATGTAGAAAGATGTTGCCAATATAATCGAGGTTTGTCAGAAAACTGTAATGCAGAGAGAAACGGAGAGCAGCAGTAACCCAGGAAATACCCTTTCCCGGGGGATTTTTTGCAGTTTACATATTGAAATTGTTGCCTCTGCTGCTCACGAATGTTGCTGTTATATTTGGTGTAGTGCATAGTGGACATTTACTTTTCATTTCTGAATGGAAGGGTAAAGTGTGACCCTAAGTAAGGTAAGTGCTATGGGAAATGACAGCTGTTGAGTGTATGATCGTTACTGGAAAATTCATGAAGAAGAAAAGAGTAAAGTAAAAAACGTAGAGTTTAGAACACGGCTTAGGGCCTGTCTGGGTAGTACTTGCTTGTCTTCTGTGACACTCAAATACATCTAATAGTTCATTAGTATCTTTGACTTTAATGATTAAGAAAATGTCATTGTAGTGTAGTCATTACAAAGCAACACAGAAAGAGTGAAAAAATGTCTAAAATAATCTGGTGTTCATTAATGTAATTAACTTGTACTACAGAGAATAATTATGGTAACTAAATTTGTTTTGAAGGCAATAGATAAACTAATGTGACCCTAAATTCTCTTTTCCGTAATTGGGAGGGCAGTTCAAAATTTACTGTTGCCTGGGTAAATGCATGCGGAGCTTGCATCATAGGTGTATCTAAAAAAATTGTCTTCATATCTACTTAATAATGACAGGAAGTAGATGATGCTGGTTTTGAACAGAATTAAAATGCTGAACTCAAAAAACCAGCTATTGAGTATTCTGTCTTGGCTTTCGGTTAAAGTGAGTGTGTTTTGATTTTTAAATCTCAAAGGAATGCCTTGAAAGATTCCCCTCTCCCCATCCCATTGCCCTTTAGTCTGTCCTGTTCCTGTACATCAAAACAGTTGAACATAGATTAAGAAATTGATTTAGACAATATTTTATTTAGCTGACTGCACAATGAAAATGAATTACTCAAATAAAGAGAGAGTCTTTGGCAGATAGTGTATTTTGGTAAGTGATTTTGTCATATGCAAATTATCTATAAGGAGACTTCGTATTACCTGGAACTAGCTTATGAAAATTTGAGCAGAGGGATTTCATCCTCTGGATTGCTTGTGCACATTTGCCCAATGCTACAGGAAAAAATCTCCCTTTCTGGTCCCTATTTTTCTTGTTTGATTAGTCATAATTTTTGGGTATCAATGTCTTATTTATTTGGCTAGACTGTTTCTGGTATCTCCAAACTATTTTCTCAGAACAGCAGCATAAACACAAATATTCGTGCAGGAATGGTGCTGTTACGTCGTGCAGCTGTATGTGGGCACTTTGCTTTAGAGAAAGACTGTCTGCTTCTGTGAAAGATTAGGACTGATGCAATGTGTATAGGCTCAGGCGCATTTTTTAAAATGGCCCTTTCTTTGTTTTGCTGACTGATTGTGAAATCTGCTAAAATTGATAGTTTTCCTCTCTCTTTAAGTTGATGTAAATTAAATTTAGATAAACTTTGGTATTACTTTCATATTTCTGTTTTTTTTTCCTTAACATCCGTTCAACAATCCATCTGTGCTGACTAATCCTCTGTACAGATATTACTTAGGGTCTCTGCCATGTGATTACAGATCCATTATTCTTCAGACACAGAAAAGAAGAACTATAACATGCTTATGTCTGAATAGTTTCTCTTACTTGCAAATATAACAAGGTAGTACATATGGGTAGCCGGTGGCTGTCCAGCTGCTGGCAGAATTCCCACACGCATTTTACTATTAGATAAGTCCGTGGCTGGTAATGGTCGTGTTGAGATAAGATGGGTAATGTTTCACTTAGTCATGTAAAAGTACTTGTCTGTGTGTTGAATGTTTGCAAACGGTGTTAAAAGGAAAACTAAGCAAACTTTTCTGACATATATGAGAGAGATATATTCTGATATATATGAGATATATGGTGTCTCATATATATATGACCTGCTGTCTGATATTAAGCCTAACAGATCTTCAGCCTGTTATGAAGCTCCTTGTGTAATACATAAGTATGAATGGAAAAAGAAGGTATGAAGCTTAAGAAACCTATAGCCTACACGGTATTCATTCAATAAATAGTAGTGAGAGACCATGAAGTTGGCAGTTTTAACAATTCTTTAGGATATACTGTCCTTGTAATACATCGTGCTTTTTCTTGATAAATAGGCTCTCTGGTGGTTACGGTTGTCTGTTCTAGCTTTTTTATTTTTCCTCAGCTCTTCCATTCAATTAGTTTGTAACTTCAATAGCTCTGAATGATGTGTTATGAATATTCAATAGCTTTGATAATATGATTTGATTATGGCGATATATGTGGGGCTATGTTTCACGCATAGCGTTGTATGAAGTGTTGATTTCCAGGAGAATAGTTTTGAAGGGCGCACATTGTCTCAACACCTGCAACTTACCTTTTCTGAAGGAAACCCATCATGTGCACATGCACATGCACACATACTATACTTATACATATTTATGTTCAGTATATTTATTTATATATATTTATGTTCAGAATCTTTGTATTACAAGTAGTCTTAAGCAAAAACATATTTTAAAATATGCCTTCATGTGTTTCCATCTTATAATCAGATTGGACAATAAGAATCAATTGCAGGTTGTTGCTCAGTAGCTCAGCACTGCAGTTCTGCAGTCAAGTGGTGCAGAGTGGTCTAGGGTGACATAATGTATTATTTTGAGGAAACTGCTTTCTATCATACTTTAGTTGAATTAATGGAAACCTTTCTGCTTCTTTTCTGCCTTGGGTAATCTTTTTGCACATCCTGTATTTTCCATAAAATTTGGAATCAATAGGCCTGAAAAATGTTACATACTGAAACAATTCCATCTCCTAGCCAAGTTCACTTTTTATTTGGTGTGGACTGTGTTCTATGTTTGTGTCAAAAACTAAACTTTAACACAAACTAGAAAGTCTACCTCAAGTTTGTTTGAAAGGTTACTTCAGATATGAACATATTTAGTAGAATCTTATTTATTAACATTTCCTATTCAAAAATGTATTACTAGCTCTTGTGTGTGTTGATTATAGAAGGAAATGGAAATGAGGAAAGCAAAATGTAAGGAAGAATGAATGTCTCACAGGACCATATGTGTGAGTATAGAAACTGAATTAAATAAAGCAGAGCATCAGCTCAGCAGCACTAGTTAGCAAATACAGCCCACCACGATGAAGAAAAAAACCCTTTCCAGTGAATACACTCTTCTGGGTCTGGATGGAGCTGAGTAGCATAAATATACTTCATGACAACCCTGCTAGCCTGTGTGCTGCTGCTTGCTGTTGAAATCAAAGAAAAAGTTTAGGGGAGGGAAATAATTCTGTTTGACTTAAGTGAAAGCTTAAAATTAAGAAATACAAAGGGGAACCAGGTGAGGGAATATATTGGGATGTAAATGACAAGTGTCCAATCTGTAGCAGAGGTGTTTCTGTTGCTTCATTGAGGAGCTTGCATTTCTGTATTGAGGAAATGTGTTATTACATTCTGGTTGTTTTGGACAAGAGGTGGAAAGGGATGCGAAAGAATTACAGTATTTTACTGTGCTTCTGAGACTTTAACCTGATACTGTTTTGCCTTTGGGATTGGTTGCACTTAATACTGTTTGTTCAACGGTGGCAGTTTGATATTTCTGTGCTTTTCAGGAAACTGTGGAAAGCTGACTTCCCGTCTTTCTCAAGTAGAAGAACTTGTGTTAAACTGCTTGCAAGAGTGCAGTTGTAATAATTTCCTGCACAAGCTTAATTTTATATTTTCACTGCCTTACATTTAGTGATCTATATAGGAATGATTTTTTTAAAGTTGATAAAAGTCAATGAAAGAGGGGAGCAGGGAAAAGGGGTTATACTGCTGGTGGAGAGCAGTTTCCAGGTGTGCTGGATGTTTTTACAACCCGTGAAAAAAGAGGAATTTGGTAGTAAAAAGGAGGTGGAGAGTATTTGGACATTTCAATTAACTACCAACAATCAATCTAAGATTTAAAAGGGGACCCTTTAGTCAGTGAGTGAGAAGAAACTCATTACCTAGCTATTTACTGGTGAAGACCTGCATATCTCAAAGGAAACATCTAGTAATTTCCTATCCTTAATCCCTTACAACATTTGTAAAGTGTTAGTGAAGATCCTTATGATTTGATGTTTCCAGATTTCTACTGGTAAAAAAATAATAAATGGTATATTTTTGTAGCATAGCCATTTGAATTGATATTCCCTGGGAGGGGAAAGAACATGGTCACACTTAAGAGCTCTTGGTTTTCATGTTGTTCACTGAAACAGGCAGCATTTCAGCATTTTCCCTTTCCTGTACAAGGACAGTGTATGCAGGTAACAACTAAGTCTTGATTTGTGTGTAACTTTCAGCTTCCATCTCACCTTTATTTTTTCTTTCTTCTTCCTTTCCTTTCTTCTGTCTTTAAGAACTGGTGGTTGTGAAGAAAGAGCAGGCAAACAGCAGATGGGACTCTTATTTAGGCTAGTGATAAGAAGTGGGCTACATCACTGAGAAGATTAGCTCTGTTTCTTCCTTTATTAGAGCTTTCTTAAGCAGGCTCCATTCTAGTAGTCCATTCTCTAGGGTATATGCCTTCCACCCCCCCCCCCCCCCCCCCGCCTCTTGTTTTGGAAACAGCTAGCTAAAGTTTTGCTAGCTTTGCTATTTAAGAGGTGAAAAATTGCAGTGTTACTGCCATAGCTATGCTGACCTTAGCCTTTACAGCAAAATCTTGTTCAGAGATTCACCTAAAGTTTAGGAAGACGATGTGTGATGTGGAAAGAAGAGTTCTTTTGGCAATACCTGTTTCTATGTTTTTCCAGAGTCTTCATTAAGAGTATGTATGTGTGTGTGCCTGTAAAGTCACTGCAAGTACTCTAACTTTTGAGGCTTCCCTCTGCCACCTCTTTTAGGGGATGAGGTGGGGAGAGGAGTAGAACTGAATATGAAGATCAATTCATAGCAGAAATTATATGAATGTATTTTTACACAACTAGACGCAAAGTTAGGATTGTATTTACATGATAATGCAACTTGAATAAAGATTTTTTTGTCAATGGTCAAAGATGATTTACAGAATCATTTACAGCTTGCAGAGAACAGCCTTCTTTGCAGGCACCATGGGGAGAAGGAGGTTGTGTTCATAAGGGATGAAGAGTAAGCATCTGTCATTCAACCACAGGGACTCCTGTAAGCTGTAGGTGAAATGTCTTGGCCTCAACTTTATGTAAAACAGTTTACTGTCTTCGTGGTCTGCTCTCTGAATCAGTATATTGAAATGAAAACTTGATTTCCCAAAGAAGGAAAAATATTATATAGGTAAAAGAGATAAGGATATTTTTTTTCAGAGTGAACAATAAATTATTTTTTAATTTTCCTAAATGACCAAAACAGCCTGACTATAACAGTGTTCAGCAGTTTGAGATACACTGCTAGCAATGCTGTGCTCCCCATCAGTTGGATACACCCATAAGTTGCTTACTCAAAAGCTCAAAATTGCCTATACAAGGAATCTACATTCTGTGGCTAACCATCCTTTCAAATTTAGGAAGTTTTATTTCCATATGTATTTTTGTGTTTTGATTAATTTATGAGCTTCAAAATACAGCAGTCAGTCTTAGAATCCAGAGTGGCTTATCACAGAGTAATTCTGGAGTTTTGAATTTATTTATATCTAATTGCATGTTTCTTTTTAAGCTGAATGGTGGCTGAATATGTCTTTGTTTTTTAACATTCTGAGGGATGCTATTCTTAAAATTACGATTTTGATACATGTATCTGGATAAAAGTATTTTCTGCAAGTCTTCATGGCTGCCACATTCAAGTCTAAGCATCTTTAGAAAGCACATTCATTCTTCTGATGGCTTTGGCCAACAACTTTTCCAACATGCCTGGCATGGCTTGAATCAAATTTGCTGGCAGTTACCAGAAGGGTATTTTATTGTTAGTCTTCTCATGATGATAAAGCGTTTTCAGTTTGTGGATATTGGAGGATGGTTTCACAAAGAAAGTCTTTCATTCACAAAGTTTCTCCTCTGTGCTTTTCTTGTGCTTTGTCATGCTTGTCTCTGTCCTGTTTATGCCAAGAAACAAATGAAGGTTTGTCTCCAGGCTCTTGCTGTGTTAGTATCTAGCTGTGCATTTTACTGGCTATAGTTTTACGCTGTGTCACTGCTCCCTTTTGACATTTAGAGTTGAGAGAGGAAAGAAGTTATTGTCTGCCTGAATATCCCAGGTGATGGGATAAAGTCACCAGAGTGACTTAAACTCTGTTCACTCCAATGAACATTCACTCGAGTATCAATACCTGAAATGCCAACATTAGCTGGCTGATGATCAGAGCACTGCTATGAGAAAGTTAACAGATCTTGTGAGGGAATTGAAGTTTTATGGGACACTAAATTTAATGATTGCTGCCAACGAACAATTGCAAATTCTTGCTAGGTTCTCATAAGCCTAAATTCTTGTAATCCCTATTCAGTCTCTCTTATTTTAATATCTTTCTGAAGTAGGAAAGTGTAATACCTGTTTTACTGAAAGATTAAGTGTTCAGGAACCATAGGTGGAATCGAAATCCATCAAGCCTTAGCCTGTGTTTTACCCATTAAAGAAAAAAAAAATTATCATCATCATCCAATTAGATATAAAATTAGATTTTGATGTGGGCTGTTTTATTTCAAGAACATCGAAGTTGAGCAGGAGTCCTTGATAAAGCAATCAAACACAAGTTTGAGGTCCTAAATTCCTGAGCACAGGTAGATACTTTTTGGGGATCCTGTGACTTCCAAGTTTAAGCAACAGTGCTGCTAGCTCTGTAGCGTATATATTTGTTTTGATCTCAGGAACCAAGGAACTTGGCTTTAAAAGGAGAGCATGATGGCATCTTTGGAAAAAATGAAGCATATCAGTCTTCCTGTATTACTGGAATAGGCCAACATATTCCTTTTGGCTAAGGGTCCTGATTTTAATGAGAAGATTTGTCAAAGTTGAGCTGCTCCTTGGTAGGTGAGTAGGTTTTGTCATTAACTTGCTCAGTGCTACAACTTTATTGTGCTGACTGATACGCTCATGCTGCACTGCACATAGCCCTGTAGTTCTTCTGTGATGGAGCACTAAGGTGGGAATATGGCCTGGCTGGCAGAATATGAGATACCTTGCAGGTTTAATGAAGGTGATTAATTGCACACAATAAGTATTGAGATCAGAGACAGTGGAATCAAATCATGCCCCCTCTGCTTCGCTGTTCAGCTGGTAACTAGATCACATCCAGATATGCCTTTTCTCTTCCTTACACCTACTTGACCTCTCAAGTCTGTCCTATTGATTTACAAAATAATAAAGTAAATATTCAACATTCAGTAAAGTGTTAGACTACCTCAGTTTTTCTCCTGCTGATGTTCCACCTCTGTCTTGAGTCATCAAATTGGGAATCTGAACCTCTCTCCCCCAGCCTGTTAGTTGTCTTGCGCATTTTCTACATGCCTGTCATCCCTGAATTTTTAATTTTTCCAGTTTCAGGTTTTAACTATTGTAGCCTTTTAAAATAAAAATAATAATAATGATGGTTTAAAAAAAAAAAATTCCAAAGGAACCTTCCTGCAAAAGTCAGGTAGATAACTAAACAAAAGTTGTCCAGTATAATCCAAAAGCCTAAATTTGGCAGGATGATTAGTCTGTGGGGTGCCAATGACAGTAAATAAATACATTAGAATCTGTCTCTGTATTTGCCATTTCTCTAGCCTGAAGTGGGAAATGCTACAACTTGCCCTTTCTTCCTGCTCCTGTTTCTGCTTTTAAATACTATGCTTTAATGGGAGTGCTGCTGCTCAGTGGCAGCCCAGGGACCTCCCTGCATCACATCCAGGGTACAATGAGAAGGGCAGGAGGCTGGACATACATGTGCTAGACAGCAGGCGTCTTGTCAGGTCTCCTGTGTGTGCTCAAAAGAAAGGAATTGGCACAGAGATCAGAGGAACAGCTCTGCCTCTCTGGGGTTGCAGTTAACCCAGCACCCTAAAGGGCTCTAACTTTGTAACAGAGCTGAGTTTGGAAGGTTGTGGAGGAAGGGCTTTCTTTTATTATTTTACTTGCATTTGAACTTTGCATTTTTGTGCTAATGTCTTTTTTTTATTTTATTTGTGTCACAGGACTGCTGTTAGTAGCAGTTTGTCTTTTAACATGGATAGTAGGGTGATTTTAATGATTAATCACAAAGGCAGTGCTGCAAGCGCAATTGGGTAAATATTGATAAAGAATGATAATTCATTGAAGCCAATGAATAACTATTATTTAAATAAAGGCTCATAACTTCTTGAGAAGAGATTCAAATCAAGGTTTCGATAACTCCAGGTATATTAAAGAATGCAGTGCAGAAAGTGCATACGCGTAGGGTCTTGAAGGGGCCAGCTGAGCCAGAGGAGGTATGTGGCAACAGCAGTTTGGAGGAGATCTGGCTCACGTCCTCTCCTAGGGTGGCTGTAGTGGAGTCTATGCTTTCCACCACTTTTCTGCATGAAGACTATGTAATTGTATTTTAAGGCAGCTGTACTGCTCACACCATTATGTACTGCCCATCCCATAATGTAAATTTGTTATTTTGACTGTTCTCTGCTGTGCCAGTAGCTTTGACCTGAGCAGCTGTAGCAATTTTAAGAGATGATCAATTTCAGGATATTAGACAGGGATCTCTGAGGTTAGTATTTTTGCACCCAAATGATTGCATTTCTGTTGTTGCTTGGCAGTGGAATGGCAGTGACAATTGTCTGTAGTCACAGTAAATAGTCCATCTGAAGTTACATTTTTGAACTGGTCCTTCAGTTGCCCTCCAAAATGATCTATAAAATCAGAGACCTATTGTTCCTTTAAATCCTTTTCTATCATGTAACTATTCTGTCGTTCCTGTTCTAAATGGTTTGCAAGGATTATTGAAGATAACCGTCCCTTTTGTAAATAGCTTTAACAGATTTTTTTTTTTAAATGTATACATAATAACTTCAAATTAATTTTGATGACTAAATGCATTTGTAATTCCTTCCCTTCACTCTGCCTTGTCCTCTTCAGCTCAAACTTTCTCTTTTACTGCATATTAATTCGTGATAATTTCTTGTAAATTAAGAGCTAGGTTTTTTTGGGTGGGCTGCTTATGTCCTTTGACTAGATTCAGGCTGTTAATGTACTGGATGCTATCCAATGGCCTGCAGTAGTACCAATTAAAAATAGTTATTCAGTGTTATATGGTTGTCTGTAGTAGGTACGCGTATGTTTGACGGTGTGTATAGGGTTTAAGTGAGATTGATATACTTTGATTGTTTTTTTTTTTTTTTTGGTGGTATGCAGTGTCTTGTGAACATATTTTAGTTGCATGTGTTTTAACAGATGCATACGTGACCCAGGCAACCAATTAACTGAGGTGAAAATTAATACATTGGTGAAATTCTTTCTGAAACTTGCCAAACTCTCGTTCTGTAAACTGCTCTGTGAGGACCTGGAAGGCAGTGATTTGTGACGGGATATTAAAATGTGGGTACTGATTCCTGGGGACAATGGGAATTTTCTGAAAGACTGTGGAGATACAGAATCTCAGCAGATCACCTTTCCTGAGGTGCCATTGAAAAAATAATGGAAACAACTACTATCCTTGGCAGAAGAGCCAGCTGACTTACAAATACTATGCTGATCTGCAGGGTATCACCTGCTATGGAACCTTCTGAGTGAGGTGTCATAAAAGCATAACTAATGCTATGCTGGAATCTCTACAAAACAAAGAAGTTACTTCTGTTCAACTGCACTAAACAGGATTATGTTACTATGAGCTCTTTCTGCAAAACAACAGTTAAAAATACATGATGATTGCTTTCCATACGATTTGAACCTATAGGTATATTGTTATTAAAGCAAGAAAGGCTCAGGACTGTAGGCTGTGATTCTGCAAAAATGAATGTGGAGCTGTTAGTTAACAATAAAGATGTTTTTGTTTTTATCAACAAAAAAAATTGGAAGTGGACCTTACAAAAGTGTTCAACTGTAAGGAAACTGCATTTCCCTAAGTGGGATAGGATTTAAAATAACCTTCAAAAGCTCTGCCATTATAGAAGTAGATCTATCTCTGTAGGTAGCTAGTGAACGGGTATCTAAAATGCGACTAGTCTACACTGTACTTAGAAAATTATTCTGATAATTTGTATTTTTTTTGGCTGGGAAAAGTATTATTTTACATCCTGTAGAGATGCTTTTGCTTTTATCTGTTCAGTCAGTTTTATAACATGGAACTGAGAATTGAAGCAGGAAATGTAGGTCATCTGAACCTTGTGAGAAATGTGCCTTGGCATTGGAAGCTATGAATGTTGTCTTTCCCATACAGTCACTGGTTGATTATGACTGGTTTTTAAACTGTAACATAGGTGAACTGGCATTTACTTCTGAAGTTAACATTGTACCTGTATCTACTGCGTTTACTATTGTCAGGTGCTAGGGTAATAAAATTTATTTTAAACTTCTTGAATAATCAGAATTGTATTGTACTAAGAATGTACTTATGTGTCATGTTCACAAGCGTAATAGGGATTATGGGTAGCCCACAGCAGGCTCCCCAGTATTATAAGAGAAAGGTTGAATTAAGATAAAAAACCCCACTATTTATGTGGAGGCAAATTGTCCAGATAAAGAAACTTCTTTTTTTTTTTTTTTTTTTTCCTCCTGGACCTGTGTTTTAGCTTGGTGATTCAGCTGAGATGACTCAGTAACAACTTCACCTTCCAAAAGTCATGTGGAAGCTGAATAACATTGCTTAAGGCTGAATCAAGGCTGGAATGCTGAATTTTGGATGACACCATTTAGGAAATTTTTCTTGTTACCATGTTATTTTATCCATATTTAGAACTTGAGTTTATGGGTGTACTTACTATTCCTCTTGATTACTGTTTAATACTGTAAGACTTACTTTCTGAAGATATAACCCTTCACTTATTTTTGTGTATTCAGTATGGAATCATGTTTAGAGACCTGCATTTCTTTAAATGAGTTATTTTTCACCAGAAACTATTAAGTTCATTCTTTTCTTACTCTTTAGTAATAAAAATTCTTCAATGCTACACTTTCACATTTTTGACAGTAATTGATTTTTCTTTCATTACTGTTATGCTTTATTGCTATTTAATATCTAGAAGCATCATATAGCAATTCATGACTTAGTTCTAGGCCTTTCTTGCTGAAACCAAGGAAGAGATTGAGGTAGTGATAAAGTACATCCTTTAAATCTGTAAAGCGAATAGAAGAGAAATTGGAAGTTACCACTGGAACACTGTTCTGCTGATTGGTTTTCCAGGTACCTTAGAAATTTAACGGATTTCCCAAAACATCTAATGCAAGTGAAGTAATAATTTGTTAATCATGTTAAATATTTTGATCCCGCACATGCCAGTCCCCCTAACTGTTGAGCAGTTGATTCAAATACAATAATTTTAAGTGCCCCTATACCTATCAAGTAAAGTGAGACATTTGGTATGTTCCAGAGACTGCTGAAAAGGTGACTTGTGATTTAGAATCCATTACTCTTTCCTATCCTGTTTTTTTGTTTTGTTTTGGTTTTTTTTTGTGAAATATAAAATATATTCAAATGATCTTAAGGTTTGCAATAAGTGCATAGAACTCACAGCGCAGGAGGTGGCTGTTTTTATTCATCGAGTGATGGTGGGATGGTATTGTGGTGGCTTCATGAACTTGCCTCTCAACTGACACGTGGTGAGTTAATAAATAAGTCATTCATTGAAGCTTCTGAGTCAGTGAAGTCAAATTTTGTCAGAGTAGAATATTTTTTCCTTCTTTTTTTCTCAGTGTGTTTACAAGTTTTTAATTTTTTTTCTTTTCTTAGCCTGACCTTTGTCCAAGCAGTAAATGTACGTAGTCAACTAGAAGGGAATCTAGGCACTCACTAGTTCCAACCCTTTCATTCGGGAATCAAGACGTGTGCTCTTCTGCTGTAGCCCTTGTGTGTCTGGGCTTTGTGCCTCTCTTGAGTGTGTAGAGGGGCTTTGTGTTGCCATAGTTCCTGCTTTTGAAATAGATAGGCTGGCAGATGTACCTAGGGAAGAGAAAAATGGAAATGTTTCTGTGCCCACCAATGCAGTTGATGGGTTGTTTTGGGTTGTGGGTTGGTTTTTTGTTTGGTTGGTTTGTTTGTTTTGTTTTTTTTTTCTTAATGTCTATAAGACGAGAGGGTGATTTTCTTCAGGTTCTGGGTCTAAGCTTTTGTTTTACTGGAAGGTACAATTTTTAAGTGTTGAGTTACAGGAAAAAGGGTGAGAACAATGTTTTGAGATTCCCATTTTTTTAAATTCTAAGGAGTACTTCAAAGAGTAGTACTGAACTCTTTAATTTTATGGCTAATTTAAGTGCTAAATGTAATTTGGACAGCTTTAAATAATGCATAGCATACTTAGACTCCCACATTTTCAAAGGCAGACAACAGCATTATTCTGGTGCCTTTACCATAGATTTGTTAAAGGGTTTGAGTGATGGTGACTCTGGGGTAGAATATGAACTCTGCAGTCATTGAGAGTTTTATATGACCAGGACTTCAGAGACAGGCCATCCCTTGAAGTACATGAATGTAAGTTTAGATGTTCATATTGAACGGTCTAGTATCTTCATAATACCTTGGGAATATGATACGGTCAGGAGAGATTATTGTTACTGAACAAAATATACGTGGTAATTTCAAAACACTCCCAATTTCAAATCTTTTTTTTTGGTTCTCTGGATGTCATGTTTATCCACATGAAGCAGTTAGCTCACTTTCTCATTCTACTGATGGAGAAGCAAACATGTCTATCATTTAAATGTTCTTTATTCCAAACTGTGATTGAGGTGGGGGGTGAATGTAATGAGGTTAAAATTCGTGTAGCCACGCTAGTGAGGGATGTTTTCGGTTTCCTTAATTTAGTTAATCATCTACTGAATTAAATCATATATAATCTGACTGCATCAGGAATTTTGTTTTAGTAAGGGTTTCAGGAATAATTCCTCAATAGAATCTGAGTACCCCAGATAGCCTTTGCAACAAGGAACCATTCATTTCCCCTTACACCATTGTAAATGTTGTAGAATTATTATAGAATGGATTTGCACATCTGTGTTATTTTACGTCTTCTTTACAAATTGACCAGGGAAATAACACTAGCAACTGATTTTGAAATCAAATTTTCCAAACAGTTAAGGATTTTTGATTAAATATATTGAATTAATAGTCTTTAGTTTTACTCTTTAGCATCATAGATTTAATAGAATGAAATTCCTTTATTAAAAACGTTATTCCTCAAGTTTCTTCTACTCACTGAAGATTCCAAGTTGTTTCAAGTTACTGTAAGAATATTGATAATTTATTTTTCTTGAATCAATAATGATATGTAAAATCACAGTAGCACCAGTGTTTATTCATTTTGTAAGGTAGGTTTGATACATAAATAAAATTAAAATTTAACTAAATTTCCTGGGTTTTTTAAATATATTATATATGAAAAATGCTCACTATAAGGAATTTAAGGAAAAGATTAAATTTTATTCATAGGATGAATCAATAGATTTTTAAGTTTGGAAGGAAAGACGTCTGATATGACAAAGCAAAACAATGATTTCACTTAAGATACTTTAGCAAATAATTGGTATAGTTGGTCTTTTTTCAGTTGCTTTTTATAAATGACAGAACTCTGTGGGAGTATTGTCAGACTTGAGACTTGGTGTCCTGAGTTCTGTTCACATTTTGTCTGATTTGACTTGTTATTTTGAGAAAGATATTTAACTCCTTGGTTTCTGTTTACCCATCCTTAAAGAGGAGAATAAAACATATTTAGTTGAACTTGCGAAATGGTGTTTGTCTGTACACACCTGAGGTATTAGTTGTTAACCCTTTAGAAAGTATGTACTAAAGAATCATGTGTCTTTCATTCTAATACAATTTTTAAAATAACTACCAGGCAGAAGTAGGTTGGAAAGAGCAACTTACTGTTTGAAGGCAATTTGGTAGCAATTTTCTTGGAAATACAATGTTCCAGGAATGTAGTTAGGTATTAAAGTAGGAACCTTTCTGCTTTCTCAGCAATTTAATCTTGAAAATTATGTAGATATTTAAAATGAGCAGAGGATGTGGGTTTGGAAACTCATTCAGCATTGATAGCACTTGTTGCTCAGTTTGTTCTTGGGGAGCACCAGGTTATTCTTAGAGGAGAGCGGAGAGAAAAAAAAGCCTCGGGTTAAGCTTCTATAGCTACTCATGAAGCAAACTAATCATGGGATTTCCTAATTACCGGAATTAAAGTTCTTCGTCTGCTATTGATATTCTTCTTGAAAACTATATAAAGCTGATTTGAATAATTGAATACTTTTTAAGCTTAGAAGCATGCTGGGGAATGAAAATAAAGTTAAATACCTTTATGTTTTGATTACACCATTTCAAAAAGCATCAACCCTAAACATAAGCAGTTTATGATATTTTAAAGAAGTAATTTCAAAATGTTTTTCCAGTTTTGTAATACATTTTGTGTATATGTAAGACTCTATGATAATTATGAATAACACAATTATGAATTGTAACATATGTTAAAGTGAGAAGTTCTTTTTTCTTACTGCAGAAAATAAACTATTCCCACTGAAACACCACCAGCTTCAGTTAATTTGTGGTTGTCCCTGTGCCTCTTGGGAATCCTGAGCATGGACCATGTCAGGTCTTGAATAAGATGATTTCTGCTTATATGCTTATATTCATCATAACTGTAAAGTGTTTTATTTTGGTTGACATCAGATTATAGTGGATAGGGGTTAGATGAGATGACAAAATATTGTGTAACTTCTTCTTTTCTGATCTATTTCTTTCAAAGTCTAGCACTCTATGCAATATAGTATATACTACAAGGAAGTTCAGTGTGCTTTAAAACTGGATGGTAGTTTTGATGTTTGATTCTGCTCAGTGCTGTAGCCTAATTCTGTTCCCACTACTTTCTTTCTTCCAGGACATGAGAGACTGTTCCCACGATGTCAGAAATTTGTGTGAAAGATTTTATTGAACACTACATGACTCTTAAATGCTAAAAGCAGAAGGGACTAGCTGGTAGCTCAGTGTGGAGCAAAAATTTTATTTTAAACTTCAAAAATAATTATGTCAAAGAAAAGTCGTGCGAAGGGAGAGAAGTCCGACATGGAGATTGAGGCCCTGCAAGCTGCTAATGAGGAGCTGCGAACTAAACTAACCAACATCCAGATAGAATTTCAGCAAGAAAAAAGCAAGGTATTTGTCTATCTATGTTTTGTGATCATTCTTCTTAACAGTAGCACTGTTAGAAGCCAGAAGAGCTTGAATCTCAAACTAATTCACTACTAAAATGCATTAGCCTTAAAAGACAGTGAATTCAGAAGAACCGCTGATGAACTGAAAATGGTGCTATTTTAAATAATGTGCAAAAGGAAGTAAATATCCCCAAACATCCAGTCACTGAAATTTGCAGTTGCAGTAATACAAATGGCACTAGCTTAGTGTGACTTAAAGGAAACCAGTGAGTTTTGTATTTGATCTTAGCACTGAAAACTGTGTTGTAAAAAGAAGAGTCTTCAAAGTCAAACATCAACACCATATTGAAAGCATGTCACTTTAAGTGCTATGAAGAATGTAAATTAACTGGAAATCATCTGTGTAGGAGTCCTGATTTGATTTGCTGAGGTTATGTGTGCTATTGCTCTGAGCTGTTAATGATGCATCTGATTGCTAATAAAACAGATCCATCAATATTTGTCTCTCTAGCACATGTTCAACAGGTATTTGAGTAATCAAGAGAACACCTAGGAGAAAATGTTAATTCATGAAGTACATGTATATTTATAAAGATTAGCATTTACTTTTATATAGCTCTGCAACAGTTTAAAATATGGACAAGCCAATAAGGTTATTTCTATTCTGTTAGTTTATTAATCTCAATTAGGGCATTTGACTTTGCACAAGACAGCCCTGGAGATGAATCCATGTGGAGGTGGATTTATCTGTATTTGGTAACACTGTAGTTGCAAGAGTCTCAAGGACTTACCAGTGGAACAGGTATGCACTGAAAATGTGTCTTCACTTTATATAACATAGCTTTGTCCTAGCCTTGTTTCTTTGTATCGGTGTGAAATTTGGAACACCTGAATGATAATATTCCTGTATGTTCTGGTTTCTTTAACAGCCTTGTGTGATACTCAGCTTTGAATGGTTGTCTTTTTTGTATTTTAATTAAAAAAGCAAATAAAAAGCCCCTACGAATATAATCTTCAGAATTTATTTCTTACAGAGGAAAAAGAAACAATAAAGCCTTAATTCTTGTTTGACTTGTACAATAGGTTCAGTATATGTCAGTGAAGTAAATTTGTGTTGCCCTGGAAATTTTTCTGCTTTGCAGACTAAAGCAAAAAGTCCTATTTCTTAAGGGTCAGCAGTATCGATGTGTGAAAAAAAATGTCAGGGTTTGTTTTTGTTTTGTTTTGTTTTGCTATTGGCTTCCTCATCCAACTTCTCCCACTCTTGTTTGGTACAATGAGAATCAATTATAAAACCAGAGTGGCACAAAGCACTTCTGCTTCTTAAAACCACACACCCTGAAATTTGGTGGTGGCTGGTACCCTCTAAAATTGAATTTTTCAGCTGATAAATTGCATTATTTCACTATAATTTTTAGTGTCTCAGTGCCTCTGTTTGGGTGAAGGTACATTACATTTACATTAGTAATTTTATCTTTTTTGTTTTGTCTTGCTTCATATTTTGTTCTGTATCACTTTTTATGTAGACATACAGATGTGAATTTTATTATCATCTTTTAATTGCATTAAAAAGAGCACATAATTATAAAGTTATACCTTGGACAGAAGAATGAATTAGTTTTGAGTGTTTAAAGTACTCAGATTCAAAAAAAAAATATACAAAAAGATTACATGAACAGTAAAGAAGAGTTTAGCCCTGATATGCTTCCAAGTTTAATGCTTTACCTGTAATAGCATCAAATTTAACTCTGATTCGAATAAGAATAGAGTGTAGCCACAAGACCATGACAGCTGTAGGAACATTTTCTATGACTAGTCTGCTTGTTTACCTATATCCAGCCTGGTAAGGGTTGCTTCAGTTTGGTTACCTGTTCATCTTTCTACAGTTTGAGAATTTAGTATTTTCTGCAATACTGAGGTTGTTATAGGAGCACATCTGTATATTGTGCACGTATGTGTGCAGAGAAATGAGTGAGCTCACATATGTAATGTGTAGGTGACTGTGACAGAGGAAATTATAGCCAGAGTGCTCCAAAATCCTACTAAATACAAGGAACAGTCCATAGCAAATTCTGCAGCATGTTGGAGTGCATTTCTGGGAGGATGGAGGGAAGAAGACTTCAACCTCTTTCCCACATCTTTGCTGGGTGTTTGTTTGAAATTATTTAACTAGAGTTGAGCCATGTAGATTATTTCCATCAGGGCAATAGCCTGCTCTCCATCTGTGCAGCAGTTATATAGGATACCTTGACCGACAAGATGAGTAAATTAAAGCTATACAGATTTTTCCTCTTTAGACTGTAGCTTAAAAATGAGTAACAAAACCAATAGAAATTACAGCTTTGGTATCAGAAAAGTAAAACCACTGTGCCTAGAAAATTCCAAAAAAATTAGATGGCTTTATTGGCATCTAAATTGGCATGTAGAGGTAAGAAAGAACATATTGAAGCTGCTAAACAGACATCTCTGTGTCCTGTGGGACATAAACTGTATTAGGAAAGGTAACAAACTCTTGTGAGGCCAATTCATTTAATTTAATTCTCCTAAACTATTTTGTCCCTCACGTATATGCCTATATTAATGATTTATCTGAGGAATAACCTTCTAATTGATGAGAGACATCACAAATGGAAATTAGTCTTATCGTACTTCTGCCTGCAAAATACTGTTTTTTCTGGAATAAAATTGTACCCAAGAGGAATCCAAAACTCTCTGTGTATTTTCCCAGTTCGTCTTGTTTCATTTGTCATTGAGTCATTTAAAGAAATTTCTCCTGTAAAATTGTTCCCCTCCATGCTTATGCACAAATTGATACGTTTGCAGTTCTTTGAATATGCATCATTGTGGATGTTGCAGGTGGTGACATGGGCCTCTGGCATTATGTTCATTTATGTTGCCTAAGGGGTGAAGCGAAAGTTGTGGCCCTGCCTTAGTTCCCTTGTACTGTCTCTTGTTTTAGGAACACTTGTTTGATGATAGGTTTGGGCAGCCTGTTGATATGCATGTGTCCTCCTGGGGTTGTAGATTTGCTGCCACATATGGAGAGCCTGGAGAAGGAGATGCATGAACTGAACACCAGCTCACTTGCCGTCCTCTCTCTGCTAGTGGAAATGTTTGGCTGGAAGATACCCAAATTTTGGGTATCAAGTAAGAAAAAGAATTATACTTATTTTAACGTGAATGGAGGCATGCTGTAACTGAACCTTAAAATCTGGTGCAGTACGCACAGGGAGCTGCAGTGAATGAGCTTGGTCTTGGCAGTCAGAGTCAAGAAAATGTGAATAAGCTCGGTGGTTTTATAAATGCCTCTGCTGAGATCCATGAATATTTATGAACAAATACGGTTAGCAAATCTTAGAAGGCAGTCTTGCAATACTTCGGGTAATATTTTGTTCTTGATAGCAAGGTGTTATAGTGTTTACTGTCACTATTGCTTTGTCTTCACCAAGTTCTGCTATTGCTTTTAAATACCCATATTCTTCTTGGAACTGCACAGTTATAGAGTTGAGATCACAATTCATCTAGGAGTTAGTATAAATAAGATGTTTCAACTCAGTTTCCACCATATCACCTCACAATTTTATAAATTGTTTTTTGTAATTACTCATGCTTTTCCCAGATTTCTTTGGGTTTTTTGAGCTTTGATGTCAGATGTTGAATCTGTGTGTAATAGTGATTCCTTGGAAACTGAAAAAAAAATCTGTTTTCAATATGTGAAATTAAAAAAAAATAATTAGATAGCATGTCATACTGTCAAAACAGCTTTATTTACTGGAGATTAAAAAAGTCATATGGAAAAGAGTTATGGCAAGTACGTATGGAAGAACTCTAAATACAGCTGTTAAGTTGAGAATCCAGGCATACTGAATATATTAAAAAATGAATGTTTTCTGGTCTGCTATGTATGGAATAAGAATGGAGCCGGTTAACTTACTGATATATAAATGTAAATTCTCAATACTTAACAAAATCACTAAAATGAGATAATTTTAGACATCTGTCAAACATTGGACAGTAAGTAACAAAGTTATTCAGAATAAATGTGGCAGTGTTACTCAGAATTCAAAATTATTAGATGAGTGAATATGCTAGACAGGATAATGCAATTTCTAACCCAAATGAAACAGATAGTGGAGAGGAGTGAGACATCAATAGACAGATATTAAGCAATGATTATCATTAATTTGGAAGAATCAACATGAATGTAGGATAATTAAACCTTTTAGATGGTATCGTGTTGGAAGAGGTCAACAGAAAACACAGTGGAAGAGATCTTAAAAAAGTCTGATGTTACAATGTGATCTACAGGAAAATTCTACTCTAGAACTGTAGTAGGGCCTTTCAAATTAATGTATCTTATCAAAATATATAGCTAAACTATTTAAATCTGGAATAAAAGGACAGCCACTGCAGAAGTTTCTACAGGATCCAAATATAGCACAGGGAAAAGATAAGTTTCATACATGCAGATATGAACAAAGACACATTGTCTGTGGTCCTTTGATATGGTCACATAATCTTGAGAGTTTAGGTTAAAAGATTATCAGAAGTGGAAATGCTTGAGGCAAGAAAGATTGTAGTAGATGTGGTGCCTTGATTTTTTTAAATTTTTTTTTTTTTAAAGAGGTTTTTTTATTTGCTGCTGGAAATGGGCAGGCAAGAAGAGGATATTTATGAAAGCAGACAGAATAAAGAGTGAACACAGGAGGCTTTTTGCTATGGAGAGGGAACAATGAGTAAGATCATAGATAAATGAAGCAAACAGTAGAGGCGATTGGACCGGAAGACTGGTGACTAAGTGTGCTGGTTTTGCCTGGGACAGACTTAAATCTCTTCACAGTAGCTAGCATGGGGCTGTGTTTTGAATTTGTGCTGAAAACAGTGTTGATAACGCAGGGATGGTTTCTTTACTGCTGAGCAGTGCTGACACAGTGTCAAGGACTTTTCTGCTCCTCACAGCACCCCACCAGTGAGTGGGCTGGGGGTGCACAAGAAGTTGGGAGGGGACACAGCCAGGGCAGCTGAGCTCTGCTGACCAAAGGAATATTCCGTACAGTATGATGTCGTGCTCAGCAGTAAAACTGAGGGGGGAGTTTGGAGGGCGGACTGCTGCTGGGCATCAGTCACTTGGTGGTGATTGTTTTCATTTGCATCACTTGTCTTCCTTGGGTTTTGTTTTCCTCGCTTTATTTTTTTTTTCTTTTCCGTACAATTTTTAAAAATTATTATTTATTTTTAATTATTAAACTGTTTTTATCTCAATGCACAAGTTTGTCTCTCGCTTTTTGCCCACCCCACTGAGAGGGGGCAAAGTGAGTGTTTCGATGTGATCGATGCAGATGCAAAATACCTGCTCAGGAAGAGCTGTCCCAGTGACCTAGCAACAGCTCATTAGTCTTCAGATACTCAGTTAAACACCTTGATCCTGGTACTGGTGAAGGAAAATTGCTAGGAAGGCAGCAATACTTTCCTTTTCTAGCCAGCTGTGGGGTGGAAGATGTGTACTCAAAGGAAGCATTTCTTTGCTGCCTGGAAAAACACAAGGGAAGGAGAGAAGCAAGAATGGTGCAGGATTTAGCTGCCAAATTGGAACTGCAGAAGGATATAGCAAGTTGATTTGGTATGTCTGGTTACAACCTGATAAGACACATGTTTTTCTGTCTAATTTAGAGTAAATTGAATTGTCTCTGAATATGTAGCAATGAAATCTTGTCTTACCCTGGAGAAATGATGTTTCAGAGAGCTTTGCGGAAGGTACTCAGGAATATTTAACATTAGGTCCAGAAAAAAGTATTCCTATTAAATTTTGTTGAAATTCTTCGAATGATGATGGTTGGAGCAGCCTTAACCTGCATTGATTACTGTTGAATTTGTGTGTGCAGTGGTGTACCAAAAAGAGAAGGAAAGAGATAATTTATTAACTTTACTGATTTTGTTATTTTGTCCCTTGTCATGTAACTGGAAATGAGGTCTGTATTAAAACCTCAGAAATATTAGTATTTCTCTGCACTTTCCAAAATAAGATATTTGTGTTGCTATACTCTGTTGCAGGGAAGAAAATTTTCAAGATATTGCTGCAATGTTGCTGCAATTCAGTGAAGCTGTATTTACTCACACAGTATGATAGATAATTTGCCAACTTTCTTTTATTTCTTGTCCTTTGCAGTTAGGTGATCGCTTTAACTTTAAAAAAGCAAGGTAAATTCGAATTTTTAAGAAAGTGTAAAGAAAAAAAAAAGTGCTGCTGAATATGTTCTTTCTCTTCAAATATCAGTTCATATTAGACTATGTGACCTTGCTTTTGAATGTAAAAAAAAAAAAAAAGTATTTGGGAAACCTTTCTGGTGATGGGAGAATCCCTGTGGAGTTAAACTAGTGTGTACGAATCTGCTCAGCGTGTGTTTGCAGTGATGAAAAAATGTATTTGAACATGAGTCAACTACGTGCCCTTGTGGCAAGGAGGGCTGACTGTGTTCTGGGCTGCGTTAGGAATAGTGCTGGCAGCTGGTTGAGGGAGGTGATCCTTCCCTTCTGCTCAGCACTGGTGAGGCCACATCTGGAGTGCTGGGTCCAGTGCTGGGATCCCCAGTGTGAGACAGACATGGACATACTGGATCAAATCCAGTGAAAATGGTGAATGGGTTGGGGCACCATGTGTACAGGGTGCCCAGTGAAAAGAGAGGAGGCAGTGGGCATAAACTGAAATACAAGAAATACCATTTAAATGTAAGAATTTTTTTTTTTTTTTTACTGTGAGACAATTGAACACCATAAGAGTTTTCTCAGGCAGATTGTGGAGGCCATGTCCTTGGAGATACTAAAAATCTAACTGGAGCGTCTTGCTGTAGTTGACCCTGCTTTGAGCATGGGTGGACTAGATGACCTCTGGAAATTCTTTCCAACCTCAGCTATTCTATGACTCTATGTTCCTTAACTCCAAGCACAAGTTATATAAGTATAGTTTGATTGATTTTTGAAAAGCTAGTGTAGATACAGTAATATTTTTAAATAAAAAACGAGTAAACATGTACCTTTTTTTTTTTTCACCTTGAAGCCTGCAAATATGTAAAAGGTAAATTTCTTTAGTGTAATTCAACAGTAGTTTCCAAAGTCATTATGGAGAAATAAAAGATTTTTTTCCCAGCATGTGGTTTTCATTGTGCTGTATAACCTGCTGTGTAACTGAGCTTTTGAATTTGGAATTGTACGAAGCATTGTGGAAGTGTTAAATGTTGTCCAATT
This sequence comes from Leptosomus discolor, assembly GCF_034619465.1. Taxonomy (NCBI): domain Eukaryota; kingdom Metazoa; phylum Chordata; class Aves; order Leptosomiformes; family Leptosomidae; genus Leptosomus; species Leptosomus discolor. The sequence goes on along the minus strand of NC_141394.1, from coordinate 69,918,296 downwards.
AATTCCTTCTTGGAATCCATGAGGAATGGGCAAGGGGTTTTGAAGAGAGGTAGGCAAATAGATAATTTCATCAGGAAAGGAAACCTGTTACTTAACACAAACAAGCAAACACAAACCTTCAAAATGCTGGCATTAATGGCATGATCCAGTGCATGGGGAATTTTAAACAGAAAGGATGCTGTTGGCTGGACACTAGATTACACTATAAGTGTACTTAAATATAGGAGTAGAGTTTACATATTTTTTTAGAAAAAGCAAAGTGTACAGAGTTCTTTTATTCTTTTTGGAGGAAAGTTGGTATTGCATTTGGGTTTTAAAATAAACAGTAGCATCTTTGCTTGTTAGCTTCACCCCTAGTTACCTGCCTTTTTCACAGTTGGCAATAAGTTGCCTACCATAACCTGAGTTCCTGGCAAAAAGCTGTGTGGAGGATATTCCCCCACCCCTCAAGTGAATGACTATTATGCCACAAATAAAAAACATCTGCATTTAAATCCAAGAGAAAAAACTGAGGTAGTCCTTACTAAGTTCTTACTGTAACATTTTTATTGGGGCAGTGGTTCAGTAGTGGTCTGAAACATATATGGGTTAATACGTTATTGCCTTTTAGGAAATCCATGGGTTTACAATTATGTCATTGAGTCCAGTTCATAAAAATGAACTATTATATTTCTGTCTCGAGTGTGCGAAGTATCTTGTCAAAGAAAATAACACCAGATGCAACTATGATAACATAATTGTATTGTTTTAAAGAAAATCCTTCTTTTGGGCACTGTTCAGATGTAAGAAAGGGAAGAAACAATGCCATTTGGCATTGTTTTTCCAAGAGGATAGCTTCTGCTTTGGCAACAGTGTTGTATCAATGTGCACAGATTATTAAAGATTTAATTTAGAAAGGCAGAAAATACCTGTTTTATTGGCGCCCTGATATCCTGCCAGATTTTATTTCCCTATTTACTTCATTTCTTGGTTATGCTTCATATTCTGCCTGTGAACAGAACAGCTTTCTTCTTTTAAAATTAAAATTAAAAAAAAAAAAAAAGGAATGCCGGAAATAAAAAAAAAGACAGATGGCTTTAAACTTTAAATTCCTTTTGAAACTGAGACTTAGGCATATGGGAAAATGCCACACTACTGTTTCTGTTCAGTCACTTCCTCTGGAAGCCAGACATGCATAGATCTGCATAGTGTGCGGGAGAGAGGGACGGAGGGAGAGAGGGATGGAAGGAGTGCAGGAAGGACAACTTATGGCTTTCAGGGGAGACTTAACAGACAGATCTAACTTTCCATCTTCTCTGATGAGAAGCAATAACAAGAAAATACTTTTTAAAGACCTTGAGAGTTATGATGCATACATCTTTTTTACTGGGTCACGAGGAGCAATAGGCATTTAAGATGCAGTGTAAGTATCCAGGGATTTTAGAAGGATTCTTATTCTTCTTGTTTACATTGCTCTTGCTGAAGCTTTTAAGTAAAATGACTAGTGATATATGATAATATTCAGTTACTCTGAGTGGTTTAATATGTGTTTTCGCAGGCAGTGACAATGCATATAGATGTTGCCTTCCCTCAATTCAGTGAAAGATGAAAAAATTGAGGAAGTGTGCCATTTTGTGTAACTCAGGACTCCTCCAGATATCAGAATACGTTTCTTGTATATTAAAAATGCTTTTAGGAAGTCACATTCATTAATAGGTTGTATTGAAAATTGCCTTTCAGTTGCATGCTTTATGTACAATATGACTAATTTTAAATTACTGTACTTCTGGAAGTATATTAACCTTTTTTATATATGCCATTGTACTGTTTTCCTATGTCATCATTACTATGTTTCATTGCTCAGTTTCATTTCAGTTTTCTTTGCTCATTAGTAAGGAATTTAAGTAAATAACGAGTGTTGATTCATTTGCAAATTCATCTATAAACCCATCCACTTGTGATAGTAAATAGGTAAGTGGCTTAGCTTTGTTACAGCATCATAGAATGGTTTGGGTTGGAAGGGAACTTTAAAGATCATCTAGTCCAACGCCCTGCCATGGGCAGGGATGGGAGAGTCTTAGACTCTCCTATGGAGTTGAGTACCCTAATGCAAGCACTGAAAATCACTGCTATCCTCTATAGGCTTGGAAGTAAATGTGATCCCACCAGGAGAAACAACACATGGATATGTTCCTGCAGATAATTTCCAATAGCCAGACTTACCATTTTGGCAGAAAAATAAATAAATAAATAAACACCTCTTTCTTCATAAAGATATACTGTTTGAATCATCATGGAATACAGTAACAATACCTGTGCAATAAAATCTGCTTCTGATGGTGTCTGATTCAGAGATGTTACCTTTTCCACAGTTGTAATTGTAGTGCTCTCCCAGCTGGTGTTTAGTCCACAGGGTATCTAGAAGATTACTGTCATGAAAATGTAGATACCTTTTCTCCCTCTCCTGCTTCAGCCTGTTTCCTTTCTGTTTTCATTTTATTTTATTTTATTTTTAAAGAACCGTGATAAATTTGAGTTAATTTTCAAAGTCACTGTTGAAAATAACAACATCATAACACCTTCTGCACAGGGAAAGTCTGCTGTCCCTGCTATCTGAAGACTTCAGGTGAAGTTCAGACTCTGGAAATCCTATCAGTGCCATGGGTTTAATGAGTAACATGCTGGTCTGATTTTATGGTCACTCTTAAATTAAATAGTAATCTTGGATTCGTTGGATGAGTTATATCTGAGGCTTTTGAGTTACAATGTCCCATTTTTCCTAAAGCAAACACAGAAAAGTGCCTGTTTGTATCCAACCTGCTTTCAATAAACAAAAATAATGAAGGTTTCTGGGCCTTTCCTGAACTAGTACTATTGCTTTTAATTAACTGTTTGCTATTGTTTTGACTGTAGAATCCAGAACCATATAAAAATAATTTGTTTTAATTATACGTTCATAGTAAATGATAGTCAGAATATTAATAGAGATCTCCCATCCTTTCTGCACTAATCTGAGGCAAGTTGAAATTCTGGCGTAGTTTAGCATAAATTCAATGCATTATGTGACTACAGATCCCAGCTTTGTATAGCAAAGATGCAAGTAGTCTAGGAATACTGTGACAGTGACTAGCATCCTGCTGCTTGGTAGCCTCTTTTACCATAAAGCACTGCTTGGTATTTATGTCTCTATTGCCACTCAAGGTTAAAACACAATTCTATGACATCTCTGCCTCTGACTTTGCTTTAGGTGAGAAGAACAGGTACACAGCCCATGTTTTGGCAGTCACTGTGACAGGGATAGTAGAAAGATGTTACTGACACTACAAATGATGAAATACATTAGTCTTTCTGGTATATGATAAAAGAGAAGCAAGCCTTTCTCCCTTTTTTTTTTTTTTCTTTTCTTCCAAATTAGTATCTAATCCCACTTGGAAAAAGCATTGGTTCCCATGCAGCCTGCTCAGCATCATTTTATAATGAGGTTTCATCACAGTGGGCATTACTATAATAGGCTACAAGACCTTTCCCCTATTCCCTCCCCAAGCCTTAGAGGCACTGGCCTATATTTTCTGAAGTGTCTGAGGACTGTGAATAGTCTCAGTTTTAGGGTGTCCTGTCTGAGGCCTCTTGAGTAGACTTGATTTTTCGAAAGACCAATACTTTTGACTTATCTAATAATGACTTTCCCATTAAAATAGCTAAGAAATTAAGAAATCTAAAATCAATGTATTCCCAGCATAAACACAAACTCTTTTCTCTCTGATTCATTTTCCATCTGCTTGTAGAGTGGTTGTGGATGAGAGTAGTCTGGGGTGGTTGGGGGAGGAAATAAGGAAAGAACTAGCTTGGATGCTGCTTGGTTTTATTTTATTCCCTGAAACTGTTAAGAACTCATTGCCAGTTGCACACCCCTATAGCAGATTCCTGCACACACACATGGCCTTTTTTCCAGCCCTGGTTCTCTAGTTGTTTACTGGAGAGAGAGGTGTCAAGTATGCAGTCTTTGTTTTTCAATACTTGGGATAAGTTTTTAATAACGTTTTAGAAAAAGCTCCCTTTGTGACATTTAAAAGTGTGATAGCACTTGTTAATCAGTATTTTATATTGATGTTCCAGGTGGGTAAACTGAGAGAGAAAATCCAAGAGGTTAAGCAAGAAAGGGAGCAAGAGCAGCACAAGCACACTGCCTATGTTTCTGAACTCAAAGCCAAGCTCCACGAGGAGAAAATGAAGGAACTTCAGAGTGTCAGAGAGCTACTCATCCGGCAGCACGAGCAGGAGGTAGCAAGAATGGTGAAAATCAAAGATGGTGAAATTCAGCGTTTGCAGTCAACGGTCAATGTTCTGCGGGACGGGGCGGCTGACAAGGTAAAGACGGCGCTGCTGAGTGAAGCAAAGGAGGAGGCCCGGAAGGCGTTCGACAGTGAACGGATGAAGTTGCAGCAGGAGGTCTTGGAGCTGAAATCTGGCAAAAAGCAGCTTGAGGAAGCTTTGAACAACATTATGCAGGCAGATAAAATGAAGGCTGCTGACCTGCGCACGGCCTATCAGTCCCATCAGGATGAGATTAATAGAATAAAGCGTGAATGTGAGAGAGAGATCCGCAGGCTGGTAAGTTCGTTAAGTAACGTGTGCTTATTTTGGTTTATAGCAGGTATTTGTGTATTACTGTATGTGCCCATAAATATGAAGCCACTCTTTTGCAGTGACATCTTTCATCAGTGCTGGTTGCTATGGTAGACCACTATTTCTACTACTTTCTCCTCCTTAAAGCAAAGATGAACCTTGGCTCCATGGCTAGCCCAACCCAATCCAAAGCTTTGTGTCCCACCAAATGGAATATGAGTGAACCAAGACTTTCTAGGATGAATTTTCTTATCAGATTAAAGAAATAGACTTTCCCTTTCCCACTTGCTCAAGTATTTGTCCTTTCAAAGTCCCATTGACCAAAACAGTCAGGCATTGCTCATTTAGCAATGCAAGAACACCTTGGTCAGATGGCAAAATTAACTTCTAAGAGGGCTTTTATATTTGTATTGGGGGAAACAATTGTGCTGAAACACGATGATGTCTTTGCTGCTTCTTCATCATTATCCAGGTCAGTTGATTTTAAGCATTGTTGCCCTTTCCTATTTTTAAAATCTCTGTGTTTTTTCTATTGCAGTAGAAAAGTTAAGGCCTAGGACAGCAGGCTTTTTTCACGCTTCATAAACCCTAGGACTTCAGCACAGATGGCAGACAGTGCTGTTTGCATAAAATCAAAAAACAGACAGTATTTCCCATCGGCGGGTGCCCCAAATGTTTCAAATTATTCAGCTTTGTAAAATGTAAAGAATCTAAGATGAGCTGTACACAGTAGTACATTTAGAGAGTTCATCATCAAATGACACATTTGTTTGGTACCACGGTATTTTCCATGTATAAGTATGTATCTGATTGTTAATCTGCCTAAACCAGCAGTACAAAAGCTATGTAAATAAAATCTAAAATTATAATAAGCATAATATTTATCATAGATCAAGAAGTACAGGCTTTAAATGGAATGAAACATCAATTTTCTTATGAAAAATATTTTATCAGTTTGTGTTTAAACAAGTATGTCCTCTTATTTCTTGTATTCCTTAGGAAAAATAATGGTGAAGGCAAGCTACAAATGTGTAATATCTCTTTAATGGTGGTGATTTTCTGTCTGAGACAATGAAAGCTTTTAATGCAGTTAATACTTATGCTTTAAATAAATTGGATGTTGATCAAGTCTCAGGGGTATAATTTCCTTGATTAATTAAAGACCATGCAAGAATTGACAATGTGAGATTTCTGTAAGCATAGTTTCTTTCCTATTTTGTGCTATATTATAAATGTAGAATTTAAAAATCATTACTGTAAAGTACAGGTAATTTTAAAAAGTGTTAAAGAGGAGAGAAGGTTGCTATGTTGTGACATGAATAGTTTCTAAATAAATTTAACCTTCTCAAAGAAGGTCACCTCACCAAGAAATGGTAAGGTGAGGCACATAGCGGTGAACCCCAAATTCTGTCATCCCAAATTGCTTCTGTAAACACACCTGTGCCATGTCTTTGAGTGTTACTGTAAAGGAAACGCTTAACTCTTCTCTTTCAAGAGTAGAAGCTTTCAGCCTGCGCTGGTGTGAAGGTGATGAAGGAGAACATTTGGGGGTTTCTCTCTCCCACAAGAAATTCCTGTTGAGTCATTCTGAAATTTAATTGGAGCCTTACCGGGCCTCCATTACTCAGTACGTCTAAAAAGGTGACTGTATTGGGAGAGTCTGTAGATAATTCTTGTTTCCTATTCCTGGCCCCAGAGTAAGCCTGCCATCAGTCTCACGGGCTTCTACTGAAAATATTCACATCTCACAACCCCCTACACTGCCCCCCCCCTGCCCCCCCCGGCTTGTAGTGCCTCGTCTCCTTTTAGATAAGAATTTCAATTTTTTCATTAAATTGTATGGTTTGTTTTTATGAAAAAGAAGTGTTTCTTCTAGGAATTCATAGCAATTTAGGCAGTTGTTATTGCATAGGGCACGCTGGGGAGAGGTAAAAAGTACTGCAGGATTCCTAGATGCTGCTCTCTTCCTCTGGGAGAGCAATTGGGATTATAGAATCAGATCATCAGCATATTTCCCTCTCCCCTCCACATTCCATTTTAATTAGTGCAAGGGATGCTTGCCTTCAATTTCAGATTAACTGTATCAGCTGCGGATTTGGGCTACTCAGTTGGTTTTGTTCCTACTGTTGTGGGATGAAATGGCAAGGATGTGACACAGTTCTGTAACTGAGCTATGATTAATGTGCTTTTTTTTAGTCTGTGTTATGTTTTACGGCACTAATAAGAAATCAGCATCTTTGGTATTAATGACCTAAATGGGCCAGCCATACTGTAATTCAAATTCAGATATAATAACTCAGTGTCTGATTGTCTTATTGGACTCGACTGATTTATTTTGCATTTTAGATCACAGGTTAGTTTTGCAGATATATTTCATATAGATATTGCAGCTAAAAAAAAAAAATCAATATTTTTACCATTGATTTTAATACCAGTGACTGATTTTATTAAATTCTTGGATTTATTTTTGTCTTGCCATCAAAAAAACAATAGTGAGAAAGGAAAAAAGCAAAATCTATTGTCTGTGGATATATGGACACAATTACATTATGTGCATAAACAACCATGCCTGTATTGTGCAAATGTCAGTATTTTAGAAATATGATTAACCAATTTTGAGATTGTCTTCACAGTTTTGAATTGAGTCATGACAATAAGCCTCAGTACAAACAATATTGAATGGGGAAGATCCTAGTGCCTAATAAGGGAAAGTAAAATAGCTATTTGGCAAAAAATATAACACACTTTTTCTCTGCACAGTATGCAATTACATTGGAATTTGTCAGTTCCTGTGACTGACTTAATATTACAAGGATAGAAATGTTTTCATTAATTTAAGGAATGCTTATGGACATTGATTTTTTATTTATTATTATTTTTTTTCCCCCAAAATGAAAATATATTCTTGCTGTATGTATGCGTCAGCACAATGTGCTAGCAGCTAAGGAACTGGAAGTAAAAATAACTAGTAACAAACTGGAGAGACAAATGAAATAGTTTTAAAAGTAAAGAGACAACTTGGAGAATAAGATAAGAAAGCAAGAATGTCTATTAATTTTTTCAGCCAATACTTTCTGAGTTGTTGAGTCTGAACAGTTGAACTGTTCTGTCAATGCAGTATGAAAACTATGCTGGTACAGGTTCGGATACTTAAAACCAGAAATAACATTAAAAAACAGCAAGTAGGAAAAAAGAAAAAAAAAAAAAGTAGAAACAGCAAACTGAAAAATAATCTGCATGAAGGAAATATGTTAAAGCCTTTTTTATGGATCGGTTTTTTTTTTCAAAAAGAAGAATGTACAAAATCATAATTGTACTTTTTCATTCATGGAGCTTCAGTGTAAACAGCCCTGAAGCGTACATTCAGCTGAGAGCTGTATAGTCAAGCATGTACATACCTAAAAACCTGTATCAACAGACTTCTGGTTTAATGGCATCCTTGTAAGCAGTATGTCTGGTTTCCTTCTGAGGTCTGGGCTGGAATAAGGTAAATTTAATACAAACCTGAATAATGGTGAAGAGCAGTTGAGTTAGTTAAGTTGTGTTTATGAAGTAGCCTAAAGAACTGTACTACCAGAGCATTTAATATTTTAATCTAAATATTAAAAAGTACACAAAATAACAGTATATTTCAGCCAGTTTTTCTTGGGCCTCAGTTAAGCTTGTCATTTAACTCACTTACTTGGTTTTAACATCAGGTTTAAAGTTAGTTTTCAGTGGTAAGTAAAATTTATATTATTTGCCTGAAATTGCTGAAATAGCATGTTCAAATTGTTGATGAATTTTGGCAACAGACCAACCTTGTCCTGTTATCAGCACAGCTGTGAAGGAGGGCATGAATATTAAGTGTATTGCATTAGAGGTTGATGCATTCTGGGACTACCTGGACACTGATTTTAAAAAGGCCCCTACTTTGCAAGGCATGTTTCTCTAGATACTCTTTTTGCCGGAGATAAGAACAATGGATGCTTTGCAGTGCTTGCCTTTGAAAATACGTGCAAAAAACCAATAATTAAAAGTATATTGAATTATTTAATCACTGATTTACTCATTTATAGTATTTCTTGAATAAAAAGGAAGCTGAAGATTTATTTTTTCAGACACTTGTTAATATAAACATAATATTTAAAATCTGGAATATACCGATGACACTTCTGTTCTGTGTTTTGTGGTGTAGGGTTTTAGTAAATATTATTTCCTCTACTGGAAATGTCTTTTGCATCAAACCTTTCACCTATTTTACAGATAAATACCATTTGACCTTGTTAAAATCTTTGCACGTATGGTCTTCCTAAATATTCCTGAACAACTTGGATTTAAATCTATTGAAAGACTTATTTCCCTTTAATGTAAAATAGTGCCAGTTTTCTTAACCACAAAATCAGTGTAAAATATGTGCTGATCTTATTAGGTGGACAATAAGATCCATGTTTAAGAGGGCACATAGTACATCAGATGAATTAAATTTGCTTATTTCAGTTGTATTCTCAAATAACCTTGTAAAAATCGTCTAAAGAGTAATGTGACATTACTGCAGATCCATACTTCCAAGGAAAAAATCCTTTTGCTATGAATAGAATCAAAGTAGAAGACATTGTTTTCAGGCGTGGTTTCCAGAAGTTCCTGATCAACCATGATTTAGGAAGTTAAATGCACTATTTAAATGTCCTTAATCCAAATTATCTAGTTGCATAAATTAAAAACTACTTCCATTGTAGAACTCTTTTTCTGTTTTGTGTTTGCCAAATATAAGTAATGCAGTACCTGCAAGGATATAATTGAAACTAATAGATTAAGCAGTTTTTAAAGGTAAAAATCAAGGCAGTTTCAGTGAAACTTCTGTTTAAGGGAAAAACCCTCTTACAGAATAAATTTATGTACCATTTATTTAGTGGTTTGTTGGGGTTTTTTTAATATTGTTATTTCAGTTTTGTGTCTATGTGACACTGTATCTCATGAGTTAAGTGAAGGCTTCTGAAAGACTGAGGCTAACAACTTTTCAGAATTAAGAATGAGATTGTTCCAGTTCAGGACAAAACCAAATTTCAACTAAGTCCTCCACAAGTTAGTATTTTCAAACCTTGCACGTCTCTTAATGTGTTTGCTTATAACTCCTTAGTGTATTCCTTAGTGTTGGCGTTCCATACTTGAACTGCGGTACCATACAATCATGGAAAAATGTAGATGGTGAGGGTCCTCTCGAGGTCATCTGATCCAATATCCTGCTTGAAGGATGGCTGCCTTGAAAGTGGGCTCAGGTTGCTCTGGGCCTTCTCCAGTCCAGTTTGAAAATGTCCAAAGATGGAGATCCACAGTCTCTGTGACAACCTGCCCCAGTGCCTAGTCACTGTGAAATTTCTTTCTTCTTATTTCTGTAACCTGTGATTGTTACCCTTGTCCTTTTGCTGTGCATCTCTGAGAAACATCTGCCCCTTTAGACAGTTGAACAGGTATCTGCAATTGTCATGCACCCTATGGACTTCTCTTTGGCTGGCTGAGCAAGCCTGGCTCCCTCACCCGTTCCTTGAATGCCACACGCTGCAGCCCCAAAGTGATCTTACTGGCCTTCTTCCAGTTTTGTGGTTCTTGTGCCAGTTTGTCAATACCTTATTTTGTGCTGGGGAGCCCAAAAGTAGCTGCTGCTGGTGTGGTTTCACAAGTGCCTAATAGAAGTCTAAATCATTTCTTTATCCTTCTGGATAAAATCCTCCTGATTTGGCCCAGTATCAAGTTAAATTCAATCATTGCAAGCTCTCACCACTGACCTGTATCCAGCTTGCCTTCCAGGACACTGAAATTTCTCCTTTTTTCTTTCTTTGTTCTTTTTTCTTTCTCCCCCTTGCAGAACTGTCAACTTCAATTAGTATCCAGTCTTTTCTGTTGCAGGAATTTAAACCCTCCCAGGGTCAGGACACTGTACCTGTCTTAGGCAAACTTATGCAGGTTTCTTTGGCTCATTTCTCCAGTACATCAAAGTCCCTCTGAATGGTGTTTCTGTCTTCTAGTGTAGTAACAGATCCCCCAAATTTGGTATCATCCACAAATTTGGGGGTGATGTGTTGCATTTCTTCATCTGGGCAGTTGATGAAGTTTTTATAACGTGTTACTCTCTTCAGTATTTAAGGGATAAATTTTAGATTACCCAACAAAATACTTCTGCCTTCCAAGATATCCAGAAGTTATTTTTCAGTAAAATATGAAAAATAGTAGGAGCAAAAGTTTGACACTCCACCAAACCCCAAAATTACATCCTTTGCAGTTCTGGTAACTATTTTCTAGTTACTTTCTCCTGCATTCCCATTACTAGAATTTTGCCATTTATTTGTATCTTTAGGTTACATTCAGCAGTGGGGATGATGCGGAGACCTTTTATCTCTCTGAAAATTCTGGTGCAGAGGGAAACTGGCTGTTGGCAGGAGCACTTCATGATCCTCTGCTGCCCTGAGAAGAAGGGTGGAGCCTGGCTTTTCTCACTTCACTTGTGCAGTGGCACATACCCATGAGTTTTGATTCCTAATGAAAATCTTGACTTTTGAGACTGGAAAGCTGAGTTTTGAGTCATCCAAGTGTGTGCAATCATGCATGGTTGGGTAGAGCCTGCTGTAGCATGCTTCTTATCAGCCGCTTAAACCCGTGTGTATTTCACACACAGCTGCTGATATCAAATTCTAGGCTGCTTCTCTGGATTTTGCCATCTGTTTGAGGCGCGTGTTTCAGCTGCATTCCAAGGCTGAACTAATCTCTTGCAAAGAAGACCCTTCCACCACCTCCAGCATTTTAGGACTGCAAATAATACTTTGCTTTCTGTCCTCTGATGATTTATGCTTGTCCTCTCAGGAGGGTCTGCCTCTAACAGGGCAGCATTCCACCCAGGGCTTGTTTGTTTGTTGTTTTTTTTTTTTCCTGAATCAAGCAGATCTAATGAAACCTTTTTATAGTGCAGGCACAGCATTTTGTGTTTATTCTTAGTATTTTCCCAGGACTTTATTATGGCAGGTAAGTCAGAAATCTGACTTTTATATATATATCTCTTTACAAAATATGGAACAGAAGTTATGTATGGTGTGGCACCTGGACAAAAATCTCCTGAAGTTTGTATTACCTGGTCCTTCTACATTTTCCATATTTTGACTACTTGTTCATGATAGCTCTGCCAATGAGCACTTGTAATAAATAACAGGAGATCCAGTAATAAAGGTTGTAGTCAACTACAATAGTGCAAGGTGATTTTGAGAAAGATGTGAGGAACCTCCCATCAGTAAATTCTGGGATTGTCTGTCCCTATGATGTTTCTTGTATAATTCATCAAAACTTTTAATATATGCCTTACCTATGAGATTTACACACTTTAAAAAAAATATGTGGAAAAAGCTATTGGAAGAATATATTGAATATAGATATATTCAAGAATATACTGTTGGTTTAGGAAAATTACATGTGAAGTTAAGAATAAGTCCCATCTACCTGTGATTATGACCCTTAGTCCTCCACTGGATGGCTGTCATCTAATGTTCCTAAAGAATCATCAAAAATTTATTTAAATAGGTGACCATGTCTGGTGCAGACAATGCTATTCACAATGCAGGAATATTTTAATTCCTCCCTCCAGGTGGGCTTTCAGCTTGGGATATTGTTGTTAAGTCTTAGTGTCCCTTTATAAATGTAAAAAGTTCTATCTTTAACTGTTTACTTGACTGGCATCTCCTTGTTTTTCCTAGTAACTAGCAATCCTTCTATCAAGATATCCCTATTTTCAGTGTCAAGATTTAATATAAAGATTAATTCAATTTCTTAGGGAGAAGAGCACTGTAGAATTTTGTTGTGCAGTTGGCTAGGAGATAACTTTCATAAGGATGGGTAAAGAGGAAGGTCTTGGCAATGCAGCAGCTGGCTTTTTCCACTTTGAAAACTGAGTATGTCACTGCCTTGATAGATCTAGCTTTTAATTCCCTGGGAATTTCTCTTTCAACTTTGAGAGGCTAAAGTTCCCCCAAAGGTCTCTGACTTTCTTTCACTGTAGCTATTGAACTGTGGGATAATTGGCAGGGTATACTTTTTCCAAGGGCTGGCTTGGTTCTCTTTCATGTTTGATAAATATTATTAAAACACTTATTTCTGCTTATTTCTTTTAGCTGTTAGGAGGCGGTTAGATACCTGTTCTTAGGAAACTTGTGTAGTTTTGACACAGGCTATAAATGCTAGCTCCATTGATATAATTGTGGTGTTCAGCACCTAACATTTGACAGCACAAAACCCATTAATTAAGAAATGATACTTTAGAAAGCTATAATTTTAACCCAGAGTTCCAGAGTTACTTATGCTATCCAAGGTGATTTCTCTGTAATTTACCACTGCAGCTGCTTGTGGATGATCTTATTTTCTTTAAAATCCTCTTTTGGAGGGTGTTTCTGCTACTTTTCTTCTCAAAGCACGTAAATGAAAACATGTCCTAACCTCATGTTGCTCCACTGCCTTCCTATCACAGACTTTTTGTACTGAATTGTACCATGCTTAATCGCATGAAGAAAAGTGTGGCTATTCTAAAATGCTTTAAAATCCATGCAAAACAGAATGTAAAAGAATTCAAGTGACCTTGTTGTATTGTGCAGCTGCAAAAAGTGGGCAAATTTGTTTTAAACTGAGAACAAATTTGAAACCAAAGCAGCCAGTTGGAAGGAATTTCTCTGGTAATGTATTTGATTTAACATAATACCTGTGAGCCCAATGCATGATTTGGGATCTCATTGTGCTAAATATGTTGGAAGAAAAGGTGGTCTCTGCCCTTTGTATCTTAGTGAGAGGTCTCAAATGAGTAGTAGTACAGGAGGAATCTACAAAGGGATGACAGGAGATTAGTGCAGTCAGCTTTCATTGCCCTGTGTTGCTTGTCCCAGCTACATTGTGCCACAGATGCAGAAACCCCTTACAGGTGCCTGGCATGGCAGGTCCTGCCCCGTGCTCTGTGGACAACGAGGGGCTGAAGAGCACAATAGAAAGCCATCTCCTTGCTCAGAATCAGGCCATGAATCATCAGGCGAGAGCTGATCCATCCAGGTTTATTAGCTTGGGCTTGGTACTGGCCTTGACACCCCTGCATTGCTTCCAATAGAAGAATTCTGCATTTCTATAGTGTGCTTCCTATGTCTTAGGTTCTCAGGGTTTTGCTAGTTTAGGTATCCTGTTTGATGACTAGACAACAGATTGCAGTCTCAGCAGTGTAATTTCTGTTAAGTATTTACTTTTTTTTTCATCGTTTTCTTTTGTATTTTAGAGGTGTCATGGAAAAGGAGAGATGTAAGAGGAATTTGAAGAAGGTCAGTCAGGTAGCTAAATGGATATTTGTGGAGTATCCCTTCAAGTAGACACGATGGCATGAGAGAAAACATGAAAATGCATGACTGCATATATGACAAACTGGCATTGGGGAGGGGATGTAGCACCCTAATATTAGACGAGGGATGAATGGACTCAAGTTAGGCTGTGAACATCTTTGACGATTGTTGTTGTTTAATGTAGTAAAAAGAAAAAAAGCTCAGAGTATCCAGAGATGAGAGTTTTGTGAAAAGAGCATCATTAACAGCAGCATTCACATTGGATGGTGAGGGCAGGACTGCGTTTAAGGTCAGAGAGGATGATGTTGCAATGACTAAGGCATGATATAAGAGCTCAGGTAATATTCTACCTATGTGTATGGATTTTAGAGCTGATAGGCAAAAAGAGTCTTTAGATGTAATCAAATTGCACTTGAGAGAAAACTTATGTAAGTAAGTGATGAGTAGTTTGGGGATGGTTCCCTAGTGATGTAAAACAGACATTAAAAAGCATGAAAAAGAAAGGAATGCTGTGCACGGTAAAATAACAAATTCTAGATGCTGTTTGGTGAATGAACATTGTAGTAATAGAATACTTGAGACATTGTGACAGGACCACTAATTGTTATTTCACTTAATATCATAAAGACTACTAATGTTCAATTTGTCTACAGTAGTTGAAAATGACAATTGGAAAATATCTCAGAATGTGAGTGTATACACATGTATATGTACACTATGTGTGTTTGCGTATGTACATGTATACATACCTTATATAGAGAGACCAACATTTTTATGGGAAAAGCAAACTTACATAGGTGGAAAAGTTGAGAAATTTTTAAGCATACAGCTTCTTGATCTGCTGAGGGGCTTCTGTACCTGAAAGCTTTCTTTCCAACTTTGTCACTTGGTCTAATCAGAAATATTCTTTCTCTTTTAGACCATGTAGATTCCTAGACAATCTTGGCTATGACAGTGTTGCTTCCACAACATATATTTGATGAAAATAGCAAGTAGCAGGGAACCTAGATTAATCCGTTTTGATTTTCATTTACCTAAGGGAAGATACTACTCTCCCCACTAAAATGAAGACCTTAATAAATGGTCTAATTACATAAGGCTGTTTTCCTATATGCTGACAACTTTTTTTCTTCATGTAACCAAACGTGGCAAGAATTCAAGGAAAGAGTAGTTCTCCAGTAGTACAGAACTGGCATGGAGACTTCGTGTGAGCTTTTACAACTATTACAATATACAAGACTAAGCTAAGCTAAAATCTTTTGGGAGTGGTTAACCTATCTTCTCTATCTGTCAGCTTATGTTCATTTTAAACCTAAACCATATCTTTCATTTTCCTAGTCTTGTACCTCTTTCTTTACTTGCCTCCCCCTTGACCTGCCATCTCTTCCATGTGGAACTGAGGAATGTTGTGTCACTGTAAAAAATTTATCTTCTTCTTTTTTTTTCCTGCTCACTGCAGTAATTTATACTCTCTGTTAAGAGAGCAGACAGGTCAAATGAACAAGCTTGCTCTGTAGTGTGCAAGTCTAAAGAAAGATGGTAAATCTTTGGGTCAGGCATTGGGGTAGATTTAAGAAAATTGAGGCATTGCCTGCATTGATGCAGTTACAGTGTAGAAATCAAAGGTGTAATTCTCCCCTTGAGGAAGGGAGAGTCGTATTGTACCCCAGGCTTCTGAAACAGAACTTAGGGTAGAGGCGTTACTGCTGCAGTTCTATTCATCTTTATCAGTTTGTAATAAGTTAGTTGCTTAGAAATTCTTGTTTCTGCTTGTCTGTACTTATAATTAAAAAAAAGCACTTTTGAAATACTCTATGTATTTGTGTGAGTGCACACATGCGTATGTTTACATGAGGAAGAGATTCTCTAGTGCCTGTGTGTAACTTAAAATATAAGCCCAAAATTAAAAAGGAGTGCAGCTGTTGCTATTATATTGCTATTTTCAATTATTATCAGTGTCTCAAGAATTTTTCTATTTGACTGAAACATGGGGTGTTTCTTTTTCCTGAAAGTTTCACCACATGCAGATTTTATGGTAGAAAAAACAGTAGTAGGAAGAGCAGAGCGGAATTCTGCCTTCTTTCCTGCCTTCCCATGACCCCACCCCACAGCCATGCTCTTTCATGGCATTTCTTTCTAATGTGTGTGAGCTTGTGTGCTTTGATCTATGGCATGTGTGTGAAGGGTGACGGGGCGTGATTTCGCTAGTCACATCTGTTTCAAACGATCTGTTCTGCTGTGGTGCAGCAAGTAGCAATCCATATGAGATTGTTGCTTTCTTTTTTCTTCCAACTTAAATACCTATGTCATTCCATTTAGTATTTAAGTTGTGGGAATGTAGAGAATATGAAATGTGCTACTAATTGGGTAACTAAAATCGAGGCTGCCTATGTAGCCTTGGTTCTTTGTTCTTAAATGTATGCTTGCATAGACAGATTCCCCTCTCAATTGCATCGATGTTCAGAGTGAACACCTGTGTAATTGAAAGCGAAACTGTCCACAGTATTTAGTTACACGACATTTTTTCCTCCCAATGGGTCCCTGATAGATCAGTGTGCATGACAGATAGCATTCAGTAAATGGGGCAGCTGCTTGATTTTTGTCATTGCTCTTCACTGCACGGTCCCTCTGAAACCCTGCATGTTGCAAATTCTTCCAAAGTGCATTCTTTTCCTGCAAGTCCCTTTTGGCATACTTGAACGTCTCACAAATCTGAATTAACATACTGGGAAGTATTATACCTCTTTACTGGATGAGGAATTGAGACCTAGTGACCTTCCTAAATCAGGAAAGACATCTCCATCAGAACTAATCTTCGTGAGTTCCAGTTGGAAGTTAAAAGTAGTCTAGACCAGCTTATTCACTTAAAATCTGACCTTTTTATCTTTGATCATGACTTGACTTGGTTCTGCTAGGCCATATCCTGCTGCTCAGCTTCTGTACACAAACTAATTTCATGTGCTTTGTAGACTGTGAAAGGAGTAAGGCAAGAATCCTGAAGAAGCAAATTGTGTCTGATAGTGTAATCTGATTGTGTATCACTCAGACTTAACTATAAGTTACTTCTAACATTTCCTCTTTTTTTTTTTTTTTTTTGGTGTAACTTGATTTAAAGGACTTCTATGGATGTAGAACTATAATAAACAATAAATACAGGATTTAATAAGTTCATTGTTTTATTTTCTTTTTTCAAATAAGATTATAAAAGTCTTATTTGCAAAATTCCATGGGTTTACGTCGGCCAAGAAAACAATTTATTAAACTGAAGGAGATACAGCACAGTTCTAATGGTTAACATTCTTGTTAAGAAACCTGTTTCTACAGTAACTGCTGAAGATTGTCACTTCCTTTGGCATTTGGAATAGTACCAGAGTGAATTTAACACTGATGCTGCAAGGGACAAATCCTATGAGAGCCGCAATAGATCACTGCTAGCAGTATGCTTTATTTGGTATGGAGATGTATGAACAACACCATGCAGTAACCATAGAAGGTGTTTAAGAACTATTTCTTCCTACTCTAATAAATCTAATGCTCTGTATGCATTTGCTTATTTTCTTTCTATACAAAGAGTAGTCCTCTCCTCACTTGAATCTTACAAGGGCACTTAAAATACATAGGTAAGCTTAAGACTTTAATTTAAAATGTGTGTGCACGTGTGTGTTACTAAATTTTAAAAGTCTATGAAGAGATTCACCACGTGTGATTTTCACTAATAAAGAAGGTGTCAACGTGGGGCAAATGTGTATGGCTCAAGCTTTAAAACAAAACCCAGGTGAGTTTTAAAGGCTGTGTTTGTCTTATCTTGTACTAGCTCTGTGTTTCTTCTCTGAAACATAGTGAATGGAGATTTTTCTTCTGCTTATAGGAGTGTGTATCCTCAGAGGAAGTGGATGATTTCAGTGGCTATGTATTCTGTTTCAGTGTATGTTTGCATCTGTTTTTGTTTGTCTCTTGAACTGAGACTGCAACAAGCAAACTTGTGATCAATTGAAGGCTGAAACTCTTTTAAGGGGAGGGGAAAAGGCTTCAGAGGAGATATCTTGTTTTTAGCAGCCACAGTCTGGGTGCTGGTATGATTCTGAGAGAAACCGAACTTTGTTTTTGCAAGTTTGTGGGTATGCATGCAGTGAATACTTGGAGATGTTACAGAAACTTCCTTCTTGCTTTTTTTCTTTCCAGATGGATGAGATAAAAGGTAAAGACAGGGTGATTCTGGCTCTGGAGAAAGACCTTGGTGTCCAGGCAGGCCATACACAGAAACTGCTTCTTCAGAAAGAAGCTTTGGATGAACAGCTTGTCCAAGTGAAGGAGGCAGAACGATACCACAGTAGTCCTAAGAGAGAGCTTCCTGCGGGAGTGGGGGATATCACCGAACTGATGGGAAGCCCGGTAAGAAAATTGTGTTTTCTTTAAATGTTCGACAGAGGCTCATTGCTGCCTGGGTGTTCACATTGGTTTTGTGGCTGCTTTTAAAATACTAGAAGGACTAATTCATGGTAAATGGCCATGCACTGCAGTGTGCTGTTTCATTGATGATTTAGATCCTCCTTGGATGTCTTGAATTTCTAAGAATGTTGAAAATATATGGATATAGAACTTTTAGAATTCACATTGTGAGCTTCAGCTGTGAACCCCATTATTTTCTTAGCTATGAATTTCATAACTTTAGGAATTATTTTAACCAATGGCAAATAGATACTCTACTGCTCAAAAACTAAGCCATGTGATTTAATCTCTGTCCTATGCACTAAAACTAGAATTGTTTTAGCTGATAGTAAGAAAACTGGTGAGAAGTAGCTAGTAATACGTGAAGTATTATTTATCTAGCTGCCTTTTTTTAAATTGTTAAACCTTTACATACGTTTCACAAGTAGATGCTTTTCATGTAATATATCATAGTATTTCCATCATATAGTATTGTTTAGTGTTTCAGTTAGTTAAAATAAGTTTTGCAGACATTGATGTATGAGTCTGTTTTAAATTTACACAATCTACTTGCTAAACCATGATACTAAATTGTGGATAGTAAAATATTTTTTAAAAGGTCATTTTATATATCTGTATGTTTTTGATGTAAAGGAGCAGCATTTGGATGAACGAGATGTGCGGAGATTTCAGTTAAAAATCGCTGAACTAAATGCTGTAATAAGGAAGCTGGAAGACAGAAATACTCTCTTAGCAGATGAAAGAAATGAACTGGTAAATTAATTAGTATTAACACAGATGGTGACTGGGAGGGCATCTTTATGGTAAAAGATTTAATGTTGGAAAGTCAGTGTTATAAATAATTTACAAATTAGTCCTGGTTGGCCTCAATCAATTATATCTAAATATAACAGAGATTTCTATAGAAATTCACTTTATGACCATAAAAGACATGGATGGAATCTCTCTTGTTCCAGAAAAGTAAACATTTATAAATTTATTTTGGGGTCATCGTAATCAAATTGACTGGTAGTTTGCCTGTGGCACTGTGTAATAATGTTGTGTAAAACATGCATAATCTGTGCACTTAAATTACTGCATTAATCTTTTTGAAATTAGACATTGGTTTTGTGACATGCTTATGCTAGCTAGGAGTTAAAAAAGCTTTCTTGTGCTAGTGATGAAAAATCTGCCATTTCTCAAGGGAAGGCTCTAAAGTAGGTGAAATTATCCTAGGAGAGTGATAGTAACTTACAAAAGAAGGGATATGACATAAATTTTAAGAATGAGTTTTATTGCCTGCATTGCTCATTAATTGCTGGTACTGAGGTAATGGTGAAACTCCCATTGACTGCAGTGGGAGCTGAGCTTTAACAACAGGAATTTTTACACCTCCTCCTATAATGCCCTAATTCTAGTGGCAGTAGAAAAGATTTTTCATTCTAATCAGATGGAATTCTTTCCTCATGCAAGCTATGTAGCTGATTCTAAATTAATGTTATTATGTATAGTGAGGGCAGAAGGTGAGGGCACTCTTGCACATGTCAGTCCTACGGATGAGTGAAGAACTGACATCTTCCTCCTTGCTTTGTCAGACTTAGCTCTTCATGTTAAGATATGAAGGGTTTGCTTTATGGTAAAAGGACTTAATTTAGTTATGACATCTCAATGATTATCAGAACAGCTAATTTTTGACGTTTTCTTGCCCAACATCTTGGCTGAATCTAGATTAATGAAATCAATTGAACAATGGTGGACTAAAATTGGATGAATTGAGAATGTAATTGTGTCTTTTTCTTCAAACTTTTCCTCTTTAAATAGCTGTATGGTATAAACAGCCCTTTCATATGGCAAAGATTGATTCCTTATTAACAATTCAAGTTTCTTGGGGTAAGAAGAACATGTGTTTTAGCCTGGGTAAAGTTCACCATTTTTCCTAATTTGCCTAGGTGCTGAGTGTTGTTTTGGGTTTTTTTTCTACCACTTTTACTGGTACAGTTGCTTTTCTTTGCTTTATACTCTCAAGAACATCTTTCCTTTTTTCAAGACTGCATTATAGAAAGACGAGGTAATTTGGCCTCCTAATCCTTTCTGTGGACATAAGTCATTCAAAACGTCCCTGAAGAATGCTGAAGTACTTGCAACATCTATCTTTCAGTGTCCATCTAGATGGAGGGCATGTGTGACTCAGTCAAGTGCTCTTCTTGATGCCTGACTTAGAGGCATAAGCTGCATATTTTGGAAAAGATATGGGGAAGATTTTATCATATTGTGACATAAACCCAGTAATACCAGTAAGGACATGTGATTAAACACTGTGAAAAATAATTTTCTCCTGAGAATGAAACAGAAAACCAAATACTTAGTGAAATTATCTCAGGAGAAGGATTATATTTTTCTCATTTCCAGTTAAAACTCAGTAAATTTAAAAGTGTTTTGATTGGAAAAAATGGATTTTTTTACAAACAAAACAGCTCAAGGATTAATGAAATAAAAAGAGTGAAATACTGATACACACAAATGCAAGAAAGGGCAGTAATTTGCTTTACATAATTGTCTAACATTCTAAAACCACAGGAACAAAATTGAGCAGCTTGAAAATGTCAGCTGAATGCTGAGATTGAATCTGTGCCCTCTGGCTGACTTTCTCATTGCTCTAATTATACATTAGGTACAGTGGTTTTTAAAGGAGAGGAGGAGGAGTTTACTCCTACTAAGAGATAGGTAAATTGGTGAAAACAACTACCCTAGAGACCTAGTTGGTCACAAGAAGCTTATATACAATGAGATTAATTTATCAAGAAACCTTTTACAGATCATCATAAATGTTTTCTGAGAGCAAAATCCAGATCTAGTGGGGATTGGGGCATTTTGATTTGGTAGGTTTTTTGGGGGTTTTTTGGTTTTTTTTGTTTTTGTTTTTTTTTTTGAAACTGAATGTACTAAACCAGATCTCGTGTTTTTGTAGACTGTACGAAAACGTTATGTCTTATTTGTTTGAACCCCTGTAGTTCTTAGTTCAGCAGTAGTACATATCAGATGCCACTTAACAAAAGAACTAAACTTTCTGAATGAAGAAAGAAAGCAAGTGAAACCACTCTATTTCTTCTTTCCTAAGGCTATGAACTAAAGCAGAGCTAACTTTATTCCTTTGCCATTTGCAGCTGAAACGTTCTCGGGAGACAGAAAGTCAGCTGAAGCCTTTGGTAGAAAAAAATAAGAGGATGAGCAAAAAAAATGATGATATGTTGCAATGTATCCAGAGAATGGAAGAGAAAATAAAAAATCTATCAAGGGAAAATGTAGAATTGGTAAGTAATCATCTCTGATGTCATGTTATAAGAATGCATTGCACAGAGCTACTTTGAAGTGAAAGTGCTTGTGAAGCTTTTACTCTAACACAGACATTTCAGAGTCTCAGCAGTGGGATGGTATAACTGTCAAATTCAGCCAATGCTGCTGAATATTCATATTCTGCATTCAGAGTGGCATGTGCTTTGTCTGGTATCAATTCACACCAATTAAGAGAAAGGATCACAGATAGATAAAGTGTGTTTGGAGGCTATAAAAATGTATGACTAAAAATCAGCTTTAATAAATGCTGCTTTTATGATTAGAAGTCAGAACTGAATTTGAGTGCGTATGCCAAAGGCTCTACTATGCTAGATCATTGAGTTCATTTGTCTGCTAATTTTATCCCACACTATGTTCTTTGATTCTGTTTCAAAATATCTTATGTGAGATATTAACGGCAAGGCATATAGAATGTGTAATAATATATTTTTGTTGAAAGAGACCTTATGTTGTAGTGGAGCATGCACTGAGGAGTCCAAAGAGTTCTTGATTACTACATCACAAATAAGCATTTTCCTCCTCTTAGAGCAAGACACTTTAAAATGTTCTGTTTATTTTTTAAAATTTTATTTTAATTTTTGTAGAAAGAGAAATTATCCGCACAACCAGCGCTGAAGAGGCACACATCTTTGAATGATCTCAGCAGCACACGAGAGGAACAAGAAATTGAATTCCTTAGACTGCAAGTCAAAGAACAACAGCATGTTATTGATGATCTCACAGTGGTAATGCTTATGACTGGTATACACACATGCATGCACACACATTTATAGGCAAGCTAAAGATTTGAGAGCAATGTTTTAATTCCAGTTGTAGTAGTGACACAGAAATAGTTTTTTGGTAATCAAAGGATTACTTCTCAGGTAGTGAATGAATTTCTTTGGAAAGTGTATGAATCTCTGTATTATAAAATATTTACCTATTATGAGCTTCTTGTGAAAAGAAGTGCAACAGTCCATCCACCTTGCTTATAAAATTGGCTCTCAACAACTGAGGAACTTGAGGAAAGGACACGATCCAAAATTTAATGACTGAAATGTGTTGAGGACCCTGGTGCAACCCAACCGCGCCCCTGATCTAGAAGTCCTCCTAAAAGAAAGGAACATGCAGGATGGCATTAATTTCATCTAACTAAGCATCTCTAACTGAGCTGGCCCCACTGGCTGTCTTTATAACAAATGGAGAGGTATATGCACCATTCATCTAACCAAAAGTTAGCAGCATAGTTTAAGATTAGAGTTGCACAGCTACTAGCCTCTGACTCTGAAGACTACTTAAGATGATGCTCATAGATGTTTGCACTCTTTTTGATCAGGGCTCTTTGGAGTTGTGTTAGAGGTGTCTAGTGCTATTTAGTGTAACTTATGATATACCCTTCTGGTGCTGACAGAAATGATACATCATCTCTGAGACACCCCTGCCCTTCTGGATTATCATCTGGAACTCAGGCAGACTCAAAGCATCTCAAATGGCACTACTGACTGCTACAAAATGATAAAACAAATTTAAGATCATTCTGTCTAAATAGAAAATTAAACAGTTGGATACAACATTAAAAATAAAAATAGAAGATCCAAAAAGATAAAGCAACAAGATGTGTTACTGAACTGTCTGGAACATTGACTCTATTATTGGCACTTCCTCTGAGTTTCTGACCCAGGATTTCTCTCTGTAATCAGTGCCAAAGATTGATGTCTGCGTGCATTCTACAGTGTCACAGCATTACAAGCAGTAGGATGTTACTCAGACACTATGATGTAGGATCTGATTCACAGAGCAATGCTGCTTTACCTTCCAGATACAACTGTACAGGCAGGGAGTATGACATGATATTAAATTCCCAGTACATGGCAGCTATAACCTCACTTGTATTTCAGTGGAAAGTGGGTATAAAAGGGCTCTCTTTTTACTGTCTCAGCCAGTAATCTGAGGAAATATATTGTATCCTGACTTTGGTCAAACAGTATTGACTTGTGTTTAGTGTGGAAGTAAAATAAATAAATATTTAAAAATATGGTTTCATTTTTGCTTCGTTTCCTGTTTACAGATACTATTTCACTTGCAGAAAATAGTTAAATTGTTAACTAGGATACTGCTTTGGTTGGCAGTACTTACTAATCAATGCTTTGCCTTTGATACAAGGCAGTGGAATTCTGCACTTCCGTTATGCTTTTTAGCTATCCTTTCTGGCTCAAACCGTGCCTCTACAGAATACAAATGTATCGTGATTATCAAGAATGACCCACATGTCACATACGTGATTAATACAAAAGTCATCAGCTTAACTGCAGCTGAGACCAATATGATACATGGAAATAAGAACAATAGTCTTAGGCAAAAGGTTTGTCTGAACTGATTAACAGTGTTGTTTGTAGGATATCTTTGGTGTTGTTTGAAGCCATATCAACTTGAATTCTCCCACAACAGTGGTTCTTAAAAGGAAAGCTGTCAAGATAAACTTGGATGATTACAAAAGATGCTAGTGATTCAGCAAATGGTGTTTTTTAACTGGCATTATTATTGTTCTGGTAGCTTGATGTATAGTTGAGACAGTAAATTAAGTGATCTTCATACAAACAAGATAAGAAACAAGAAGGAGTGGGGGATTTTGGAAGTGTTTGTTCATTCTGCACTGAAGTGAGAGGAAAGTCCAACTGTTTGGACACCTGGTCGGTATGCAGAAGACCCAGGTTAAAGCAGGGACTGTGCTTTAACCACATACCTAAGGAGAGAGCGTTTCTCTCCAACACTGTAAAATTCAACTGTGTGGTTTCAGCTTTAGCTTAATGTATTATGTTATATTATACTGCAGCTTGAAATACCTGCACAACTCTACCTTGGCAGTCATTACTTTTCTTTTTTGAAAACCGCATGTATTAAAGGGGCTGTATAAGTTGTGCTTTTCTGAATTATTTTGTATTTTCCAAAAATTCGTTCCTGGAACAATGTGCTGATAAAGATAAATTATTTTATTATGATTTCTACTGGGAACTTCCTATTTGTCCACTTTCTGAACTGAATGTAAAGCAAATAGCTCTGAATAGAATAATACCATGCAGTGAGCAATAACTTTGAACTGCTATCATTCATTTAAAAATAGAGGTACTGCAAGCAAAGATGCAGAGCTAAGGAAAGAATCAGTAAAAAGGCAAGGAGGCAGATCACCTGCCTCCTGTGTTGTTGGGGTTGGTTTTGTTTGTGGCTTTGCATTTTTTACCTTCTCTTCCTCCTCTTTCCTTTGGAATTCAAGGTAGTATTCTTGGAATAGTTCATAAACCCTGTGTTTTTCTAGTTATAACTCCTCCTGTTATGACATAGTTAACTGTGATCTTGTTCCAAAGCCGTGGTAGAAAAAAGACACCAACAAAGTTGATAGACTGAGAGTGCCTTTGGATTTGAAACTTTTGCCCTGCAAGGATATGTCACGTGTAGAGCTATATCTGCATATGCGTGCTTGTACATCAGTATGCCTGATGTCATGACTTGTAATTACTAAGGCTGGACTTATTTTTGGCCACCAACATGCTTCTTCAGGCTGGTTGAACACTGGAGTAAGAATGTGAATTCTGTTTCCGTAGTGAGCTTCTTGGTAAAAGAGTCAAAAGAACTGTCATAAATCTGTGCCCAGTATTTAACAAAGCCTTTCCTTGCCAACTTCCTGTCAAGTGTGTAAAGTATATGACAGAAGAGATTGTTCGCTAAAGGGATAAAGCTGCAGTACAGCGTGGTGTTATATCAACATGGTGTTATTCAAAAGGATAAAGACGTTGTCTTTGTTAGCTTTACCATAGGCTTTAAGAAAATTTTAATGATATTTCTTTGTGTCAGACATACCGAAATATGTTTTTTAAAAAAACATACTACAATGTTCTCTTTCCTTCTAGGAAAGGGAACGGTTATTGCGGTCTAAAAAACAGAGGAGGAAAAGTCTGAAGCCTCCAAAGGTGAGCAAACCTTCAGTTTTCCATGCATATCTTTTGTGAACAGCGCTCGTTTCAAATACTGCCTGAAATTAAAGCTCTACTTAAATTAATGGTAAAATTTCATATAATTCTCCTATTTTCTCTTGTGAGCACTTATTAACTTTTTCTTATGATAATGCATGAGCTGCAAGTTTTGTACTACACACAAGTGTTTCTGTCTTGGGTTTTGTTTTAGATAAACAACATAATTATACTTTTAGCCATTGCGGCCTAAATATTCAAGTGTCTTGAGGCCTAAGTGATATAATGACTTGAAACAACTAAAATTTCAAAGGACAAATATTCACTCCATTTCAAAGACAATGCACCCTTTAAACTACTCGTACCCAATTACTGCTTAATCACAATTGAAAACTTTGTCATGCTAGAGATGTTATTGAAATATTTCTGTATATGATATATAAGTAGTAAGAAAATTCTAACTATTTTTCTGTAGTAACTATTTTTCTCTAGAATGCAAAGTACAAGAGAAAAATTTAGATTGTAGAAACAGAGAAGGTTTGCTTCAGAGTGTACCTTTATTTTTTATTGCAACACGTGCTTACAGTAATTAATTTTGCTGAATAATGTTTTTTGGAAGTTGAACATTAGCAGCCTGGAGCATGTGAGTGGAGGAGAACAGGGCAAGAGGGGAAAAAATGGAAGTGAAGAGTGGAGATCTGATTGTCATCTGTATGATAGCTTAAGATACATTCTGTCATAAATGGGTACTTGTTGTCAGTGTGTTCTGCATAGTATATTCCTGGTGACCTCCAGGTGGTGCTTTTTTATTGCTCTGCATTCTGCAATAAGTATATTCAGAAAGATTTATCTTTTGGGATTCTCTGTTTTCAGCAGTAATTTCTTCAAATTATGCTTCTAATAATGATGTGTCTTTTACAGATGAAGAAAGAAAAATTGAGAAGTAACAATAAATCTTGCATATATTTTTCTGTTAGGTAATGGAAGTCTGATAGAAGCCAAATATATTTGCAATAACCCTGAACCATTCTTCCTTGGTGTAGTGGTATATTTGGAAGTTTGTGTGCTGAAAGCAAGTTTAAAAACAGGACATAGAAGTAAATATATATATAGCAAATATATATATATATGTAACTAATACTGTAATTTTTATAGTGCCCTCTAATTAATAACCTTTATCTGATTTTAAATTACTTGTGTAAGATCTTTTGCTAAATTATAAAGTTCCTAATGAAACAAAACTAATTTAGTTTTTTAGGAGTTGATAACTAGTGATACTAATTTCTATGGGATGAGAACTTCCATAATCATTCATTTATGTCTTAAAAATGTTCTGTGTTAGTAGAATTTCGGCTGACCTAGACTCTGTACCCTTTCCTTTTACCTATTTTCTCTTGAGCAAGCTGCTGCTTTAGTGGCATTTTCTTCTTCTTTTCCTTATTGCCCAAAGCAAGGGTAGAACAACATGAGGGTTGGAGAAAATGTGTATGATAACATTAAAAAATTTGAGGCAGTGCTGTTCTTTGTGTGGTAAGAGTACTATAATGGGGGGACTTGTGCAGAAGTTATTGCAAGAATTGTGTGCACATGAGCAACAAAGTTAGTAGGGGTTTGCTTGTTACTTATGACATGATAGATACACCAGAAAAAACCAAATTAGTCAGTGTCAAACATAACTCTCACTAGTTATTCCATCCCCTACCTGTTAGTACTTCGGTGCCCATATGAAATTGGCCATTTGAAATTTTATTTGATGCTCTCTCCTCAAAGCAAAAGCAGGACTATAAGACAAAATCAAGTGAAAAAGAGAGAGAAAGGTGTGAGAGAAGTGAATGGGATTATATATATTATACTAGTTCTACTATGTATACTATACTAGTTATTATATAACCACATATATATAGTTTCTAAATGTGCTGATTCCTTAAGGAAGGAAAGAAATAATAAAAAATACATTTAGTAGTGTCCTATTACCTGCCATCATATAAACCTGTAGGCTATTCACATGTATATGCAGTGTTGCCTCGGAGTTTAAACACTGTTGATCTTAGCTTCTAAAAATGCAATCCTGGCATACAGGCTGGTTTCCTTCCAGGTGCCTTGTGTGGTCCTGTGAGGATCAAAGTCCTCAAAGGAATTTGTTTCCCACAGTTTTCCAGCAGTTTTTTATTTAAACTGTCTGTGTAGAATGGGCTGCTTACCCAGATGAGCTGTTCGTACCATCTTCGTCCTCTTTGTTTTTACAGCCTATATCTCAGGAATCCAGGTGAAAACAGCAGAATTCATCTAACTGCACATTTGCAGTGCTCGCTTACATGTCATTAATGGAGGTGAGATATAGACATCTCACTCTGGACAGAATGGTAACATTAAGTGATGATTGTTCTCTGGAAGTAGACATCTAAACAGACCATATGTGTTCTGTCCTAAAAATGCCTATTTCTCTCCATGGACTGTCTAAGATATAGATATGTGTATGTTATACATTGCAAGTGTATTTCTGTCTATGATCTGTGCAAGATTTTTGTATTATACAGATGATAACCTATATATAATAGTAGACAAAATTATGGGTGTATCTGTCCTAACCAACCACTCAGAAGAATTTACTGATGTAAATCCTTGACTTTGCTTTTCTGAGTTTCATTAAATGTTAAGTTAGCATTAGCACATTGAATCTTCAAGTTTGGCTGTTGGAGTAGGGTCTATTCCCAGCTGTGTCCCACTTCCCTTGACAGAGTGAAAAAGGAAATGAGTGACGAGAATTAAGTTTCACGAATGTGGTTGGATAAGCTCAGACTAGAAGATACAGAAAGGTTCCTTTTTTGTGCTAATAAACAGGAACTTGGTGCACAGGGTGAAGATTTAAACTCATCTACTGTTACAGCTTCTCCTAAACAGGTACTTTTACACTCCAGGTTCTTTAATTTTTTGAGATATTCTGGCTGGACCGTGTCTGTGTTTGTTTTCTAATGCGAGTTCTTTCCTGACAGTGATTCCTGTCAGCTGGAAGAGAATCCATGCCATGCCTTTCTCCATCTTTAAGACAGCTCGTGTGAATGATCTGTCAGGCTAGTCCAGTAGCGTTCATAGCCCAGCTGGGTCTAAATAACATTAGTTCAGCTCAGAAGCTTTTGAAAATACCAAGGATTTAATTTTTTTTTTTTTTTTCAATTAAATGTCTGTGTTATTTCTGGAGCTCTGTGGGTGCACTAGGTTACTGTTGCTAGTTGTAGCTTTGACTGAGCACTGCCTTAATTACCAAGGGATGTAGGAGTCCATAGAACAGCACTGGCAACAGGCTCCGGTTCCCCGAGGAGAAGAGAAGCTTTATAACCTCTGTGCTTGCAAGGTGTTCACATGAGTATAACACAGTGAGTCTGTATAGTCAGGTACTGTAGGATAGTTTTCTCTTAGTTTTGTCTGAAGTGAAGCAGCCTAAGCTGATAGAGGTGGGATTTATTTGTCAGGTTTGGGGTTTTTTTTCACATTGACATATCATTGGATTTGTTAGGAAAAGGTGTACCAGAGGTGAATCGTCTTTTGCTGTTTAAAGCATGCTTTTTCCTGATTTTTTTTTTTCCAGTTTTTGGTAGTAAAATAATCAAGAGACTCTGGAACAATATTTTTGGGGTTTTGTTTATTTTTTACATGCAGAATGGAGTTACAGTGATTCAATGATTGATGGAGTCATGCATTTGAAAACAAGGCATAATTGCCCAGTTTGTTTGGAAACAGCAGGACTCTATGGATTTGCTTCTTTATTTATGCTTTAATAAATAAGCTGTATTTCTGATAGTGGAAATCCTGCACACTGGTGTGATGGAGTTCATATTTCTTGTTTTATATTTTTCTTTTTTTATCTGCCTTTGTGCTTTGGTGTGCCTGTATTTTTCTGGCTGCCAAGAAATGACATATAAGCATGAAGGTAAGAAGTTACTGATTAGCTCATTTGGTTGCATTACAAGGAAGTTCATCTTGGATCATTTTCATCATTTTAGATTAATTTCTTGAAAACAAGATATTTAAATGTAAAGTGAAACTACTTTAGCAACAGAGAAATCAGATTATTTATATGTAAGTATATCTAATCAAAAGCATTAAAAATATTAGGGTATATTGAAAAATTTGCATATATTATGGTCCATGTGTCGTTATTGATTTATAACATTCTAAACTTTGATGTTTACTGAGCACCATACGTCAGCAGAAGCATTAATACTTTAGTTATAAAGACCTAACTCATAATTTTATTATAAAATTATGTGAAAACATCAATATAAATCCACATGAAAAATACTTGCTGTTAAATGCATGGCAGTCACCAGTGGAAATTAGAATTTAAATCAGAAATTTTCAGCAATTTATATGATTATTTTTTCAGTTGTGAATTTGTGATTTAGAAGTAACAAATGTACATATCAATATAAAAGATCCTTTAAATTGCTTATTAAAATGTTCCCATTTTAAAAAAAGTCTCAGTGAAACTTAAATGAAAACAGATCCAGTGAGTATTTTTTGTATTTGTATATACTTTTCAAAAACCATGGTGATTCAGCTTTTGAGCTATATGTGGAATCCCCCTGGGAGTTGGTGTATTTATTTGTGCCTTATTATTTATTACAGTGTTTATCAACAAACTTTGCATGAGTCAGATGTCTTCTTTTTTTTTTTTTTTTTTTTTTTTTTCTTCTTTTTTTTCTCTCTACAGCTGTTCCCTTATCACTTAATTTGTTCTGGTTTTGCTGTGAATCACTTCTTGTAGCTAGTTGCTTCAGATACTAGATGATCAACAGTAAAAAACAGCTATTTTTGTAGTTATGTCATGAGGCAATTCATACATGTGCAATTAATGTACAATGGTTAAATACCTTAACTCTGTTTCTATGGGAAGTATCTTCTCCACAAAATGATAAAAGTACAGCTTCTCTAAAGAGGAAGGAGTTGCTAAAATAAGTGGTTCACTTATAACTCCAAATATTGTAGGCAGTTTGTATAGCATTTAACAGTTTTTAACTTTTAACACTCCTTGAAGCATTGGGGTTTTTTACTGTGATGGGAAATACTGATTTTCTTGCTTAATTTTCTCACATCTAATAATCAAGTGATTTATTTATTAATACATGGAAATTATTTTTCCCTACTTTTGCTACTAGTGAAATCTTTAAATGCAGGCAATGTCTTTTGTCAAAATAATGGCATTGCTTTAAGTATCTTCTCAAACCTGTATGCATTTATTTAAAATCAATCCCTCTGTTGTTTTACTTCTGTTTTTTCACTCCTTGAAACAGTGTGCATGGGTGTGTGCATGCAGGGTTAAAGGAAGATACATACTTAAGCTGAGTTATCTACAAAAGCCACTGTAGTTTAAGGTATGGCAAAAAGCCCTGTAGGTATGATAAGCCTTGTTGTCGGTTTTGACTAAGCTGCTGCTGACCTTCATGGTACTGTATTCTCTGTGCCATATATATGATAATACACTGGAGTTTTGCTGTCCGTCTTTCAGAAGTCCCTTCTACCAGCCTTTTCAAAGTCAAGGCTTGACTGTTATTCACTTTGTCAGCCCTCAAGCCTATGCTTTATTTCAGGTTTTGGTTGAGCTTTGCTCAAGCGCATTTGTCATTTTTGAGGCCAAGCACCCTTGAAACAGGAGGCATGAGCAGGGTCGGCTGTTCTGCAGTCCTTGGAGTTGCTTGTCCTTGGCTAGGTTCCTCCAAAGCATGGGCTAAATGTTCTGTGCACTGTCCACAGATAAGCCGGTACGGACGGAAGAGCAGGATATAAAAGCATTGGCATAAGAGTCTGCACGCAGCTTTGTTTTGGCTTTACTCTCAGCGTCTTTGAGTACAAACTATCTGCACTGCAAAAAGGGGATGCAATTTTCCTGAAAGTCTCTTGGGTTTTGTTTACCTGCCATCATCACCTTTACCTCGGTATAGTGTACCTATTTTTATGAAACTGTATCTGCTCATCGGTTTGGAGTCGGAAGGTAGTTCTTGCTGATGAGCTGACCTGGCAACCCAAATTGTAAATTTGTCTTCCTTACAACTTGGAGGTAGCGCCATTTCTTTAGCCTATTTTCGACTCCTGATATAATACTTGGAGTGTTACTGTAGATGATTGTAGGCCGCAACCTGTGTTCAGTGGGGCAGAAGTGCTGGATGGGACATCTCCCAAGGACTAATTACACCTCAGTTTTTGTGGTAAACCTTTATACTTATGAGAGAGGGGTCTGAAATATTTGTGATTTGAATGTAGGAAACCATATTAACTTTCTGGATAAGTCTTTATATTTCTAGAGTAGAGCTTAAACCTGTTCCCCATGTCCTTTGTTTTGTTAAGTAGGACAGTAAGGTGAAGAAACTGGTGCAGCATGTAAACGCTGGAGAAAAGGATTAAATTATCCCAAGGAAGTGTTTATCTTAAGCATCTTAGACGTAGCTCTGCCTGGTGAAAGGGTCACATGGTTCCTAAACAACTGAGGGAAGAGTAGTGTGTCTTTACAGGATTTTAGTACTATAACTGTGGCCCTTTTCTTTTCTTGTGAAGACGCTAAATAGTGGTCTAGTAGCTTGCAAAAGGAAGGTTGCTTCTAAAGACTGTTCAGAAGCTCGTCGCCTTCTGTGCTGCATCATATTTATCTGCATGCATATGGATAAGCACAGTCTATTTGGAAAAGATGTGGCTTTTTAGGGTTGGGGTTTTTTATGAGTGCATAACATCCTTTCAGGAGGTTTTAGTAGAACCAGTTAATTTAAAAATGCAGTCTGAATGAAATCTTTAAATTATTATTTGAAGGGCTCATCTTAAGTGAAGCAATTAAGTGGTTCAGAACAGGTCCTTGAACCTGTCTTCAGTAGTAGGAGTGGAATTATCCATACTGTGAAACAATTATGAGTGGTTTAGCCTGAGTGATGAAACTGTGACCTGGTGAACCATGGTAACCAGGGCTGCAAACTGTATATGGAGTGCACGGTGTAATGCATGCAAGCACCAAGTCACACCTATGAGCTTGGTGTATATGATACCACTTAAATCAAGACGAGTATTTTGGCTGTTGATGGGAGCTGTGCTGAGCCAAAAGAATATATTAATCATTATGGGGCTTTGTAAGAAAGTGAAGACAGGACTTTGTAGACATACTGGAAGAATGTATAAAGTTAGATAAGTCTAGAAGACTGCAGGGAAAGGTAAATATTTGGAATTCATCATGAGATATGGTATTATAGATAAAATAAAACCTTTCAATATCTTCGATAAAATTGATAGCTCACAGTTCTGCTCGCATAGCCAGTTTGGCTTTGCTGAGATGTAGGATGTCTCATGTTCTGAGTTAATAACAAGTGATAATTTTTTTCATCCTTTAGGCTTTTTTAATGAACAGGGCTATTATCTTCTCACATACAACCTGTGGTTTATATTTTTTTTAAAAAAAACAAAACAAAACCAACACCACAAAACACAAACCATGAGATCAAGTTCTGTGATTCAGCTTCAAACAGTAGCAAAAAAATATAGAGATGGATAAACAGATTTTTCTTTGTCTTCTTACAGCCACCTCTCTCCACTAGTCTCCCTGTCTAGGATGCTTCATAAACTGACACCATTTTCCCAGCAACACCCCTTTTTTTTTTTTTTTTTCCCTTTCCTTTTCTTATTTTGCTTCTCTGAATTCGTGTTGGATTATTAGAACACTTGTATAGTATAAAAGTTAGGCTTTATATTGATTAATAACAGTAAACTTTTATTATTTTTGTTTTAGAAGGGAAAATACTTGAAAAACTTTTTCTAGTTAAATGTTTAAGAATTATTTTTTTTTAACAGCAGAATTTTCTATGAAATTTGCTGCTTTCTGAGCAGCAGTTAGGAAACTGATGGAAAGGGGGCTCTTAAAATGGTGAAAGAGTTATTGCAGTTGTGATGTTTTATATAAACCACCACATTTTTCACAATTAATATTGTATTATTCACTCCCATTGGCTACTCATTGTGTAAAATTTTTAGAATCTGCATTGAAATGCTGGTTTTCCCTAAACATAGGGGTTTTTTTGTTAGTCATAATATTGGAGCAAACTTTTGAAAAAATTGAGAACGATGGCATTAAAAAAAAAAAAAAGGGAGAGCAGCGATTTATACTTGTAAGTAGGATTTTGCAAAACAGACATTATAATTTTTTTTTTCTCTTTTTTAAAAACTACTATGAATGATAAAATTTGTTCACATTGTTCTTCAGTATATTTTTGGCCTTTCGGTTCCACATCTTATGTTGCATTGTACTGGGTTACTTCCTTGTAGATAGATATTGCATTCCTCTGCTGTGGACCTTGTAAGATTTGTATGATTTTAGTAATTAGCTTTTCTACTTTTGCTAAAGCATTATTCTATTGGCAATTACCCAGTGCTATGTGCAGTTCAGTTCTTGGAGGTTCTTACACAAGTGATGTTGAAAAAGTAGCTCATTTAATCAGAGAACAAGGTTTACAATGAAACCTTTTTTTTTTTTTTTTTCTTCATAAGTACTAAAATGGTCAGAGAAGACCTTGGCTACTGCTTCCTAGGTCACTTGGGTCTTCCAACTGTTTTGCTAGTAACTAAGAAAAACTACCTTTTCAGAGGCATGTTGTGGAGACATTTTTTGGATTTGATGAAGAATCTGTTGATTCAGAAACGTCATCTGTAACTTCATATAACACAGATAAAACAGACAGGACACCAGCAACACCAGAAGAAGATTTGGAAGATGTAAGTAGTAGCTCATTTGTTCTTAAATTCTATAAAAATTGACATGGAGTATAAATGCAAACATTTTTTTTCAGGTATTCTGCCACAGGAACTGTGAAAGATTTGGCAGAGAATTGCTTTGGTTTGTTTCAAGTCCAGTACACATCCACAGTCATTGCAATAGAATTCATAAGATAATATTCTGCCTGACAGATTTGGCAGATACTGGGCTGTAAAATCAAGTAGTTTTTCTCAAACTCTTTCTTGTTAGTCAAAAGAAAATGAAGAAAATGAATAGGCACGTTGCTTTGCCAAAAGTCAGTAGCTGCTAGACAATAGTTTGCCTTTTAGCCCTATAATTTATTTGATTGTTTTGATACAACCAGGATTTTCTTCCGGTACTTAGGATACTGAGAGAGGCTTTTGCAATTCATTAAGGCTTAAATGATCATAGGTAGTAAATACCCACTGACACGTTTTGTCTCAGCTCTGTGATATACAGTGCAGCTGGCCTATTTTAAAAGATTGCAGGGCTGAGGACAAAGCATGAATTAGATGCTCTTTTTCATCTGTCTTTCCTCTTCACTAACTTGTGTGTAATACTTCTCAGTCACAAGAAGCTTCCTGTTTTTCTAGGTTTAATATCTAATAATGTTGTAATCTCTTTTCCTTGGAGCTCAAGTTCCTGGAGCAAAAATTAATTAAAGGGAAGGACATTTCTTGCCCTCAGCGTTATAGGAAAGACCTTGAAAGTGTTGATGTCAGCTGCTCAAAATTAAAATAAAATTAAGACATTAAAAATACTTGTCTTGGTTTGAAAAGACAGGTGTCTGTGGAGGAAGGCAGGAGCCTCCCTTGAAATGGAGAGTGCAACCCCCTTCCCTCCAAACTATTATAATTTTGAAATTAACGGGCCTTCAGGCAAAGATATGGGGAATAGGAATAACAGTTCTTTACTAATATATATATATATGTAACACAAGGCAGGAAAAAACAAACAACCCACTGGTTTACACTGACAGAGTCAGGAATACAACCTGACACCCTGTTAGGGTGGCAGTAGCAGTCCGATAAGATGCTGGCTGCAGTCCTCCTGAAGTGATGGGTGTAGTTCTGTGGAAGCAGCAATCAGGTAAAAGAGTCTGGTCTTCCTCCGAAGGTCCAGTGGTCGGCAGGTAGCTCTTGTCCTCTGGAACTCCAGTGGGGGGAAAAGCTCCTCTGGGAATCCAGTGGAAGAAAGGCGGCTAGGGTGTTCAAAATCTCCGTTTTTATTTGGCATGGACTGCTTGGCTCCTTCCCCCCCCTCCCCGGGCGGAGCATCTCACAATGGGATGAGGAGTCGTGAGGCAGTTCCCTGATAGGCCATTAACAGGAGATAGCCCAGGAGCGAGTTACCGATGGGTCAGGCGATAAGGCATTGTTGTGCCCAGTAACAGGAGATAGTCCAGAGGGGGGAGGCAGGGAGCACCGCCCCACCTGGTCTCAGCAGCTCCTGAAGATGGTAATAGAATATTTTTTTTTTCCTTTTGGCACATTTTACACTGTAACCCAGGACAATACTTCATGTAAAAAACCCAAAACCAACAAAAAAACCCACAAAACAAACAAACAAAAAAATCTTATGGCTTTTGAAATACAACTTCTGCATTAGTGTGCTTGTGCTGGTGAAATGTTTTACCCTGACATAGTATAGGCGAAGAGTAAGGGCATGATAGACTGCGTGACAAATGGAACAAAACCATTCTGAAGACCCTGTGGCAGTGAAGTTGCTGAAGACAGTGGTTCATAGAAGTGTTCCCTCTCATCCTTCCCCAGTCAATTTCTTCCTATTTCTATGCATTACTGCCTTATATAGTAATTTATACTGTCCTGAAATTGTGCAGTCAAAACAATTACTGATCTCTGCATTTGTGCATCATCCTCAAATCATCCTTCCTTCTATTCCCACTTGTTTTGGTTGTTTTAAACCTTTATTAAACTTTGAGACTCAATATGATTTGTATTGCTTGTTATGTTTGTTAGTCTGTCTATATAAACAAACCATTATCGTACATATTTATCTTTACATGCACAAACCCACTTTTTTTTTCCCCTCTTCATTAAGAGCACGCCTAAAGAAGAAGCTGAGCTAAGGTTCTGCCAGCTAACAAGAGAGTATCAAGCTTTGCAAAGGGCGTATGCATTGCTTCAAGAACAAGTTGGTGGAACCCTGGATGCAGAGAGAGAAGCAAGGGTAATTTTTTAATCGATTTTTTTTTTTTTTTTTAAACTCTGAAGTCATTGAAAAGGCTGAAAAAACTTGGAATAGCAGGAGATATCTTTGCAGGTCAATGAAAGCCAAAGCACAATGTTTTTGAGGATCAGAGGATATTATCAGTAAGGTGACAATTTAGATTCATCTGGTGCAGTCAGAACAAAGATATCATTATACTTTATTCTTGCATGCATAATATGTAAAATAGTTCAGTAGTAAGATAGTGTTATTGAGAATGATATCCCAATTAAACCTGCAATTTGAATAGTGACATTCTGGATTTAAAATGAGTCGACGAATAGGTTGTTATAAGTACTTAGGTGCTTTTATCATATGAGTATATTAAAAATCTGACCCAAATCTGGCAAATTTTTTCTTCAAGTGTTTTGTTGAATATCTGAAATCATAAGTTGTTTTAAATGTCATTTTGAAATTATTCTTCCACTAAGAAGCACGTAGCTAACTATTGTTCCTATGAAGTCAGCATGTGTGATGGTGTACTCTTGTGATGGTGTAAATGGGGTTTTGCCCTTACAGCAGTCTCTGTACTATAGGTATTTGAAGTGTGAGAGATTATGTATTCAATTTATTCAATTTTTATTTACCCTTCTTTCACCACTGTGTTTAACCATTTAGAGAGATGAAGTCAGCGAAAGTCATGCTAACATTTCCATTCTGTTTTTCCCAAACTGGGGAGGAGAAAAATCACTTCATAATGATTTGATGAGCTCTGACTCAGTCCCCAGATCCATTCACTGAACAACAATGGCATCAAAAAACAGCTGAGTTAACTAGAGGCAAAATTTCTTCTACTTTATACCAACTCCCTGCAGATTGGGGCATGTCTAGAAATGTAGCATATTTACAAGACAGCCTCTACTTGAATGACTGTTGTCATCAATGACCAAATGTAACATCCAAATGGTCAAGCAATAGCCATAGGGCAGGAAACTTCGTCATCTTCACCTCATGTTCTTTGTTCTGCATCAAGTACAGCTTGAATCTGTAGATAACTGACTACTGAGAGAGCTGACTGATATTGTGTGGCTACTCTCTGACTTTGAAGGGTCATGGCAATTGCAGGAGGTTCCTGAGGACTGTAAGAAAGCAAATGTCATTCTTGTCTACAAGAAAGGCAAGAAGGAGGATCTGGGGAACTGAAGGCCGGTTGTTCTCACCTCAGTCTCTAGGAAAGGGATGGAGGAAAGAATCATGGAAACTGTTTTCAAATGTCTGAAAGACAAGAAGGTGACTGGGAGTGATCAGCATGATAACCAGCTTGAGAGCCTTCTATTATGAGATGACTAGCTTGACAGATGAGCTGAGAGCAGTTGATGTTGTTATATCTTGACTTTAGTAATTATTTTGACACTCTCCATGAGATTCTCATAGTCAAACTGATAAAGTACAGACTAGACAAGTGGACAGTGATGTGGACTGAAAATTGGCTGAAATAGCTTAAAGGGTGATCAGTGGCAGGAAGTTCAGCTGGAGGTATGCCACCAGTGATGTACAGCAGGGGTTGATACTGGGTCCAGTACTATTTAACCTCTTCCTTAATGACCTGGGTGATCAAACAGAGTGCAGCTGCAGCAAGTTTGCAGATGAGATGAAACTAAGAGCGAGTGATTGATACATGAGGTGGTTGTGCTGCCATTCAGAAGGACCATTTGACTGCCTGAAGAAATGCTTTAGAGGAATCTCATTAAATTCAACAAAGGGAAAGAAAAGTCCTGTATATGGGGAAGAATAACTTCATACACCAGTACAGACTTGGGGCTGTCTTGCTGGCAAGCAGTTTTGCACAAAAGGACGTGGGGGTTCCTGGTGGACACCACGTTGAACATGAGTCAGCACTGTGCCTTTGCAGCAAAGGCGGCCGACAGCCTCCTGGGCTGTATTAGGAAAAAAGTCCCCAGCATACCAATGGAGGTGATCTTTCCTCTCTACTCAGCATTGATGAGGCCACATCTGGTGTGTTGGGTCCATCTCTGGGCTCCCCCAGTACAAGAAAAACATAGACATATTGGACAGAGTCCAGAGAAGGGCCATGAAGATGATTAAAGGCTTGGACAACCTGATACACAAGGAGAGACTGGGAGAGCTGGGGCCGTTCAACCTGGATAAGAGAAGGCTCAGAGGTATCATCAATTTGTGTAAATACCTGATGGAGGGAATAACGAAGATGGAACCAGACTCTTCTCAGCAGACCCAGTGAAAGGACAAGATGCCACAGGCACAAACTCAAATACAAGAAACCATTTAAACTCGTTTCTTCCTCTGAGGGTAGTCAAACACTGAAACAGGTTTCCCAGAGAATCTGTGGAGTCTTCATCCCTGGAGATATTCAGAACACCACTGGACAAGGTCTTGAACAACCTGCTCTAGGTGTCCATGTGCTTTGAGCACAGGAGTTGGACAGGTGATCGCTTCCGACCTCAATGAAATTGTGATGCTAAAAAGTGTTTAAGCATTAAAATAATCCTAATCTATTCCTGTCCTGTTCTACATCACCTACCCCGCCCCCCCCCAAAAAAAAAGGCGCCAAACACCCAACCCTGGACTCCAAAAATGGACAAACATGTTAAACATTGTGAATTATTACTGCCTTGCTACATGTAGCCTTGATTGTATTGTGCAACTGCAACATGTTGCTAATAATGCAGAAAGACAAAGATTTTAATGTGATTTAAAAATTAGTGGTGGGAACGAACTCAATTATATCCCAAAATGTATGAGCTATCACTAGCTTAATGATTCCACTGCTTAGAACAATTAATAAAATTTTCACAAAATTCTATATTGCTAGATTGCTGATGGTTGTTAGGCGTACATGTGCACTATTTCATCTACATCATTTTCTCTGTCAAGCATTTTAAAATTCACTTACTGAATATTCTCAGGTATAAAAACAGTATGCTTGTGGGAATAGAATTTCTGTGTGTTTCAGACATTTGTGAAAAGCAAAGCTTTTCAGATAAAAGTTACAGAAGAATGTAGACTGCTTGATATTATCTGGAGTTATTTACAGCTAAAAATATTAGTCTGTTATCCCCAGAGCCAGTATTTAGAAGATTCAGGATTTACTTTAAAATATGTTTCATTTGGGTTTTTTTTCAAAGTTTCTTTGAAGTGGCTCTTAACCAGCCTTAACTTTTCTTTTTTTTTTTTTTCCTGCGAAACACAGTTCTTACAATAGTAGAATTATTGCTTTATGGCTTTATTTGTTGAAGTTCTCAGCATCTTACAAAAGCCTAATCACATTTGACAGTCTCTTTTTAACTAGAGCACTTAGCCAAGGAAAGCAATAAGGACTTTGGAGATCACTTCTCAAGCTAGAATTGGGGTGGGGGACATAATTACATCTACTGTTAAAGTAAGATTTCAGAGGCACTTATGTATTTGACAGTTATGAGAAACGATTATATATTTCCTTTGCCTTCATGGGAAGGGAGACCCTGGTATGAATGTTTTTGTAATAGCTTTAAAATATTTTATTTTGCAGGCATTGACAATCTGTCCCTTTAGTATGCTTTGGAAATGTTGCTTGTTCTTTTTGATGGTACTTCGGTCCCTTTTGTGACATCCATGCAAATCCATCTTTTGAGAGAGTCAGAAGGTAGCTTTTTGCATCGTTAGTTTTGTAGGGCCCAATGTTCTGGTGGGATGAACATTTCCTATTACTTTTAGATGAGGCTTAAGGTAAATAACAAGGACCCAAAGATGCAGAAGGAAATCGCTATGGGAATTTTAGAACTGTTTGGGTGAAAGAGTACCTGAAGTAACGTGGGAAAAGTACTTGCAGTAGCTCAAGGAGCCTCAGTGACTGGAGGTCTCTGGAGATATCCTTTGGTTTACATCCTTTTTATTTAGTAGCTTCTATGATCCAGTCCCTACTAGGGCATCACTGGACTCAAGGGGTAATACCTACTATAATGTAATAGTGTAATAATCATGTAGAATGAGGAAAATTGACTGGTGTATGCTGTTCATGGGATAAATAAATTATTTTGGGTCAATTTATTTTCTTTACCTATAGGCATTTTTAAGTCCTTATTAAAATTCTTTCACTCTTGCTCTGTTTTCCCCAATTGCCTTGAATTACTAAAGCTTATGAATAGCTTCTTAGAGCTCTTTTAGTTCCTTTTTTTCTTTCCTCTGGGAAGAGCATTGCCACTGCATATGTGGTGATAACATCTTTTTAGGCTGGGAAGGAAAAATGCTGATAAACTGATGGCTTTAAATATTTTGTAACATAAATACAAAAGCAGTTATTTTAATGAAAAAGATTAAAAGCTGACTGGACAGCCCACTAAGTGGGTAGAAAGTATCTTTACTTTGATTCTGTGTGTAATTAAATCTATGTGTCCACCTGGATGTGCAAGCATATACAAAAATTTTTTAATACTTTTTTTTTTCCCCAGACTCGGGAACAACTGCAAGCTGATCTTCTCAGGTGTCAGGCAAAAATTGAGGATCTGGAGAAAGCTCTAATCGAGAAGGGACAGGTAAAAGGCTCTCTTAATGTCCTCTACCACATCATTTTCTCGCTTGCATGCAGTGGTGCCCTTGCCATCTTCATTGCTTGCTGGTGTGTTAGTGTGACTGATGCAGCTTAACTGCTACTCCACCCGTAGATTACTTAAAGGAAAGTATTATATAGGCTAAGAAAATGCCGTTAAAGATTAATTTTCTACCACATAACACACTAAAGCATAATATTGAAATAATCGTGTGTATATGCTTTGTAAATTCTGGTCCCATTGTCATTTGGTGAAGGCTTTTGTCCTTTTTTCCATTTTGTTTATATTTGCTATAAATTCCAATAAAATAAATATTCTGTATTTGTACTGGAGAATATTTTTGGTGTGTAGCATAGAAAAATTCAAATACCAAATCACTTCCATGCATGCTTCAGCTAGAGAAATGAACCGCTTGGTGTGTCTGGTTACTGGAAGGCGCTTACAGTGTTACTTTTCTGGGCTTAAATTCTTGGAGGACCCGACTGGTTTCAAATTCCCATACCATCACACAGAGTAAAATTAGGCCTTATGCTTCAGTTTACCTTGTAAATACTTGAAGAAGTGGCTCCTGATGCATATTCAATAATATCGAAGATCTTCAGGAAGGCTAATTAGAGTTATGAGGGTGCATTTAAAAGATGTGCAGTTGCATAACTTCTAGAATGCACTGAGAAAATTGGGGAGATGTTATTTTACACTTTAGTGTTTGAAATAACAATTTTAAGATTGCAGGTAGCACATGGTAATAAGATATAGCTATCCATATGCATTTCAAAGACTAATGATCCTGTAGCATTGAATAAAAACAACCTATGAATAATACCAACTTAATGATATTACTTTTATGGTTTATTCTTTGTAAGAAAAAATTTCTTTAAGGTTATGTATAAATACAAAGTTTTTGGGACCATATTCAAATCAAGGATAAAAACTATTTGTGTTAGCTTCCACACAAACTGCATTCTGCTTAGTAAATTCCATGTAAATAAAATATTACTAAAAATAAAGCATACGTTATCAATCTAAAAATGATGGCTCACTGAGCTTTTGGAAGAATAAATGGAACTGAAGACCTCTCAAGAATCTACTGCTGACATTTTAGTGTGTTGATGGAGGTATTGTGGACAAATTTCTGTGTAATTGAAAACATTAACAAAATAGTTGTCTGTTATGGTGTAAATTGTAAGTACTGTGTATGTAAATAAGTGAAGAGAGGTGCACATGTAAGAAATTCTGTGACTTTTGCTTCCAGAATGGTATGTCAAAAAGGTATGCCTGGAAATTAGAATTTAATTAGTTCTTATTTTGAGATACACAAACACATTTTCAACCTTGTATCTTAGTAACTCTGAGAAGGCCAACAGGGATGTGACAAGGAGCAAGATGATATTGTCTCTAGTGGGCTAGTTTGTACGCTGAGCACTAGCTTTCCACAGAAGTGGTCACGGTGTCTCCTTGGGAGCTCTAGCCCCTGCTCGGTTCTCCTGACCTGTTAGTGTTTACATTCAACAAAATAAATGGTTGTGATGATAAACTGATGACTTTGTGCACTATGTGATTTTTTTTATTATTATTATTATTACTTTGTCGCTTAGATTGTCATGGTGGTGATGATGATTTAATAATACTTGTGAAATGTTCGTTCAGGGTACCAGTCCCTAAAGTGATTTTGAAAAAGGAAACAATGAATCAGAAGATCCTAGTGTATTATCCCAGGAATTTTTAGTCTTATTTTACAGCTTTAGGAAACAGAAGCAGCAAAGACCTTCACAGTTTTCCTAAAGTCAAATTCAAAGCAGGAGATTAGAATCTTATTGTTAAAAAATTATTTGAAGCTTGGCTTATAACAATTTGTGTGTAATTTCAGAGTAAGTGTCAATGGCTCCTGTTAATCTTTCATCAGCTTAATCTGTCAGAATTCCCCTAGATATAAAATAAGACAGATAATCCGTTTCTGCATGCATAAGAAACTTTATATTAAGGGAATATATTCTTGTAAAAAATCAATAGTGGTAAATAATAATCTCAAAATACTGGAGTATGTAATGTGCCATGTGCAAATTTTTTTTGAATGCTCAGCTGTCTGTCATTTGGTATGCATATAAATACTATTCCACTGAAGTTAAGGTTTTCTCAGAAAGTTGAGTTGAACTTCATCAAGACAGACACAAAAGTTAATTATCAATAGGCCAAATTAATCTCTTTTTTTCTAGTTGTGTGAACTGGAGTAGTTGAACATGCAGGTCTGATGTGACTGTTGAACCTGCCTTTCACCATATGCATGCATTGGGATATCCACCCTACGTCTATGTGTGCAACTCTTTGTCCTTGGCCTTACTTAAAGGGTAGTTAAATGTTAAACTAGACTTTGGATTTTATTTTCAACATTTCTTTCATTTGTTTCAAAAATCCTTGACAAATGTCATGCCTTCTCAGTACTCATTTTCATATATTATTTTTAGTATGACACTCGTAACATCATAACCCTGAAGAGCTTGTTTACTGCATAAAAGTAAAAATGCACTTGCACA
Source organism: Leptosomus discolor (assembly GCF_034619465.1). NCBI lineage: Eukaryota > Metazoa > Chordata > Aves > Leptosomiformes > Leptosomidae > Leptosomus > Leptosomus discolor. The sequence goes on along the minus strand of NC_141394.1, from coordinate 69,874,604 downwards.
TTGTGATATATGAGTGGGAAAAGGAGAAAGAACAGTAAAATATGAAACTGTAGTGGACAGTAGGTAGAAAAACTAACTTTAAACTTTTTTTTTCATTACTGATTGGAGTAAATTTGTATCATAATGATTTAAATTTATTTGGTTGACATTTCAAGGCTGGGTAATGTGCTGGGATATTCAGATTTCATTATTTTCCCGTGTAGCATCAATGTGCAAATATTTTGCTGACAGGGAGAGTATCAGCCTTAATACTTCGATAAAGACATTTAGATTTTAAATAAATTGTCCTTTTTACCTAGAAAAAAAATTGATCTAGAGTTACTATAGCAAGTGTTGGATGTTGTTTTATTAAACTTACTAGAGCAGTATGAGCTAGGTGATGTAAATACTTTTCTCTACAGGGAGAACAGAGTGAATTTGGCCACTATAATCCATTAAATCTGAATGTCCAGCTATGGCTGGCAGGGAGTTTTTTTAGTTTGGATCTTTAAAGGGATATTTGATGAAGTCATTAGAAGCCATGGAAAAACCTAAAAGGAAAGATCAGCTTTGGAACAAGTGATCAAATGGAAATACAGTTTTCAAATGGAGTATAGAATATCCTGTATCACTTCCCTTCCTACATAGCTTTAAATTCCTTATCACAAACACTGTGTATTAGCCTGATTCTCATACTTTTAGCAGAGGGCAATTAAGTGCATGCCACTGAAGCTTACTTTCAGTAATTTGGGGTAATTAAATGTTTTTCTTCCCTTTCTCCACTGGAGTTTGCATTACACCAGTCAAAATTTTGCAAGAAAGTTCCCAACTCTTTGCAATGGAAAGAAAGTTTTGAGTTAAGCTGAGTAAATAAATGTTTTTAAAATGACATTAAAAAAAATCCTATAGCTGCATTCACCCACAATTGTTATATCTAAAGATTTTAAAGTATATGCTTAGCTGGAACATAGTAGGAAACAAGAGACTCAGCTTCAGGGAAAGAAAGGAACTTTTATTTTCTCTATGGTTTAAAATGCTATTTATCCTTGAAATATTTATGATAGCTTTATTTTTTGATGTGTGACTATATATTTATGCTTGAATGTACAATGATGTCTGAAGTCTAATTATTGTGTTCATTAATTTCTCTTGTTTAACAAAATATATATAATTTTAATCTTTTTAATCCTTTTCCTCATAGGATTCAAAATGGGTAGAAGAAAAGCAGCTGTTAATCAGAACAAATCAGGAGTTGCTAGAGAAGGTACGTGTTCAGAATCTGCAAATATTTTCACAACCTTTATTGTAAAAGCAATGGTAAAAGGAAATTAATGTACCAAATACTGGAACATCAACATGAAAATTGCTTACTTTATTTCTCTCCAGAAACAGAAATTCAGATAAAAGTCTCTGCTTAAAGAACCAATATGCTTTTGGACTCTTTGGGAATGGAAGCTGCTCTTTATTGTGGAATTACATGTTGCATAGCCAACAGTAGAATCCAAGCTGGCTGTTTCTATTGTCCAACAAAATACAATCTAAAATATTAAGCATAATGTGAAATCTTGTATTTTGCTAAACAGTTACACAAAGATTATTATTGTCCTGATCACTAATAAAATTGCCTGCTCCCTTCAGCCTTCCATTTTTTTAGAGTTTTTCCACACATTAAGTAGTACTAATTGATTTAAGAGTATTGTATCATTTACTGTCTGAGATAATCAGAGCTGGGCATCGTCATTGTTCTTCATTGATATTGGTGGGAAAGTCTGTACTCAGGAAGTCAAAGAATTACTTTTGTTAATTAGTAGCTCAGTATTAATGTAATAGGAGTAAGATAACCAAAGAAAAATTCATGACTAAAAGTAGCTACAACTGGACTTAATTTATTTGGATACTTACATGGGTATTATAAGCATTATAGCACATTATGCCAGATGCTACACTTCTATTTAGTTTCATACAAATAAGAAGATCACCCAGTTAAGCTAGACAGTAGACCAAAGCTAATAGTTGGCATAGTGAATAGTCAGTTTTGAATTTCTATTTTGTCATTGTCAGGGCCCCAAAGCAAAAAGCTGGAAAATTAAGAAGTAGGCATTAAAACCCCTCCATTTATTGTATTTCATATACTGTAGAGGGGAGATGTCTAGTTATGCAAAGTCAATGACAACATTCTACCCAAATGTTAATGTTATCCAGTTTCATTCGCTTGATTTTAAAAGAAAGCTTGTATTGCTTAACTTATTTAGACATAATATTCATACCACTTTTCATACTAGTTCTGAATTACTGTTCTAAGAAAACATTGACCATTTTCTGCTGGCAGTTCTCACAAATACTTTCTGATGTGATGTTCCTTCTTTATCTCCAAGACACATCCCAACATCTAATGAGAAACTGAAATAATTAACAGTTTTGTATAAACCCCTGGCTGTAAGTCTGTACAGTATCTTTTCCGCTGCTTACAGGGTGTTATGATGTTATGTTTGTCTCATAGATTTACAGAATGGAACAGGAAGAGCATCAGCTGAAGAATGAGATGCAAGATGCAAAAGACCAGAATGAGCTGTTAGAATTCAGAGTGCTAGAGCTTGAAGTAAGAGATTCTCTCTGTTGCAAACTCTCAAATGGAGCAGAAATTATGTTTGAACCCAAGCTGAAATTCCTGTAAAGATTACTGATGTCTGGTGCATGTTTAAGGGAAATCACTTAGGTATCTATTTTTTAAATGTTGTATATTGGGATAATGAAGTTGATACCACTGCCTTAATGTGTTTTGGAGAGAGTGCTCACTAATGTTTATAAAGATGTAATATAGCTAATATATATTGCATATAGTTTGATTTTCATCTAATAAAATATTTTGTTTTGCAATATTTTGCCTTTTTTATTTGTTTCATTTCCATAACTGCTCCTCTCCTGCATGTAAAATCACTTGGTATGTATACTGCAGCCTTGGTTGGCATCGTTTAAATTAACACACCTTCTCACATCTTGCATGCAGTGATCTGACTAAAGATCTGACACATCCATCACATCAGTGTAAAATTGCTTTTAATTACATTGGTTTATGACTGACAACTTTAATATGTAGTAAAATTATCTTTAAAACCCCACATTTTGATAGCAGCTTTGAAGGAATTTTTCTTACCTGAAATTCATTTTCTGATGGTATAAATGGTCGTGGACTGGGAATAATTGGCCCCAGTCAGTGAAAAAAATGGAAAAAATACCCTCTGAGAATGTCAGAGTTAAAGTAGTGTAGCACCAGTGCAACTCCTATACATGGAAGTAGTATGCTGCCCATAGCAAACAAATCCTGTACTTTGCATAAATGAAATAACAGCAAAATTATTTGTTATTAACAATTTGAACATGTAGCCTGTGATAATATTAGAAAGCAATGATTCTTGTCATCTTGTAAATGGGGCCCATGTTGAATTTAGTAACACTGAACTAGTTGTGTGTGGTGCACAGGTGTCACACGGTTTACTGATTGTTACATGGAAAACTGGTTGTTATCAGTTTCAAAGATCATCAGCATTCCTAACACCATTTAGAATAAACTCTCCAAGAAACATGTCATTGTCACTCCTCCATAATTTTCATCACCCAGCACGTTTCACAAAAAATCTTGGCATGTTTAACTTCTCTGATAAAGATGAAAATGTCATGTCTTCCTGTTATGTGGATGTTCTGCTTTTTGTCTTTGACATTTCTTAATCTTTTTTTAATCCTTTATCGAGCATATATTTTGATGTCATAGCCCATTATGTTCTAAATTATGAATTTAGGTTATTTTAATTTCAGTAGGTGTTCAGGGAAATAAACATGCTTTCCAATACATATCTTTAGAGTTTATTAAGCAAGTGTAAAGTAAAATACTGAAAAATTCAGCATTTGATTTGGCAGTTACACTAGAAACTGCTTCCTAATTGGAAGTGTTCTTAGAAGAAAAAAAATCTGAAAAATGTTCCTAGGAAAAGGAAAAAAAAGTGCTTCAATACATCCTTCATGAATGTGTTTTTCACATGGGAGAATCATATGAAAAATAGCTCGGTGTGATGTCTTGAGTTTTGTTATGTGCTAACTCTTTAAGGACTTGTTTCGCAGAATAACAATGGAAGTATTTTTGTGCGATTGCAAGAAAAGATTTTTTTTTTTTTTCCTTAGTAGGCAAGCATGTAGACACAAATGTGACTGACAAGGTGAATGCTTTAGTAAAAATCATGAATGCCTCGGGGTTTTTTTGAGAGCAGTTAAATTATTTCGGATGAAAATTAGGCTAGAGTAGAAAACACAAAGATTTGTTTATCATTTAATGCAAGCAAATTCAGGTGAGATTAATGCAATAGAAGCTGATTAATTTTGTAAAAAATCTTAAATGGTAACTGAATTTGGACAAGGATTAAGCTTCTAGTTTGGGGTTACAACAAATAGGTCATTTAAGCCCATTTAAAAATTAGATGTTAATGCAAATATTATTTAAAATAGAGGCGGGGGGGGGGGGGGGAGGAGAATGTATAGAGTACAGAGATTTTTCCCTCTGCATTGTGGTTTCAAATTAGGTTTAAGCTAGTTAATGAACGAGAGTTGCCATGCTTTGTAACTTGCTTAAGTGAAAGGATGCAGCTCGCTTGCAATGTCAATTGAAGCACCTCGGTTTATGATTTAGAAAATGGGGCAATGCATGGATGGTCATAGGAATTAAAATATTTGCAGTAGCTCTCTTTCATGGTACTGTCAGAAACTGAAGTTCTTGTTGCCATTGCTGCCTGTTGTAATACTGAGAGGAAATCTGATTTTCCTCCCTCGTGTTCCTATGGCCATAGAGAATTCAGAGTAAGACCCAGAGCCTTGGTTGTCCAAAGCCTTAATCCAGTCATTTTCACAAGCATGTTAAAATCTAATTTAAGTAAAATTGTTTATTTATTATTTTACTGTATTTCTGCCTTCTGAAGAAATAATTGGTTGATATTTTGAAGAAATGCATGGAAGTCTAGTAGATGAGCTGGAGAAGTTTGAGAAATAATCTAGTTTTATGTAAATGGGAGTTTATAATTTTTAGGTTTAGCACAAAGAACAACATAAGGGTAGAGTGGTGCTGTCTTTCAATATATTCTGACAGCCCGGATCGTGCAGTGAATAGGACTGGAGATTTTACATGCTATAATAGAAAGATTAACTGTAGAATAAACAGGGAGCAGATACACAGCTTTAATTTTATTGAGAAAATAATCAGTGGTATTACCATTTCATGATGGAGTTCAATTTTTTTTTCCTGCAGTTTCTTCTTCCTAAATTGTCTTTTTTTTTTTTTCTGTGAAGGAAAGCAGTAGTTAAATAAGGTTATAACCAATATAAAAAAAAAAACCTGCAGAGTAAGGCTCCAGTCATTTCTTTGGCCAGCGTGCAAGGGTTCCTGCATCTGAGGAGTGTCTGTTAACTTTGTAGAAACTGCGTGTGCATGGAATCAGTTGAGAGCTAACGCCATTTTTGTGCCTATCTAAAGCCAAAATCCTTCAAATAAGGTGAAAGTAAGAGGAAATACTATGTATTTGGGATGTGAATAGGAATCTGTCTTTTTAATGTACAAGTATGTTTTGTAAAGGTGTGACATAAATGTTTGCATATAATCACACATGTTGTTTTTAAACAAAATCTTTCCTTAGGAGAGAGAACGAAGGTCGCCGGCATTTAATCTTCATATAACCACCTTCCCTGAAAACAATGGAAGTGCACTTCAACTGTTCTGTCAACAGGAAGGAATAAAGGTATATGTAGAGCATTTAGTGACAGTTGGATGGCCAGGAACATTTTCAGAATGACCAATCCATTATCCAAACAAATAATTTGCCATCTTGCTGTAGGGAAGAAAATCTGAAAAAATAAAAATAGTAAGAAAAGTTATTTTTCACTGAAGAAAAGGTTTCATAAGATCATGATCTGGTACTCTGTCTAGTTCGTCAATGAAAATGAAGGCTGGTCAATCAAGATAACTTACATTTACTCTAAGGTAGTGCTGTAAAAACATTGCAGAGAAGAATGTGGATGTTGATGTGATTCATTATCAGGCTTGCTAAAGTACTTTGTTCGTGATATTAAATGTTTTCATCTAAGGTCAGAGATATGACATTCACCTATTATTCTACACCAAATTTAGTGAAGGGCCTATGCACTTTGTTGAATTAATATGCTTAAGTTTTATTTGCACCAGCCAGGGCCTTGTCCAAAACTCATTCAAATAGGTGAGATGCTATCAATCATTTTAGATCAAGCATAAGATAAATATCAGGATCTCAATTGGTTAGCTTCTGCTATGAGAAAGCAAGAATTGCTCTTTTCACTCTGTTCTCCCTTGAATAGGATAGCTGTACAAATCATTTTACGTGCTGACTCACGTACAACTGAATTCAGACTTGCTTTGTTAGTAATGTTGCACAGCAGGTCAGGGTAACTTTTCTACTAGTAACTGAAGTGGAATATCTCTGTGTGTTATACTCCATGGCACTCGCTAGTAATTTATGCTTGCATTTATAATTGTGTTTACAAGGGCTCTTGTAAAAGGCTTGCTTCTGTTCAATGCCTTAATAAGCACAATGCTATCTGCAGTGGAATAGACTGAAACTGTAGGCTGCTTAATGCTAGGGAGCTGAACACTCTAAAAGAAAAGAGTTAAAACCTGATTCTTGCCTGCAGGTTTGGTTGGGTAGTCATTTCCCAAACCACACCAGGAGTCATCAGTTAGCATATTACCTTTCAAATAGAGCCTCCATGGGATGCCACACCTGCTTTTTAGCTGATCTGTTGTTCTAATTTGCGTGTTGACTATAGCAGGCACAGCTTAGCACGATTTAGAATTAATATTTTTTCCATTGTCTTCTGTTGCATTCCTAAACATAGGTGGTTTTTTGTTGGGTTTTTTTTTTTTTCAATCTGCTTTTTGGTTTACTTATTAGATAGACCAACTTGAACACAGCACATTATTCCTTTTTTTTTTTAGAGCCAGGATGGACTCGTTTGTAAATTCTTTCCCAAATCTGTCTGGTCCTCAGGAAATCTTTCATTTCTTATTAAGCCTCCCTCACTGAAGTCTGTTGGGTACAGATTTATGAGCAAGCATATTCTGGTGTAGCTATGTAATTTGCAAGCTTAGCTAATTCAGCTTAAAAAAAAAAAAATCTTAAAGATTGGTGATCCTGACTACTGACATAATGCGGTTGCACAACACATGTAACATACTGTAAGTAATGAAGCTAGTGATCCAATACACAGTCATGTGAAATGTTTGCCTCTTCTTAGAAGTGCTGAATATGAGTAGAAGTTGAGGGTGCCAGCATTTAACAAGGCTGTCTTGCTTTATGCGTGTGTGTCAAGTGTTTTGGACTAATGAACTGGTCTTTGCCCGTGATCTCAAGCCTTCCTACTTTCAAATAGCACGGCTGCATACAAGCTGTCAGTGGGAAGGGTCCCTGGTCCATGTTGAGACCATATTTGGGATAGCTTAGGAGAATGTGATTAGTGCAGGTTAAACAGTTTCGTGAACCTTTCCAACAACATTTTAAAGTCGAAAATAAGAGTTCTGGAGCCTAGAAATGGACCCTGGCACTGTGTAAAATACAGACCTCGTGTGAATTTATTCCTGGTTGGTTGTTTTTTGGTTGTGGTGTTTTTTTTTTTGTATTGGAGGAGTGTTTTTCTTGATTTCAATTAATAGGCCTTAATAAGGATGGTTTGTTCTCTGCTTTTTGTGGATCTAGGGGCTGACTGACAGAGAAATGTGGCTTTCTGCTCACAAAGGTTGTGAGCTGATAGTGTTCAGCCCACCATGCATATTCCCTTCTGTAAGGCTGATTTGAAACTCCAAACTTTTGTTTAACAAAGAAAATAAGCAACAAACCACACAACAAACCTTCTTAGCAATTATTTTGTTCGTGCTCTCTGTCCTTTTAACTTCTGTAGCTTGATGTGCTTGATGCTCCACTCCAAACAAACAGAAAAAAACCAGTCCTTTAAGCCTGTTTATCAGTTTTGATCTTTCATGTGCATATATCAGCAGGATGATAAATGTGAATGTGCAGAAATGTTCTGCCCTCATGCACAGACATCCAGGTTGCTTGCTGTAATCAGGAGTGACATTTGGTTTTGTCTCTGAAAGTATCAATAACACTTTTGTAATTGTGATGCAAAACTAATGTTTCACTTATTTACATTCCACGTCTTTTTGCATGCAGAAGTGAATAAAGGGTACATAAAATGTAGCGTATAAAAACTGTTTCTCACCTACTTTATAAAAAATAAGCGTTGAACATCTTTTTCAGGATGTGAATATATCTGAACTTATGAAGAAGCTAGATATTCTTGGAGATAATGGGGTAACAAATTTTTAATTTAAAATATATCTCTAGTTTTATGGTTATTTTAAAGCAGTTTTTTTTTCCCCACAGCAGAAAGTAACATTCAAGAAAATAAACAGGATGATTTTTATATGCCTGTATTTGTATGAACAATACAAATGCTTAGACACTACTTTTACAAATATAAAATCTTTCAGTTAGTGAAAAGTGTATTTCCTCAAGATAGGATTTGATCTTGACTGAATGACATGGAAAAAAGGCACTGTAGTAGGCACAGGGAAAAGATAAAATAGGCTAGGGGAGAAAAATAAGGAAGTCAAAGCCAGATGAAGTTGTTCCTGAATTTTTCCTCTTGAGTAGTAATAGTAGCACCTGCTACTGTGAAGGATGTCTGCTGGGAGTGGATTCTGGGAGAAAGCACAAGGATAACTGGTTCCCTTTCTTCCCCTGTATTGCCAAATACAGTAAAAAATCTTGGTCATGCAGTTGGGACACAAACATCCATGGAGCTGTGTCCAGTTTATAGGTAGCTTTAATGGTTTGAGGTCTTTATAATACTAGTTTTAAGCTCTAAATTTAGTTAATATGTTGAAAGATCTGTGGAGGTTTCTACAGTACTTGCTCACTCTTTGTGTTGTTTTCGTTAATGGGAAGTCTAGCTCTGAAGTGCATGATGGGGAGGGAGATCCACTTGCTGGGGGTTATAGTCCAGTGAACAAGCATTTTTCTGCCTAGGAAAAAAGAAAAGAAATTTGAGCATGCCTGACGGAAACCACTTAATTTTCATTGAATTATGAACTGTTGAGAAAGTGTTGTGGGAGCGTACTTCAGCAATGTACATTGGAGACTAAATACCCTTGATTTAGCTTTTAATACTTTCAATCATGGGATCCTTTCTGGTCATGTTTATTATATCCTAAATTCTATAGCTGATTTATTCTTTGAAGTGCAGTTAAAATTCATTGCTTGTGTTAAAGGATGGATTTCCAATCCAATTTAAAATACATCTTTTTGTGTTTTAGAATTTGAGAAATGAAGAACAGGTTGCAATAATCCAAGCTGGAACTGTGCTTTCCCTCTGTGAAAAGGTAGAATTCAGTAAAGGTTTTTCTCTGCCTAAAGACTCACCATGTCTTCTAAGATACCACATAACTTTGCCAGGGAAGCATGGCTTTTCTGTTCAGGTCATCTGGATTGGAGCATGTATTCATCCTTACATGACTGTCAAGATTGTGATGTCTTGAGGTAAAATCAAACTTAAAAAATAAACCAGATTTAAAAATAAAAACATGTTTTGGAGATACTTGGAATAAAATACTAAAAAGCCACGTAAAAAAGAGACTTCATTCTCAGAAGTGCCTATGTCCTCAGCTCTCTGGGAACAGGGTGCTGCGAAGTCCTCTGTAAATCGTACCACCATGATCCCTTTTGAGCTCATTTCTGTGTACGACTAAAAAAGCTCTGAGTGGTCTGTGATCCTTTCCTCTGTAAGCCAGTGGGCATAGATAGCGAAAAAGTAATTTGTACAAGATAGGTAATCAGTCATGTCACTGAGTTCTGCATGACTAGTTCTTCTCCGGTTACAGAGAATGTAATCTGTATATGAATAAAGGAGACATTTAGAACTAAGGCTCACCTTTTTTCTCTGAAGAAGCTTTGCCTGTCCTTTTCATAGGTTCCTGTTAAATCTTTCCTAGATGCATTTTTGAAATTCAGAATCAGAACTTTTAAATAAAAATTTGAGCATTTTGTAATTATTTAATATGTATAATTTTAATAATCTACTTATCTAAATATCTTAATGTAGATAATCTAAATTAGGTAATTTAATAATCATTTATTTAAGTGAGTAATTGCTATAAGTGAAATAAAAATGAGGAAAAGTGCTAAAATCCCTATGCTTTTCATTGTGATACAGCATTAAAAGGAGGAGGTGGTGATCACAGCCCTTTGCATTCAATAAGGAACGTGGAAGAGCCTCAGTACACAAGGCTAAGCTAGAGAGCAAACGTGGCCAGAGTTTAGGGACTGGACCAGGTTATTATTGCTGAAGTAAATTAGTGAGCTTGTGCAAAAAGTGCCCCTGGAATTAGTGAGCTTGTTTGATTTGTCAGAGTGGTGCAGAATAGAGCATACACTTTGTAACTATAAATTATTTCAATTAGCAACAGATCACTGCAGTAAGAGATTGGAAGCTTTGTCAACTGAAATAACTCCTTAAATGAATAGAAACATACAGTTATGACAGAAACTTTATTTATTTATTTATGCTAAAGTTAGTCTATAATTTAATTTCACATTTTTTTTTCTTTTTTTTGACAAAAGTTCCTGGTTTTCCTTAATGGATTTGTTTGTGGTCTTATCAGATAATCTGGTTATTACAGAAATTGGGGACTCTATGAGGCAATTTAAGATTTTAGTTTTATCTTGTGTAGTTAAATAGACTGCATTTAGAGAATGAGGTGAAAACAGTTATCTACGACCTCTATCCATTTTACGTTGTTTTAGTGAAGTGCCTTACAGTAATCTAGTAAGTACAAGCTGATACTGAAATTGAATCAACAGGGTACTCTGAGAAGCATGAAACCTTTTGCTCCTTTTCATAGCGCATATTTGAGGTACAGGCTAATCAAGCGACTCTGATTTTCTCAGTAACAGAAGGCACTATCCGCGTCCAAAGTTTACTAAGACAAATAACAGAAGATAGTCTTATGCTGTCCTTAACAAAACAAACATGATACCACATTTCATAATACTATTCTTTACAGCGCACAAAAAATCAGGTAAAATCTGATAAGACTAGATGATAGAACTTTAACATAAGTTCTATTGGGTGCATATACTGAATTTAGATTAAAAGAAATTTAAAGCAATTCCGCTGCCTTCTCCAGTGTAGTGTAACCATCTCAGAGGTCCCTCTAAGTAAGGGCCAGACAGCTTCCCATGTGCATTCCTATAGTCTCTTAATTGCAAGAAACTATCATATATAACCATCTCATAAATTTGGTAGAGAAATCGTACTGTAGACATAGACGGTGTGCTAGTTATATTCACATGTGCTGATTAATCACACTCAGTGTTTACTTAGATCAGATCTATTTTCTCAGCCACTAGAAGTTTGGAAATCAAGCTGCCAGGCATGGCAAGTTTCTGGATTCTGCTGGCACAATTCCACAAGCTTATTTTGAATGCTACAACTGATTACACTCCTGAGCACATGGTTGCTTCTTGTCTGCCCCTTGGTTCCAGAAAGGCTTACAGGCATAGGAAGATCAGAATCAACATTTAGTTTTGCATATCATTCATACCTTCAAAAAAATTAGACCTCTAATTTTTGAAAATAACCCTTCATCTGCAAATATTGAGGGTAGCTGTGAGAGATGCTGAGGATTTCCCATTTCTATTGATTTTAAGGGTTCAGAATGCTCACCGTCTTGCTGAATCCTTTATTAGTAGTGAGGCTTTCCTTAGGAATATCTTCAGTCTGTCACCTTCAAAATGAAGAAAACAAAGATGATGAAAATAGGATCACTGATGAATACGGTATTCCTGTTCACTTTTTTCAGCTCTGTACGAAGCTAAACCTACTAAGTAGATAAAACAAGTTTCCAGTCTTTTAAGTAGTGGAAGGTCCAAAAGGATGAAGTAATGAATTCACATGTTGCTTATTTCTAAAATTATGTTCATATTTCGTATCTTTAGAAAAAAAAAATGGTGCCATTAATTTGAGTCTGAGCCCTGATTAATTCACCAAAACCCTAAATTAAAAAAGTTGTTGTGTAGTGCTTACTAAAAGAGTTAAAATAAATAGGAGTAATCTAGTGTTAGTCAGCAAAGCATTTGAGGAAGGAGATAATTATCAGTGGCAAAGCTACATTTGGTCTTGATCGGAGCTACAAAAAGAATCATTAGTCTAAACTACGGTTTCTGATAGCTAGTCATTGATCCTTGTTGTAGACCAGTACGGAAATGAAATAAAACAATTCAGAACTGAGCATTCCCATCCATTCCAATAAACTTAAATGCTGAATATTACTGTAATCCTGGTGACAGTTAGTAATTAAGCAAGAACCTTCTATCCGTGCATTTAGCTATTACAATATGTCATTTTACCTTTGGAATGCAATGGCCTTTCCTCTTCATTCTGTGTTGTTTGTCACAGAATTGTAGGGGATTCATGGTAGCAACTGCATGAACTTCCATCCGTCTGTCCATTTTATTGCTCCCTCTACATTACCAGTGTTTCAGAGGTGAGCCTCTTCCCCTGAAGGGTGCAGCAAACTGTGCAGAATAAAGAACTGACATTGCCACCTTGCCTTTTGTTTAAATTGCTGTCTGGAAAAATGGTGCCCTGGAGTCGTCTGATGGTTTTGCAAATCAAGCCAACAAGCATTGGGTGTATCCAGTTGGAAACAGTCAGGTTGATTTTGCATTCTTGACTCAAGTCTATTGTATCTTGAGAGCTTTTCAGGGGAAAAACCTTTCATTTACTTTAAGAAAACAACCTCCTGTTGTTAGTCTTCAGTATGTTTCTGCAGTCCTCCATTCTGCCTGTGTTTTCACAACCTGCTCATTCATGTGTAACTTCAAAGTGGATAGTTAGTAAGGGGGAAGCATATGCCTGGGAGTGTTGGCAACAAACTTGCAAAAAGTTAGGTGCAACTTTTTCAAAAGCTCTGGTTTTTTCATTATTTTTTTTTTTTCCTCTTCACACTGCTATGTTCATGTAGTGGTTAAAACAGATAGAGGGGACAGAAGCTGCACTGACACAGAAGATGTTAGACCTGGAGAATGAAAAGGTAAGGAATAAATAAAAATACAATTCATTTAGCTAAAATTCATCTCAAGGGAACATGTATAACTCTCATCATGGGTTGATTTGTGTCCTTTCTCTGCTTAATGGAGGTTGTTTCATCGTAAAATAGGCAAGAAGTTTCTAGAACCATTTATTTCTTGTATTCTTTGGGGTGAGAGGGACCTGTCAAATCTATATAGAACAAAAATAGCAAAATATATACAAATTAGGACACGAAGGCATAACTTTACAGAGCATATTAACCAAACAGTGTGAAATTGTCTTTGTGCTTTCTGTGTGTATTAATTTGTCTGACAATGGCATCATTTTTTTAATCTTGGGGTCTTATTAGTAGAATTGCCAAGGATGTCCCGTTGCTCTCTGGTATTCAGCTTCTGGACAAGTTGTAAAGACCTCTTACTCCAGATGATCTTTCTTGCCCCAAGGTCTTCATGCCTAAAGACAGAAAGTTTTCTCAAAAGCAGTTTTGTCTTGCGTAACAAACTCAGTGCTATACTGACCTTATTTTTCCGTACGTTGAACAAAAAGTTTCGGAATCAATGCTTGGTTTTATTGGTTTACCATGCATGCTGTGCTTCTCATCTTCAAATGGCTTTACAAACGCTGATTAATCCTCGCCACACCTTTTACAGGTAGATAAGTAATCAGTATTACATTCCTCTTAAAGCATGGGAAACTGAGACAGGGAGGTTAAGCGATTTGCCCAGGGCCACTGAAGAAGTGTGTATTTGGGCCACAATCAAAAAAAGAAGTGCCCAGACTGTGTTCTCTGTTGAGTGTAGCCTGACATACTGATTTTACTTTAGGACAGGTATGATCCTTTCCACATTCCTTTATTTTTAACTCTCATTATGGAAAAATGCAAAGTATTTGGAGGGGGAAAGTGCCCGCAAATACTAGATTCTTGTATAAAAGGAATTGGAAAACAATAGAAAATATAGAAAAACAATAGTTTCTTTCTAACCTGGTTTATTATCTTACCACTTATTATCTCTGATGTTTTCAAGTCTTACTCTGGATAGCCCTGTATGTGTTTAGCAGAGCAATCTGAGAGTCTCCATTGCAAATGATTGAGTCAAATGTGAAATGAGCTTAGAAATAATATTCTAGCGTGACACTTTCAGAAGGGCTGAGCACTGATTTAGTTGTCCTTGGAACCCGTGTTAAGAGTTTGAGATCCTGTTCTTGTTTCCTTCCCTCTTGCTTTTTGTGGCCAGCTTTTACAATAGCAATGCGATCCGGACAGCTGCATTGCTATTCTGGGATCTGTTGGTAGCTCTGACCTTCTCTGTAGACTTGGGCAAGTCAGTCTGCTTCTCTGGTGTCAGACACTTGTAAGCAGAACCAGGCCCATCCTTTACTGTGCGTTACACAGTGCATGGTGGTATGGCATCTTGTACAACAGCCATGCTGTAATCCACAGAAAATAATGCCACCTGGGTAATAAAGCTGGGATTCAGCTGCGTAAACATGGTGTCTAGTGCTGTATTACATTCTTCAGAGTTCTGCGGATGTCCACAAGGGGCTGAGAAATGTGTCCTACAGGACCTGTTGGAGACCCCTGCCCTTCTGGACCAGCAGCTGAAGTACCATACTCTAAAATGACTTTAATAGCAATAGATGCCCATCTGTGGGTAACTGAGTTCCAGCCCCAAGATCAAAGCCTGACTTAAACTTTGGTTCTACTTTCAGTATTAATTCATAGGTAATTAAAAGAACTCCAAGTTTACCAAAAAACTGAATAATAAATATTATAGTTCTTATACAGAGAACAAATAGCAACTTATTCCCCTAAGTCCTCTAATACTGGTCTTAATATTGCTGCTGTCACCAATTATGAGTTGTTCTTAACAAGTGGGAGATCATCTGTAGTAATTTTATGATCTGAGCCCCTCCCATGCATTAATTTGCTGATCAGAATGGATTTATTTTAAACCAGGTGTTTGGGTTGGGAATTCATCATCATGGTTCATGCTTAGGCATGTTCTTTGCCAGTGCTACACTGACAGTTGACAGAAAAACTGTTGGAAATCCACATATATGTCTGAAGGTAAAATGTGGCCAAATAAGTGACTTTGGGAAAATCCCATATCCAATAAAGCTAACCAAACCAGCAACATTTGGTTTTGGTTTTTTTTATACTGTTAATAAAAGCTACAATTAATCATCTTAAGAACCTTATGTATTTAATTTGGCATTTATGCTATATGTTGAGGAAATGAGTTTGTTGAACAGAAAAAAAGAACAATGGAAAATATTAGATTCAATCAAAGGTCTTCTAAGTTCCTGGTCTACTACTAATTTTTTCGAGCATGAAAACCTGCCTTGAAAGAAAAGTTAATAAAATCAAGTAAATATTTTATGTTGTAGTTACCATCATCCAAAACACTCTAAAGGCACGTTTTGCAAAAGCACTGTCACCAGTCAGCTCTCTCAACTATTTAAACAACCATTCAAATGTCCACAGCTTTCTTGCAACATCACGCTTTTGGGTGCTGAGTTCCACTGAAATCCCAGCCTGTGTATTTTACACACACATATATGTATTTATAACTGAAAGTTGGTGAGTTTGATTTTTAAACACAAAAGCAAAAATTCCCTGTCAATCCTAGGTATCTTGAAAACTTCTTCAGCTAGTCACGTAACCTCTCTGGGCATCCTTTTACCCATTTCAAATTGGCTTCCTGCCTTTACAAGCTGAGAACTGAGTTTTTACTTCTGCTTCACTGATGCCTCAGGGAATGCTGCTGCAGAACCCAGCTGCAGCCCTGCATGTTCTGGTTTCCTCCCTAGAAGAACAGGCTAGACAACACAGATTAGGGTTTCCCCATGATTTCCTTAAGGGTACACATTATGTATTTTCAGAAATGCTGTAAACTGCCCTCACTTGTGTTTCTCTCTTCCCTGGGCAAGTTATGACTATCAGACCACATGCATGCACATTCCCATTCACCTGTCAGCTGTTCTGTGCACTTCTGTCACATCAAGGTACACTGGTGTAGAGGTCAATGCTTTTTAGGTACAACTCGTTAATATGATACATATATTTTAAGTGCTAATATTGTAAATTTGATATTCCAGTATCCTTAAGATGAATGTGGTCATTTGCTATAGATTTTCTTTTGCTTTCGAGTGGAAAGCTCACATAAAAATGATGGCATTTATGATTTTTCACGAATTAGGATAAAGAACAAACACTCCCTTGTTTTTATTATTGCTCAGGACCTGTTCAGTAAACAGAAGGGTTATTTAGAGGAAGAACTCGACTACAGGAAACAAGCTCTGGACCAGGCATACATGGTAGGAAAAGAACAGTCATTAAAATTTCATGTTTGAGCAGATTTGATAAAATATAGTGTGTTTTTTTTTTTTCCTTTTAATTATAAATAGGGTTCTTTTTAATTGATTTCTTTTTCTGCCAGATTAGGAAATCAAATGTTACTTAAATGGAGACTTAGGAAATGACTTATATTATTCAGAAGTGTAATGATTTTGCATTGCAGTTTTTATTCTAAAATATGTAAACATCTTGTTAGTTCATCTGGAATCGGAAGAGGTGGTTTATGTGTGCACGAAACCAGGACTGGTAAAACACACCAGAAATTACTTTTCCAATATTGCTTTTCCCTAAGCATTTGTAAATATTCCTGCTGCTAACCTATCCTAAGTCGGGAATGCTTGTTCTTCCTATGCAATTCCTTCCTGTGCAGTCCTATCCACCCTTACCCTTCCTAGGTTTCAAAAGGGAAGCTGCACCTTGCCTTCTCTCAGGCTAAGCAACAATTAGGAATTATCTAGGAATTGGTAAAACTGCACACCTAACATGATTAATATTGAGACTTCAGGAAATCAAAATATAATGGCGTGAAGAATTATTTATACATGGTAAATATTTCTTACAGGGAAAATGTTTTTGGAAAAAAAGCAAGGTCTAGTGCTTAGAGCAGATAACAGAGATAAAAGGAAGCAGACTCTATTTCTAGCACTGTGACCTTGGGCAAGCCATTTAACCTCTCTGTGCAGCTGTTTATGCATCACTAATATGGATAGAGCTACCTACCTCACAAAGGTGTTTTGAGGGCTAAAGGATGTTGTCAGATGCTCTTGATCCAAATATTGTCAGAGCGGATGCTGGTTTTTAACAGAATCATAGTAACCCCAGTAATCAAGGAAACACTGCCATGATTGTTTTCTTTCTTTACTCTTGGGAATACAGTTCTCCATGCGAATGTGAAGTTCTCCTGTGCTCTCTGCTTTGCAAAGTGCTGCAGCTTTGGTCAGTGCATGAGAATCTGATTAGGAATCTGGCAAATGGCAAGGGGCTGATGAGGGATTAGTGTATGCAAGTATACATTCCTCTATTCATTGCTTATGGCAACTTGGAACTAAGCCAGTGATGTAGACTTTGAGCGATGGATGTCAGGACAGTAGGGCTAGAGAGAGGGAAACAGTTCTCTCTGTGGGCTTTTTGTTTTATAGGATGGCTTAACAATTCTGTCGCAGTTGAAAGGAATCTGGTAGTTTGCATTAATTTTGTAATGTTCAGCATCAGAGGTTGGGGTTTTGTTATGTATTGAGCACAGATCTATCATCTGAATCTTTCTTAAATAGAAGAAATCAATCATTTACTAGAATGGGAAGCATTGCCTGGGTGTAAATCAGTGCCAGGAGGCTACGTGCACTCTGTGTGGAATGCTCCTCACTGCTCACAACTGCCGCTTTCTGTCTACCTGTCTGTGTCCGTCCTTCCCTCCTGCCTAAGGCTTTGCTTGCTAACCTTCTCCTCTAGCTGTTGGTGGGTCATTTGCTTGCTGGATTCAAATGGCAGCCTGTCTGTATGTGATTTGGGTTGCATTAGAAAATCCAGGAGCTGGAAGCCACGCTGTATAATGCCCTGCAGCAGGATCCAGGAAGGCGTGCAAGCGAGTCGCTGACCGAAGCCCAGAGGGAGGATTTGCGAGCTGCAGTGGAGAAGGTGCGGCGGCAGATCCTGAGGCAGAGCCGCGAGTTTGACAGCCAGATCTTGCACGAGCGAATGGAGCTGCTGCAGCAGGCACAGCAGGTAAACCTGGTTCTCTTTCCTCCCCCTTGTTGATGTTACCTCTGTGGTTGCCGCCACTGCCCATACAACAGCATCACTTCACTCTCACCTCGTTGAGTTACACTTAATCTATTCCTTGTATGGCTCCCGTGTCAAGGAGACGAGCAGTGTTAGGACCCAATTGTGCTGGGCACGGTACACACACAAAACAAATCACTGTCTCACTACAACGTCCTGTTGCACAGCCTGTTTCATGTGTGTACAACGACACAGTCTTCCGCAGGACTGACTCCATGAGAAGCTAGTTGCAAGTTTAAGGCCTAAATTAGGAAAACCAGGAGTGGAAGGTTATAAGAGTATAACACTCACATATGAGAGGAAAGGCAAAAGCAGTTCTTACAGGAATCCATTTTTTAATTTTTCACCCATTTTATTTCTTTTAGCTATTTGTGAAATCTTTTAAAATTAAAAAAAAAAAAAAAAAAAAGAGGAAGTAATAGGAAATCTTTTAAGAGGCAGTTTGCAAGCCTTCATGGCTTTAAAGTAGTTCAGAAAAGCCTTGTCTGTCTAAGCCACTTCCTTAAGGACAAATACTGACAACTTGAATTCAGGCAGGTTCCTGGCAAGAGTGGTAATTATTTACTGAAGAATCATGTGGTAGGATTGCTAGTTTTTATGTGCAAAATGTTCAGAGAAAAGACAGCTGCATGTCTCAGGGTGTTAATTATTTCAGCAGGAATAATTATTCCTAAGGATTTTGATTCCTCTTTATAGTAACCTCTGGAAGGTGCAGCCAGATGTCTTAGATCTTGAAGACTGCCCTCCAGTTGCTCTAGCTACTTTTTGTGCAAATCTGGAATCACATATTGTAAATGCCAAACTCCGCTATGCAGATGTGTTCAGGATGTTGTTGCCTTCTCAGATACTGGTTACTGGGGCAAGGACTGCATTTAGTTTAGTTCAAACCTCTCTCCGTTCAGGTTGACTTTGTGAAAGACTACAACTGATGTAATGTACTGACCTGGCACTGTTGTGCTCATCTCCGGGCATCTTGCAGTGATGAGAAGTGCTTGCAGTGCCAGTGTTAGAGTTGAGCTCTGACCTCTTAGAAGTCTCCTTTCTCTTACTCATTCACTATGTTCACTTGTTTTGGAACATGTAACATTGAGATCAGGAGGTGAATTTTGTTAATGGGTGTCAGATCAGCAATGGTGTACAGAAAGCTGGAGGAGGTAGGCACCAGGTGGTGCTAGAAGTGTCAGAAAGAGAAAGTAGAGTAAATATATAAAATCTGGTAAATAAGGATGAAGCCAGAAGTTATTAGTTTAATGTTATTAGTGTAGCTGAAAATTAGTGAGAATGGGAGTTTTTTGCCAGTCTCTTAGTCCGATTTCTTAGCCAGATATCAGGGCTTTAATTTGGACTATGTTCCATTTGGTCCCATGGACTGCTCACTATCAGTCAGAGCACTTTAGGTGCACACCTGGAGCACATCTTCAGTTGAGTCCAGTTCATGTATTCACAGATTGCTCTACCACATAAAGTTAGATCATATGAGTGTGGAAGAAAACTTCGCTCCTGCTCTGAACAAAAATTGTAGTGTAAGCCTAGCCTCATTAGCCATGGATGTTTATGTACCTGTCTCCTGATCCATTTTATACTGTGTCATTAGTTTAGTGTTGTGCCTATCTCATTAGACATGTTAATGTTACAGCCCTGCAGGACACATTAAACTGAATTCTACTGCTTAATAAGGAGCTAAGTATTTTAGTCATCTATTTTTAACCCCCTGTAGTACACAAGAAAAACAAAGGCAAAGATAATAGTTAAATTGCCTGGGGTATGGGAGATTAACAGATTACATTTGAAATCCTTTGCTCAGTTACTTTTTCTCCGTTGTTTTCTTCTTGAAGGTTGTGTTTGAGGATCCTTATGGGACCAGTGGTCAACACTGATGACCTAGCAGTTGCATGCAAATATCCATGGCTTAAAACCAAACAAACGAACAAAGAATCCTAGCATGGATCAGTAGTGTCACAGGGCTAATTCTGAAATGTCACAAAAATGAGAGGATACCTGTGTTGGCAGAGTCCTAAGGTATGGATGAAGCTGCTCTTAGTGCATCCCTAGATGCTACATTAGATGAATCCTCTCTTTTCTTTTGCTGGCATCACAGCATTAGCAAGCACCCATTACACTTTATTTGGGCAAAACTGTAGTCTTGACCTGGTCGTATTTGTATAAATATACAGTGCCTTTGCAGTATGCACCACTCTTCTTACTCTGCTGAAGTGGAGGTTGCAGAGTGTGATACGACAGCATGATGGACCTGAAAGACTTAATGCAGAAATTCCTTGTTGCTATCACTTTCAAACTTTCCCTGAGACAGAAACCATGTATTAAAGACTCCAAATTCTCTGAAACTCTGGAAGTTTGATCACTTCCAGAAGGCCTGTTTCTTTGCTTCCATCACCTTCTGATCTGCCTGATACAAGGGCTTCAAAAAGACAACTCTGCTTATCCTGGCAGGATGGCTACAGCCTTCTCTGAGTCAGAGTTTCTGTGTCAGATGTACAGAGTGGAAGTCCAAGAACATCTGATGATGGAGAAGGAGGAGTTCTCTCCTTCTGCATGTAGATGATCCTTGACCATACTGTAGGATGCAGAAGTGGCAAGGCATGTGATGAACACTGCAGGTAGGTCTGCAGGGTTTCATTATAGATGAACTGCTTCATGCAGGGACTTTGAGGATTTAACTTGTGAAATGCTGGTTTTACAGAGCTGGTGAATGTTCTTCTTGAGGAATGTACTGTCTGAAAGGGACAGGGACGTGCATAAAGTGGGTAAAATTTTGTCCAGATGTGAGCCTGTGCTGCTTTATGTGTGCTTCTTTGTCCAAGATAGAAAGCCTTAGTTCTTAGTGAAATCAATATATTCTAGGATGTTAGGCCCTGATTTACATTGGTAGGTCTGTTCATCTTGGACATGTATAGCCCCACATTATTATTGTTCATTAATATATAAATGGGCCCATTCATGTATACCCATTGTGTATCAAGGAAAGCAGGCCTCTGTGGAGCCAAATTAGACAGACTGTGTGATTAAATCTGCTTGCTAAGGCACACAACACTTTTATTAAAGCCAGAGTGCAACATGCAGGTCTGGGGGACAGATCCTCAGCTGAAGCATATTGACAGTATTCCCTTTAAGTCAAAGAAGGTGCTTTGATTTACACCATCCTCTTGATTTGGAGGAGGCAAAATATGTTAATTAAAAATCTGTCACAAGCAGCTTGTGATACGTGCTTCTAGTGATAGGGTATGTGAGGTTCAGTTGCTGTTCCTGCATAGATTGCCATCAAAAATGTCTTGTGCTACACTGTTATTACAAGCTTTTGTAAGTCAGTGTCTGGTTTATTTTTATCAGGACTTCATTTAAAAGCAACATTTGTGCTTTAGTCGGTGCAGTACCATGACTTTTGTGCATTTTAGAAAATGTGAAGATCATTACTAGCAAGTTTTGTTAAGAAGGGTAATTTTTTTATATATATATGGCATGCTAAGCCATTTCTAGAGAGAGAGAAAAATGTGTTGGTGTAGCTAGAAAAACCATCTCTGAGAAATGGAGCAATGCAACGTGTTTCTGAAGTAGTGATATCAACTTCTTCATTAAGCAAGAAAAAAAAAAACAACCCACCCCCAAAAAAAACCTGAGCAAACCAACCGCCCCCAAAAAACCAACACAGCATCATGGATAGATTGCCTTTAAAATATATTGTGATTGTGTTATCTGATGAAATTAATAAATATTTACAGGTCAAATTATGCTTTTTATAAACCAAATGGGATATAACATGAAATATATTCCTGTTGGTTTGACTGTAGCTGCTTCTGGAGCAAGAAACTGGAAAGTCATCAGAAACAGGGTTTAAATTATGATATATTAATTCAAATTGCGCTGTTGGCAGTATTCAAACATGAAGAAAATTTATAATAGAAATAGAATTTATTCTGATTTCATTATAAGCTATTTTAAATACAAAGAGAAGCTAGAAAATCCTTGAAGGACAGCAGATTGACACACACTCAGTTCCAAAAATGCTGGCTGCCAATCGGAAAGGATGAGAGACAGATTTTATTAATGTAATCCAGTAATTTCCCAGATCAGTCTTATCTTTTTATAAAATGGTAAGAAAAAAAGAAACAGAAAAGATGTGTTGGTTCATTGTGTCATCAAAAAGTGTGAAACCCTTTTTTCTGAGTTGCACTGTAGTACTGTACTAAGCTGGGAGTGTTTTATTTTAACTTGCGTTAGAATATTCTTGAGTGAAGTTCAGTTTTACAGAGTTAAACAAACCATCATTTCAGTTCTAGGCTTGAATATAATACATCTATGAAATGCTGAAGGCATCCAAATTCCAACTCTAAGTGGTTGGAATATAGCTGTGAATATTTTAACTAAGTTTTCTTTAAACTCTAGCATTTACTCCTATGACCAGGTTGGATTATTTGTCGCTAGTAAAAGCAGAAAATGCCACTTTATTTGCACTTTTTACTAGACAAAGACATAGGACAATCCTTTAGGACAAAACAAGTATAACTAAAAACTGACCTCTATATGTCACTGCCATAGAGAAGGATTCACTGCAAATGCGATGCCTCAGGCACTTTTCTTCATGGACACCAAGGAAAAGTCACAAGTGGTGATGTCTTTTTTTCATTCTGAAATGTCAAAATATAAATATAGCTTGAAATCGAGAAACACCAAACTAATTTCCTTCATTAAGCTTCTTAGTTCCTTTTTTCCCTGACCTGAAGAGCCAAGTTCTTATTGCATTGAGGTGAAACAAAGCTATAGTGGATGCTATCCCTCCGTGAGTTCTCCCTGCTGTCCTGTAGGTAGAACACCTTTTTCACACTGGAATAGTTTACAAATCCATAGGGTTGGATGTCACCATATCTGTAAGATCACATTGGCTCAGCCACTCAGAATAAATATTTGGGGGTTTGTTGCTTTTTTTTCTGAACACCTTAATTAAAAAAAAAAAAAAAAATTGTTAATACAATTATCGCTAATGTGAATTAACAACCTAAGATTTGCCACTTGATATACTATGAATGTCCAGGTAAAGCTTGGATAAATCCAGCAGTTGTTCTGCTCCCCTTTGCTGTGTAATCTGTTACAGATGATAGACCATCTATTTTTCACCCAAGGAGAATTATTAAGGTTTAATATTCAACTGGGAAGGCTCTTGAGGGAGGGAGAGAGGGATGGAGGATGCTATGCTCAGTGTACCTCATTGATAGGCATGAGGAAGTGTTGTCTTAAATTTGTGCCCTTCGTCACATTGTCTTGTTTCAGAGAGGGCAAATTAAAGATATCACCTCCTCTGGCATGTTGCCTTGTGCCAGAGATGCTGGCTTGGTCAAAAACAGTTTTGTCACACAATTTAGAAAGTAGGTAGAAGTATTACTACTAAGGTTACTTACACAATAAGAATTGGGGAAGGTCTCAGATCATTTTACATCCAAATCTAGATAGATATAATCTGTTTAATGTTTCTATTTTAAATCTGAAGTGTTAAGGTGCTAGCAAAGTTCATTTGCATACAGCTATACACGAAGAGGAATAAGTAGAGCAACCCGTGATTATTTTTTTTGATTACTAATGCTTGCAGTTGAGAAACGTTCTGTGCCTTGCTGTTCAACACATAATAGACTACTGTTGATAATGCATTTTTTATATTCGTGAATTGCTTTTAAAGGCATCTGATATCATAGCTGTCTAACTGTCATCTGTATTCATCAAGCACATGATGACTAGGTTAATCATAGTTGACCTGTGGTATTGATTTGTCATGCAGAAGTGAATATTGAATCTTTCAAGGCATCATTGCTGCTATACTGTCAATATCACAATAAACTTCTGTAATTTCCCACAGATGACATGCATAGCAGATGAGAGTTAATTTTAGTCATTTCTATATGTTTGTCTTACAGTGTTTCCTTACGTATGTTTTCTGTATATTTAGGCTTCGGATCAAACCATGCCTGCTTTGCTAGTTGCCTTAGTGATGCTATTTGTCTGAGTAAGTGATAATAGCAGGACTGGTGTAATACCTACAAAATACATCTGAAAGCTCTGCTCCCTTTGTCCTAAACAAGGTGTGATTGAGGTTGTACTCAAGTTAAGAGCGACTGTATGCCTTGAAGCAATATTAGACTCAAGAAAACTCTCATCTGAAGTTTCAATGCTGAAATCCTCTCATCTGAAATCCTGAATACCCTATGTTTCTTAGGAAAGGCCAATGGGACCTGAGGAAAGGCAAGTCTAAAAAACAAAGTGTTGTGAAGTTTGTTATAGAAGTGAAGATTAAATATGTTTTCATATGCACAGTTCATCCATATAGCATGATAATTACATGGAAATTTGCTATTTAAATATCAGAATGTAAAACAACCTAAATTTAATGCTAAATAAATATGACATTATCTATTTATTTATTATTTTTTATTTTTGGCCAGATAATGTGTCTAGGCTGTCAAGGAGTTAGTTTTAAGATGTCAAATGTGTTTTATCTTGTGAGCTTACACAGACTTAGAATAGCCATTCTTTGTAGATATAAGGATAATGTGGCTTAATTACTGTTTTTCCCTGATGAAAAGCAGTAGGACTGTTGATATTCTTCTGTTAAATATAAATGTATGGTGTAGTTTTACTACAGCATAAATTAAAATGCTCTGAGTGTTAAAAAAAATCAATCAAGTTTATTAGAAAGTACTTACAGTCATTCAGTATCATCTTATAACAAATAATTATTTTAAGCTAAATGCATTTATAAAATCTACTGATGTACAACTAAGACCAATGTGATTGAATACATATCAGCTTTCATGCTGAGAAATTCATCAGTGCAGCTGCTAAAAGGTTCATTTACTTCATGAAGGTAAATAAAGAAACTACAAATGCATAATAAAGATTAACAAGAACAATTCTCCTACTTCAGTAACTATTAATTGGATTATCGTGGTTGAGACTGGAGAACACAGAAAGGAATGGAATTTTTACCTGCTATGTAAAGAAAGACCTTGGTGGGAATCAGAGATGTACAGTATGTCCAAAATTATCTATTATTATCATGTTCAACTGGCTGAAATTTATATTAAGTTTTCATTCATAAAGTAAACCAACATGGCAACAAAAGTAGCTTAAGCTAATACTGTTACAGTGTGCTTGCTTGTTTCCTTATGACCATTATGCAAAATCACATTCTAGGAATATGAGACTAAAGGAAACATTTGAATTCCTGAGTCCAGACCTCTTACAGTAGGAGGTCCAACAGCTTGATTAAATGCATGTGGCAATTACCTGTGCAAACTGTATCGTAAACACAGTAGAGGCTTTTAAACAGCTGTTAAAATGCATTACATTTAAAAAACAAACAAACCAACCAAACCAAAACAACAATAAGAATAACAAAAAAAGACCGAACCAAATAATATATTTATTTTCATTAAGGAATTTTATCCATCAGCTTACTGATTTGAATAATATCTAAAGGCAAGTCAGTTTATATTCATCTTCCGGTTAATTTATATATGTAACACAGTTATGCTGTTCACATTATTGAAGGTCTTACATACCTGTGTCTTAAAAGTGTTGAGAAGCTGCTTAAAATAATGATACAATGAAACAATATTGATTCTTCCCTTTGTCAGATTGAGAAAATATTTCCCTTACTAAATTCTGCTGCAGAATGAGATATGTTCTTGATCAAAAGCTGGCTTCAAAGATTTAAAACATGATTCATGTCTGCTGTAGTCCATCCATGGTGTCTATCCTGTAAATACACATCAACCTGAACCTTTCCAACATTTCAGAGCTGAGGCTCTAAGCAGCTTAGCAAATCCTTCTTTGTCTGCTTTGTGCTAAAATTATCAAATTGTTTTCTTGGATTTGCTGATGAATGTAAATCCAATAAGAGTGTGTCACAGGAACCACTAAGGTGATTTCTAAACCCCCTGATTAGTACATTCTTGTGTTTCCACAACTATAGTAGCATGGCAAGGAGCATATTTTGCAGCCAGCTAAACGGATCTTGAAGTTGCTGTCAGTAAATCAGTAAGTTGCTTCAGATGGGCTTTTACTTACACACTTATGTAGGAAACAAGAACATCAGTTCTGCAGTGTGACACCTACGTGAAGGATGATGTGGTCATCATTTTCTGGCAGATGAAATTTGTCACAGAAGTTCCTTTCATGGTAGCATTTTCCCCATTTGCAAAGATCATTGAGGATTTGAAGCCATCCAAGATGTTGGCTGAGGACTGTGAATGACTGGCTAGTGCTATGAATGAATTGGAGAGGTCAAAAGGCTTGGGTGAAGAAGTCCACTTCATCTAGCCTGCACCACTATCCAATAAACAGAAAACACCAAAATTCTCAGAATCTGTGTTTGCTACTAAAAAGCTGGGAGATCAGGTCAAAAAAAAACAGAGTGCATGTAAGGGACCATGTAATTATAGACAGACATGGTCCATTTCTCATCAGAATTTGAAGTATCATGAAAGCAAAACTAAAACAAATGAGGAAATATGCACATTTTGGTTGGGTGTGGAGGGGGGAAATTTGAACCTAGCTTTTTAGACTAGTAGGGCACTTCATTATGTCTCATATCAATTTTCTTTCTTTGTGATGCTGAACTTCCTCCCATGCCAAACTCTCAAAATGATGACAAATCATTACTGGGCTGATTTATTACCTCCAGCAGAAAAAATGATAGCTCTGAGACTGCAATCCAGGGCTCACTGATCTCAGTGGAAGGATTTCCATTTATTTCAGCACTCCTTTACAACGGGTGCTATATTAATGGAAATGGTACTTAATGTAGATGGATTGCTGTTATAACACAAGTTGGGCACGCATACTTCATGTGTACTGTGTGGGAATGCAATTAACTTTTTTTTTTTTAGTAGAGCAATTTTTTCATTTTGGCTAAACTGTCTGATGATGTTAAGTAGTGGAAATGCAATAGTATCGTTTCCCCTATCACCTTTATTATTTGTACTTCTTTGCTCCATAATGCAAGATGAGTTTTCTAAGTCTGTGTTATTGCTATTTCTCTGTTAATGGAAGTAGAGTAATACTTCCAGGTGCACATCCACCATCATGCTGCTTGCATTTCACCTAAACCTTCATTCCTCAGATGTCCCAGAGCAACTTTGAAGTTGCAGTATAGCCACAGGAGCCAGACCATGTTAAAAATTAGAGAAATTTCCCTTTTGAAATCAGTACCTAGCTGATTCTCCACTGACAATGCATTAATATCATTCCATTGGACCTGGCCTCTGAGTTGAATGGTCTGCGAGGAACCCATTGCCTTTAATTCAATTTTTAAAACAGTGTTGTCTCTTTTTGTACACATTTGTACAAGGGATTCATGACAATAATGAATTTGCATCTAGGGTTATCTAGCCTTTTACTGAGTTTGGAGGTATTTGGAAAACAGACATTATCTCTACGGAAATTATCCAACTGTCAGGAAAACAAAGCTGTAGGTGCAGAGACACCTGAAGTGGTCCCGCATAGGCCAGCCCAGGCAGCATACTACCTATAGAGCAATGCTTCATGCAAACTTGGAGACTCTCCTTCTGGAAGAAGGTCAGAACTGTTGGGACTAATAATGTTGTGTAGTCCCATCCTGGTGTTTCAGCCCTCTGTTACCTCAGAAAGCAAGAGCTAACTCTCTTAATTTCCCTACCAGTACTGGAAGACACACACCAAAGGCACCTGCCATCCAAGTTCACCAAAGTGAAGTAATTGCTTAAGTGGATAATTGCACTTCCAAGAAATGTATCCTGTTTCCCAGAAAGACGACCTTCCTTCCCATTGTGAGGTGAAAGGAAATGAGGGTTATGAGCTTTCAGGAGGATTCTTCTGCACATTAAGAATCTTATGCTGAGAAAAACGTTTCATTTCCCACTTTTGGGCAATTTGACAGCTCTTTGTGTTGGGGAGCTCTCCAAGCATTGGATTGAAGAAGAGGGGCAGCATATGATCGCTGCAGTCAGTGGACATAGTTTATGCAATTGGAAATGACTGATGGTAAACTTCCCTTTTACAGCTCTGTTCCGTAATGTCATATACAGTGCCGCGTTAGGGGCGCTTTAACAGACTTTCAGTCATATGCCTGTCTTTGCATTATAGTCTTCCAAAGGAAATATATGCTTTAGCTGCCTGAACTTTCTGGGTGTTCTCTCTTACCTAATCGCTAGCATTTTTAGGCTGTCCGTCAGCTGTGCCACCTACCTTTGTATATATAACGTACATGTAACTGTTATCAAGAAAAAATTTATAATGGAACTTAAAAGTCTGTTCAAATTGTGGTTAAGTAATAAGACAGACGTATGTTGTACATCTTTAGCATCTTTGTTCTCTGGCTGTCTGGAAATGCAAATGGATTTCACAGCTGAGCCTTGTTTCTGCCAGAGCTGAAGCTGCTGTTCCAGCCGTCACTTGGCCAGCAGAGCCATCTGCCGTTAGCTCAGAACAGCAGTACGGCCCGTTCAGCCCCTGCTATTTTCTGGTTCCTTGCAAGCAGTAAGCTCAGAAGTGGCAGCAAACTTCATTGCCAGTGGAAGGATGATTTATCAAGTAGGTGCCTGTCATATTGAAATGGATGCTCGTCCAACCCTTTTTCCAAAATTCAGGAGAGCTCCGTGCGGGTGAAGGTCCTAACAGGGAGTATTAACAAAGTGACCCATCCATCAACCAGAAGTTTTGTATGTTTTATTTGCTGTTGTAATAAAATCAATGACAAATTAGTATTCATTGCTTTGGCAGGTTGGTTTTGAATGCGGACAAGGTGAACAGTGTTAAGAATCCACGTCCCTAATGTTTGCGCTCTTCTCTTTCATGGTTGCATTCTCATTGCACTATTTTTGTCTGACTGTGGCTCTTTGTTTGCCTACAGTAATTCCTTTGTTTGGCCCTATGATTTGACAACACAGTGTTATTCTCATGAATCCTGTCAGTCCTGAAAAGGTGCACTCATGTGACTGTGTGGCAGCTATTAACTGTAGGAATGCAGGAATTGCTAGAACCCAGCGAAACACTGCTCCACTTTGTCCCTAATCCTCGCTCTGACTGTGGCCAATGCAAGGGGCTTTAAAGAAAAGATAAACAGTGTGCTGGTTTTAGAGTCATAGAATCGTTTAGGTTGAAAAGACCTTTAAGATCATCAAGTCCAACTGTTAACGTAGCACTGCCAAGTCCACCACTAAACCATGTCCCTAAGCACCACCTCTACATGTCTTTTGAATACCTCCAGGGATGGTGACTCAGCCGCTTCCCTGGGCAGCCAAAGGGCAACCTTTCGCAAAGACATAGTATATAGTTTTTTAAAGCTCTTTAGGTTGTCTACTCATATCTTCTATCCCACCCTTTTTAAAAAAGAAAATAAACAAAAGAGCAGCCTGTGTCTTTCTTCTCAACCAAGACTTCTCAATATTTTGAGAGCAGGATACAGTAGATTTTGTTGCTTCCTTGTGTAGTTTTTTGTGCAGTTGAAAACGCACTGGATTTACCCTGCAAGGTTCCTACGAGCCTTGTCAAAGCTAGAGCTGAATGCATCTTTTACAGCAGAACTGTTAGAACTCTATATGATATAGTAGGAAAAGCTCGACTTACTGATCACCAGTTTATGCCCTGAAGCATGAAAGCAGGTGGAATTTCTTGATGACAATATAATAGTTCTGTGTGGTTTGTTGTCACAGTTATGCTTTTGCAAACATAAACAAATCAGAATTCATTGAAAGCATCTAATCAAGTGTTGAAAACCTGAGAGTGAGTCCACAGCTTCTTGATTGCTAATTCTTGCAAATAAAAAGTACAGTAGATAAAGATGTAAATGCTTATACTGAATCTCAAGCAGTCCTACCTTTGGTCTTAATTAGTGTGTGTAATTTTTGTGTAATTTCCTTCTCAGTAGTTTAATATAACTTTTGACTGAGGAACATCTCTTGCTACTTCTAGAAGATACTTTTTTTGTTAAAGCTAGGATAATTGCATGTAGCTTACATGTGTTTTCTAAAGACGTATTTCAGAAATTATTATCTTTGTATGACCAAGATAATGCTGTAAATGTAGATAGGTATAATGGGGGAAAATAATTATTTTTATGTGTTAAATACCACATGTAGATGTGAATCTGTGTTTTCCTGCCAATATAGTGCATATATATGTATATTTTTAAGGCTGTCTCTGCAATTAAATGGAAATAAGTGTGTTAAATCAGATTTTTCAGGATGTATAAATAGCTGAGCTAGGCTGGTTATCTTCCAGTGCTGACCCTGTGCAATCAGGGGATATTGATGGGAATAGCTACGCCCACTTCATCCTCCTGGATAATCCTCCCTGCAGTACTCCAGGGGAAAGCAAGTAAGGAGTAAACAATCCCAAGCTTTGATACCCGATGGAAAATTCCCGCCTATGGTTGTGTTTTGGAAAAAGTTCTGACCTGTCTAGCTTTGAACTCTTGATTTCTGTGGTAAAGAAGTTGGTTACAAAATCTTACTCAGTTGCAGCATTAAGTCTTCTGTCATTGTGATTTCCACTCATATAAGGGGAATACAAGCTATTTAAACACTAGTCATCTGTCTTCAACTTATTATCCTTAGGTGGCAAGCCCAGAACAGGTTTACATACATATGCACATGTATACATGTAAATATCTGCCCTACTGACTATATCCACCTTGTATATATCTGCCTTACTGACTTAAATCTAGTTGTTTTGAGGATTATTTTTTTTTTAGATTTTCACTGCTAGGAAATTCAACCCTATACATATTCCCCTTCAATTGCTAGATTGTCTTTGTATGTAAACTGATTTTTAGGGAAGTGTGTATTTCTTCACCTTACAACTATTCTCTATTTTTCATCTCACAAAGTTTAACAACTATGATGGGTTGTGGGTGGGAATTGGAAAACATATGCCTCAGCTGTTTTGGGGTTTTTTTTAGAACTATTCTGAATAGCCAGAGAGAATAACTGAATAGTTGTAATCTTTTGAAAAGATTAAAAATTCATAGGGGAATAATAACATCTCAATTTTTACTTAATTAACAGAATTCCCAAATCTGAAAAACGCCATCTTATCCTAATTAACATGTTCTTTTATAAAAGAACACTTGCTGTAAACCCTGAGGTGAAAAAGCCACAAGATGCTTGGGGGCTTTTTCATTTTTCTTTTTGTTTCTGGAGGTGAGTTCTCAGCAGATATTGAAAAAAATATCTCACATGATAAGTCTTGAAGGTGAAAATGTTATTTTTTTAAATATTGCTTCTCTCCACTTACCTCACCATGGTCAGATTTTATCACAGAGCATAGCAGGACTCCCAGAGAATTGAAGTCTGTCACTCAGATCTGGGATGTGGTTGTAAGTAGGAATCAGCATAACTGAAATGAGTGGGAGAGAAACAGGAGTGTAACCTGATGGACCAGAGGTCTCAGAGGTGATTACATCTGCCTGCTTCTCGTCTCATGGCTTTTTATAGTGATTGTAATATTTCAGGTACCTGCAATACATGAAGATGATCACCTGAGAGATAGACTCAAATATAATTGATTTATAAGTATAAATCAATTCAAATATAATAGAGGAAAAGTGAAATTAATACAGCTGTGCTTGGGGTATTTTTTGTTGTCAGCAAAGCTGCATGCACTATTGCCATTTGAGGGTAATCTGGTTTGTGCCTTTATATCATCTGGGGAAGTCCCTGAGCATTGCAGCATGATACAGTGGAGGCTCTGATTGACTTACTCTGACTGCATAATATTCAAAACAGCCATTTAAGCAAAATCTTTTAAAACAGCAACAACAATAACAGAACTGTTGCTTTGTGACCTGTCTGCAATATCTGCATGGAGAGTAGTATGCCCCAGGGAAAGTGAACTGCAGGGTTGGACATACCCCATCTTTGGGGTAGGTCCAGGTTAAATTTGCAATTTTCAAGCCAAACTGTGGTTCTCAAAAACAGTATGGTCATTGGATCAGCTGCGACCTTGCTGCCTGGGCTACCATGAGTGTGGAGCATTTCCCACTGTTTGAGGTCTTCGAATTGAATGCAGGTAATCAACTATCAACGTCAGTTGGTCGCACAGGTTTATAAGTAATGATTTGATGTAGTTTTGAAAGAGATGCTATTGTTCAAATCAATTTAGGTGTAATAAAATAATTTGGGAGTGGTATGGCAGATGCTACACTAATTTTATTAGCTGATACATAGAAATTAGAGTAAATCATAATTTCTCTTTCAAAGTTCAGGAACTGTTAATAACCTTAGCTATTGTAGGCCAGGCAGAAGTCAGGTAGTTAATCCCAAAAAATACTGATAGTACCAAGTTGCTTCTTGATTCCCAGTGGCTGTTAGTAGGCAATTCCAGGTTTCTACATATAAAAAAAAAACAACTTTGTGAACCTATTTTATGTGTAACAAGTACAACATACTAAAAGTGTAATGAAGTGCATTTTCTTAATGTAGAAGCCCAGAAAATAGTTAAAAATAAATAAATAAATAAAAAACAAAGCAAAACACAAAAAAAGGGGAAGCATAACTTCTAGAAATAAGGGGACAGAAATAAGATAGGATACACGTATCCAAAAACCGTCATATTTTTGGAGAACCTTTGAGGAACTGAACAAGGAAAATCCTTAAAAATACAGAGAGCTGCATTGCAGGAGGCATTCCCTCTGACTCTGGTGGGTGGTGGCTCTGGTAATAGGGTGGAGCTCACTCTCTAGATGGTGTCTTAGTGATGAACTGAAAATAAGTGTGCTCTGTTTTTCTGGTATAGTGTGCCTATGCCAGAAGCATAGTTACATTTTATAGGAAAGGACGATAGAAAGTTGAAATTAAATGTGCTGGTATAATCTGCATTTTGGTGCTACTTGGAATTGTCTAGGTGTATATGTTAAAATTATCGTTAATGAGTGGTAACGAGTAGACTTCCTGGTAATAAACACAATGTTCTGAATGTGCCACCTGTTTAAAATGGCATGGTTTCATGGAGATGTGGAGCAACCCTGCCATGGACATGCCTAGTATAATCGTAAAGGAAGTATTACATTAATAATGGGCATTTGTTATCTTAATTTTTAATCTATTTCTTATCTTTTTGATTCATATACTTTTCAAAGTAGATATAATAATAGCTATTTTGCTTTTTCTGTTTCAGCGAATTCGAGAACTAGAAGATAAAATAGAACTTCAAAAGAGGCAACTCAAAGAAATTGAGGAAAAGGTAAATAAGTGACTGGGCAATGCCAAAGGCTTTTTTTTTTTCCATAATATATTATTTTTCTCTGTTGCATTGACTTTAATAGTACTTAACATCATAAAATCTATTTTAAAACAAGATAAAATTTGAGTTCAAGTCATTGCAGCATGAAATGAAGCTCAGTCCATAATCTGCTCAAAATTATTTGCTATCTGGGGTTTCTGTCAAGTACAGAAAGGGATCAAGGAGTTTGGAAAGACATTGGACTAGAAGGGGGAGGATTTGTTGTGGTTTATGTGAGGAAACAACATAAAGACTCTGTTAGCTCAGACAGAATCTGTTAGCTCAGCCCTGTCCTTTGGATAACATTGCTTTGCAAAACTTGCAAGTACTTAAAACAAAGTTAATAGGTGCATGTGACAAACACTACAAACAAAAAATACATATTTTCTCCTTTTTTAGAGAAGCTCTGATTCAGGCTTAAGACAGCAAATGTATTTGGGTCACTGTGATCCCAAACAAGAGATGCCACGAGGTTCCTGGCCTGTGTGCTCAAGTGTTTCCCAGGTCTGTGCTGTTTAGGATGTTCTGCAGGGCATGGGCTGACAGTGGGGATTTCTCTAAGCCCTAGCAAAGTGTTTTAGTTATGTCGCTTTTGGTAAGCCAGTGCCTAGTTCCCAAGGCATGTCACATCACAGAATCACAGTATCATGTAATGGTTGGGTTGGAAGGGACCTCAAAGATCATCTATTTCCAACCCCCCTGCCAGGGGTATCTCCCACCAGACCAGGTTGCTCAAGGCTCCATCCAATCTGGTCTTGAACACTTCCAGGGATGGAGCATCCACAACTTCCTTAGGCAACATGTGCCAGTGTCTCACCACCCTCAGGGTGAAAAACTTCTTCCTTGTATCTAGCCTAAACATCATCTCAGGTTCATTTTCTCTGGTACATACAGAATCATAGAATGGTTTGGGTTGGAAAGGGCCTTAAAGATCATCTAGTTCCAACCCCCCTGCCATGGCAGGGTCACCTTCCACCAGACCAGGTTGCTCAAAGCCCCATCCAACCTGGCCTTGAACACTGCCAGGGAGGGGGCAGCCACAACTTCTTCGGGCAACCTGTGCCAGTGTCTCACCACCCTCACAGTAAAGTACTTCTTCCTAAAATCTAATCTAAATCTCCCCTCTTTCAGTTTAAAGCCCTTAGCCCTTTTCCTATCACTACATGTCCTTGTAAAAAGTCCCTCCCCAGCTTTCCTGTAGGCCCCTTTTACAGGCAGCTATAGGGTGTCCCTGGCACCTTCTCTTCTCCAGGCTGAACAACCCCAACTCTCTCAGCCTGTCCTCACAGGGGAGGTGCTCCAGCCCCCTCATCATCTCTATGGCCCTTCTCTGGACTCGCTTCAAGAGGTCTACATCCTTCTGATGCTCGGGGCTCCAGAGCTGAATGCAGCACTGCAGGTGGGGTCTCACCAGAGCAGAGTAGAGGGGGAGAATCGCCTCCCTCGACCTGCTGGCCAGACTTCTTTTGATGGAGCCCAGGATGCCATTGGCTTTCTGATGACTAAGATGCTACAGTTAACTCCTCAAAGCAGAGAAACCTTCAGGGATAGGTGATACCTCTACATGTTAATTATTGCAAACTTTAATGTTTATCCACCTAGTCTAAACCATAAAAATCTCTAGATGTTGCTATTGCCAAAATGTAAGCCTTTAATGCATTGCCTTTACAGTTTGCAGAGTAGGGATTGGATTAGACAGACTGCTGATTTGAAAATGGATTGCCATTATTTGTGCTGGTTCATCAGTTGAATGGATGGGGAAAAGTATTGGAAAAGAAACAGATTAATCACAAGCTTAGCAGAAAGCTGGTAATGAGTTAAAATCATTAACATTCTCTTTGCCTTAACATTACATTAGCAGAGGACCTCAAAAAAGCTTCATCATTTTCTATTAACCTTCAGCTCCTGGATTGGTGGAGGGCTTCCTTCTATCTGTAATACATTTGAATATTTTTTTCCTTGGGATTAAATCCCATTCTGAATTTGACAGCCTGAAGGAAGATTGTGTGTTCAGAGAATCAATAGTAGAATACTTCTACTTCATTGTTCTTCTGAAGGTTTAATATGCCAGTGAGTGCAGACTGACATCTACATGCCGCTGATACTGAGCACAATAATTTCCTGTGGAGAGAAGTCTTATGATTTTGAAGGAATGGCAGTATTTATAGCTCAAACTCATTGCTGGTTGTAGCTAAGGGCAATGCACAACTTACAGTTACTGTGTCATGAGTATGGTGCTTTATTTTACTTTAGGAATGGATTCAATTTTTAAGTTTTATGTAAAATTTTGTCAAATCAGAACATAAGGATGACAGTATTTTTGCCCAATGGATTATTCATCAGACTGTCCTGCTTCTAAAGGCTATACAAAAGAATAATGTAAAATCTCAGTTTCATTCTACGAGTTGAACAACTGCTGTTTAAGCATGTGGTGCTTTTCTCATGATTCTCTACCACTTAAGTTGCGTTTAGTTTGATGCCTTTGGCTTGGTAAGTCTTGGTTCAGGAAAGCTTTCAGGTGTGTAATTATAGGTGCTTACTTAACTGAGTCACAAAGCCAAGCATGATATTTCTGAAGTTACATAATCCACAGATGTTACCATTTGTAAAGCTGCCCTCAAATACTGGATTTTGTACCCTTTACCTCTTTTTATAGTAAGATTGGCATACTGTGTCTCTCTTTCAGGTCAACTCAATTAATATTGATGTAAAACTAACTGCTGTAAAGTCATTGGATTTCATATTGCATAATTTACATCTTTTTTCTTTTCTTTTTTCCTCATTTTCTTTTGATCTTATGTTATAGTTTTTGTTCCTTTTTTTGTTTTTTTCACTAGCATTCATTCTGTGGCCTTGATGACACAACTGAACCAAGACGTGTGGTTGGTATTCTTTGTATTTCTTTGTACTCAATTTTTGAATTTTGGATTTTGCCATGTTTTGAGAATTGTCTTTGTAAGACCCTGAAACCATCGGGGAGGGTATACTGTTTCTGCTTGCACAGAGAGAAAGGGTCATATATACAATCCAGCTTGGATGCCTTCAATTACCTTCCTAGATTTCTGCAGAGAGTCATTGGGTTTTCAGTGAGAAATGATTTTGCATTCTATGATACTGACTGCCCTAACTGCAGTGGGTGCTTTTCAATTCTGCAGAGCAGGTGCATTTTGTGTAGATCAGGTATTACTGTAGGATCCTGCCTTCTGTCATGCCAGATGGAGAGGTGGCAAACAGTGTTTTCTTTTCAGTTTTGTTTTCTAAAAAAGCCCAGTAAACGTCATGACACGTGCAAAAAAGGGGTTCATTTTACTTCCTCAAGATCCTTGAAGCCATGAAATAACTTAGGAAATAATAACCTAATTTCCCTTTTATGAGGCAGTGTGAAGGTTGCAATATGACTGATCCTCCATGTGCCCCTGCAACATGGAAAAGATGAAGATAAGAAACCTCCATGTCTCTCCCTTGAGACATTACCTTTCCACAGTATCCTGATCCTTTCAGCTCAATGCAAAAGATAGAGTGAATTTCTTCAGCTACAGCAGGAGCTATAGCAGCAGTGCCCACCTTTCACACAGAACAAGAGGGAAATACAATTTAGAAAAGCAGTCCTAGTCCTCCTTCCTGGAGCAATGCAAGTTGCACACTGCCTTTGAGTAAGGATGGTAACTCAACAACCTAACTGTTGTTAGTTAGGATTAAGCTTCGTTTTAAAACTATTGAATATTTACACAGTGTTTGTTGTTGCTGTTGTTTTGGTTTGCTTTGCTTTTTATAAACTGAAAATATGCAACGATTTTACCTTTACAATTTTTTCAAGTCTTTTTCTTCTTTGGAATCTGTTGTGAATTATGTTCATGGAATCTCACAGGAGACGTGGTTAATCAATCCCTTTGAAACTGCTATCAAGTACTGTATGATGAAGAAGCATGATGACAATAGTTACCCAAAAGAGCTATTAAATTTACCTTACATTAAGCTTGAAACAGTATCTTCTTCTGCCCAGATCACAAGTGCTTTTGAGAAATCAGACTTGTATTGTCACGGGCTGTTTTGAGGGTTTATTCAGCTCCCAGTACATTCAGTTATCATCTTTCTGTTAGTGCTCTTGGGAACTGGCTCTGGTCTTTCATTACTAGTGGTACTGCATATGTTTTATATTTTGCAATAAAATGATGGTAGATATAAATGGGTGGAATATAATCTAAGGGTATTATTGTTTTGTTACAAGTGCAGTAGCTTTCGTTTGCTTGTTAGATGGGTGTTGAAAATTGGTTGAAATTGAGCAATATTTTTTACAGCATTTTGAACGTTCCTTTTGAAGTTTCCTTTGTTTTGTCAAAAATTGAGCACATGCTTATAGAGATGTGTTTGAAGAAAGGAGAAACCTTGTGGTGCAGTATTCACCTTACCACAGTTTGAGTTGAATTTTCTGTTCTGTGGAGATCAAAAAGGTCAGATACTATTTGGGTTTATGTAAGTTTGAAAGAGAATGTTAAAGGAAGTCACCAAAGTATTGGTTTTGGATTTTCATCCAGATTTTTAATCCAGTCCCAGTTAGAGGTGCTAACATCTGGATGAACATACTTGTTTTTAAATACTGTGAGAAGTGTACTGGCCAAGTTTAGAGACATTTTATAAACATTCTATAAACTTAGTGAGATCACAAGCATTTTTCAAATTCCATTTAAAATATTTTGAAATACTGTTAGTTCAAAAATTTCTATGAGTTCAAGGCTTAGACCTGATCTATAGGCTTCCATGCTGATACAGCTGATAGTATTATGGGTTCCCTTTGGAAACAAAAGAGGAAAAAAATTACAAGTATAATTCTTCTCCAGATGAAATATAGTGAAAAATACATTGTGCTGCTATAACCTGCTGTTCTTCCTGTTAACAGCAACTATTGAAGTAGTTAAAAATCAAGGTTGGTGACAAGCATTTTGAGGGGATAACATAGAGATAATGGCTGTGTAGCCACATAGCCACTCAACTCTCACATTTCTAGGAGTGCACATCATGTTGTGGTGCTAGTGTGGGGAGCAATATTTCCTTTAATTCATCTTGCAAGACGTGAATCTGTCTCTGATTAATGTAACACAGCAAAGCCTATTTTAAGATACTTAACTGTAGCTGGAACATTGTTCGTTATTTCAAGGCAAAGCAGGTGATAGTAATTTTGGTTCTTGTTATTTTTAAGCTAATATAAAACTTTTAGAAAGAGATTTTGGTGTCTGAATTTAGGGCTGGATGCCAACACTTATTTCTAAATTAATGTTATCTATCTAAAGCTCAGCAGACTTTTTCTTTTTTGTTGTTGTTTTTGTTTTCTGTTTTTGTTTTGTGTACAGGCTATTAAAAGAACCTATGGAGTGAACAGCTGAGTCCACGTGCAAAAATACAGAAAATATTTATTGAGCAACTTTAAATTGGTGCATTTTTTTCATAAAACAGTTTGCATAATACTTGAAGCTGCAAATATTTCAATTTAAAATTAGAGGTTTGTTTTAAGATATAGCTTCAAGCTGGAATGATTTGATACTCAAATAAGGACCAGCACATCATAAACACTGAAAGAAATCTAAACAGAATTTACACTCTCACACCAATCAAACACTGGAAAAAATACAAGTGCAATTACTGGCTGCTATGTGAACTGTTATCTACCAAACCGTTTTCTTACAGTACTGAGATCTTTGTCTCCATACTGCATGCTTTCAACAAATGTGGTTTGCATTTCACCCAGGAAACACAGAATCTCCTTTTTAATATCTATGTAAAAAAGCTAAATGTTTGACAATAAGTTCTCTATAGTAAATAGCTGACAGGAAAAAACTGTTCAAAGTTGGAAACAAATAGATATTTACAACCCCGCACTGGTAAAATTCATATTAAATTCATAAGTTGGAAATACACAGATGGAGAAGAGATGGATTTTGGAGAAAGGCAAGATGGTAGATTAAAGTAAGAAAACTTTGAAGCGGGCAAGGACTGTGTGGGAGAAATTATTTTTTTGAATGTTTCTTGAAAATTAAGGCAATAACTTGTAAAGACAGCACTGGGAGAATGGAAGATCCCAAGGTGGCCTGAGAGGTCAGGAAAAGAGAATGCATGATGTGCTGTGCTCAGTTTTCTCTTCGAGAAGAAAGAGGGGCTTGAAGAAATGGGTGTGTAGATGAATGTGATAAGCAGAGAAATATTTGGAAATCATGGCATCCTCCCAGGTACAAAAAAAATTACATTAGCTACCAGGAAGCAAAAATGGCACAAACTCAACCAGCAGAGGTAGATAAACAGTCAAGAAATTGACGACCTGAACAGCAAGAAAAATTTGGGATGAAGCACACCCAAAGTTTGAAGTTGAAAAGATTTGTTTAAGATGGAGAATGGCTAGAAAATTCTAAAAGGTTAGGCTTTTCTTTTGAAGAGGGAAAAGCAAATAATTGTTTCAGAACTGGAAAGACAATATGAAGAAAAAGATAATTTTAATTATTTCTGGAATGTTGAGGCAAGCTGAAAATGTTAAGAGCACAATATTAAAAGGTAACTTTCTCCTCCCTCAATTTTTTTTGAAAATCATCTTTGTGTTAAAAGGGCTACGTAGAAAGCCACAGAGAAACAAGTCTGCTTCCATGGACACACTGAACTCCAACATGAACATGAAGTGGAATAAGT
Organism: Leptosomus discolor; assembly: GCF_034619465.1. NCBI lineage: Eukaryota > Metazoa > Chordata > Aves > Leptosomiformes > Leptosomidae > Leptosomus > Leptosomus discolor. The sequence goes on along the minus strand of NC_141394.1, from coordinate 69,834,394 downwards.
TGGTTATGATAATACCAGATAAATGGAAATTATGATTGAAAAAAGTAACATAAGGCAAAGAACAATCAAGGCTGCACAAAGAAAGCTGGGGAAAAGATTTGTCATAGCAACTGAATAGCTCACTGTTGAAGGTGCAGGAATCAGCCTCCAAAGAATCCAGTTTTCTCAGATAATTTTTAGTCTCTGAAGACCAGAGATGTACTCTTCACAAAGAATCACCAGACAAGATCCTTTACCTGCTGAAGGAGCTGAGGCACTCCACAGGTTTAATTCAGTCAGATGCAGCAAACTGTGGCTTGTGTGAGGGGCTGAATAACCCTGTTTCCTGGTACAAAGCACAATTTAAATTTGAAACAAGGAACATGCAGAAGTTTGGAACTCAATCCCTAAAAGAATCTATTGCTCACAATGTGTTGTTCAAAAGGAACAAGCATTTAAAGAATGTGTTTTCATATAACAGATTTTTCATGTTTTAGTTAAAGCTTTTAGCAGTGTAATGACAGAATATGGAAAAATGAAGTCTTCACTACAAAAGGAAGAGTTTTGGCATTACTCTGAAGAGAAGGACCAAAACAGGAGATAAACAGAGCTTGAGATAACAAAAGCAGGTGCTGATGAAGGAACAGAAATTGGAAAGTGTGATTCACTTGGCAAAGAAACACTTTCTTCTCATAGACATAGTTTTGCTCATCAGTGCTTTGGAAATGAAACTATAAGCACAAACATGGGATGGTCAAAGCATGTGGCTGCAACAGTAAGAGCACTGCACAGACAGGAGATGTTTTTGTTACAAAGCAGGAAAGGTATGAGCAGTTTTGTTTTCTTATGTTTTTATGTGTTTTGTTACATTGTAATTTACATGTGGTGTTTTTTTCAAAGAAGTTGGCTGATTTGGGTGGCGTTTTCCAAGACATTCACGATGTTTTTATTCTGTACTGAGCTAGCAGGGTTTGTAGTTTTGGAAAACTGAGTGCGTCATTCCAGTCCTACTGTCCATTGCATAGTGGTATTTATTATAGAGCTGGGAACAGGTATAGCGTGTTAACTGACTAGATTCAGTTCATGCAAGATGCTGAGGCTGATTTTCACTTTCTGTGACATAGCTTCATGTCATCTGTCCCAGCTGTACAAGCAAAGAAGGAAACAATACGTTTCTCATTTCTGATATCAGTTGTAACATCTTTCCTGGTTTTATGCTGAAGGACTCAGTAGTTTTCAGGATGATGCATCAGAAGAGTAGAGCCTACTGGATCATGAGGTTTGAATCAGCATTAACTTTCGTTATATCAGTGAATAAATGTGCACTTACAAACAAGAACATGTACTAGAATATATGAGTAGAAATCAGTGTAATGATTTTAAGTGTCACCTGCCTGGTCCATCCTCACTGCTTTTATCTGTTGCCTACTTTCTGCAAAATATACTGTTAAAAATTTTTCTTTTAACAGCTTATGGGTTGGATATTAGGCTGGGGCACAGTTGAAAATTACATTGAATTCCAATTACAGATCCAATTCCAAATCAATACAAATGTAGCAAAAAGCAAAGGCATTTCACAGATGCCAGTTATAGGGCTATACTTACTAGTTATAGGGCTGTACTTACTGAAGAGAGTTTCTGCAAATGAAGGTGAACTGCAGGCTGAAGAAGTTTTAGAGCTAAAAGAGGCAAAGGAAACCAACCAAACTTAGCTTGCCTTCCCAAGCCCAAGTATAAACATTCCTTTTAGGCATGGTTTCATAACCTGTCAGAGGTGAAGTAGACTTTTAAGTAAAATGCTGAATGCAGAATTCCAAAATGCCAGTTAAATATGCTGAATGTTTCTCTGAAATAGTCGTAGATTGCTTCTGGATAGGAAATATACTTTTTTAATCTTCTGTTTTGAAACAATAAAAAAATTAATGAATTTATGCAAAATAAGTTTGATTTTTCTGTGATAAAAATACTCAATTTTATCAACTCCTCTATTTGGTAGAAAATCATACTCTTTTCAAAACTTTGATGTCTGATTCCTTCATGAATTAGTCTAATTGCATCTTTTATGGGGATCTCATGTTGTGAACTGTAACTCCTTTCATACATACTGAATTACCTTGGGGTTAATGAAATGAGACTCTCCCATAAATAATAAATGCGTTCAGAATTGAGAAAGACTGTTCATTTGATCATCAGAGGCTTAGACTCTTTTGTTGCATGCTTAGACTGCAGAGCATTGAGAACCTAGTAATTTGGTTTTTTTTCATTATGGATCCTTCATCTGGGAGAAAACAAGAGTGTTGTTGCTGTATCGAAATGTCCAATAATGAAGGATTTGATATCCTATTCAATGTTAAAATTGACACTTCCTGGATTTTCCAGGAACTAGAAGATGCAAGTGTACCTGATGAAGTAAACAGTGCTGGAGAAGAGAATTTGAACCTCAGAATAAAAGAGCTAGAAAAGCTGGAGCAAAAACTGAAAAGTGTTCTAGAGGACTACATGGAGTCAGATTCTGTCCTAAGAAACAGGTAAATAAAAGGGGGTTTTGCATTCAAAATTATGTGATGTGACAAAGGTACTATTCCCTTTGCCCCATGTACTGACTGGCAAAACTAGCAAAAAGAAAGGCTTCGTGTTTTCATAGTGCCTGGTAAGATGCATGTGTAAGTGTTTTCTGTACCTGTCAGAGTAGAAATGCAATATTCAATTTTTTGTTTTTATTATTTAAATCAGATACAGCATGATCTAAAATTTTGTTGCAAATAACCAGACAGCTTTCTCAGGATGTTTCATTCTTAAATATTCATAAGGTATAAATTCTGCTTGTAAAATATATCCCTTTTCTTTCAAATTAAGAGTTAATTTGGAATTTTGCGTTGCAAAAAAAGTTCCTTATTTCAGAAAACTTAATCTAGTTTAGTATGTTAATGCTAATCATTACAGTAACTAAAGTGTCATTAAGCATTAATTATGTAGTTGACTAGAGTATGATCAAGGTTTTGACAGTCAGCAACTGCACAGTTCTAAACAAAACCAAGTAGTGAAAAGAATAGAAAATATAAATGGTATTCAAAGTAATTATTTGTAGAATTTCTTAATTCTTTGATTCATCGAGGAATTTGGTCAGAAATGGGCTTTTTGTCAAAATAATAATGGATCTGTTTTGGAATGGAAGCTTTCAAAGAAAGAGGCCTGTTTTAACAAAGACTTTGTGGAGGAAAAGACGGGAAGAACTTTATTTAAAACCAAAACAAAGAAAGTGTGAGCGAATAGTTCAAGGAGAGCAAATGACCAGCTGAAACTTGCACGGGATAAAGGAAGCCCATTTTCAGGAACCTTGGGTAGCCAGTAGAAAGAAAAGAAATCCTGTGCCTGAAGTTCTTGAGGCTGAAACACAGACAAGTGAGATGGGGAATGATGTGGAAGGCAGAAATATTGGAAAAACCAGAGAAGCAGAGTCAGCAGCTGTAACTAGCCAGGGTAGAGTTTTGTGTTGATGTGGCCCAGTTTCCTTTGATACCAGTGTTAGATTATGCAGTGCCTGCAGTGGGGAGGACCTCGTCAGGTTTGCTTTGATACATGAGTAGGTACTTAATTAATGATGTGTGATCTTAATGCCGTTGCCTCAAAAATATGTTTTCATGTGAGATATTTGAATGAAGGTAGCATTGTCATGCTGGGATGGAGGTAGCAGGAAATTTTGGCAGGTAAGGGTGGTAATACAAAGATAGGAGATAGAAATGAGCAGGGGAGCCAAGTGGAAGACTATTGAAGGTTGAATGAAGAAATTCAAGGAAGAAGATATGGTACAGCACAGTCCTGAGGGGCGCAGGGAGTAATGTGTGCATCTCTGAGATGAGAAAAGAGGAGCCTCTAGTACCCGCCACAGAAGATGAGAGACTGGAAAAAAATTTTCCTTAACAAGAAATGTACGATTTGGAATTCACAACTGTTTTAAACATTGAGAACATTTTTATGTGTAGGCCGAAAAGGGAAGGGAAACCTTAAGGAAAACAGGAGGCTTGCTCTCATAAGATTATCTTAGGTACTCCTCCTGTGTAGAGGCACCCCATCACATCACACCACATCATCTTACACTACCATTTTAATAGCAACAGGTGAAGCAAACCTGTATTTTGTCAAAATCCAGCTTTGCGGACAATGTCAGTACGGTTATGGATTATAGGTTTCAGTACCCACTGTGAGGTATGTTATAAGTAAGATATTTTCCCTTCAGTCAGTAAAACACATAGTATTCATAGGTTACCTGTAATCTTAATTTTGATGGGAAGCATTTACCACCATCATAAAATTTGGATTTGCTGACTGTAAACCTAGCAAAATCCTATGATCAGATACATTTAGAGACCAAAATGTTGTGGTTGTCTTTATGGTAAATTGTTACTTCATATAGTGTGCCAAGCTTCAGTGAACGTTAATCTTGTAAATGTGTTTGCTTATGGTTTTCATAGTAAGACAACAGAGAGAGAATGGATATAAACGTCTTTAACAGTTTTGAAAGTCTCCAGTGTAATATGCAAAGCCCAGTAGGCTTGTTAAGAATTAAATGGTTATTATTATTGATCAACAATTTGTTACTGTTTTATTGTTGGGAGAAAAATGGAAAAATAAAGATAAATTGATGCATTGCTGATGACTGCTAATCCATCTGGAGGTGTACTGCGTGGTATTTACTTAGCAAAGATCTTCATTCTCACTATCACAGGATGAAAGAGCTGGAGCTGTCACACAAAACACTTCTTGTGACAATTGATCAACTAAATGTGAAGTTGCACCAGATTGAAAATGCAAATGCACGTGTTAAAGGGAAACTGCGAGACATTCAGAAGGACCTGATCAACTTGGTGAGGAGGATATTGTTTCGAACGACCTAGTTTAGCTTCTCCTTGTGGTAGTCATAGAATCATAGAATGGTTTGGGTTGGAAAGGGCCTTAACAGTCATCTTGTTCCAGCCCCCCTGCCATGGGCAGGGCCACCTTCCACTAGACCAGATTGCCCAAAGCCCCATCCCACCTGTCCTGGAACACTGCCAGGGAGGGGGCAGCCACAACTTCTCTGGGCAAACTGTTCCAGTGTCTCACCACCCTCACAGTAAAGAATTTCTTCCTAAGATCTAATCTAAATCTACCTTCTTTCAGTTTTAAGCTGTCAGCCCTTGTCCTATCACTACACCCCCTGATCAGGAGTCCCTCCCCACCTTTCCTGTAGGCCCCCTTTAAGTACTGGAAGGCTGCTATAAGGTCTCCCTGGAGCCTTCTCTTCTCCAGGCTGAACAACCCAAACTCTCTTAGCTTGTCCTCACAGAGGAGATGCTCCAGCCCCCTGATCGTCTTTATGGCCCTCCTCTGAACTCACTCCAACAGGTCCACATCCTTCTTATGCTGGAGGTCCCAGAGCTGAACACAGCACTGCAGGTGGGGTCCACCAGAGCAAAGTAGAGGGGGAGAATCACCTCCCTCGACCTGCTGGCCAGACTTCTTTTGATGCAGCCCAGGGTGTGATTTGCTTTCCGGGCTATGAGTTCACATTGCTTGGGTCATGTTGAGCTTCTCGTCAACCAACACCCCCAAGTCCTTCTCCGCCAGGCCTCTCTAGGTCCACTCATCACCTAGCCTGTATTTGTGCCTGGGATTGTCCCAACCCATGTGCAGGACCTTACACTTGACATAATAATAACTAATAACTTATAACTAATAATTTAATAGTAATAATAAAACCCTAATATTTTATGATTCAGTCTCATCTCCAGTGACCTCTCTGTTTTTATGCAACAGCCTTTCTCTTTTTCTTTCATCTCAACCTTTCTCTTTTCTACAACCAGGAGTCAGAAGAACTTTGTGGTCTTTTTTGTCCCACTTTCAATTTCTCTAATGTTTTTGACAACTCTGTCATTATGCCTCTCATTCTGGCCCTTGATCTTTGAGATATATGCTCCCACTTCCTTCCTTCTCCCCAGAACCCACTCAGCGTACTCCCTCTCCCTAGGTCAGACTTTATCTTTCTAGCCTCATGATAAAGCATTATTTTTTCACTCCCTACCATATGCATTACAACAGCACAACACAGCTGACAGCCTGTATCTGTATGAAATGCAGCTGCTCAGCATGTCAGCTGACTCTTGAATTGCTCATGCATTTTCAAGCTAGGCCCCACCTGCTGTTGCATCCACTTTAAGCTTCCTGTTTAGCTTTGTGTCCTCTTCCAGCTTTCCCAGATTGGTTTGAGTCTTACCTTCTTTCCCATGATGCATTGTCATGTGGGCCACCACTCTGCAGAGCCCTGCTGGTGCAAGCCCTCCTCTGCAGAGTGCCCTTCAGTGGAGCAAACTGACCTGCTCCCCTATTGCCAAGAGTATCCCACTGCCGATTGCATGCCCTCGCAACACCCTCTGCCCTGTGTCTGTTCTGAAATTGTCAGCCCTGCAGCAGAAAGCCTTCAGTTCTCCCAGGTACTAGTACTTATTCACATAAATGTTTTGCATCAGAAAGATCAGCTGATAACAAAACAGGCATTTTTACCTGGTTTGCAGGGTTCATTGGATGGATCCATGAAAATGGAGAAGGAATGAAAGGTTTTCAAGGACAGTCTACAGTGAAACAATGTCTTTTGATTCTGTTTATCATAAGATACACTTTCATTTTCTCAGGATTTTAAGTCAAAGTCGAATACTCTGACAGGACACCAGTGCTGTGCAGCAAGTCATAAGAATGAACAATAGTCTTCTCTTTTTTAATTAAAAAAGTGAAATGTATTTTTCAAGACCCAGGAGTCTTAGACATACATCATCAGTTAACCAACCAAGTATTATCCTGCACGTACCTGACTTTGCATAACATTTCAGCCTAGTGCTCCTCCTGTCCTGTCCTTGCCAGTGAATCCCTCAGACAGGACAGTACTGAAGATCAAAAAGGCTAACCTAAGAAGTCCTTGAAGAAATACAGTAATGTCTCTGTGCCTTCAGTCTTGCTTCAAAGTTGCCACAATAGCCCTGTGATACTGATGGCTCTTGCTCTGCTCAGAAAAAGGGCAGCATGGGAATGATGAAAACCTTCTCTATCTTTCATTGACATCTTTCACCTCTGTATGTCTCTGGGTTCAAACACACTTTGGTGCAAATGAAAAAGCCACAGCCTTTCTCAAACTGATTCAAAAGGCATCTGTTCCTTTCTCCTTTTTCAGGGGGTTCATAAAAGGAGCTGACAGATGACAGGTATGATGAAGGGCAAAGGGCAAAACCTCGGTCCCCAGAAGGCGCATGTTCTGTTTTCTATAATAGAACCACAGCTTCTCTGCCTGTGACATCTCAGTGCTACGCTACTGTCAGTGTTAAGGATCTGTTACTGTATAGTTCTGAGCTGGTTGTAACAACTCCGGTTCAAAGGTTTCTTTTGATTTAGTATGTACTGTAGAACATGGAAAAGAAAGGGTTTAAAAATTTCCTGTATTTTATGTAGTAGATGACGTGGGTGAGTTTGTGTTTTGTTTGTTTGTTTGTTTCCTAGTGAGATGTTTCAGTGATGGCTGAAACAGATGAGAATGGTTTTGTTCTAAATGCAGGATTTTACTGGCCTTAAAAAATTTCTACTTATGTCCTTCCTGAGTTTTCAGAAAACAAGGGCAGAATTATTGCAAAATTAAGAAAAATGGTAAGGGAAGAAAACTTTTAGTATTAAGATGTTAACCATACAACTCATTGAAATTATAGGTTGAAAACCAAGAAAAGTCAGAGAAGAAGCAAAAGGAAAAGTTACGTTGGCTTCAGGAGCAGCTGAAGACAAAAGAAGATGAAATAAAAAGCCAGTCAGAGTATTTTGAGCACTACAAACAAAGGCAGAGACGACAGACAGCAGTGCTGAGAGAAAGGGAATGTTACCTTCAGGGTGAAGTATCTAGGCTGGAAAAGCAAGTCCTAGATCTTAGTGCCCATATTTTTCTTTTGACATCCGAGTTAGAAGAGGGAATGGTGCAGTATCTCCAGCAGAAGCTGGAATCAGCATTCAGTGGGACTCAGGGCTATAAACACTCTGACATGGAAGTAATGGAATTGAAAACTTGCATTGAAAATGTGGAGCACGGCATGAAAAGCCACCTTGAGGCATTTCAGCAAAATCTGATATTCTTAAGGAAAAGAGAGGAGGACAACAGAAGAGAACAGGCAGACCTGCTGACTGAACTCCAGTGCTCTCAGGACACTGAAGCCTTTCTCAGAAGAAAATTGGAAGAAACTTGCCATCATGTTTATAGTCTGAAATTATCTGAAATCAGACTACAGGAGAAACTGAAAGAGCTTTTGGATGAAAATAGGGCTTTAAAAGGTCAAGGTAGGATGAAGTTGAAAAAGAAGAAAGAAAAGGACTCACGACTTACAGGGTTGGAGAATGGAGACAACAGCATTGACCTGGTAAGTAAAAATAAGGCAAAATATAATTATCTTTTATCTTTATATCACCCTTAATTACACTTGTCATTAGATGTGCAATCAAGATGCAAGTGTGAGGCTTTTTCCTTCCTGCATTTTTTTTCCTTTATTTCTGGTGATGCATTAGTACTTCACAGTGTCTAATTCACACCCACTGGAATCAGTAGTTGGAGCTTCATCACATTGGTGCTTTTATTATGTGCACATAGAGGGCACTTCACAAAACTTGTTTCCTTAAGTGACATCCCCAAGGCAAAAGGTCTCAGTTGGCACTAGAAGTAAAACCTAGAAGAACTTCTGAGACCTCTGTCTCATGGACACCATTCAGTGGAAGAGTCCACATATGGTTGGGTGAGTTTTCACGTGTTATTCATGCCCAAATGCTGAAGAAAAAAAAGCACAGCTAACAATAAATCTTGTCTATGAGATTTTCTGGATAAACAAGGGAAGATGGATACAATATTCATGACTGAGAGTCAGTTGAGATATTCAATGGTTTGCAGCTCCATAGCATTGTGATATGCCCTGAATACACTGAATAGGACTTGTTTGCTTTAAGCACTTCACTCCAGCACTGCATGGGAAAGCTCTGCATATGCTGTAATATGGCATTCAGCTTCTGCCAATTAATTTTGCTGACAAAGTACACTTCTTTTCATGGAGAGGACTCAAACAAAGTTTTTTTCTTTATGCACTGAGGTGGAGGCTATTTTTATTCTGGGAATTTGTTAAATAAAGTTCAATCAACTAAGCCTCACACTCAGCTACTCCATTCAGATTGTGACCTGATATCCCAAGAACTCTCCTGATTTTAAATGCAGTTAACCGAGAGGTAATGGGCATGAACAAAAACCCTTTAGTATAGGAGGACAATCAGACTGTGAGTACTTCCAGAACTCAGAGAAGGTAGAGAAAATAGTTTGTCTGTAAAAGCTAGAAGAAATAAAGACAAAGTTTTTAACCTGGTAGTTGAGCGCACCTTTGCAGACACGGTGATTTTGTACCATTAGCAGCCCTACAGTCACAAAGAAGTGAGTTCCAGTAGGTTGTCTTTGTGTGAGAGAGAAAGAGTGGTAAGATCAATCTGCAGTAGCCAGCAGCACTTGGGTGACCCTCGTGGAGAGCTCAGAAGCTGTGCCTTATGGCAGGTCTCTCTAGCTGCCCCAAGGCGGCAGAAGGCCTGACTGCTGCTGTTTAATTTTGTGCTTAGCCTGAACCATTGCTACAGTTACTTTAATTAGTGAGATCACTCTTTCTTAGGAATGAATACTAAGGTTTGAAAAGATTTTAAGGTATTTCTACAGGGTCTTGCACTGAGTTATAAACAGGTACAACACCCAAGTGCACTACGAGGGGACTGTACAGCTGAAATCAGGAGGAGTGAGGGCTTTCAGAGCCAGGGAAGAAGCAGTGGAGAATTACAATTGGTTTAAGAAAATTGAGAAAATGAGAAAGAAAATGTTATTTGAAGTTGTGAAAGCAAGATATATCAACTGACTAGTTGCTTAAGACTAATTCAAAAAATCTTCAAGAAACGGGACCAAATCTCTTTCACTCTATGCTGTAGCCTAATAAAAAGGGTATTTTTTTCCTCTACACAAAGTTTTGTAACCATTTATTTTCTAAGTATTAATTTACAGCTGTGTTGTTGTAGGAGATTACTGAGTCTCGATTACCCAGTCTTTGGTATAAATGAACAGGCCATAATTTGTGTTAAGCTGGTATACTTCAGTGTGCTGCACAGTAGGTTGCGTTCCTTAAATGCTATGTATGCAGCTTCAAATCTTGTGCCTTCTGCATTTTTGATTGTCTTTTCCTCCTCTTTTGATACTGCGACTAATTAATTTTGATTTTTCTAGCAGAAAATGGCTTGAGATAGCAAGAAATAATTTCTGTATCTATGATAAAAGGAGGAGGGAGACATCTGGTGTCGTACTGTAAAACTAAAGAGAGCTTTTTCCCCTTATCTCGTGTTTTACTGGCACCTATTAAGATAAAATTTCCTAATCTCATTACCTTGATATTGTAGTATTCAAGCCAAAATAGTTAGAAGAAAAATCCTATTTGAGCTCATCATAGTTCATCCACAGACATAAAAATGAGAAATTGTGTGCCGTACAAGAAAGATTTTCATGCCGTTAGCTTTCTGGAAAGCTGTTCGTATATCATTTTTCAGTGAAAGAGCGAATGGAGTCATTTGCCTATTTCACAGCCAGGAAAAGAGTAGTTTGTGAAGACAGGCTTATCGGACTCCTGTGAAATACACATGGTATGAGATTCCTCGGTAAACACCATGTCATTCAAATGCCAAACACATCAGTCATTCTTTAAAACTAGCCTTAGTCGTAATTGCATCTTCATGCAATAATATCGGATCCAGTTAGGTGTTTTGTTCTGGTATTGTAGAGGTGATCTGCATCTCATATGTAGTCACATAAATCTTGTTGGAAATTTGAATTTCCAAAGCTGATATCAGGATTCTATCTGCAATATTCCAATTGCAGCCTGTGCCTGAATGAAAAATCAAGAAAAAGCAGCTGGTACCACGTGTCTGTGTCTTGATTTAACAGACAGTTTCCAGGTGTGAATGTTAGGGGTCTGATGAAGGTGTTGGTGAAGGAAAAGTATGAAACACCAAGTGATGCACCTTTCTACAGCTTTCACATGACAGCTGAGGTCTTGATTTCACAGTATGATGTTCCTGGCATCCAAGCATTGTATCTTTTACATTGTTTTGTTAAGTTTCTTTTGACAGAACTCACATATCAATAAAGAAAACATACCTGGAAAGAAATAAAGGCAACTGCACTAAAGAATGAGTGTTTCAAGGAATTAATATTAACTTCAATATTACTGAGAAAATGAAGGAAGAAATCTTGGAAGTGTTGTGATGTCCACTTAAGTCATGCCTCCTAGTCAAGATCTCATAATAGAGCCCTATAATGTAGCTTGGGTTGAAATAAAAATTATTCCCACAGGTGATCCTGTGGAAAATCAAGTGGCATTTTTCTGACTCATTGTAGACCAAAGATTTTGAAGTCATTGCCTTTCCCATCTGTATGTAATTTTAAAGCTGCAGCTCAGCCCAAAGGGACCAAGTTTGGTTTTTGCTGGCATTTGATGCAGAGCAGTGCTGGAAGAAAAAAGCGGCGATGTTGGCTTGTTTTCTGCGCTGTAGCTGTTTTAGCTACCACCTCAATTACGTGTTTTGTTGAGAAAATCAAACCTGAGTCTTCTGTTCACTAAAAATGAGCATAGTGCATGTGAAATGTGACCTGCTGTGTATCAAGCAATAACAGTATCTGCTTAGCACCGGAAATTGTCACACTTTTGAAATTCAGTCAGGGAATCAAGATAAATGTCAAGAAGAGAATATGAAATTTACAATTAAATTATTAACAGAAAATAAAATTTTATTTGGAACAATTATTCTACTGTTGAATTCTTCAAACCTAGGAACAGTTGTCTTTGTAGCTGGGCGCTGTTCCTTGGTTGGACTTTCTTTTCTCTGTGTTCATGAGCACATAATTTAGTCTCTGTTCTGATATTGTTCCATCTGTGATCTGATATATTACATGCTTGTTACTCAGCTTTTCTTCCTTAACTCTTTGAAAAGTATGAAGGAAATATTAGGGGGAAGTTTGAAACCATGATATTTACTAGAAAATGTTGGAACAAGAAAATTGTATGATATAATAGCAATTATAATGAAATAATGGGTCTTTTGAATGTAAAACAGCAAAGGAAATTTATGTGCCTGTTTTTCATACCACAAACACTGTGTACTTATAACCTGTTTTTCTCTTTTCCTCCTCTTTTTCCAATTAAGAATGGAGATCTAATCCAGGATGACTTTCAAAATCTGAAATGTGTAGCAGTCTTGGATTCACTCAGAAGTAGAGCTACTCAAACTCCAGTTGTACTGCTCCATGCTGAAGAGTCTGGTATGAAAACAAACTGGAATTTTTACTTTCATTCTCTGCAATATAAGTGAAGATGATTTCATTCGTGTGGTGTGCATCACTTAGAAGGTATAAGACCTTCTAAAAACATCCTAATCTGGAAACTGTATCTTGGGAAGGTGAAGCAATAAATATTTGCCAGTATGATACTAGCGTTTAGATATGAGCTTTCTCAAGAAGTCCTGGGATTTTCAAGAAGCTACAGAGATGAGGAATTAGGATATACTTCCTATAGTGTTTGGGAATGCTGTGCAGCAGTTAGATTTGCTTTTCAGACCAAACAGCATGAAAGCTGTGATCTTGGCAAATTGTGTCAAACGTAGATTATATGGGAATTTTATAGCAAATTTCAGTGTATGCAAATGCAGACCTGCACTGAATAATTTTTAACCCATAAATATTCATCTACCCACTGTAATGAGATGTATTTTCCATTTTCAGACACTTTGAGAACTGGGGGGAGACCCAGTTCTCAAATATACCTTATTTTAGAGCTTAATATTTATGTTTTCTTGTGAAGTTTGTTTTCTTGTTTAACATTGTGCTTATCTCTGCATCATTGGTGTTGTATGCTTTTGGCAGAGAAGATAGTTTTGAGCATACTCGTATTTAAATGCTTTTCTGTTCGAAACATTTGGTCAGATGTTTTTGGGTTTGTTCTTCATATAACTGTCTGGAAGTGGCATTACACTTGTCCAGTGCTTTACCATAACAGAAACACCAGGATGTAGCTGTGATGGGCTAAAGCAGATGGAAGAACTACCAGGAGGACTTCTACCAGTTTTGGAAAATAATTCCAGTGCCTTTGCAAAAGCCACTGATCTAGCTGAGATTAAGCAGGTGAGAAAAGTTACTGCTATTCTTGCTGTCTTTGTGCACAGTGAGTCTGTGAATTTTGAGATAAAATGAAGAGCTGGTGTATTTAAACATGAATATAAAAGTAGTTTTAAATCATATCTACTAGAGATGTTATTCAAGATGAATACAGGTGTGCACTAAGAAAATGCTTGACTTATTTGTACCTTATTAGTATCATTACTTTCACTGCAAATCTTTAAATAATTTGAAAACTCTTAATATGGAAATATTTTTTCTCATCTGTCCCTAATCAAATGTTTTAGGGATGAAGTAAAAATTAAATTATGATTAGCAGCATAGAATGATATATCTTAGTGTATATTTTTGTTTGAAGCATTTCTCTTTTGCTATTACCAGGTCACCGTTGGAACAAAGAAGGCAGGTGCTCTAGAAGATAGTTTCACTTTGTTCAGATGTACCCCAAGTGCTTGTGCAGCCAGACTGCTTCCCGCTTGCTCTGAGAGGTTAACTAATGATGAGACAAGTAAGGAAGTGAAGGACAAGGAAAACTTTTCTTTCTTGAAGGAACAAGCTATAAATCTACCAGCAAACACATTCCCTGTGGTTGAAGCTTTGATGAGGAAGAAGCTCCAGCTTACCTTGTTAGAACCTGAAAGCTACTATGTACCGGCTGTCAGCACTGTGAAGAAAGTGAGAAGTTTGGACATCTGTGAGGTAAATACCAGTCTTTGCTCTGATGGCCTCTGCCCTGTTGCAGAAGCAGGATTTTCTGACAAAGCTTCTGCACTTCTTTGTGGAAAGGAGCCTTGCACTGTGACTGAAATTTTCACGTCATCTCCAGAAAAATATGTGGAAAAACATTGGGAAAACAAGCAAATTCTGCCAAAAAGTGTAAGTGAAAATAAATGTCTGGATGAATTTGTTGATGATGGAAAGTATCACCAAGAAATCCTTAGAGGGAGAGCTGAAGGAGAAGAAATACAGAATGAGAAAGCTCAGCCACAAGAGGTAACCTGTGTTCCTGAGGAAAATTCTGAAGTTTTAAATAAAACTGAATTGATCATGCCTGGGAAGCAAGGAATGGAAGCCAAAGACACCCTAGGTAGCCCACAGGATGTCCAAAATTTATCTGTTGATTTTGAAGACTTAAAGAAGCATTTTGAAGGGAGCCCTGCATTAGTGGAGAAAGAAGGAAACTTCTCAGAAATCTGCATCTCTGATGTGAATGGCGTGTATAATGGAGAAGGCATAATCAAAATGGAGGAGAAAGGAGAGAAGCCTCAGAAACCAACTCACCAAATAAACCCTTCCACCAATATTGGCCTGAAAAAAAAGAAAGACCAGTCCTTGAAACTATGTGAACTAAATGAGAAAAATTTCTTATGTCAAAATATAGCTGCTGAAAGCATGCAATATGCATACTCTCAGACGTTTCTTTGGTCAGAGGAAGAGAGGTATCCGCTAAACATACTGGCTTCTACTCAGGAGAGAGCTGTGTGTTTAAGCAAACTGTTCCTGCCAGGCAGCAATTTTTATGAGTGTTTCTGTCATTTGTCACCACTGGAAGCGGGTAATGAATGTAATGTGAAAATATATGCACTGGAAAAAGTGGCAGCTGTGTGTTCTCAGAGGGTATTTCTGCTGATGCAAGAGAATGAAAATTACTCCAAAAAAGTCTGTATATTACAGGAGGAGAATATGAGGTATGCTCAGATGATGTGTGCACTAGAAGAGGAAATGGCTGCATATTTTCAATACATTTTAGCGGTAGATGAAGCTAACATTGTTTCATTCCAAAACTTGCTTAATGAGAAAGAATTTGCCGGTAGATGTTATAATGACTTACCAGAAGAAAACACCATGAGCCCAAGAACATTTTTTACTGAAATGTTCTCTAAGAATCTCTCATGTGTTGAAGAGAAAAATAGGACTTCTGAAAAAGAGTCCTTGACAATTGCATCAAATAAGCTTCCCAGGAGTGTTTTGTCCCTGGATGGAAGGAAGATGAGATATTTCCAGCTGCTTTCTGACCTGAAAGAAGAAAGAAACAGGTGCTTCAAAGAAATAGCTAAATTATTACAAGACAATGAGAACTTTGGAAAATGTAATGAATCAATACATGAGAGGGAGGGAAATTTACAAAGAACATATCTTTTAGAAGGTGAAAAAGAAACTTTATTGGGATGTTTGGCAGAGGTAAAGTGTGAACAAGACAAATACAGGATGTTGGTTTCAGAACTTCAAGAGTGCAAAACCAGCTGTTACCAAACTATTTCTGATTTACAGGAGGAAAACTCTGTACTGAAAAGAGAAATAGACATAATCAAGAAAGAAACTTCAGAACAGCTTGATGAATTTCAGAAAGTGAATGCAAACTTTATTTTAGAAAATAACAAATTGAAAGAATTAATGTCTTCTTTGGGTTTTACTTATGAAGATCTGAGAAAAGATAAAAATTTGGGAACAAAGGAAAAGATAGTAAAACTAAAAGAAGAAAGTCAACAACGTGGTCTTAAGCCAAAGAAAGTTGAAACAGCATGTGCTATAACTCAGACTGAAGAAGAAGGAGTTCTGGTTATAGACCCCTCAAAGTGTTTCCACAGAAAAGAGGTAAATAATAACAATAAAGAATGTTATCAATCAGGATCTTCTAGAGAAAGGGGGAAATATAAGTGTCATTTGGAGGACAAAGCTAAATTAACTTTGTAATATAGAAAATGTTGCAACTTTCAATGTGCTGGAGATCTGAGCTGTTAAAGTTAATTTTGAAATAGAAGGCAAAATACCAGAGAGGTTTTTTCTGAATGTTGCATTAGATAATTTTAAAGTTATACATCAGGCTGCAAAGTTTAAAAGAATACTTAGAAGACTGCATTGTTCAGGCATTTAAAAAATTATTTATCTTATTGCAAGAGTAAAAGCTTCTGGTAGAGTAAATTAATTTCCACAAACTTATGTTATAATGGTGAAATATTCAGGTTGTTCAGAGGTCAACTCTTGATTTTTATGACAAATATGCCTAAAGACAGGATCTATGTTTATAGTGGATTTCTTGTCCATGTTTTTCCTCTGTAGTCATGAATCATACACCACAGTGAATTTCTATGGAGATTACTATGGTCTTGTAAAAGCAGAATTATTACTTCAGTTGAGAATAATCAACAGGGAAAGATTTATCTCTAATGTCTTGATTTTATGCAAATGTTTTTAGTAATTTAGAAGGAAACCATATACTGTTCTGTAAAAGCCTGTGTGCCATTTTATATGGGTGAGAGGAGTCACATCTTTCTGTTACATATCCAGGGCAGCATGTTTGAAAGCTACAGTGTGATGAAAGAGCAAGTCGAAAAGGCAAGAGAGGAACTAAAAATACAGCAAAAGGAATTAGAAAAATCAAAAAAAGAGGTACCCTCCTAACTCAGATGTAATTCTGAGGGGCAAGTTTGTTTTCTTACTTGTTTTCTTACTTGTTTTCTTACATGCCTGTTCATTCTGCTAGGATTTAACACTTTAACAAAACAAGGAAGTCTCTGATCTGCAGCACCAAAATGTACCTCTTTGATCTTTCAGTTAAGTGATGAATCGCACAGTCATTCATGGTTGGCCAGAATTTCAAGTGAAGCTGCATTCCTCCAGCACACTTTGACAGAACCCTAATGCTTAATAAAGACACACAGAACAATATCTGCTATGGCCATCTCAGGCTGGCTGCTTTCTCCCCCTCACTAGGAACAAGGAGGGGTAGAAGGCAGTAGAAGCACTGAGGACTATGGCAAACCTGAATTCAAAGCAGTTTTGGACTGAGAGCCAAAATGATGTAAAAATCTGATGCTGTCAAGGGGTCTCACTATATCCAGTGATGGTGCGAAGCATGCACGCTGCCCTTTTTCTTTTGATATCTACGTAGTAAACGTGAAGTCCAACACCACCTGCATGGAGACTTGTTTGGATGGCTAGTTCTGTGCCTTTGTAAAGTCAATCTGCAGTTTGGAAGCTTTCAGTGGTGTGCCTTTCTGAATGCATTAGCTTTCACATTCCTATTTTTGAACAATCTCCGCTCTTTGCTTATCTAATCAGAATGTATTGCTTTTATGGCAGGTGTGTATTTATGGGGCTGTTTCGTGCAATAATAGGCATTGCTCAAACTCCCACTGGAAAAAACGCTGGCAGTAACAAGTGTGTCGAATATGTAAGAGAGCAGTAGGATTATACATGGTTGGTGTACAAAATGGTTGTCCTTTGACAGCTGCTTTATAAGACTTCCCAGATTTCAGGTGAGGCAACTGGAATGAAGGGGTGGATTTAGATGAGTGATGGATGGTTAGGTAAGGACTTCTGACCTTGTCATTTGAGCATGAAGTGGTTGTTTGATTTTTTTATTTTTTTTAAATCTGATTCACTTAGGTCCTTCTAATCCTTTTGTGTATTACAAGGAAGTTTTGTATTACGCCACCTTCCTCTGTTTAGTTAAGAGTATGAAGCCTTTGCTTTCAGAAGGAAGATGAAATGATCTATCATATGAGGGAAAGAGCTTGCTGTCAGCCAACAGCTGATCTACTGAATGGTTTATTTGTCGGTTGTTTTGTTGTATTTTTTTTCCCAAAAACTACAGTTAATGTGTGTAAGTGGAGAAAATGCATCCTAGAAAAAATATAAAGATGAACAAATGGAGGATTTTTTTTCCTCCTTTGCGTTTTTCATTTTTAACAATTCTCAGGAAGATTTTTTTCACCCTAGCTGATAAAATCTTACTTTCCATTTGCTCTGAGGGCTTTCAAAGATGTAATCTCTGAAATTGTGAGTGCATTCACCACTGCTTTTTTTAGCTTTATTCAGAATACTCAAGGTACCTTCAAATTTAGAAATCAATTTAAAAATTAATCTATTTTTCTGCATAGCTATCGTTAGATAGCTTTCTATAGGACTTACTTTAAGAATCTAAGTCATTTCTTGTAATAAGGTTGTAGTGTGTTGTGTAATTCCATTTATTTTAATCAATTCACAACAATTTAAAACTTGTTATGTGGAGATCAGACTCAAGTCGATGGTTGTAAGCTGGTATTGAAAAATTATACCACTGCTAGACTAATTATACTCAGTAATTTTGCTTTTTTATTCTTCCCATTAGGCTCAGAAGTGGTACAGAGAACTTGGCTTTGCTGAAACAAGGTATGAAGAAATCAAAACTCGTTTGACACAGGCTCTCTCAGAATTAGACCATCTTAGACAATATGCTGGGGACAAAATGTTTGGAAAGCAGCACTGCAAATTAATGGTATGTATGTAAATAAAAATGGAGAAAAAATATCCCTTGAGAAAGGAGTGTTTTGGATGAAAAGACACCCATTATGGTTATTGGCAATAGATTTGAAGCAAGTATAGAGCACCTAGAGCCCCTGGAGCTACGAACTTGAAAGTGAGCAGGTATTGTGCAGGGTAGACCATCTGTCTACAGGATAGTCCAAAGTCTGGGCTCTGCATGGGCATTATAGAGACCTCCATTTTTTTTTATAGAATCATAGAATCATTAAGGTTGGAGAAGACCTCTAAGATCATCAAGTCCCACTGTCAACCCGACACCACCATGCTCACTAAACCATGTCCCGAAGTGCCACATCTGTTAGTTTTTTTAACATCTCCAGGGATGGTGACTCCACAACTTCCCTGGGCAGCCTGTTCCAATGACTGACCACTCTTTGGTAAAGAAAGTTTTCCTAATATCCAATCTAAACCTCCCCTGATTCAGATTAGGGCCATTTTCTCTCATTCTATCCCTAGTTACTTGGGAGAAGATGCCTACCCCCACCTCACTACAACCTCCTTTCAGGTAGTTGCAGAGGGCGATAAAGTCTGCCCTCAGCTCCTCTTCTCCAGACTAAACAACCCCAGTTCCCTCAGCCACTCCTCATAAGACCTGTTCTCCAGACCCTTCCCCAGCTTCTTTGCCCTTCTCTGGACACGCTCCAGCACCTCAATGTCCTTCTTGCAGTGAGAGGCCCAAAACTGCAAACAGGATTCAAGGTGCGGCCTCACCAGTGCCAAGTACAGGGCCACGATCACTGCCCTACTCCTGCTGGCCACGCTACTCCTGATACAGGCCAGGATGCCGTTGGCCTTCTTGGCCACCTGGGCACACTGCTGGCTCATGTTCAGCTGGCTGTTGACCAACACCCCCAGGTTCTTTTCTGCTGGGCAGCTTTTCCAGCCACTCATCCCCAAGCCTGTAGCGCTGCATGGGGTTGTTGTGACCCAAGCGCAGGACCTAGCACTTGTTAAACCTCATACAATTGACCTCAGCCCATTGATCCAGCCTGTCCAGATCCGTCTGCAGAGGCTCCCTACCCTTGAGCAGTTCAACACTCCCACCGAATTTAGTGTCATCTGCAAACTTACTGAGGGAGCGCTCGATCCCCTCATCCAGATCATTGATAAAGATATTAAACAAGACAGGCCCCAAAAATGAGCCTTGGGGACACCACTTGTGACAGGCCACCAGCTGGATTTAACTCTGTTCACCACAATTCTCTGTGCTCAGCCATCCAGCCAGTTTTTAACCCAGCAAAGCATACACCTGCAGGCTTTGAGCCACGAGCTTCTCTAGGAGAACGCTGTGGGAAACAGTGTCAAGGGCTTTACTAAAGTCCAGGTAGATGGCACCCACAGCCTTCCCCATATCAACTACGTGGGTCACCTGGTCATAGAAGGAGATCAGGTTGGTCAAGCAGGACCTGCCTTTCATGAACCCATGCTGGCTGGTCCTGAGTCCCTGGTTGTGCTGCACATGCCGTATTAGCGCGCTCAAGACAAACTGCTCCATAATATTCCCTGGTACCGAGGTCAGGCTAATGGGCTTGTAGTTCCCCGGATCCTCCTTCTGGCCCTTCTTGTAGATAGGCGTCACATTGGCAAGACTCTAGTCATCTGGGACCTCCCCTGTTAACCAGGACTTCTGATATGAGTAGGACTCTTGTCCTGCTTTTCAGCCAGAGTAATTTTCTGAGGCATGGGTTTTTAGGTGACCTTAATGAAAGTATTTGGCGTTTCTGCCTTCTAGCCTTGATTACTAGATTTGGAGAGACAAAATGAAGCCGTGATGCCAGCCACCTTGTAGAGTGACTTCCACTGCTAATGAGCAGGTGGTGTGGATTAATGGGGAGCCAAAGTTCGTAACTGAGGCATGTGGCCCAAGCGTGTATCCTCAAAATCCAGGAAATTTTTCTATCATGCATGGGAGAGAAGTTCTCATTGCAGTATATCTATATCACAGAAATTCTGGTTTTGCTGTAAATGAAAGCTTTTGAATTTTCAGGTGGTTCTGTGTCTTGATAAAGTTTCTGTTTTCCATCAAAATAAAGTGTTTTATGGAAAGATTTTTGATTATTGAATGATCTCCTGAAGCAGCTTTCATAAAGACTTTTCAGCTAGCCCTGAAATTATTTCTGTCCTCCTTAAAAGGAAAACTGCGAAGAAGAAATATGCAACTTTTATCAGCTGGAAAAGGAATTTTGTAGCAACCTACAATATTTGCAAATTGATTTTGAATGGGTTAGATAGATATGGCTTCGGAA
The DNA here is from genome assembly GCF_034619465.1 of Leptosomus discolor. Lineage (NCBI taxonomy): Eukaryota > Metazoa > Chordata > Aves > Leptosomiformes > Leptosomidae > Leptosomus > Leptosomus discolor. The sequence goes on along the minus strand of NC_141394.1, from coordinate 69,813,625 downwards.
GAAAATAAAAACAAATTCTGGAAAACATAAAGATTCTGAGCTTTGTTCAGTTGCCTAAATGTCAGCGTTTATCCCATTAATTGCCTTAGGGCATCCCAGCTGAGGGTGCCTAGTTGGCCACCTGCAAGTCCTATGCAGTTATTTCATATTAGCTTGTACACCCTATGTGGCACTATGTGCTGATGTTTAGTGAACTGAATTCTGACTGTTAACTGAAAATAAAGCACAGATTTTTCATGTCATTATGATGTATTGGTATCTCAAAACAATGAAATCTATTTCAAGTAAGAAGAAGAAACTCCCAAATTGTTTGAAAATAAACAGAAGTATATTGTGGTGTTTTGTTTAAGCTGACGCTTAAGTTTTTGAGGGCATTTTTGGGCAATGGAGATTTAACCCTTTTGTTTGGGGACAATCTGGGCCAATTATTGCTTATTTTATTAGTCACTGGATTAAGATGTTAATATGACTCATGGGAATAAAGTTCATCAACATCGACAGAAAGTTTTTGCACTGGAAAAAATGCAGGTCAGACTTTCATCTGAAAAATCCCCACTTTTAAGTCTCTCTGATAACTAAACTTTCCATGTTAGTGTTTATTAATCAGTAGAATATATTTATGCAATATTGTGATGGTGCTTGATTTGGATCTGACTACTTCATCTGATTTAATTACTTGTGTAAGGTTAATGTCAAATTATTGAATATACATGTTTCATTCCAGGGTCAAAGGTGCAGCACATGTACATCACAGAACTGGGTTTATCCTTCAGTACACTCTTTGATGGCACAATTATCTGCATGACTCAAGTCCATTATGTCTTAACCAAAGCATATTGATTTTATTGGCAGAATTCAGCAAATAGTACAGATAGAAAGTAGAGACACAATATGTTTTGGGTATATCTGTTAGGACTTTGTACATATCTTATGTTCTACAGCCCCTGATGCCCAGGGTTCCTGGTTCTCAGCTGAGACTCCAATAGGCTGTTATTATTCATTGCAAGTAAGAGAGCAAAGATAATATGTTCCAAGATTACTGCTAGGACTCTTTTTTTCAGTGGTGTTGCTAATGGAGGAAATACCATTTAGCGTTAAGTGTATTTGGGGAAAATTTCTAGGATGTTGAGATGGTCTTCTGAACCGTGGTGCTGTGGTAGAACTTAGGAGAAATATAGGGGGGAGCAGGAAGGGAGCAGGATACTAATTACATCTTTGAAAATTAATACAAGAATTTTGCATGAAATGTACACAGTAAATAAGGTGCTGGGCTTCCCCGGTGAACCCCTAACTCCTGTCATGGCCTGTAGCCAAAAAAGTCATATTCCTTCTCATTTTCTCATTGAGTTTTCAGATAAGCACAGCACAGAGAAGAGGAAGATTTTATTTTTATTTTTAGTGTTTAAGCACCAACTTCAAAGACTAGAGGTCTTGCCAGGTTTTAAAAGGATGCAGTGCGTTAAATGCTACGTTTTGGGCTTAGTTATCCTTTGGTTATTTCCCAGTCCCAGCTACTGGGACCTTCACCCTTCTGGAGCTTGACTGCACAACCCATGGTTGCTTTTAACTGGGACATCTGACAGAGTGGTCATAAATGAGCCTTATACACCTCATTTGTGCTTTGAAACTGCAGAAAACTGTTAGCACGTCAGCAAAATGCAAAAGGAAGAGGGAACTTCTCTCTGTCTTTAACCTTCAAGCAACTTTTTTATTTCCCTACCTCTCTTGCCATGAAGCATCTTCAGTCAGGGAGTGTTTCCATTTTCTATTTAACATACTTTTTGTGTGGGAAAGAAGAAGATGAGAAAAATATCTTACCTCAGACTCATCGTCAGGCTTTTGTCACTACAACCCTGGTCTAATCAATTGTGATGTGTCCAACAGCTGCTATTGTTCTTTTCTCTTAACGCAAGAGGGAGCCAAAAAGTTTGGTACAAAGCATGCCCAGCTGGCTTGAATGCTGTGCATAGGGGACTTGCTTCATTAGGAAGAACAGTATGAAAAGGTTGTATTTCTGTTTTTATCTGTGTTGCAGTGATGTATTGCGGGCAGAGTGATGTGATGTACCAATTCAGGTTGCTGTTTTCTATGAAATGGCAGCTTCAGTATGTGGCAGTCACCAAGGGTGTCAGAGTGGGAAAGGCTGTCAGAAAGCGAGGGAAAATTTAACTGTGGTGTTGTGCGTCATGGCTGAATATTAGCTTTTCTCTTGGTTGTATCAATGTTAATAAACATTAAAATCAAACCATCTTCCTGCAAGTTTTGTCAGAAGGTTATATGGTTTTACTGCAGTATATCATAGGTCTGACTAGAATTTTTAGCTTAATCGCTTAAATGCTTAATATTTCAGACTTGCTTACATAACCTGTTATTGGAAACCTTGAACATCTGTGTGTATCAACTCCGTATTTTTTTTAAGTTCACGATAGCATAAATGTTTTTCACAAGACTTTATCCTCAGATTTTCCTCGTTCTTAATCTATATGTTTAATCTAACAGTGTCACTTCTAGGAGCTGACCTTATGATGCTGACCATCAATCTAAAGCTCTCGCTAATCCTTTCAATCTTAAGTGCATGAAATTGAAAAAAAAACCCAAGAAAAAACAAAAACCAAACCAAACCAGAGAGTGGGGGAGGAGGAGTAAAATTCAGAAGCTCCTCCTTCCATTTGTTGTGTACCATTATTACTACATTTTAATGTAATAAATATTTTCTTTTGAAATATTTTGAAATTTATACTTGAAATCTGACTAGTTTTATTAATAATCTTCCAAAACAAAAATGTAACTGTGAGAGTGACATTTGCTTTCCAAAATGAATATAAGTAGAAAAACGAGGGGTGTATTATATAGCAGTTGGAGCAGGAGACTGGGGTCTTTTACCCACTGTGTGACCGTAGGTTTGTCACTTAATCTGTCTGTGCCTCAGTTTCCCCAGGTATGAAATTATTATAATACAGTACTTACCTTGAAGGAGTGTTGAGAAATCCCAATCCTACACCTGCTCTCACAGGGTATCAAGAGCTCTTTGCTTATAAACAGTTTTAAGATTAGTGCAAGATATTAGTGCTAATATGTTTATCAAGGTTTGAAGTCATATGTTTTATATCAGCTTAATTTTTTTTGATGTACAAATAGGTACATATACTGAATGAAGTTTTGCACTCCAAAACATGATTTAGAATGTTTTCATAATTTTATGCATCTAATTTGAAAATCTGTTTATTTGCTCTCTAGCCTGTGTACACTGTGAAAGATGTCCAGAAAATCGAGGAGAATGAAACAGCCAATAAGAGATTGCAGCAGCAAGTGCTGACCTTGAAAGCCCAGCTCAGGGACCAGGCTGCGCTGCAAAATCAGTTTCACAAATTGCAGAATGAAGTGGAACTCCTTCAGGCTCAGCTATGTGAAAAGGTATAATAAAGCTGTTTTCTGTGTGCCTAAGTGGGTAGACAAATGTGAGCTTAGACTTCAGGTTCTACCTATTTCTTCTAAAAGGAGAGAACTAAAATAGTCTTCTTTCCTGGGAATGAGGCTGACAATAGTTAAATGGTTTCCAGGCATGTAAAAGTACTCCTGACTTCAGAGAAATAAGGAAAAGATGTAAACTGCCTGGGTGGTCAGTGTTACGGAAATATGATAGACTATAATAAAAGTTGCTGCCAGTATCTGCTATAATCCCCGTAGTGTAATGCAAGCACAGTGGTGCTGAAATTCTTTATAGAGCCACCTCTTTGGCTTAAACTGTCAGGATTTTTAGCATTCCCAACTTTCTTGTTGCACTATATCAGATTAGGAAACTCAGTGAGCTAGCGATAGAGTTTTTTCTAACTCTTTTTTGATCCAGCTGCTAGAGTTACACATTAAGAGTTTCGTTAACACATTTTCAGTTACGTGTGTGGTTTGTGGTTTTATTTATTGACATAGTTATTCTGATGAGAACCTCCGTGTATAAACAAGTATGCTTACATAAGCAGTTTTTACACTTGTGTATTATATTTCACCTGGCAAACCAGAGCAGGTACAGACATTAACATTTGCAAAGCTGCTGCCATATGGCCTGACAACAAAACTACTGCTGTCAGTGTGACTACAACTAATGAAGTCTTAGGTGGAAACATTCCTGCTAGGACTTTTTTCCCTTACATTTTGTTTCCTATTTCTTTGGAAACTATTTTTCAAAAAGAGATGATAGTTAAAATGTGAGCTGGAATTTTCTAAATATTATTCTTCATACCCTGATACAACATGTAGAACATGCTGCTTCTCTCTCTTTCCTCTGAAATACAAGAGATGATTATCTGCTTCCTACTGGGTACAAGGTTCATCCTACTTCCTCCATGATAAATCCACCTGTTCTACAGTTTTGGATTTTGGGGTTGGGGTTTTTTTTGTTGGTTTGTCATTTTTGGTTTTGTTTGGTTTTTTTTTCCTTAGCCTTGTCACGTGCTGTGATTTGCTTTAAAACCAGGCCTGTACAGAGGGTTAGTGGCTTCTCTAGACGTTGATTAGGATGCCTCTTAGCAGAGTAGTGGTGGCAAAATGAAATTGTTTTGTACTGTCTGTAGTGATGGATGGTGCATATCAGATAGTAGGTAAGCAAAGAGTGAGATGTGCTATCGGTATAAATGGGCAATTCCGAATTGTTCTGTTGCATCAGCAAAAAGTTTTGCTCCATGCCTTGTCAAGAATTGAATGTCACCAGTGCAAGGACCTAATTTCAGCTTTTTCTTTGTTCCCCCAGTGCTAGTGCAATGTAAGACATGCGTCTCCTGTCCTATCTACTCTGTTTCTTCCCAAGACTGCAACTTATTAGCTGAAGACCATGCAACCTCTTTCAGCATAACTGAATTCTCATAAAGGGAATCTTTTTCTGATGCTCATAATATATTTACTGTAGGCTTTAAAGAAATACAAATTGTCAAGCAAAATGAATGCAAAGGAATCTGTACTTTGTTATACAAATTATACAATAATAGCGTATTGATTCATAATAGAAATGGATTTTACCTGGCAGGATATTGTACTTTTTTTCTGCATAATCAGAAAGCAGGTTTCCCACAAATAATAAACATTTTAATCATAAGGTACAGATCATCTGTCTCACCCTGCCTCACCTCTAAATAGAAGACATGCATCGATGTGTCAGAGTAGAAAGTTGTTGATGTTCACTTTTCAGAGTCTGCCATCATCCCTCCTTGTTTCTATCGTTCTACAAGATAATATAGATAAGAAATGGGAAAACTTCCCCAAAAGAGTATTTTAGAAGATTCACAGAGTAAATTGGAACATGAGTGCATAATGAAGGATTGCAAGTCTTTAAAGTGATGCTGCTTTGATGAAATAACCTCACTGATACAGGGCTTCATCTAAAAATATCCGGAAACGTTTGGTGGTACATAAGACCAACGTTAGTGCTAGTAGGGCTGTATTTGTGTGCCATGGCCTATCTGAGTACAACCAACTACTTACACTGCTTCCTCATGTTTGTGATACAGGGTCACACAAATATGCGAAGTGTGCGCCTCAGAAGTCAGGTCTAAAACAAATATCAAAAACCTGCTACTGTATTTTAAAGTGACTCTTGAATAAATTAATGCAAGATGTTTTTCAACCTTTCAGGAAAAAGAGCTTCAGGAGAGAAAGTCTGAAGTGAAGTTGATGCTAGCTCCTCTGAAGGTACTGTATTTTCTTGAAAGCCGATGCAGGACCTACACAAAGGTGTATCCCTTTGCTTCCAGGCTTCTGTGCATGTGCCTGCCGTCTGCAGCTGCCCCTGGCTTAGCTGTTTACTACTGGGCTTTAGGCAAGGGCTTGCTGACATTACTGCTGTCGGTACTCTTCAGTCTCTCAGAAGGGGGACCTCTCATGTGGAAAGCGAACATCTCTTTCCAGTTTATTTGTGTGCAGGTGCTGTTGAAAGGTGCAGAGGCAGAGGAATGCAGTCTATAGCCTTGGGTCAAAACATATGAAATTACAGGTCAGACATAAAATACAATCTTGGAGTCTCAACAGGCAGTGAAATCAATGTATATGTGTTCATGCCACATAGGCTAAACTGGCTTGCCTCACCCGAAAGTGCCAGGAAAGGAACAGCTTCATTATGAGGATGCATGGCGAATTTTACAGGAGAGGAATTATTAACTCTGCATTTGCTGAAGAGGTGAAAAACTTGGTGAATGACGTGGCCTTGGCAGAGTACACAGTCACTTTTACACCAATGTGTGATCAAGAGGTAAGTGTTTGTACTGCCTTGTAGGATCCTCCTGTTTCCACTATTGTATTGTCAATGATTTGGTTTTTCTTTAAAGTGTTTAGTGAGACTCAATGTGTAGTTATAAAACATATTTCAGCACAATATTGCTTCAGACAAGTCAGTGGAGTTGGCTGCTTTACTGCTGTTTTCGTCAGGGCTTAAATCTTCTGGAGCTTATCACAATGTGCATTGGTACTCCATGGAAAAAAACACTTCCCTGATAATTTGACAAAATATCCTAGTGGATAATATAGCACATATTATTCAATTTTGCTTTAAATATGAATTTTGAATCTTCTTTCTGAACAATGCATTGTCTCAGATTTCTGAAGAAATGAGAAAAAAAATGTCTGCAATGAATCATTTTAAGATTTAAGTTAACTCAGTGGCCTTTCATATTCAAAAGGGAATTAGTTACTTGCATTTCACTGGCATGATGAAAGTGATTCCAGTGGGAAACACTCTGCTTCACACCTGGTTCTGTTCATTATTATCATTAATAGCTTCGATGCTGGGAATATACTTCGTATTTTTGGAGTAGCACTTACTTGAAGACATTCTTAAGGACAGGAATCTGAATCTGGCAACCTGGAGAAAAAGGAATTCACTCGCAGTACTTCAGTAACCTTCACACAAGCTCTTTTTTTCCCTTTGATTTTCTCCCTCTTATTATTTTAAACAAAGCCTGTAAAAATACCCAAACAATGTTTGGTAACGTTTGTGTCTAGTACACTCAAATAGAATCTTGCTGGTTAAAAGGAGCTGGGGCAGGGAATATTTTGAGTTACACAATTGAAAAATATTGGGAAAGTGGCTGCCTACCACAGCAGGACACAGAACATATGTTCATACTATGTTTTGTACTTCAGCTAATACAATGCACTGCAAAATGAGTACATAAAAATAATTTCTTTTTAATGACACTGACAGCTATTTTTCATCAGGAGAAGTAAAGATGCTCAGAAGGGGCATATAGTATAGTAAATCCACAGGATTATTTTTCTGATTATTTTACATTTTTTGCACACAGGGTGGTATTCTGTATCGCTCTGAAAAAGCTTATACTTCTCTTATATTCTAGTGTTATTAAGTGTTGCAAGCTATCAGTCAGTCATACTTGTTTCTGTGGCAAGAATTTAATTGCATGTTAGGGAAAAGGTAGATTGATTCCTGGTTGTAGGACAGGATGGATTCTGTGTCTGGGTGTGTCTCCTTTGAGTATATAAAGTCTGTGTCCACCTCTGTCGCACACAAGCTCACACTGAGAATAAGTGTTTGATGTGACAGTAGTTAGTAACTCATCTGTCAGAGGGAGGTAATACTTCACTGCCTTCAGTTTCTCAGACATTGCTGTGATAAATGGGTGTTACTAGAAAGCTTCCCAATACAATATATGCCAAAATACTGTGCACACTCACACTGTCTCCCTGAATGTCTAATTATCACAAAAATGAGCAGCTCCAACAGGAGAGTATTAGACTCAAGTGCAGGAGCCCTGCATTCAATTCCCTGCTTCCATAGATATTTAGCTATTCATACTAAGTGGGGTACAACCCCCTTCCCATAGTATCCAGCACTGTAGTGGCCAGAAGTCTCACTTAGCCTCAGGCACACTGGGATTCAAGCCTTTTTTTTTTTTTAATCATGCAGAGAACAGACTGGCTTTTGCTGGGCAACTTGACATTGAGTTTCGGATCATTCTGGTCCATCATAAGTACTGTGCTAAGTAATTTCATGTGGAACAGGGGAAACCTTTCCTCTCAAGGCAGATCTGTATGTTCCGAAGAAAAACTTAGATTTCTGCAGATCAGTTTGAAAGGGAAAACATTTCAGTGAGAAAATGTCATTACTCCTAATTTAATAAGTGTTGGTTAGAATCAAAAAGAAGAGAGACCATTTCATGTTCATGTGATACATTACTTTGGTTTTAAAAATCCTGTACTGAATTCTGTAGGCATATGTTAAACTGAACTGACTTTTCGTCTTTGAGGATTCTGTTTTTTGCACTTCAACTTTTATTCTCACTGCAATTCACATCTAGGATTCCAGGGATATGCCCAGGTCTTACTTACATAAAACTACTTTGAAAGCTGATTCTCTTCCTTCCCCTCAGATTTTCACTTCTAAATCATGCCTAACATTTGAATGCTTCTAGAGAAAACCTGCCTTTTTTTTTTCCCTTCCTAAATTAAGGATTTGCAATTGGCTTTATTCATTTCTGGACCTAGTGACAAAAGGAAGCCTGTCATACATTGGCAGACCTGCCTGCTTTGGCTTACGAATGAATTTCAACTAAGAGTTTGCAGTGGTGCATGAAGGGCCCTTCGAAGGGAAAAGGGACTCTGTATTCAACTCAGTGCCTGATGTTTTGTAGTTCAGTGAAAAAGTTTATGTCTGGGTCTCAGAAGAAAATATCTTTTAAAATTCTTTTAAGAAGTCTTTTTTTTTCATCTCTACATGGAATTATATGTAGATTAGATAGATCTGTCCTAGCAGTGTGCTAGGAAGCTCTGGCTTCAGTGGAGGGCTTGTGGGCATATCACTCATACTTAAGGACAAAAGTGAACTTCAGTTCTTTGCTCATTTAGGACACAATGGATGATTGGTCTTTTCGTTTCCATTTGCCAGAAGTAATTTCTTCCCAATGTTCATCCCAATTAAAATACTAAAGCATGAAGACAGTGTGATGCAAAACCAATCATCTTTGGAGCTTCTCTTCAGACTTCACTTTCAGCATTTGAGGCTGTTCTCAGACGTGATAAATCACTGTTGTCCCAATGACTTTATTTGAATGATTTACAATAACTCAAGGCTTCAAACTGGAGCACAGGAAATTCCACCTGAACATGAGGAAAAAGTTCTTTACTCTGAGGATGGCAGAGCACTGGAACAGGCTGCCCAGGGAGGTTGTGGAGTCTCCTCCTCTGGAGATATTCAAAACCCGCCTGGACGCAGTCCTGTATGATCTACTCTAGGTGGTCCTGCTTTAGCGGGGGGGTTGGACTAGATGATCTTTCGAGGTCCCTTCCAACCCCTACCAGTCTGTCATTCTGTGATTCAAGTCAGTTCGGTTTATCAGAGCAGCACACATTTTGAGTTTTGTCATTCTTGATTATTTTTACAGCCCAGTGTTACATTCGAATGTTTTTGAGTGAGAAATAAAATGTGCTTGAATCGCGTAGTATCTCATTATTTTATTCCAGCAGTGTACTTTTCACTGAGGCCTTATATACACTAGAGTAGCATGTTCAGAAAAGAAAGTCAATTTTCCTTCTCTTAGTATTCATTTCAAGTCCCTGTAAAGAGGACTCGATTTTTAATGACTTTTCCTCACCATAAAACTGTACACCATGAAGCTCTTTATTTGTAATTTAGTTTAATTGAGTAATTTAGAGTAACTTAATTTAATTTTGGTTTGTTTTATCGTAATAAACATATAGGATTGCACAGAAGGGTTTTTGGTGGTTTGTTTTTTTTTTCGTCCGAAGGAAACACACATGTCGCTCTAATGAAAGCAAAAATGGTGTGAAGGATGGTGAAGAAAAGCTGCCTCTCAATTTTTTTAAAAAATAGCCCTTTGGGGAGCCATAGGAATGACAATGTAAGTCTAATATGGTGTCACGGTTTGAGGCTGGGCCAGCCACTAACGAATGACAGACGCTCTCTACTAACCCCTCTCCCCTCCCAAAAGGGAAAAGGAGAGAGAACAAGGGAGAGAGACTTTACGGTTTGGAAAAGAAAACTAAAACAGCTTTAATGGAACAATAACAATAAAAGAAAAGATAATAATACGAATAAGGAGAAAATGAAATATATACAATATGTACAAATATATATACAAACCCAATACCGAACCCAACTCCCCCCACCCTGATGACAATACGTCACCACCACACCGCAGGGCTGGCACTGGGGCAGTCCCAGGCTGGACTCGGCAGCAGACAGGGACGGGATGCAGGAGCTGGACTCAGGCACTGGATTCAGGGATGCATGGATCAGTCCTCCTCAGATGTCGGCCATCGAAGAAGAGCGAAGGGGCGAGACCCTCGTGATCTCTCAGCTTTATACTGAATATGACATCTATGGGATGGAATACTCTGTTGGTCAGGTTTGGGTCACCTGTCCAGTTCGCTCCTCCCTGTAGGTGCGACCCTTTTCACTCCTGGCACCCCAACACGGAGTACAAGATTTAGCAGTGACCTTGGTCGCCATAAGAACAAGTATAAGCCAGGGCCTCTCTGCATCCCATTCCTTGGTACGAACTATAAACACCAGGCCTTATCACTGCTAGGAGCAATCACTGTCTGGAAAAACAGGCTGCTGTTTCAGAAAGTGCTGGTAGTTAGAGGAGACTTAACTGAAAAGTTAAAGCACTAAAACAGAATTAGTTCTGATTTAGCCCAAACCAGGACATATGGACTTGAAATTTTTGGAGGCACAAAGAAGTTAATTTCTAAGCCTTTGTGACATATTTTCCTTTTAAAAGACCTAAACTGAGAAACTATTGGAGCCCCTTGTAGTGGAATGATAATAAATTTGGGCAATTGAAATAATGAAAACCTTGTCTTATGTTGCGTTTGGAAAATGAAAAGCATTTGTCTGAGGAGGACACACCCCAGGGACAAGGGCTGCCTCCAGTGGATGCACGTGGCACTCAGCATAGTGCCATAGCTGGGATTCACATGCCGGACGTCAGACACAGAATATGTGGCCATTTTTGGCCTTTTGTGTGTCCCATTTGAATCATCATTTTTTAAATGCTGATTTCTTTTTAATTGGAAAGGCCCTGGCCCCATCTTTCTTTTCTTGCTGTTGTGGAATTAATTCATGGACATTAACAGTTACTGTTTTTCTGCCTTTCCCAGTGGAAAGTACACAGGATAGCATTCATCAACTGGTGTTCACTACACAGCTAACAAAAAGAACTGGGACTGGGCTTTTCAACATCTGCTTGAGGTTGGTAACAGTGGAAGGCAAGACAAAATGCTCCAGATAACTAATAGGAAATGTGAAAGAGGAGGCTCTGCTTTTTTTTCTGAATTTAGGTGTCTATTTGCAATTTAAGAAACAGGCTTTACCCAGTTTGACTAGCTTGAACATGAGGTTGTGTCCATGCTGCTTTTGATGTATTAGAGAACCACATAGAGGAGCAAGTGAGCTTGGCTTGCCTTTCACATGGGCTCATCTCAGACAGTGTAGCTATATTTTGGGGCCTATTCTCTCTCTTTTAGTGTGTGTGTGTGTAGAAACAGAAGTATGTTCAATTCTTTCTCTCAAATGACTGAGACAACAGCCTCTGTCCCGATGACTGGTGCCTGTAATGGATCAGTGTACTGCCGTACAGGGCTTGGACTTGATGGTATATTTTATATATTCTTTCCATAGTGGGTCTGAAACCATTGTGGCTATTTGTTCTCCTTTCTCAGGGCTGACAGGGAATTTGTGCAAGGAGTATATGGATAAATGGTAATGCTTTTTTATTGCTTTTCATGAAGTCATCCTAAACCTTATGGATGGAAAGCTCCAGGCAAAGAATGTGTCCAGTGTAGTGTATTATCTGTTTTACAAAATAGGGAATAAATGTGCCCAACAGTATAGCTTAATCCTCCTTTGTATCAGGGGATTTCTTCTGAGATACTTGATACTTTTTGGTAGAACAATGCCTTTTTTCTTTTTTTTTCTTCTATTTCTACTCATTTTTTTGCAAGAAAACTCTTACTGCTTTCCTGTGAATCATATTTGAAGGAAACAGGCCTGAAATAACATGCTGTCCTTAAAATGATTTGTGCATGGCTGGTGAGATCAGAAGCTTTTCTGGCACTGATGGTGAGATATATTTCATGCTTGATGTTTGTACTTCAGACAATCCATGTTAGTTTATCTATTTCTTTTCATAGTGGAGAAAGAGGTACTTAGAAGGAATTATCCCACCCATTTTGTTTATCTGCTTTGGATAAGGTGAGAACAGTCATAGAAGTTGGACTCCATTGGTTGTGAAGGGAGCCAGGAGATGTGCTTCATTTGGATGAATCCCACCCTCAGAGGGAAGAACAAATTTAGCTCTGGGCTTTCAGTCTTTTGGGAACAATGCTGATCAAGGCCAAGGGACCTTTCAAGACAAAGTTTTTTTGCTGGAAGAGACTTCTTTTTCTGACGTTACAGAAAATGTGACTTGAATCATTGGAATTCAAAGGAGATGAAAGACAGGAGATAGTGGTTGTTGTTTGGTAATTTTTTCAAGGGTAAAATCCATTGCTGAGAGATATGTTATTTTTTTCCTTCAGGAAGATTAATAAAAATACTGAAGAGTATGAAATACAGATTAAAATCAGTTAAGGGCAGCCTGGTCTTTCCAGTGAAATAACTGATAAAGCTGTTCAATAATTATGTAAATGGCTGTTTGTACAGAGGGTGTCTCAAGAATTTGTGATGGCTGAGGAGATGGTGTATACTCAAGGTTAGTGCCATTTTAAAGTAAAATCAGGTTTGGTTGACAAGATTTAGGTATTTCCTGACTGCATACATAATACAGCCGTTTTAGCTGTGGTTTTTGCACTAATTCACGGCAGCAGCATTTATTTGTCTAGAACAGTAAATGCAAGTAGAGTAACAGCCATGATTAAAAAAGGAAAAGCTTTAAAAACTAACCTCCCTTTATTTTCTGATAAATGTTAGAATTTAGATTAGGATGAATTGTGCAATTAAAATTGTCCAGATGAAGTAAAACATTTTATTCTTATCTCTGACACCACTGTCTTTATTTTTGTAATGTTGGGGTAAGATGATGTTTTTTGGTTTTAATGTCAGTCCTTTCTAGAACTTGGTATTATGCAAGTATACGCTTCTTCAAGTTTGGTTGAATATCATATATGTTTGCATGTCTTCTTAGGTGAGGTAATTTGTGGAAACTTGTGAGGAAAGCAAAAAATGTCATATCGTAAAAAAAAAAAAAAAAAAAAAAATATGTCTGGGCATTGAAACAAAATGCAGAATTTTTGCTTAGCTATATCGATAGTGCTACAGAAAATACAATCTTTAGTGTTTCACAGATTCTTATGAAATACTGAAGATGAGCGTTTTTGAGAGAATCATACTGACTTGCAAAAACAGCACAGACCATACTGTGATAACTTCATCAGTGTAGTAGCAGCTTCACTCATTAGGGTTTGCATTAACCCACCTTCCTACTGAGTTTCACTACTTTCAGTGCAGTAGAATTCTGTAATCCCAAGAGGCAGAAGAGTTTGAAGTTTCCTTACTTTTGAAGGAAAGGAAAGACTCTGCAAGGAGGTTGTTTTTCTAGAAATGAAATGTGCCACTGTCACAGCTTTGATTTGGTGCTGTGTTTTTTTCTGGTAGCTTTACCAGCTCTCCTGCCTATGAGGAGGACAGTGATTTGACTTTGCATGGGTCATTGAGCTCCAGAACTTGTTCTGCTCCTGCTGTCTCTCATCTATCACCATGGATGCCTCTAACTGTGCTTCCTGTAGTGAGGAAATTCTCATCAAATAATTTTTGATCCAATCTCTTCATGCCTCAAAACATTTCAGGGCTGCCCTTTGTAACCCCTCCATCGCTTTCAGCAAGCTGGCATTTTTTGTGAGTGCTAGGGAGAGATACTGCACTTGTAACCTTGGTTAGAAACCAAGGGCTTCTGAAGCAGCCTTTGGCTTCTATGTTTACAGGGGAACATCCGAAGGTATAGCTTTCGTTTTCCCACTGATCTGTTCCTGTGATGCTAGGATATGATTTGGAATTCCACCCTACCTAAACAAACGCAGTATCCAGATGGAGTCACAGATTCCCTCTGTAATCAGTGTAGAGAAAGTACGTCTTTTAGGGAAGAGCACCTATCTAAATTACATGCCCAAAGTTGGTCAGTACGCGTGGTCCTTCAGTTCCTGGATGTCACCGTCTTGTTCCCTGGCCTGTTGTTCAGCCTGGAGTAAATGATCCAGGTGGTAGCTGCTCCTGGGGAGTATCTCAGCTGGCCAGACATTCTTGTGTTTGGTACCTTAACAGGACCAATGGCTAGAATTCAGCAGCATTCGATCCATCCTCTCATGGTGGGAAGCCAAGAACAGAAGGGGATCAAAGGCAGTGTTCATTGCTTGTGTTTACCACTCTTGTTTTCTTATGCGGTGTATGCCAGGGAAGGGTCTGTCCTGCAGCGCACCGGGTCTAGAGATGGACAGGCATGGCCCACCCTCCTGGCCCTGTGAGCTGAATACCTGACCCTATGAGCTGAGTGTGTTGTGTACTTGAGAATCATAGGACATACTTCAGGGAGCCCGTCAGCTTTCAGGGTCACTTTGCAAGCAGGAGATGAGAGCGATGACTGTTTCGAGGTCTGGCTAGCTTGTACATGTCAACAGCTAGGACTCAGTCCCCTCAAAAGCTGTGGGGCAGTACAGCACTGCTGATACCTGGCGTTGGAGCTGCTCTTGAACCGCTTGCAAGCAGCATGTTTCTTATAAAGCTTCGTGATGATCACTCCTGCAAGACGGTGACACAACACTTGGCAATAGCAACAGCTTACACACTGTAGATTCTTCTTCATGCTGTAATAGAATTCTATTTTGATGCATTAGCTTGTCAATAAATGCGCATCTTTTTGGGGGTTCACTTCAGAGCAATCTTACACCACTATGGCATTTCAGAATCCTTTGATTTTTTTTTTTTTTTAATGGACAGAAGTGATGTAGCTAATGCTCATTAAAGATGTACAGAGCAAAACCAATATATTATTTTAAGTAAAATGTGGTTTATATTAAGTAACCATTCCTGACGTGGCATATTTACAGTATTTGCATTTCTGGAGCTTTTGCAAGAGGACTAATGGCAATAAGGTGATAACTTGTAATTAGATGTAATAATTTTGGAAATAAATAAATAACTCTCTTTAAAAACCCAAAGGCTGAAACTGTTGTTAACAATCCTAACTTTGTTTTTCTGTGCAATTGCAAGAAAAAATGTAACATTGATCCTGTAGCTTTAATAAACTTGTATTTGGATGATAAAATGCTACTGCCCTGTGATAGTCATTCACATTCAGGGAGATCTTTTGGATAATTAAACAACTGCCATTTCCCTCTAAATTTGGTTTCAGTTCAGTGAAGATATTCAATGTTTGTTGTGGTGTTGAAAGTTGATTTGAAGGTGAAATAAGATCAAATTAATTAATATTATTTGATTCAGAATAGGAGAGTCTGCATAAGAGTTCATGCAGTTGATCTAATACACTTCTGAAGCCCATTCAGCTTAACTTTCTTAAGCATTCATAGACAAACCTGAATTTGTTGTGTAGTGTGGAGTGAGAGAATATGTGTGTGAAAAAATAATGTTAGAAATCTTGAGATTCTTCAAAAGGAGACATAACAAGGCATTTTTACAATTTTTTTCCTATTTGTTGTCTAGGTTTTCTTAATACCTAGATGCAAATTTTGTCTGTAGTTAGTTAAAGATATTTTATTTGTTTCGGGAAGAACTGATGAATACAGGATTTATTTTTAGACAGATGCAGGAACATTTCACATTTAAAATGACTGGTATATCGTCTTTTTTCTCATTTTCTTAAATGTAGTTTATTTACATTTAATTTCTGTGAACATTTATTGAAATGAATTCATCCAATGGCTTCCACTAATCCAAAATAAACAGAGTTGGAAACTAGCTCGAACTTCTTAAAATGTTATTTTCTCTTGCAGATGCTGCCTTCTTTCACAGACATTTCACAGATTGATGGACGGCCAGAGGCTCATGAGACATATGTTAAAGTGAATGGGATGACTAGGTCAATACCTGCAAACTCTCAGCAAGAGGTGGATAACATCCACAGCTCTTGCATCACTCCAAATGTATGTACTAGTTCTCCTATAAAATCAACAAGCCCAGAGAGGATCATAGCCTTGCATGAAGAACTAAGGCAAAACCATCGCTAAAATTGCCAGGTCAGTAAAAATTTTCTCATGTTTTTTAGTTCAGTAAAATTTGTTATATCGGCAGTTATTTTATAGTTCATGGAGCTATTTGAATGATTGCTTCCAGAGAGGCACAGTTGATTGTTAGTTTAAACAAACTGAGGATAATAAATGTTTAATGTTTTCTACTATGTGTTTTCTTCCCTATTGTTTAGGAATGGCTTGGGTCTTCTAATAATAATTAAAAGGTTTTGTTTTCATCATGGTGTGCTCTCTGGTAAGACCATCCTTGAAAATTGTTGGATGTTTGAAAAAAAAAGTTATGTTGTTATGTTGATCTTGTCCTACCTCTTTTTTCCCCTCCAACTCTTTTTTTTTCCTTTTTCTTTTTTTTTTTTTTTTTTTTTAGTGATCCAATTATTCCTATGCCCTGAAGCTCTTTACAGTAATTTCCATTAACTGCAGGAATCCTGTTAAGAACAGAGCTGATCAATTGCAATTGCATTTGTGACAGTCTGCTGCTAAACTAAACACGCAGGAGATTTCACCCTCTCTGAGACAACATAACCTCTCCATAATTGTATGGAAACAAAATTCAAGTATGCAACTACTGAAGCCAGTTAGCTAGAGTAGTTACAAATACTACTCTACTGAATTTCCTTTATCAACTTGGGTTAAAATAAATGTAATAAACCAAGTAAAAGCATAGTTTCTGGTTTGTGCATTAATAGTTTAAAAATCATGTAAGATTCTGAAATATCCCTTTAGTTAAGAAATTTATTATACAGTGATTTGGCAACTCAGAATTCTGATAACATGTTATTTAGTGCAAGAGATATATGTGGCAGTTCACATCCAGTTTCCTGGTCCTTTTCTCTATCATGGTCCCATATCAAAAGGATTAGTGAAAATATTGTCATAAAAGAAAATTATTATGAAGAGCAGAATGCAAGTAGCTCTTTGATTGACCTCATCTTTGTAAACTCAGGGATGTGGGGGTTTTTTTGGTGAAATTGCAAGGTAAGCTACAACTGAAATCAGCCACAATACACGGAGTTGCCTGTTTCCATATGATGTACAGAAACACAGTGGGACATCCAAGGTTATGTTTTCTTTTCTTCTTTCCTCCTCAGATACCTTCAGTCGTCTCTTCCAACTCAAATCTAAAGGCTGACTGCAACCTGTCCAT
The DNA here is from genome assembly GCF_034619465.1 of Leptosomus discolor. Classification (NCBI taxonomy): domain Eukaryota; kingdom Metazoa; phylum Chordata; class Aves; order Leptosomiformes; family Leptosomidae; genus Leptosomus; species Leptosomus discolor. The sequence continues at coordinate 69,796,260 of NC_141394.1, read as the reverse complement.
GATCCATGAGGAAGCCCCTTGGCCTCTGCTGTCAAGGATGAAGGATGCACTGGCGCCTCCAGAGCGTAGTGCTTTCTGGGCCATGAAGGGGAGGGATCAGTTGTCGAAATATGATGATGTATTTTGGGGTCAAATAGGAAATCAGCATGCAGGTGCTCTTCCTCAGGGAATGAAACAGAAAAATGCCATTATGAATAAGGCATGGCTCTCTAGAGAAAAAACAGATGGCTCAACCTCAGCTACCACAGCAAAAAGCTATTTGTCAGACGTGTTGTCAGCAAGTAATAAAGGTCGAAATCCTGTGGGGAGAAATCAGCTGCACAGGAAAGAATAAAACTTGCAGAAATAAAACAAGGTAAAGCATCTTAGCAATGCGATTTTTCCATTGTTAAAAAAATACTAATCATTTTTTAAAACAAAGTTGTTTTACTAGTTAGCATAGCCTAGCAACTACTTTGAGATGACTGGAAAAATGTACATGAAATAGAGCTGTAATACTTTTAATGATCAAAATTTCTTAGAATATTTGAGGTCACTGAAACCTGTAGGTTTTTGAGTAGCCGGGCTGCCTCCCCATTTTCTTTTCACCGCTTGTTTATGATTTGCTTTTCTTTTAACTGAGACTGTGAAACAATCTATTAAATCACTTTTATGTATAACCCATTTCTTCAGTGTGCAGTGGCAAGTTCTGAAAGGACATCTGCCTTGCGTGACTGTTTCCTCTAGAAACCCATTCTACAGAAATTGGGGGGTAGTTTTGCTGTTCTTTAGTGTCTTGGATTTTTTTTTTAAATTTTATTTTATCTTTGTTTTAATAAGCTGTCCTACAGCAGGATACTCAATGTATTCCTGTAGGTGCTAGTATCTGTAAAATAGCATCCTTCAGTTGTTACTTTTAAGTAACAAATTGCAGCTTAACTTGAGTAGTTTTACTGGATGTGTTCTGAACTACTTTCTTTAGGTGACCACTTGGGCATGATGAGTACAGTGATACCTGCATTAAAAGGATGGATGATTCAGACTGCACCCTGTGCTGCCAAACCCCTACACCTACAATAGGGAGAAGTGGGTGCGGTGCCAGGCCACCTGCGCTAGCACAGCTGCGACAGTCTTCTTCATAGTCTGGCTCAGAAATAGTTGTGGTCTGGGCTGCGTGAACCTTTCATGGATCCTGGTTGTGGGAGGGAGGAGGGAAGAGTATGTCTGTGCAGGTGTGCATGAGCACTAACGCCACTTAACTCCGAGAACTTTAAGAGAGCATGGCTGTAAATTGCCCAAAACACTGATTTATATTGGGATCCCACCGGAGTTAATATTTTTTGAAAACCTCAATTATTCATGTGTCCCAGCTATCGTTATTTCTAATCACTTTTATTAGAAAAGGGCATTTTAAACACACAGTAATATGTGACACTGTTCCTATGCTTTTCCTCTGCCTCCATTGATTACTCCAGCTGGTTCATGGTATGTTACTACTTTGTTTGATGCTGCTTTTCAGAAGCCGGAAACAAAATGACTGGTTTTGAAGAAATATTAATGCACACACTAGCACTTTTTTTTTGTGGGAAACCCATCTTCCTTTGCTGAGTAAGGTAGCAGTGCAATTGCTTATCACAATAATGGAATTGGTCTTCATCCAACATATCTTTAGAAATTACACACCAGATGCCCAGGGAAATAGCCCCTAGAAGCGATGTTTTGGAGCGCTGTCTAAGCAGAGGAGACACCAGTGAGGTTCCAAAATCTGGGCTGCTGCTTTCATGTGTCTTTCCCTTCTTCCTAATGCCTAGCCAGCACTGCTGAAGACAGGTATACCTGATACCCAGCCACCAGCTGTTTTGTCAAGTGTTAAGATATTTTGATGTGCAAAACCACTTTTAAATATTTAAGATGGTAACTTTTATATTGATAAAATCATGCTTTAAGAATTAGCACTTGTGAGAACTTTTTTGGAGCTTTATCTTGCTGACAGTAAAATACAGGACCTGTAGTTCAGGCTGGAGGTCAGATTGCAATGCATGAAGTGTGCTAATAACATAATAATTCCCGATGATAAGATATAAGTCTTTGTTATCCTAGTGTAGCTATCATCTACTTTGTGATTGGGACCATAGTAACTTACCATGAAATTAAGCCTTTCTTAATCCAGTCCCTTTCTATCAAAGACAAGTGTGTTTTATTTTAAACTATCGGGCTTCATTTTAAGCCAATTAGGTTATTTGGTCCCATTCTTCCTCGTGCTGGAATTAATAATTTCTTGAACAAGGGCTGCAGACACATACAGGTGTAGATGGGGGAAGAGACACTTGCAGGCGTGTTAACTGCATTGAAGCACTGTAATGCAAGATGGACTCAAGCGATTCCTCAGGCTAATGGCTTCTGTGCTGACACTTTGTAGCTTTGCTTCACAAGTCACAGATTTCGGTTAAAATCCTGTAGCCCTTTGTGGTTTTAGTTTTTTAAGGCATCCATTCTTTCTGCTACAAAGCATTGTTTAAATATGTGCAGATACCACAGTTATCATTTGGCCAGCTATTTCAGCTGCTTTTCATTTCTCTTAAGTAAAAATGTGAGATTTTAGACACTCCAGTGGAGGAATGCTAATAAATTAGCAGCAATCGTTTTGGAGTGCTGCATGGAACAGCATTAGAAAAGGTGGGTCAGCTAAAGGTTTTCTTTTTTAAACCTCTGTCCTGCTCCATTTTTTCCCACTGCTGAATGGGCAAATGAGAAGTGATAGTCAGATTATGCCAAATAATTATGCACTAATTGATGTACAAGAAGATTAGATGATGCACTGCACCATCAAACAACATCCTTCAAATTCTTTAAACAGTCATTCATAGAAACCAGCTCCAAGATGTACAGTGGTGGGCCAGATGGTTCACATATTGGTGTCCTGCCAAGCTGAGGTCCTTTGGGAGTCTGAGCTTGCTGAATGATGCATACAGAATAATTAATATTGCCCCTTATTCTGTAAATGATTTGGGGTTTGTTGAAACAGAGGGTGATCAGAAGCAATGTGCTTACAGAACACATCTGAACAGTTGATTTGTGCTGAATCACCTGTGATGGGCTGTTTGTCATCCATGGAGCCGCCCGAGTCAAATGGCATTATCTGTACTTGACTGTGTGATCAGGACACTTGGAAGGAAGCTGGACGACAGTGCTTCCTACTGACAGACGCTCACCGAGCCTGCTTCCCTTTCAGACCCTTCCATTGACAAAGAACTTGTTTGAAACAGCACAGAAAACTATTTGAGTTCACATCAAACAAGGTTTTATTATTATATTCAGGCAATGTTTGCCCAACTCCTTTTTTCTAGACTTGAATTCCTCACTACTGAAGTCAAAATATCTCATTTCAGCAGCAAAGTCATCCCTTTTCTCTCTAGTTTTAACAGAATCTTTACTTAGAATATAAATGCAATACATAGAAGTAGTAACCTGTAGTGGTGCATAGTGCTTTTTAAAGGCCGTGTGAAAGATAAACTTGAAAAGGAAACTCATGGTGTACCTGAGGCTACAGATACACTGTAGAGTAGTTTGTACCCTCTTTGTGGGAGCAATTGAAATCTAAAAATCAAAAACCACTGGAAGGGATAGCTATTTGCCTATGAAGAACAGGAAAAAAAATCCATCGCTTTCTTCCAACACTGAACAAGCAGTTTTATGTAATCAAAGAAAACTAATAATTCCTCTGCACTTGTTTTGCTCTTCTCTGATATGAGAGAATTTTAATTGTTATTTTAAAGACTGAATTTAAACCTTAAGTTAAGAGGAAAATAAAGCTATGCAGTGGAAGTTCTGCTTGCACCTTGACTCCACTGCAAGTTAAAATCCAGGTATGTATCAATCTGTCTTCCCTTTCCCAAATACACCGGTTTCCATGGGAAGGAAAATTGTTTGCATGCTCCACCTCTCAGACCAAGTGTAGATGGCAGTGGGACCAGGCCCATGGGGACACTTGCCCTATGGCAGTTTAGCTCTCCGTTATCTCTTTTGCTGCTGAAAGAGGGGAAGAAAAAGGATCAGTCATTGTATAAAATATTCTCAGTACATTTTTGTCTTGCTTTTATATGCACAAACTATGGAACCTTTACTGGGTAGGAGTTAGGCACCACAAGAGAAAATGTTGAACTACCACAGTGGAAGCTAGACTGACTTGCACCCTTGTTAAAGATCTCTCAAACTGTAGCCACTGTCATATTTCATGCAGTATAACCTACCTGCCATTGGAAAGCTCAATGTAGTGTGGCAAGTTCTTGACAGAAAGTTATGACTTGTGATGTAAGCAGCTCTTAAAAAGAAGGCAGGGGGAGAAGAAAAGAGCTAGAGGATCTTATTACAGATGATGGGTCAGGTTCACCAGGGTGCCACAGGACGGGAGCTCAGTTTCAGTTTGATGAACCAGAGCAGCTGTAAGCCTGACTTCTGAGGGCACTGAAACGGTGATTATGTTCAAGCCATTAGTGAAGCAGGTTAAATATCTAAGGATGGAGAGAGAGTTCTTTTTTTGGTGGGTTACCGGGAACATTTAATCAACAATTACTCAGAAATTAAGATGTTATCTGCTCTGCCTAGTCACTGCATTTTTGACCACAGTGTGAGAACATGGAGCAGAGTAAAGGGGAATTTTAGTAAAGGCTTCCTTGAAGTTCGCTTGGGTTTGACTTGTATTAATTGTATTTGGACAATAGCAAGAGGCTTTGAAGTTCTGTGGCCTCTCAGCATATGGCTGTCTTGCAAAGTCTTCTTTAAGTGGGAAGCTCCTGGAGCATGTTGTCAATTTTTGTAACACAGCTCCGAGGCTGAAAATCACGAGCAATTCCTTCTCACCCTTAGTGAAAGCCACAGGAAGGACATGGCCATCTCTTGTTGCCCTCCTTTGCCCCCGCCATCTGCTGGGTGCTGCCTCTCTGCTTTCCCATCTGTGGGCTGGGGACTCTGTCTCTCAGCAGCAACATCTTTGTTTCCAGCTGGCTGCAGCCAGTCCCTTCTGGTGAGTGGGCTTTAAAATCTAGGGGTGAGGCTGCCTAGCTGGAGGGTACTGACAGTTTGTGACTGTTTGTGCAGGGAGCTTTGCTCGGGGGGCACAAAGATATTCTTGTCTCAGAGGAGCTGATTTGTAGGAGAAACTACACTCCTCCACTATGTAGCTGCCCTGTGGATAGCAAGGGGCTGAGGGTCTGCTAATCTCTGCCACCATTATGATTTTATGTGCCTTTTCTGTGCTGGGTATGATCACCAAGATGATGTGGCTTCTGAATGAACAGTTAATAAGAGAACTTTTGTGGATGGTGGATCTTTTGCAAATGGCGGTTTATGGATGAGCAGACAGGTTGTCTGATGCACATGAGCTGGGAAAATATAAATAACAAAACTATATGGCTACTATATGATCTGGATACATCACCATTTTGCAAGGCAGAAGTACACTGTCTGTATCCTATAGCTGATGAGCAGAAGTGTAGAGAAGCCATGGTCCAACAAAAGAGCTTTAATGAAGAGCACACTGAGTGTTATCAACACCAAAGGAAGACATGGTCTTATGGAGGACAATTCCTAAATCTGAGCTGGGAGGTAGAGGTCTTGGTCATGTATTTTTTTATGATGGCTGCAGGGGTGTTCTTCCCCTTATTTACCTCTCATAGCTTGTCATGGCCCCATTGCCTCCTATCCATGAATAGAAATTGCCGTATCTTCAAACCTGTCTGTGTGGCTGCTCAAGTGATAAATCCCTGAAACCATTTCTGTCAAAATTAACCTGCTAAAGAGCAGATGACCACAGAAGGAGCTCCAAAAGAAGTTCTGGAGAAATAGTGACATGGGGCAGGTGGTTGACCCTGAGTGAGTGTTGGAGAGGGTGCTGGAGGCAATAACCTCTTCAGGTTTTTGAAACCTAAGAAATGAAGCTGCAACTGGTGTCAACAAGTATCCCAGTGTGTTAGGTGGTCTGATTTGGGCTCAGAACAGAAAGTACCTTGTGTGATGATGATTAGGAGAGTGAGAAAAAAATCACTTCTTGTTATATCTGACATCTGTATCTTTCCCTGTAGTCCCCCTTTTAAATGTCTCTGTGAGACTGGGGTTTGTACTGACTTTTGTATGTGGACAGACAACTGACTCAGCATATCCTGGTTCTTCTTGTGTGACATGACATCTTTAGTAGGCTACAGAATTAAGCTCTTTATTGCTTACAGCTCAGACAGCACTGCAGACCTTCGCAACAGTGACAGTCAGATGTCTGTCTCCCAGGCAGGGAGTTTATTATCATGTATTTAGGAACTAAGCTTAATTCATGTGCTATGGAGTGGGACTCCTTGGAACATGTATAAGTCTGAGTCAGTCTTCTGAGGTCCTTGACAGTCATGAAGAGAAATCAGCACTTGACCTACAGGACAGGATTCATCTCATCATAATGTAGGTCTGAAATAGGCAAAAGGATCTGCACTCTAGAGGTGCGTTTTCAACTCACTGCCTATAAAGATGAGTACTTAGTAGTAAATGTGAACAAGGTCGTTTGGGACTTGGTTATGGCAGTCTGATAGTGCCTAGCAGGACAAAGATTTGAACTCTTCCTCCTGTGTCCTAGGTCACTACTCTAAACACTGGAGTAGCCTTCTTGTAAGAGATAATGGACACTAACACTTGGGAACCTCTCTTTTGTGTTGTTCTAGTTGGTTTTTGAACATTCTGCCTATGGACTTTTCCTTTGTACTTATACCTTGGATTAACTATGTAGCTTTTTCTTAATTTATAGTCGCCAACTCTGTTGGATTCACTGTAAGATGTTTAGGTACCAGTTTATAAATATATTAAATAGGAAATAAAATGTGTATGTAGATCTGAAGCCTTGTTGACTTGGCAAATTCTCCTGAGTTTCTGGGAGATCAGAGACAGCATTCATCAAGTGAGGCATTGAGCATATGCTGGGTCTAGTGCTAATACTCGTGAGCTTTTGCATAAAAATAAGCTGGATTCACTGTTCTTTATCTGTGAACTGTGCACTCCTCTTTAGTTGTGTGTGCTTCCCCTTGAATAGTGTAAAATAGGACAATGCAGAAGAGAGGGAGACAACTTATGAAACAGTATATTCAAACACATGGATTCAGCCTGAGCTGTGAAGAGTTTTCCTCAGTGGGTTAGTACCTGCAGCACTGCTATTCTCCTGGGAAATCATGTAAGCGCATGTGTTTCCTTTAGAGGGCTTCTGACCTCTTTTGTGTTCTTCTTCTTAATTTCTGTGTCCTAAGTAAGGTGATATTAAAACAAATCCTTATTGGTATGCTTCCTTGGGAGCTTTACAGAGTGTAAAGGAGGGAAGTAGTTTCTGCTGGTCCTAAATTAAAAGCAATTGCTCAAATACCTGCAAGTCTCCGGAAGATGATGTGTCTGCTAAGAATGAGTGCTGCACTTTGCACTGGCAGACTGGATGCTGAGGGGAGAACAATGTGATTGTCAAGATAGATCTTTCAGTTTAATAAACCATTTTGAGAAGAAGGCTCTGCCTCAGTTTAATAATAGCCCTTGGGGAAAAATATTCTAAACTCTAGCATGAAATTAAACACTCCTATTTTGAAATAAACTTTTCTTCTGCAGTACTGAGGTACATGGTAAATTAAGGCTTTTGTAGACAAATGGAATATGAATGAGACAATTGCCTTAGTAGTATTATTAGGAGTAATAACTTATGCGTAAATCTGACCCTTTTTGACTGTAAAAGCATTCATATTTAATTTCCTAGCCTAGCTTTTCCCTCAGAAGAGCTTGTCTGGTCTGTAAGACTTATTTGAAATGTCTTGATATATATCCTACTATGAATTACCACTTCTGAGCTCTCAGTTGAACAGAGATCATAGCAATATATTGTTTTCCGTGTCTCAACTGGACAATCTGGAAGCTTAACATTGGGGCTCCTTCCTGCTCCAGTATGATTATTTTGGGACTGATTACCAAGTCGCAGTGTTGTACAGAGTATCTGAATGTGCTTGCCAATCTCCTCCTTGGTTATCAGTGGAAGGAACTGCATTTCCATCGATGTGCTTTACATTGGGACCCCTTTGCATAAGGGTCTCCCTTCGATTCTGTCCCTTGGCAGAGAGTTTGTACTGCTCCCACAGTCGGTGCGCCCAGTGAGTTTTGCCTTGGCAGTGAAGTCATTACATCTGCAGCCATCACAAAGCTGACACCCCGCCATCGACACTCAAAGAGAATAAAACATCAGTCACACAGACCTCAGGCCCTGGGAGCTGCACTGCTGCCTTGAGCATATGGGATCCTTAGTATTTTCAGATTGCTGCAGCTGAACTCTGTGTTATCTGTTAATGACCACACCATTAAAAAATCAACGTCTAATTTATTGCCTAATAGGCCTGTGACACAAGTTGAACTGGTGTTCAAGGATTAATGTGAAATAAAAGGTAGTGTTACATGGCCCAGTTAAATTAGATGCTCTTGATCTAATCCTCTCATTCAACCACAGCTGTCAACAGTTTTATGTCCCTATAAGAGACTGTACCTGTGCTGCTGTAGGTTTTCAGGCTAAAAGAAAGTCATATTATAACAAAATACATAGCCAGAGCTTATATAACTCAGTAGGGTAAGAGATAAACACTCGTAAACATGATCAGAAATTTATAGGAGGAATATGCTTCAACAAATATGGGTTTTACCACATAAAATGTTATGGAGAATTTTCAAAGTTGTAAGAAGGCATTAGGTATCCAGATTTCATTGCCTTTCCACTTTGGTTGGTAACTAACTCCTCTTATGTCTTTAAAAATGTCCCCTAAATTATTGAATTTAATTATACACACCAGATATAGTCATATAGGGCCAAAGATGAGGATTCTTTGTGATTTTTAAATTTTATTTTTATTCAGTGTAAATTTCCAATTGAAATATTTACCCATATTGGGAGAGTATAAATAAAAGTAGCTGAAGAACCTCAAGGTGGTTTCACTGGGACTTGGTAACATTCAGCTTTGTAAAACCTGGCAAGCTATAGGGCTCTTGAAAAGGCTTTTTGTCACCCTGAGCATCAGGAAGCGGCTGCAGAGTCGACTGCCACGCTACAAGGACAGTATAATCCTCAGTCACATGTTGGACTTAATGGGAATTAACAGATTCCAGAGATCTTAAATGAATGTGCCCATTAGGAAGGACACTTCTCTCCCATTTTGTGTGACAAGATGAATATCTCATCAGGGAAACCTTCAATGTAGAATATTTTGGACGAGCATATGATAAATAATATTCTCTTGACTGAACTTGGGCTATAGAAAAAAGAGTTTTCCTGGTATAATGAGTGATAAGTAGAACAAAGATCATTTGGGAATAAAATGTAGCTGTTTGATCCATTTGATAATTTCCATCTGGATGGCATTTGCTTTCCTCAGTAAAGAGAATGAGAGCTGCCTATTTCTTGTCAATCTGTTCGATTTCTTTCACAGGAAAGGACAGTTTAGCTATTCCTTCCATATGGGCATACAGTATTATATCTAACAAACATGTTGTTCATCTTTCATTTTATTCAGACCCTCTAAGCAGTCTTGATTCCTGGGATGGTTGGGATGGTGATTGAATATCCTCTTTTTGTTTTCCCTCTCTCCAAAAATCAATAAGAGAGGGGAAAGATCCCCATTATTCTGTATCGACAGGTGCTAGTTAATTTACTAAAACAAAAGAAACTTTTCTTGAGGGAGCAGAAAGCAAGATAGCTGTAAGGATACCAGAATAATCATTGTTCGTCTGGGCCTAATGATGCTAGAGGAATACAGGTCTGCAAGTGTGGCTCTCAGCTATTGTGGGATCCAAGTCATGCAATCTCTGTCAGAAATTAAGCGAGTGCTGTCTCAGGATTCCCGCTCTAGAACAGCAAAGTATTCTAAACATAGAATCATTATAATTGTAATGTCTTCTTGGCTAACCAAAGAGAAAATATTTTCTTAGTACAATAAGGTGACCCTGGTTAATGCTGCACTTTTGCCACTGCCCTGGGACAAGTGGATCTTGTGCCTTTTTAACAGTTTTTTTCCTATTTGTGGGGCCTTTTGTCTGAGGCAGCCTGAGCCCTTTGATTAGCTTTCAAGAAGACTTGTGTATCAGAGGGGATAAGTCAGAACTGCTCCACTCTGACACCTTGAGTGGGCAGTGAGGTCTGCACCTTGCTCCCCTTGCTAAGCACAGTCATTCCAGCATGAATTCCTGTCACTCAAAATGTCGTAAAGTACCCAAGTGCAATAAGCACATAAGCACTGGTGCTTTGTCCTTGGAATACTTTCATTTGAAAAGCAATTCTGTCCTCTGCATCATAATTTTTTTGGAAGTGCTAGTGTCTACGACCTTTGAAAAAGTACTGAAATCTCTTAGTAATATCCTTGGGTATAAAAGCAGGAAGGAGCAGTAGGAATTGCTGCTTTGCTGGTTGTATTTTAAGAGGACAACCCCATTTTCTTTATGAAAAAACAAGCTTAGAATCTTTTTCCTTTGGCAAACCCATGTGATGTAGTCCTGCAGAAATGGAGTGTTGCGTGTCTGCATGGAGCCAAGAAAAGGAACAAAAATTGAGAAAAGGATATGACTCAGTGCTTGGTGTTTTAAGGCCACACCTCCTTCATCCTCTTCTTACTAGTAGTCCATAGATACTGCTTATTCTCTCTTTCTTGGTTTGGTGTGACTTGCTGGGCTCTTTCAGCAGTGACTTTGAGTTTTGCTTTACCATACCCAGCATCCCCAGTGGATGCTGCTGTTGTAAGTGTGTCCAGGTAGCTCGACTGGAAGTTCATACAGAGAAAGATTCAGAGTTAAAACAACCTTTTGTTGCTGCTGCTGATAAGCATTTGCTCTATCAGCAAAAGTTGCCACCCCTATCTCAGATCCATGAGAGCATGGAAAGCTTCCAAATGTGTTAATTCAGGACTAGAGCTGTGATTTTAGCAGCGATTGCTCCTTAGCATTTTGCACCTGGAATTGTTATTAGTTTTCATATTGATCAAACAGCTGTGAATTGAGAGCTCTAGCTAGCAAATTCTTGCATGATCTAAAGAAGTCTGTGAAGCATGATTACACTCCCTTTTTAATTAGATTTCTTATGGGTGCGTTTTAAGAAGCAAATGTCATATGATGCATTAGGCTATTGTTTAAAATAGGAAAAAAATGTGTGGAGGAAAAGGATGTGTGGAGTCTCCTTCTGTTCCCCAGAGTTTCAAGAACTCATGGCTGGGCCAGCTAACACACACATTTTTCGTGTGAATTTCAGTCTTGCTGTGCTGGAGGCCTTTGTGCCTCCACAGCACACAGCCAGGATTAGAAACCTTCATGTGGGTTGACTCAGATGGGGAAGCACGTGTGCCCAGCTGCGTGAAGCCCAGGTGCTGAAGGACTTCTTGGGAAGGGGAGAGGCAATGGGTCAAAATGAAGAAACAGATGTCTAGGCAGGAATTCCCATTCGTTTTGTTTACTCACCTGCCTGTTGAGGAAACCCTGTGACGACATATGTTTTCAGCTGACAGCCTTTTCATAAGATTAGCTGTGACAGACACAATACCTTGTTTCCCATGGAGAGACCTGATGTTTGTTACTGCTGTGTCACTTCAGTTGCAGTTGTGGATTTTCAACTGCAGTTATGGATTTTCTTTTTCTTTTTATCTGAAAGTAGCTTTACGTGAGACAGACGTAGTGTCTGGTTAGCTAACACATATTAAACAGCCAGCTGAGATTTCCTTCCTTTGCCAGAGCCCTCAAAGCTCCCTTTGTGCTCTTTAAGATTTTATTCAGACAGGTCGTGGCTTTTTCAATGCTGGTGGTGTGTAACTTTTGGATCGGGCTAATATCTACACCCTTAATGAGTTATTAAAGTGGGAAATAATATCACTAAGAATTTATTTCATGCCTTGAAACATTTTTCCAACCTTTTTGTTATAAGACAACAGCAGCTACTGCTGGCAAAAGGGGCTTTGTTGCTGCAGAGTTTTGGCAGCGCAGGGGTTGTGCAAGTTGTGCCTGTGTGGTACCCCTACACATGCTGACACTGTGGTATCAACATCCTTTGAGCAAATAAGTTACAGCATTCAAATTATTGCTTTTGGACTCAAATTTCCAAAGCCATTTCAGGCCATATATAGAGTAAACATTTTTGAAAAGTCCTATAACATTTCTTCTCCAAAATAGCAGGCTTTAGTGTACATGGCCACTTACTATTTTTCTTTCTTTTTAAGTAAGAGAAAGTACTCACTGGGCCAATTCCAGAGCACAACCAAAACTTCTGGAGGTATGACTAATACTGTAAGCTGTGTTCCTTATCAGAGCTTCTAAGGTAAACCAGGCAATGATAGGTAATGGGAAGGTGGACTAAGTTAGGAAATAAATACTATTTATTTTGTATTGTAGATAAGTGCTTCCATTTGAAATATTTGACATTTATCATGTTCTGTCACCTCTGTACAACTCCAAAGTATTTTACACTCTGGAAATACTCAGCTTCACAAATTGTTGTCTCAGGTTACTACAGACCAGAGCAAAGTGAATAGGAAAAACAGGATTAGAGTCCCTTCTTGTCAACTCTTTAAAGCTGTGTATGCACAATTAACATCTTCATGCTTCCTCTTCATTTTTCAGTTGCTACCTGTTCTGAAAGAACTTTTAAAGCCAAAGTCTGTATGTCCTTAAGACACATTTCTACCCCAAAATGCCTAAATACTCATTCTGCTGTTGAATATTAAAAGACAGTCAGCCTTTTCTGATTGAAGTGTTGTTTTCCTCAGATTCCTACTTTGAGAATTTAGCAGTTATTTTTGCAGATACTGTCTTTTTTTTCATGCTATACTGTTACACCTGCTTCTTTTAAGTCACTATTTTGTCTGTTAAATAAAGTCCCCTTTCATTAAAGTAATTCTACTGCCACACATGATCCAATATTTTAATGAAAATTTTATCAGACTGCCAAGCTAATGCAGAAGATATTGACTGAGATGAATAACAGTTAATGTTTTACTAATCTCCAAAATATAGAATTAATAGGGAAATTCACAGCATTGGTAAGGAAGTGTTGCTACTAGAAAGCTATGTTCCCATTGAACCAAAGCATTTAAAGCATGTGCTGAAATTGCATTGTAACTTGAATGTTATATTGGCCAGGGGGTTAAAAATTGACTTAATAGTAAGAACTCAGATGAAATGTTGTGCTGAACTGAGGACACTGTTAAATTGACTTTCCTCACTAAAAATAGATAAAAGCATCAGTGCCTGCATTTACACTATGTCAGTGATTTGAACAGCTAATGAAAATAGTATTCTTGCTGTATGTTTTTTTGTTTTCTCTCCAGGGATCAGTTTGCCAGTTGGTTTGCTCTACATTATTAAACAGCGGGGAGGGGCAGTCTGATGATTTGTTCAGAGGGATGATGATGAATTAGGATGCTGCAGTATGACTTTCATTGCAGAACACAAGGTAGGTTCAATGCAAATGAACATTTAATGTTTTATCTCAGAAGACATTAAATAAGTTTTATTTAATTTGATGATGGGTTTTGGTATATTTTCATTTAGATAGAGAAAACCCTGTACGTTAATTTTTAGGAGTGTTAATTTTCAAATACAGTACATCGATCTTGAAACACTCAATAAAATCAATACAACCATTTCTGATGACAAATGCAGATCTGACATTTTTTGCACAATGATCACTGACATACAAGCTATTCTGTTGCCTTACCAAAAAAAAAACCCCTAACCAGCAAACTAAGTAGAAATATATGTAATCAGGATAGTTTTAAAATCAACTATTTTAAATTGGTCTTAATATAATTATTTTATTTTTAACTGAAATGCCAAGTTTATATTTCCTATTCATAAATCTAGAAGGCTAGATTTCTCACTCTCTCTGGTCCATCTCTTGGACTTAGACAGGACTTGGGTTGTACCCTGTTGCTGAGTCATCCAATTTGTATCAACTATTTACCTGCCTCTCGAGAACTATGTAATGCTTGCTTTGATCACATTCAAGATCCCCACACTCTTAAACCTAGTTTCCCTTTCACCATGCCTTTAAAATGCAGCAGCTTTATCTTTTACTGAGGTACAGAGAGGTTAAGTCCGAGGTCATGCATAGTCTATAGCAAACCAGGGTATCAAAGTCTGGTCTAAATCCAAGGGCAATGCACTAAGCAGTGGATCTTCGCATGTCAGGAAGGAAGAGTTGATGAATTAAGTTTTACCCAATACAAACAAATGTTTTAAAATCTGACATGTAATTTTAATGGGAAAAAGATTTATTTGTATTAAATAGCCTGGAGAAAAGACAGCTCAGGGGAGACCTTATTGGACAATAGGAAAAATTTCTTCACTGAGAGTGTTGTCAAGCATTGGAACAGGCTGCCCAGGGAAGTGGTGGAGTCACCATCCCTGGAGGTATTTAAAAGAGGTGTAGAGAGGCCTTAGTGACATGGTTTAGTGGTGGACTTGGCAGTGTTAGGTTAACAGTTGGACCTGATGATTTTAAAAGTCTTTTCCAAGCTAAATGATTCTATGGTTCTAAACAGATTTAATGCTTGTGAAAGGTGCCACACTGATTACCTGGGAGATGCGGGAAACCTATATCCAATAGATACAATAATTTACATTGATATAGCTACTGAAAACGTGTAGCTTGAAAGAGATCCTTTCCTACAAAAATGAGAGTTCATAGTCTGTACTTCGATCCTTTGGTTGCCTGAATGCTTGCATTACTGTTAGTGGAGGACACGTGCTACTGGATTCAGTATGAGAGTCAGTACTTCACAGTAAGTTCAATGTTTCCTCTGTCTGTGCCATTATGCCTCTTGCCTATTTCGCTCCCTCCAGAGACCCTACAATACTCTTAATGATTTCTCATAGCTCCTGACAACCCGCTGGGCAGGAGATAGTACTTGCTGCAGATCACCTGGGTCTATGTGTGGGCTCATTTTAACCAGCACATATGTGCTGAATGATTCAGTATCACTTGCCCCTTTTTATTTTTAGGAAAACTAAAATCCCTTTCCAATTAGCTATTGAAAATGCATCCTATTATCTATATATAAATTTCATACGTTCTCTCCTTTATACTAATTTGATATAGATGCAATATTAAAGATACACAGGGTATTCTGAGACTATTATCTGTAGTTTGAAATTATGTACTCTTTGCAGTTCTTCCACATCTTCCTGTGCATAATTAATTTTAAATATATGTCTTTGCTGCCCTTTCCAGTTCTCTAAACATAATCCCGAGGCATGTAACGTCACTGCTCCTAGTCATCCTGCCTTTTGGATTTATGCACGTATTATCTGAAATGGCTTAAGAACTTTCAAAGGGGTTTTTTTTCCACCCTCCTGTCAGGGGCTTGATCCTGCCTTATTAAAGACAATAGTAGTCTCATTTTCTTTATTAACAACAATTTCCGTAATACAATAACTTCTGTACCTTGAGGTTTAACAAAGTTCTCTGTATATACACGCACATTTAGGAACAGCTCTTTAGGCTATTTAAATTGTTTGTGTTTCATCATACTAAGACAGTAGTTGAGTTATTATTGCTCATGGTTGACATATGTTTGTGTCTGTTTTTTTCGGTCAGTGTTCATAGTGTGGTACTCAGGAGAATTTTTTGGCAAGCAGAAATTGTAGTTTTGTGGCTGAAGCCCTTGCTCAGCATTACACTGAGAGCTGATTCTTTGAGCAGCCCCCTCAAAATCCATTGCTTCCTGAGGATTAAGTTGCACCTTGCCACGCAGAGCTGAAATTGAATCCAAATAGCCCAAATTGAACTGAATGGACAAGATGTAGCAACTTACTTAAAAGAGAATTTGGATATATCTGCACAGCCCCAAGCAGGGAGGAGCTGGCAGGAACATGAGCCACTTCATTTGTGCGAGAAACACTGGGTCAAGTCAGAAGCATTCCTACAGCTTTCTGTAACACAGGCACAGGCAGACCAAACTAATGTTGAGGTGTGAAGCTTTTTACTTGAAAACAGCATGAGATTTGCCTGAATGCTAAAGGTTTTTAATTATTTAAAGATGCTTAAGCAAGTCGGTTATCTAAATATGCATGTGGGGAGGAGGGAAAAAGAGTAATGACTAGAGGATTTGGCCTGATATAGTTAGCCTGGGCTTTAAATTTTTGCATGTATATTACTGTCTCTGGTTGCCCTTCTGCAGTCATTGGTGGGTGTGAATCTGAAGATGGGTTTGGAACTAGATATTAGAAAACTTTAATAGGGCAATTTCTAGTCAACCAGTGAATACCACAGCTGTGCTAGGGTCAGAGAGGCTTTTACATTGCTTGTCTCTAAGTCTGACGGAACATCTACTTGCCATATGAGTCCATCTAACCAGATCATGGTAAGTAGATGCTATGAAACATAGATCACCCTTTAATATCAACCTAAGACTTCATGACCACAAAGGCAAATATCTATCCTATATTAAATCATTTAAACATATGTTTTTCACATCAACTTTTTACCTATTTTTGTCTTCTGCCACAGTTATACCTAGATAAGGAATGGCTTAAGTCTGCCATGAGTTCAGCAAATACCAAGGTAACCCAAGTCTGTGTTGAAAGACCTTATTTATTCTCTCAATATTTAATGTGGAGCAGCCACTGAACTGTGTAATTTCATAGAGATGGGGCTGCTGCTCTCTGAAGACCTCTAATGCTACCGTGCTTTCTTCACTTTTTAGACGCAATGTAAGAGCATAAACACCAAATGCTGTGTTTTGGAAAAAAGTGTGAAACAAGCTAGTAGTACTTGTTATTGCATATATATTTTCCTGGCAGTTTTTCTGAAACTTCTTGGGGGCTCAGCAGTGTCTCTTAGCCAGTTGGTTGCTCAGGGGGTTTACTGGCACATCAAGGTTTGTTCCCAGCACACAAAGTGGGATGTGCCTTCTCAGACACACATTAGCTGCTGGGATTTGTGGTTCTTCCTGGAGTGAGCCCCTAGCAGACGTCAAGTTAGTCATCATAAGCGGTGGGGTGAGACTAGGTCAGTTTGCTCTTGGTAGCATTACTCCTGCTTAGCCTTCTACATGTTCGTGGTTGGCTCTGAATGCTGAGGCAGCTTCTGAGTCTGTTATGGCAGCTCTTTCACAGTGTCATTTGCAGTTATTACTGTAAGTACACTGAGATTAGGTTTATTTCTCTGAGCTACTTAGAGTTCACCCTGAATATTATTCAGAAGAAATTCTGTGAAATCATCATCCATGCTGCTTTGCCTGTGTGTCCTTTTTCCCAGATGTCTTAATCATCTGTCATTATTTGATTCAGTCCGTGATCTAAAAATGCTCATTTGACCCTTTGTTTCTCATGTCAATGCCCTGCATCTGTCCTTTGAAATTCAGTAGCATACCTTCCCCCACTGCAGATACTGGTTCCTTTCTCTGTCTTCTCACCTATGCCTCAGCTGCATGCGCAGACAATAGGAGTATGATAAAGAGTATGGAAAGGCCATAAACCATATGGCCATATAACAAATCAGTTTATCTCATTCCTTTGGCCCCCTTCACCTGATCTCTGCTCAAGGGGTCTCTTTGAGCACTCCATGCCACTGAGCTAGGAGCTGCTGTTAAAAAATACAACAAGCAAGATCTTTTTTTTTTCTGCCTTGTGAAATTCTCACAGATACAAATTGCTCCTTTTCAGGTCCTGTGAAGAGGGCAAGATTCTCTCAAGGGCTGTTAAATACCAGCATTTTTATGTCAAGGATAATTGCTAAAGTCCAGGATATTATCGTATTCTCTCCCACAGGAAAGGGAGAATTTTTTTTCAGTGTGATTTGACACTTTCAGTTCCCTAAAAGATTGAGATCATAGACTTGAAGCCATAATAATTTTTAGCATGGAAGAACTAATTTATAAACAATTTTATTACCTTTAGTGAGATCTTTACAGCAGGAGTCCAGATACCAAAACCTAGAGCAGTGAATCCATTAAGTACTTTGCTAAAAATATATTCTACAAATTTCTAGAGAATAGCAAGTCGAAAATAAAGACTTTAAATGGTAATGATTTAAGGAGACCTGTATTACTCACAAGTGGTCTAACAGTCCTGAGTAACCTAAGTGTTCTAGAATAAAATAAAACCCAATGCTATTTCTCCTCTGTATCTCATTTCATGTACTCCATATTACATCTACATATCACATAGTACACAATGTACTGCAATCTCTGCTGCTGCAATCAGGTAAAACTCCTTTGAAGTCAGAGAATTAGTACTCGTTTACTAGTCTCGTCTAGCATTGTATCACAAAATGTTGCCTAGTGAGTAGCATTGCTAAAAAGGCTGTAGGAAACTAACTTATTTTGCAATTAATATTTCTTCTCTTTCCAGACTGTCTTAGAAAACTCATGTTCTCTGTTTACATTTCAAATCAGTGTTCAAGCTGCTGATGTTTCTGGCATGATTTAGGAGAAGATAAGTGTCCAGTGCAGTTGTAGGAGAGAAGTCCCATGATTTGAAGCTCAGTCTTGCTCTGAAAAGCAGTGGCTTGTTGCCAGCTCTTGTAAGGTAGCAGTTGTACTCTTCATGTGAAAGCTAATGCCGATGTTTATCCTCAGAGCATCTCTGTGCAAATCCATGCTATTGTCTTTGTTGCAAAAGCAACTTTAATTTAAATACAGGAATGTTCTAATAAGGAGACACTTCTACGTGAAAGAACCTGTAAAGGGTCGATAGTACCTTAAGGTAATTCAGCAGAAATGCACAAAGTGTTTTAGTGCTACTTTTGGGTTGTTGTTTTTTTTTTTTTAACTGAAACTGAAGCATCTGTTTGTGACTCCTGAATAGATATCGTGTATCTGGGTGAACAGCATTTCAGTGCCTCATTAAAGGCACGTTCCAAGTGACAGCAGATGGAGTTGGAGCTAGGATTAATCGTAAGGAAAGTGAGAGCTGAGGGTGTTTGGTTTCAGTTTTAAGAATCAAACCTCCTGCCCTGGTTAACACTAAGATATTTGGATTTGATACAGATTGATAAGGAGATTACCAGAGCAGGGAGATAAAGAGCAACCTCAGATCACCTGATTAGGACCTGGTTTTATTCACCATAACATTGAAAAACTGTTAGAAAGGGCATAATAACAGACAACTCAGCTATGGCAAAGTTTGTGTTGAGAATTTAAGAAAATTAATGTGTAAGCACTTTGTGGTAGAAATACAGGGAGTTCAAAGTTTGGAGGATCTTCTGAAGCTCAGTTAAGAAAGTTATGATTTCTCTTACTGAAGAAAGTAAAAGGCAGACATTACATCTTGCTGAAGAGCAGAGAAAAATACTGGTCAGGTAGAGTGTCTCTGGTAAAGAGAGTTTAATCATGTCCTTCCATGGTAATCCAAATGCCTTTAAGTCAGGTTCCTGCAACGCATGCAGGAAAAGAGTGAGATCAGATTTCCTCAGCAGGAATGCCTGTTCTGTAAGACGTGACATCTGAGTTTGACTTTGGGTTTGGCTGGGAGAACATTAAACAGCACTGGCTGCCCAGAAATTTCTCCCTGACCTGAGTGATTCTGCATTGTACACATCCTAGAGTGCCAACGGAAATAATGGATGTCTGCTGTTACTTGCCCCTGCATGTGCAGGCTGACACCAGTAAGTAATGACAGTTGTTTAAATGTTTTTATTGGTTTGGTTTTTGAAATACTTTGGAGTGCTTTTGCAAAGCCACCAAGCCAGCCCTTCAGCAGGGAGCTGTGTCATGTCCCTTTATCTTAAAAGAATATGTATGTTATTGTAGCTTTTTTGTATGAATCGGTATTTGTCTAAAAGTGATTTTTTTACCCAGATCAGTGACTAATGTTCAGGTGTGAACAAGCTTTGTAACGTTCCCTTCTTGCTGCGTTGTGTCTCAAGAGAGGAGATCCTCCAATTTATTACTCCTGAACGTGCCTCCCATGTTAAGTGTCCCTGCATAGTACATGTCCAGGGGAGGGCACAGGCTGTGCTGGACATTGCCACAACAATTAAATCCATCAGACTGTTTGATTAAAAAAGCAGCACAAATTTGCTCATTTGAAACAGAATCTTGTTTGCTTTTGGATTTTTTTATTTTTTGTTTTTACCTTTGAAATCAAAATGGGAAAACTGTTCATTTCACACAATTGCAGGGAGCATTAGACTTGGTGACAAATCTGAAAAAATGAAAGGAGATAATCTTGATCCAGACAAATGAGAGAGGGATGTCTTCCTCATTTGTGCCGTATGCTAGTCAAGGCAAAATAATTTTACCTGCCTAAATGAGAAAGCAGTGATTCTTGGGTGCATATTGCCATGCAGTTGATTCTCCATGTTTGGTGGTTTATTTTTTATTAATGTTTGTAAAACTTTAATTGAAACACTTCACATAAGAACTTTAAAGTCTCTGATGATGTTGCATAGCTGATTCAACAGATGCAGATTTAACATTTTTTAGAAATTCTTTAATATAGTTTAAACCCCTTTTTTTTTAATGCAGATGTCTGTCCTGGTTTTGGCTTGGTTGGAGTTAATTTTCTTCCTAGTAGCTGGTACAGTGCTGTGTTTTGGATTTTGTATGAAAATAACATTGATAACACATAATGTTTTAGTTGTTGCTAAGTAGTGCTTATCCTAAGTCAAGGACTTTCCAACTTCCCCTATTTTGCTGGTGTGCAGGTGCACAAGAAGCTGGGAGGGAGCATGGCCAAGACAGCTGCCCCGACCCAGCCAAAGGGCTATTCCATGCCTTAGGGGGTCATGCTCAGTGTATAAACTGGGGTGAGCATTTGCATTATGCATCACTTGTCTTTTCTTGGGTTTTATTTCTCTCTCTTTTTGTTATCTTCCTTTTCCTTACAGTTATTATTTTTACTATCATTATTTTATTTTTATTTCAATTATTAAACTGTTCTTATCTCAACTCACGAGTTTTACTTGGTTTTGCTTCCCCTGCCCATCCCACTGGGACTGCGTGGTGCTTGGCTGCTGGCTGGGGTTAAACCACGGCACAGTCATTTGACCTACGCCAGATAAAACTGAAAACTGACTTGGCAGATACCATACCAGACTGTAGTGAGGAAGTGAATAGAAAGTTTATGATGAAGAAAACTAGTTGTCTTCGGTAAAAGCAAAACTGCTGCAAGTGCTGATGAGCAATAATTTTTTTATTTCATAGTTTTTTACAAGAAATTATTACTCACACTGTAACAGGGACAAATTGGTCCAGCACAATTTGTATTAAGTAGGGCTTAGAGGGGGTCTCCAGAGATGTCTTAGCTAAAGTTTACTATTGCTGTGATTGTAACAATGTAGATTTTACTTTTAACTTTAATAGATGGGATATTTTTCAGATGGAAACATGACTTTCTTTTGTGAAGGAGTCTTCTTAAGCTGCATATTGATTTATGTAGCACTGTTTATGCAGTGCACCATATACTAATGATTCCCTTCTTCCCAGATTGGACCAGATTGGAAGGAGTAACGTGAGGAGTAATGTCTGTAGTGCCAAATTTACAAAGATACAGAGATAGATGTCTAGTTGATGTAAATCTCTAACTTGCATTCAGATTGGATGTGTTGGCCTGAGTGTTTAGCTTTCACTTTTGAAATGAATCTCCTGTTCATCTCCTCTTTGCTGCACTACAGATAGCAGTGGAGTAGGCATGATTGATTTCTTCTAAGTGAATCTAAACTGGAAAATGCTCTCCAGCTGCTGATGGCTTTCAGTCCATTGGACCAGACTAAAGCTGTTCCAAAATCAAGCCCCCAATACTTGTACTGCATGGATATTAGGTTCTTAACACCAGCTTTCTGCTCTGTCTGCTCCTATTGCACTGCATTAATCGCTAAGTTAGACAAAGGCAAAATATTAATGGGAATTTAACATTTTAATTGTGTTTTAGATGGTTTTGTAAATTGCTAAAACCACCTTCAAACACCTCAGTAGGTCAGGCTCTATGACAACAAACTTGATTTCTGTGCACTGTACCAAAATATTAAAAAATTGCCTAAATAAAAATACATTCTCTTTCTTCTAAATAGATTTCACAAAATAGGAAATCCCTTTAAAAGCATGTATTTTCTAAAAAAACAAACCAAACCAAAACAAAAAGAATTTTGTAATGAGGTACTTTTCAGACAGGTACAAACATATGGTCTTTGTTCTCATAATAATATAATCTTGAAAAAGCTTTGGTAACTTGGGACTAAAAGGTTATTTGCTGTTAATAGTGTATTAAATACTTACTTGCATGCTTTTAGGTGCAATAAAATAGCTCCTGTTGACAGTAAAATATAGTTCGCTTCAGTTAGGCAGGATCAAAGCTTGAATGCATACACAAACAATTTCCTTCTTACTTGTGATGCTCTTCATAAAACATTCCATTTTTATCATTTACACATACATAGACCCTCTTGAGAGAGACCTTTGTTTCAACATTGGGAGCATGCTGCACAGTCTCTGATTGCAAAACACCTTTAGTCTGCAGGTGACAAACAGGAGAGATTAATGGCTTCAATTTGGACACGTGCAGCCATGTACCACATTGATTCTTTAACAAAGGCAGAATGGACATGATTGCCTGGGATTTAAGGAAGAAAATGTTAAGAAAATTAAGTTTGTTTGTTCATAAACTTAAAATATGTTCTTGCATAGCTTAAAATAATTTTAATATCACCATAGAGATGGGAATACTCCGTATACTGCAGTGCCATGTCAGCAAAACTGCTTGTGTGTGTTTAAGCTTATAATGAAATTTCATGGACTTTAATAGTGAAAGACACTTAACTAAAGGTATAGATAAACTGAAAGGTTAAGCAGGGGTCTAAACAGTGGAGTAGTTCTTAAATCTGTGTTTTTACAAGGGCACAATTAAGGCACAGAGAGGCTGAGTGACTTCCCTAACATTTCCCAAGAAGTCTGGGGAGGAGAAAGAAGCTGCACACAGTTTTCTTGTGCTTTAGATGCTAGGTTAGACTCAAGAGTGACCTACAAAGTCACTCTTAAAATGCAGATGGTGTCAGCATTGGTACTGGTCAATGCAAATCCTGGTAGGGCAGGAAAAAACCCAGTCTTTGCATGAATAGAGGCTTTTACTAGACATGATTTTAGACAGATATTTTAGATAAGATATTTTAGACTAGTTTTATCGACAAGAGTGAGTGAAACTTTTAACATAAAAATAGTGTGTAAAAGTTTTAGGCAACACTTTGACATACCCGTGGATCTTTTTCCCTATCTTTGCATTGGTTTTAGAGACTGTTTGACCCTTTTCTGCAAAAGGCGAGAGAGATGGACTAGGATTCGAAGGAGGGTTACACAAATGATGTTGATATGTTTTAATTGCTAGCCAGTGTGCTGTCCTCTCTAATGAAACCATTTCTTATGTCAATTAAAATAAAAGGCTTAGAACACAGGAGGGTGCAAAGAGGCGATAAGAACTCATGTACGGTCATATTAGCTGGAAAGATAAAATGTTCGTTTGCAAAGGCACCAGTGAATTCAACGGTGATGGGCCAAGAAAAACCTCTCCTTGTCTTCCTGTTACGCTAGGAGCATAGGAAGATTTTTCCATGGTGGTTAATATGAGTGTTGCAAAAAGTAAGGTCTAAGACTTTCTGAAGATTAACTAGTGATATGTGAGACCGCAACCAAGAAAAGCTAAGCACCATTCAGACCTCTGTGACAATGTGACATACTCAGCACTTCTAAAAAAATAGGCCACTTAAATATAGCCGGGAGGCTAAGGACAGCAAGTTTTAAGAATCTTAGCCAAAAGACTTAAAATATCAAAGGGAAATAAGTCTAAATGTTACAAGTGTGAAGTTAGACATACGGTGTAGTGGGGTTTGGGTTGGTGTCAATTATGCAAGTTGATTGGAATTAAGTAGAACTCTGTAAATACTGGGAAAGCAGGTGGATGAACCCAATTTAATGTTTCTTCCCTCCCCAATCTTAACTGGATATCTTTGAAATGAATGTTTTTGTTGGAAAATAGCTGTGGACTAACAAAATCAAATTTTTCACTGGACTTGTGAGGGTCTATCCTTCCTATACTGTCTACAGATTGCAATAGAAGCAATGAGAAAAAAAGGCCAAGTGCAGAAGATACAAAAGCTCTTTGTTAGCTAAATCACCCACAGTAAGAAATCAAAGCTAAAAACCAACAAAACAGCCAAAAACCCCCAAAATCCAACTGTCCATGTGATGACAGCTGCTCAGTCCAAGAGTCCCTTAAGTCGCTGCCTGCTTTATGAGACTCCAAGGGCAAAAAAGCTTCTGCATTTTCTGTCAAGACTGCAGTGATAGAAGACTCTTACAGTGGATTTAGTTCATCCCCATCAGTTCCTCCACTGATACTGGTGGGGGTTTTGTAGTGTATGGCTTTGAGGCACTGCATTTTGAAGCTCAATTTCCCTCCTTCCTGAAAATAGAAAAGTAATCCTGCTGCCTTTGGGAGAAGGAGTTGGCTCAGAGAAGAATTATATTAGCATGACATACATTGAAAAATAAACATAAAAAAAGAACTTGCCTCAGAGAGAGGAATGAACATTTGTTTACTGTCTCATGCAGTCAGAATTTTGTGACTGTGTGGAAGGTCACCATATGATTTATATGCTACTTAAGTCTCACTTGAAGGCCCACTGTTTCGTCTCTGTTGCTTGAATGATTGCTCAGAATGAGAATTTCTTGCCTGTCCTGGACCTGAAGCAGTTAAAAGCCAGATAGAGCTACCGATGCCTTTCTGATATATAGAATCATTTAGGTTGGAAAAGACCTTTAAGATCATCGAGTCCAACGGTTATGATCATGTGTGCACACTCAGGCAGTTTGTGTAATAGTAATGAAGGAAATGCAGACTAAAACTATGCTTGCTGCCTGACTTTCTTACAGTAGCTGAAGCTGTATTTTAATGACAATCCAGCAAAAGAAAAGAAAAAAAAAGTTACTTCAGTTCCCCAGTGTCTTCCTCCATGTACATCTCCTCCATGTCACCATCCTTGTTGTGTGAGCACCCTTCAGCCAGCCCTGGATTCAGGAGCAATGACTTCTCTTGTCTGCTGAACAGCTATTAAGCAAACTTTTCATTTTTTGTTGACCTGTTATGAACTTGTAGTAGACTACTGGCAAGCAGGTCTCTAATTGAATGAAAGTGAGTGACTTCTTAAAAAGAACCTGTTGAATACAGAAAAATAAAAAGCAAATTGAAGGAGAATGTGATCTTTGTGCTTAATATTCCATAAGATGGCTAACTAGTTCTGGATTTGCTTATTTTAAGTATGCAGAGATGTATGTAATCTGCAAATCTGGTTAAGAACTCTAGCTTCTACAAGATGCTAGTAAATTGGACAACCATGCTGTAAAATGTACATTAGTCATTGGACTTTATGAAGTAGTTTAATTGTGTGCTGAACTGAAAATAGGAAATAAACAGCAAGTTTAAATAGTGTTGTCTTAATATATTGTATTGTGTAATCTAGTTTAGTGTTTAAAGATAAATGTATTTGGAAAAGGAGATGAAATAGGATAAATGCTACATCATGAGTAGAGTATATACAAATTTTGTAGACCATTAATCCTTAATCTTTGAAGTTTCCTATTCAAGGCTATAGATACATTAATTCAGCTATCAGCTCTTCTCTGCAATCTTGATTATGCAGGTCACAGAGGTTGCTATAGTAACCTTGCTTTACCAATGTAAAGAGTGAAAGATCTGGCTATCTAGATAAATAAAATAATCGAGGGGTGCTTGCAAACAGCAGCCTGATTAATGTAATGCCTAGGTCCATTGAATGAGCACTTAGTCCTGTGTGATTTAGGCACTTGACTTATGGAGTACGAGAAGGGCTGCACTGAAAGCCAATTTCATGTAGTACAGGTTAGTAATTACAGAGGTGCTATTCATGGGGAGAGCCCATGAATTATGGCATACATGATGTTCATTTGTTGCAGTCTGCAATCACACTGTCAAATGACTGTCCGGTATGGATCCCATGTGTGAACCTGCTCTTGGGGATGCAGATGTTGTTTGGATATTTTAAAAACCAAGAGAAGGTTGTTTCTGTGAAGCTGAGGTAAGTCCATGTTGTTGAATACAGTTGTTGAAGCACACAGCCCAGTGCCAGTGGGGACTAGGCACTTCACCTTACAGGAGAAAAGACTAGATTGCACAGCAGCTAGGTAACAGGCGTCGTTAAATGCTAGTGCTGGTCTGACATGGGGACCTGGCCTGATGATAAAGGAATGACAAGTTGCAAAAGTGAGAAGAAGCAGCAAATTTCTGAATTGGATTTGCCCATAAACTGAATATTTCTGACAGTTACTCCAGGGGCTTGAGCCCCAGCTGAAGCTTTGCAGTATGTTGGTAAGCATACAGTATGTTGGTAAGCATGGTAAGACCCATGTGAACTCTACAGAGGGGAAAATCCTAATGTGTAGTTTTTTTTCTATAGTGACGAAGGTTTTTGTGGGAGTTTCCTTTTTTCCAAGGCCTCTGAGTTCTTGGAAACTTGTAGGAAGTTTGACGCTTTTTCCTTAAGTTGGTTTTAGTTAAATACAGCCACTGGGTTCAAAAGTAATGCAGGAAACCAGGTACAGAGAGGCACACTAGTGATGAATGCTCCATTTCCATTGGAAACCAAGCCTAAAAATACTCCTGTAGCTGCAGCTCAGCTGTGTTACCAATTGAAGTTGCTGGCTAAGCCTGTGAAATAACACTTGAGCCTAAACCAGTGAAATAAAAGAAAGAGCTAGAGTTGTAGTCTCTGGTGAGCTTTCATTTAGCCTTCAGTTCGACAAAGGAAACCTCTCATTGCTTTAGAAGGGTCCCAGTTCTTTTCCTTTTTGTCTGGCCTTGAAAAGCCAGATCAGTTTTGTGACTTGCTTTGTTGAAACTGTCAGCCCACTCCCTGCAAGAGGCTGCTGCTGTCCTGGCAGCTTTCTGCAGGGGTAAAAAGGGAAAGACAGATTCTGCACTAGCAATTCCATTTGTATTGCTTTCCTTCCCTCCTTCCCAGCACAAATGTGGTTTTGTTTGTGCTCAAGAACCAACTAAAAAGTTTGGCTGTGAAACGAGCTCTCCTCTGGAGAAAAGGGAAGGGGTAGAAGATGTAGCATACAACTGCCAGACAAACTTCTACCCACTCCCTCCTCCAGGTCACGGGCTAGAGATAGCTTTTGCATTAGCTGGTTGTTGTGTTGTTTCACACAGCTGCAGAGCAGCTAATGAAACAGCAGTTGCTGGTTTTGAATCCTTGACAGAAGTAATTTAGTTAATTGGAATATCCTATTCTAATTTTGCGATGTAATTAGATAGGAGAAAACTTGAAACAAAAGGTGCTTCCCTTGTTAGTGGGGCACAAGGAATGGTTGGGTATTTGTAATTTGCTCACACTGATATTTGTTTCCATTCAGAATCTTTGGTGCTGTCAGAAAGGTGGGAAAGAGGTAGAGCAGTTAACCCTTGCAGCTAACACCCACCTAGGCATCTCAAGATGGTCATTACTTGAGCAGACTGAATAACATTAGAATTATTGAAATAAAATTTCTCCTGATAGTTCCCATTGGTGTGTAGGTTCTGTCCTTGAAAAGCTCCTCTTCATATTGCTTGTTCCTTGTATAACCAAGGATTTGCAGTGTCAGAGGAGAACACATATTAGTCTTCTTCCTGTCAGAGATGAGGTAGATATATTGAATATAGGGCAGTCTCTTATGTGTATTAGTCTTATGAGAAGATAGCTACAGGCAAAGCACTGCTGAGCGCATTTCAAGGTTTAGACTACAGTGATAAGAGGATAGGCATGGCCCATATACCCAGGGCAGTCGGGCAGCAAAATCAGATAGTAACTGAATGCCCAAATTTGTGCTTAAATCTCCGGACAATGATGGAAGAAGTTTGCAGGAATGTGTGTATTTCCTTTTGCTTCCACAAAACACGTTGTTTACATATTTTGAAGCGAAGAAAGAAAACACAATGCCTTTGCAAGAAATGTTAATGAAGTGAGTGTACCTGGAAGTTGTCTGGTGTCATTCTTCATGAGCTTGGTGCCCTTTCTCAGGCTCAAGGCTACGGAATTTGCAGGATAATCAGCCACATAATCCTCAGCAGCTTTGTGTGTTCAAGCAAAGGTATGGGATACAGAATGTCTGGGTAATGAGCTGTGACAATCTCCTTCCAGCTTTTTTGGCTAAAAATGACTTAGAGAACTAGCCTTTGTCTCTGGTGTCTGGTACTGCAAGTTAAATGCTGGCTTGGGGTTTGAATGGAGAGAAAGCACAGTCATTCTCTTCCTCATAGTTGCCTATGCACAGATGTGAGCCATGGAAGAGGCTGCAGACTGTGGAGCTGCTCTCCATCAGAGGAGCACACCAGCTGAACTGGTTCATCCCAGTGCTGTTGATAAATCTTCTGAAGACATCACATGAAAATCTTTATAATGGTGTGAGGAAGGGTGGAAAGAAATAATGGTGAATGAACCATCTTACTTTAAAATTAGTTCATGCTTTCAGTGAAGGTCTGTTTTTCCCTGTGAGCTTGCCAACATCCCTTAATTCATATCACTTAGAATAAAATGACTTCTGGGTGTAAGGAAGATTTGAATTGTCTTTTCTGTAACACTAAATAATGATTACCTGGGGAGATACAAAATGTAAATTAGAAGTGAATGAGATATAGCTGGTAATATGTTAGATGCATTATCTCCAACCTGAGGCCTTCAGTCAAAAGAGAAGCTCATCTGTTATCGTTAAAGAGCACTGCACCAGGTATTTATATATTTTAATTTTCTTTTTTTTTTTTGAGTTGAATTTGCTCCTCATAAACAGCTTCTGAGGAAATATCTGCCATGACTACCTCTTCAACTTCCTAAATTATATTATTTTGTGATATAATTTGTGAGATAGAGGAAGCAGGGGATCTGTACTTTGCTGAATGACTAATCTTCATTAGTTTTCTGGAAATGTGCACTTTTTCCCTTTACTTTCTTTTCTGAACAATCTCCCCTTGTACAATTGTTGTGTGAACAATTCAGACCATGAAAACATTAAGTCTCACTTCCACTAATCTATGTTCCTCTGTTGGAATTGAATTTCTTATTTTCTTCCAGATACGTTACTACAACTTACCTTACATTACCTGGGTCAGACAGCAGTGTAGAAGAGGTACTAATTAGTCCCATGAAGTATCCTTCGTGCTTTGCTGAATGACAGAGGGCATGTTTCTTAAACTCCATAGTCCAGATTCTTAAACTGAAATGATTGATGGTAATTGTGTATAATATAGCGAATCCTGGTTAGTTGGGGCAGGATTGTACTGGACAAGTGTGCTAGAAGGAGAAGTGTATGGCCTGCCTCAAATTCCTCTCCACATGTTCCCAATGAGAACAAGGAAACAGGAAGCAGATGGAGACTTGTCTCTTCTCTCCTCTTTGCTGAAGTGAAGTGTGACTGGTTGTAGTCGGTCTCCTTATAAACCTCTGGGTTTGTCTTCCCTTGTAGCAGGAGGGAATCTTTGAAGCTTTGTGTCTTCTTGGGCTAGAACAGTTCCGCACTGCTGAAGGCTGGGGTTAGTGGCATGAACCATCCGCTAATGAAGTGCATAAGCACCAGTGGAATTGCTATTTAATCGAACTCTGCTTTTCTAGTTGTTAATTATACTCCTTCTATGGTTTTTCATGTTTAAGCTGTATCATTTTGCTTAACAAAGTGTTTGTTGTTACCTGCTGTGATTTTGAATAATTCATGGTATTAGTATGCAATTTGGGACCATCGTACATTCTCCCTGGAGAAAACCAAAGGTTTCTTCACTGTTTTTGTGTCTTTGAAGGTGAATGGAAGGAAGGTTCTGGCTCCTACAGTCTTTTATCAGAAAGTTAAGTTTGAATTAGCCAAACAAATTAAAGAAGGCATCATGAGGGTATAATATTCACAATATGTTTGAAATATTTTTGTGAAATAGCTTGCTAAGGTAAAAGTAGCCTGAGTAAATCAGCCCAGGACCTCCATAAACAACAGTCTTGTACTTTCAGTTAATTGTTTCCACAGATGTAGTCAACGACAATATTGTGTTGATCCTACAGCAGTGTTACTGCAGCTCTCAATTTCATTTGATTTCGTTTCCTTTTCTTAACGGATGGGTTAACGAGATCTAAAAATAAATATCTATTTTTTTCAATTATGACAGGGATTTTCTTACATGAGTTTTGTGAGTTGCCCTGGAAACAAGAAAACACTGCAGTAAGGTCAGAAAAATGATGTCATGCCAACCATTGTTTCTAGGTTTTTGGTCCCAGCTTAATACTAGGTGAATTATATGGCTGAGGAGTCCGGTTGTTAGCTAATACTGGCAGGTAACTTCTGAACAAAGATAGGTGTAGTATGTTTGTTTCAATTAGAAGAAAGTCAGTAGGAATACTCCACAGTGAAACGGCTCTGGAGTCACTTCAGTTTGCCACTGTCTGTGCTTCATCGTAGTCGCAGGATTGCATTGACTCCATCCTTATACAGTCTGTATCAGCCAAGATCTTTCAGAGTGCAAGGCTGAAACCTTCTTTCTGGCTATCTTCACAGATAGTTATGGAATATTTTCTCATTTTTACAAGTGATGAAAATGCTGGTCCTCTGAACATGAAGCAGAGCGATTTAATGTTAAAACAAAGGTCATTCCTAAAGGTTAACTGCCTTATAAATAGACAGATTTTTCCCTCCACTCACTACGAGTTTGCAGTCTGCTTAATATATGCACAGTCAGGGAAAGGCTGTAAATATACTGCTAAAAGCAGGAGCTTGGAACTATTGCTCTTGCTTTTCTTCAGCTTATGCAACTGTTTGCAGTAGCTTATTGCCAACAGAACTGTTGTGTCCGAGTACTTTGGGCTTGATCTTATAAGGATCTTGAATACGCTGTTCCCATTCCAACACTCTTGAACAGATCTGTGTGAGGAGGGTTTGCAAGACCAAGTCGTTAACTGAAAGCCACAAATATATCACCAGCTGCTTAAGCCATCAGTCTACAACTGAGCTAGCTCATTAAGTTATGCCAGCTGAAGTCCTGGCCAAAAATCCCTAGTAACCAAACATTTTGACCATAAGCAGCCTGCCCCTCAATTCTTATGCAGACAGATCGTTCCACCTGCTTCTCCCCTTGCAAATCACTGAAGTTCCCTCTTCCAGAGGTTTTCCAGTGAGTCTTGCTGATCTTTCAACTGCAGCTTTATGTCTGTGGATAGCTGTTCTTTTCTCCTCCACCTGTTCAAAGCAGAGCCTAAAAATGCAGAGGATATCTGCATCCATAGTCTTCTCTCTGCAGACAGACCCAGAAGATCTCTGACAGTAAATAGCGTTCTTGCTCCACAGGCATTTACGTCCATTGAAGGCGATGAGGTGATCCAGGAAATTGCTGCCATCATAAATTCCTGGGATTGTGTGCTTGAGGCATACTGCCATCTCTGATACCTGTATGTCATTGCTGATCTCCAAGAACTCCTTATAAAATTGTAGTCTAATGCATTAACAAGGTGAAAGAGGGAAGGAGGTATTTTATTTAAATTTAGTCAGGAAGTCTTTGAAACTAATTGCTTAAAGTGAGCGGGGAAAGCTGATAGAGTGTGATAGACATACAGAATTTTTTCCTGCTTTCAGAATAGATAGTGTTGATTAACTGGCCTTAGTATAGCACTGCATATATTAACTGAGCATAAAATTGCTCAGTGGATGAGCCTGCTCTGTGGATGAACTTAACAGGCCATGCTCTGGATGTTATTAAAGATGCAAATTTAGGAAGATTTAGAGCTGTACTTCTGCAGATAAAACTATTGGTTTTGGTGAACTTGGTATCAAATTGTTGTTCTGGCCTAGTGTCAGTATTTTAATTTGTGGTAAAAATGGGATCAAATGCAAAAAAAAGAGATGTGAAGCCATACCTGCAGAACAGACCATTTATTCTGAAAATCTCAAACTCAGGAGTAATGCTAGGGAAATCATCCTTCATATATCCTACTTTGCATAGGTACCCCGAGAGATATCAGAGGCTTGTCTGTCAATCAGCCTGCTAGTTTACATGCCAAGTCCTGTTTGGTCTTTCTGTTTTGTGCTTGTTGGTCATGCTGACTTGTCTGCTAGAACAGCCTCTGATTTCTCTTTGGTGCTATTCTGGACATGGTCTACCATTCTGCAGGCATGGGCTGCATGCCTTGTTCCTAGTGCATCATCTTGCATTTAACCATATTAGAATATCTGTAGAAAGTCAGTGATTTCATTTCCATGCTGGCTGGAGGCTGGAGTTACAAGTCAGAGTTACCTTCTTGATCTAGAACTGGCATTTGCATAGATGTCTACATGTATTTTATATCTGAATAAAATACCTCATGGTGCCTACTGTAGTAGGTCTAATCTGTTGTTCTCAAGTGTGAGTGCATGTCATGGATCTATACAAACTTCATTTGAGCATGAGAGCTGGCCACCTGCCGTTGACTTGTGTCCCCTTCCCTTCACAATACCTTGACCTGGTTTTAATGGAGAGATTTTTAAAACACCCAAGTCTGGATACAGTCTCCTCCTCCTGTGTACATGTATGAGGTCCCTGACCATTGCCACAACCATTTCACAGCAGTGACTACTGGATGTGTGACAAAATGGAAAAGGTCAAAGGAAAAGGCAGAGAAAGAAGCAGCAGTGAGAAAAATTGATGGAGTGAACTCACAAGTTAACAACTGAACTTACAACAGTATATTAAACAACTAACATGAATTAACTCAAAATCTTTTCTTTCCAGAAACAAAACTGCGCTTGAATGGATGGGGACTAATAAATTAAAAAAAAATTTTTTTTTAAAAAAAGCACCCCATGAAGCACCCCATGAAGATGATCCAGTGTGTCTAATTGTAAGCGTCAGACTGATAACAGAATGTAACAGTTACAGGTCTTTGGAAAATTGAAGACTGAGATTTCAGTGGGTCTCCTTTAATAGGAAAAAAAAAGACAGATATGAGCCTTTGATGAACAGCGCACAAGGTTACGTAGCAGCCACAGCATATTCTGTCTTATTTGGGACAGAGCGCCAGATGCATCACTGTTACATAAGCCTGCTGACCTGCATATAGAGCTTTGTGGCAACAGGCGTTTCAGAAAAACAAATCCTTTTCAACTTAGCCAACATGAAGATATGAAATTAGTGTCTTTAAGTTTTGTTGCTTTCTACTTGCTTTCTGTGGAGTTGTATGGCTATACAGCTATGTTTAAAGGGGAAAATCCCACAAAACATGTTATTCCCTAAAGGGCTTCGTTTTGAAAAGAAAATTGGAAGAGCCTGAATACCTGGGATAAAGAGAAAGGGTGAAGAGGCAATGAATGTGATGAAAGCTCAGTCTGCTGTGTAAAATGGTACAATATGTACGTTTAGAGAATGGGACCACAAGATGTGTTGTACACCAGCCATAACAGCCTGTTATTTAAGTGGTGCAGCATGAAAAACAATCATGGCCTTTTGCAGAGGATGTTGATAGGTTTCTTTAATTTGATTTTACTCTAATTTGAAAAGAAAAGGAGTATTGTTTCAATTCTTAATAAATAGAACAGAACATTTTCAGTTGGAAGGGACCTACAGCGATCACCTAGTCCAAAGTTAATGACACCTGAATCTGGAGGCATCAGAAGCTCTGGGGTCCCGAGATCAAGAAAGTCTGTCTGGATCCTCCTGCCTGGAATGCTGAGGAGTTGCACATTTCCAGAGCTTCCAGACACTTGCTTCTTTTCTTTCTGCCTGGTGGGCTAACAGAGAGCTGGCAGCCTTGGAGTTTATGAACAGGGATACTCTGCTCTGAGTTCCTTGGCATCCTGCCTAATGAGATCTGTAGAAAAGCCAGCAGCTTAGGAGCTCTGCAATCTCTGAGACAATCCTGGAGCAGTAACTTCTTTCAAACTCCCACTCTCTGTCAATCTGCCAGGAGTGCTGTTGAAGAACAGGGAAGGGGACCTGGCAGGAATTGAGGCGTGATTCCTGCAACCTCATCAAAATCAAATGTTCCATTCAAAATGTTTCTGACCACTTTTAGTAACCCTATGCAGAAGCACTAACATGTCCGCACCTGATCCTGGAGGTCCTGAATCCCCTTGCTTTAGATATAAGCTATTTGCAATTATTAGATATAAGCTTATTTGCAATAAGATATTGCAAAGCTCAATGAGGCAGAAAAGAGGACAAAGAGATATTTACACCATCCTAGTATCTCTGTAGCTGGGATGTGATTCAGCTGCAGCTCTTCACATAGCGCTAGACTGCCTGTAGTCAGATGGCCTACAAATCCCAGTTGTCCTAATGGTATTGGAGGACATGGTTGTTCTAGGAAGGCTCTTTGCTGCTGTCATGGCTAATATGGTGGTACTGGAAAGGTAGATGAAATACATGTTGGTACCCTGTGCTTTTTCCCATGCTTGCTTTATGATTGACCTTGAGATCTATGTCTGAGTAGAGATACTGATCCAAACACTGTGGACAGGAGAATTGTCTGAGCACATGTGTGTCCCAAGCATGTACTTAGAATTCAATGCAGGTATTTACACTTACAATCTACAGCTACAGAGTGACATTTCAGCAGCTGGGGGTCCCTGGAAGGTGAGCATACGCTTGCTTTTTCTAGCTGTAGAGCAGGAGGATGATAGTACAACAGGCGTCATGACTGTGGCCCCTGCAGGGTGACTTAGGACTAGTGATGCAATGCAAAATTGCCCAAATGACAGAGAGAATCTGGGCCACTGCGTTCATCTTGTCTGATTTCCAAATTTTTCAGTGCTTAGGGGGACAGGATTATAACAAAGTTCGACTTCCTGCTATGTAGGTCATATGCTGTATGCTGAATCCTTCACCACAGGGGTAAAGCTGGACCAGGGAAACTTGCTTTGCCTCTGTACATATTGATGGGAATAGCAAATGGTTTTATTTCATTAGTAATTTTCAAGTAGTTAGATTTGGGATAAAGCCATTTAGACTTTTACTGTAGATGGTGAATTAAAATATGTTGCAGTGACATTGTTCTGCAGTTGCTAAACTCTGCAGTCTTTAGATTGCTGCTCCTGAGCAAAGTTCACTGTTGGTGTGGAGGCTTTCCAGGTGACGTGCACTGTTTGGCTCCGCCATGGGGTGTTCAAAGGTACCATCACCCTAGTGCTTCTGCAACCATGGCTGTGCATCTGCCGTCTCTGGCAGGAAGGGCTGTGCAGGCTGACACGCAAATGTACTGTAGGTTGATCTCGGAACAGGGTGAGAAAGTAACCACAGAAATTCCACAATTTGTTCACAGACTTGTAATGATACTGCTTTGATTACTACTTTAAAAAAAAAAAAAATCCAACCTACTCCAGCAGTTATTCTGGCTTGTACCAGGACTTTGTAAAAATCAGGCAAGGAAAACAAAGCAAAACAGAAAAGCTCAAATATTTGTGTGCTCCTATCTTCCTAAGCCTTTGCTGTGGGGTGCAAAGCATCTAGGAATCCTCTTCTTCAGATGCTACTTAATCTGTTCTGGATGCGCATACCTCATTTTTCCCTGCACGGTTGATGAGGTAGTGGGATACCAAAAGGCTTTGATGAAATGTGAATTCACTTGCCCATTTTTCTTAGGCTGACAGCAGCAAGGCAAACCTGCTGATCGGTTACTTGTATGACTATGCATTTTAGGGGTAGATATTTCTTTGTTACTGCCGCAGCTCTGCTGCAGCAATTAAAAAAATGTGTCTAAGGAGGAGGCAATAACTCTGAAAGCGTCTTTGGTGACTAAACATTATACTCTAAATACGCAGTGTTGCTGCTGATTGTCACAGTCTCCTGTGAGTCATAAAATCCTGTCTTGTATTGAGCGAGCCATTCTTAATGACCTTGACTTCTTAAAAAAAATGCCTTTGACTCCCCTAAGTCAAATAATTTAAATGAATGGTTTTCTCTAGGACATTTGTAGTGCTTTTCAGATGATTAAAATTCCTGAAGGACAATAGGTAGGTCTGCATTTGGGGGCATCACTGCTGTCCCCAGGACAAAGCCCCTCTGGCCTGAAGGTTGCTGTGGCTTAGATAAATGAAACCCATGGTCTTCTGGGCAGCCTTTACCCATGCAAATGTGAATAGGACTGCCTGGGAAGATCATCTGGTAAAGAGATAGCATACTCCAGAGACTGAAGGGCTCAAATGGCCTCTACTTCCAAGGATCTATGTTGTCCTGCTCACAATTTGTGCTTTTCAATCCCAGCAGGTCTTTCAGATTTTCATGGTTGTACTTACCTGCTTGGCTTGCCCAGCATCCCCCACAGACCAGGGTGCTGCTCAGGCTTTCCCCTCATAGTCTGTCAATCCAGTTTGCAATGCCTTGCTTCAAGGAGGTTGAATCCCACTCAGCAAATGAAGTATGTATTTACAAGATTCATGGCTGTTACCTATTGCAAATATGTATGTTCCAGTGGTCAAAACTGGTCTGTGAAATTGATATTACACAATACTGGTAGAACCTGCAGGGAGGGTGGACTAGATGATCTTTCAAGGTCCCTTCCAACTCCTATCATTCTGTGATTCTGTGATTAAGATTTCAATGTTAAGGATGCCTCTGAGAAACTGTAAGGGAAAGGAGTGACCCAGCAGCCCAGATTTGGAGATAAGCAAGTTGAATGTGCTTCTACTGCGTCTTTTGGGGAGGGCAGGCTGTAGAACTGTTGTGGGGCAACCTGGCTGTTGCATATTTGGCAATGGGAGAAATACTGTGTGTCCCAGTTGTAACCGGATGTATTATGGTGCTAAAGCACACAGAGAACTATATTAGATGTGAAGTATTTGTTGTGGTTGTTGCTACCGTCTGTTACTGTTGGTAATTCTTTGATAATGCTCACTTCTTTAGCTAAACTCAGCTAAATATGCACAGGCTAGGGATTGTCTCCATTTTTTGACTTGACAAAATAATCTTTCTAGAATTTGCTTTTTCATTGTACGGAGTTGCATTATTGTTTTGAGATGTTTCTCAAAAACAATAGGCCTGTTATGTAGAAGGTACCACACTGCCATCATTTTGGACATGCCATGCTGTGATTGTCTCTATAGTGTGAGGTTAACTCATTTGTATTAACCTTTAAATCCATTATAACTGTCTTAGTGGGGGAGATGTAAATAACACTAAGTTCATGTCCTCAATTTACCTTAGCACAAAAGAAAGCCTATATTTAATAAGTGCTGTTAGATTTTCAAGGCTAGTAAAAGCTCCAGGATATATAAATGAGGTGGTGCCTGTACAGGAAAATCAAATCAGTAAAGTAAATGGGGTCCTGTGGAAGATGCTTTGAATACAAGGGTGTTTTGTTTCTTATTTGAAATTGGAATAGGGCCAATCTTTAACTAGGACTAGCACTGGGTGAACTCTATCCTAAAAAAAATTAAAAAAAAAAAAAAAAAAAAAAAAGAAAGAGATTCCAGCTGGTTTTTCCTTTTTCTGTGTGTTCTTGACAATCTGTGATCAGACTTTGAGGTTTCCTAGTTTGTCATTTTAAATTGTTGGACTGCTTCGTATCAACGTGTTTCACCCTAAGCTTCTTGGCAAGCTGGCTTGCTTTGGCTGCGTTTTCAAGATTTTGGGTTAGCAATTGATCTCATAAGTGTGTATGTTACTGGTGCCTGCCTGCAAAGTTGTGGAATATTTGATGAGCAGGAGGTTAGACATCGGGATTCTTCTGGAAGCATTTGCATCTCAAAGCTGCAAGGAATTGCAAGGATATTATTCTAGAAGACATTTTTTGAAAGCAAATGTATCATTTCTATATATATTGATAGGCTATTAACAGAAGAAATTAATTTCCAGAATGGTGCTCAGCACAGCAGTGGATTCAGCTGTCCATGTACATTTGTAAGATTCACACTTGCAACTCCTGTTCACTGTGGTTATCCAGCCCTAATTAAGACTGTTAAATTGTTCTTCTCCAAACGGTGTGAAAACGAGTGTGTGTGACATTTTTCTGAAGAGTTCCATAACATTAAATAGCAGCACTGCTTGTATGTTGTGTATTGACCATATTCAACTGTTAATGAAATGAATGTATTTTGCATAGAGTATGATTAAGACAAGCCTCATTCATCACTGCATGAGTTCATTTTACCAGAGTTACACCATTAGTTTCATGAGAAAGAAACTGGCATAAAGCCAGAACAATGATGTTGAATCAGATCTATAAAGGTAACACTATTTAGTATTTTATATGTTTATTAAGCACAAAAATGTAGAATAACTTGATGTCATTTTCTAACAGAAGAGAATATAATTTATTTGTTGTTTTCAGTATCCATGGTTGGTCAGTTGGTTGTTGTTTTTTTTTCCCTGGGATGCAATTGGTGTAGCTTTTCCTTTCCTCTGAGGTATAAGCAAGCTCTGTTGGCCTTTGGTTATAATTGGGATCACTATGTCTTCATTCAGATTTTGATGAGATTTGCGCCTCTTGAGCTCTAACGTGAACTCATCAATTAGAAATGAATTTTATAAGCAGCGATTTGTGAGTGAGAAGACTACACTGAGTAGTATTTGATTCTCTTCTTTCCAAATGCAGAAATAAAACGTTTTTGCAATGATCAGTATGCGCTTGGTTATATAGCATTACTTTACCAAACAGCTGAGGGATCCCATGTGTATTACGGCAAAATGCAACTTTGTAACATTTCCTTTCTTGTAATCACTTTCTTTTTTTGCCAGCTTTTCTATTTGCAGGCAATCAAAATGTTTCTAAATAAAGATGTTTATATTTTAAAATAAGGTGCTATAAAACACACACAAAATAATTGATGGTACATAGGTTTCTATTAAAGCGTGTGTGTGCCACAGACATTGATTTTCTGTAATTAATAGAAATGATAAAATGACTGGATGCTCATGATTATATTAGTTAGAGCAAGTATCACCACTTCAGTGATACTAAATAAAGGACATGTGACCCTTGATAAGGGCAGAGACACAGCAGAGTAATTCTTTTATATTTTACAGTAGAAACTC
The DNA here is from genome assembly GCF_034619465.1 of Leptosomus discolor. NCBI lineage: Eukaryota > Metazoa > Chordata > Aves > Leptosomiformes > Leptosomidae > Leptosomus > Leptosomus discolor. The sequence goes on along the minus strand of NC_141394.1, from coordinate 69,757,284 downwards.
TTTTCAGGTGTTACATAGTATCTTCTTCAAATATTTGTTCACAATAGCAAAAATATGTATTTCCTTAATGGATATAAAGCAATTGTATTAAATCCTTGAATTTTGGACTTTCTTCACTTTAAATACCTCTAATGATTCAAAACAATGGGATATGGTGTGCCTGGCCTGCACATCAGGACTGAAGAACAGAGCACCCACCGTGTATTGGTGTCTACACTTAGCCTGTATCCGGGGCTAAACTGTAGCAGTTGCTCTGTCACCTGATGACCCCTCCTCAGCCAGGAAGGCAAATCAGGAAAAGGAGAGGAGACCCATGGGTTGAAAGAGAAACAGATTTAATTAAACAGCAAAACTAATAGTAGTACTAATGCCGATATAAAGTATAAAAAGTTATACTCAGCCCAGTGAATGTACAGTGGTCCCAGTAAACAGGAGAGCAGTCCTTGGAACAGAATGATGAGTGAGCCCCTCCAGGGTTGGCAGCCCAGAAGAGGAGCATGATGAAGAGCCCCACCTCCTCAGCAAACTTCCGCTTTTATACTGAGCATGATCTTTATGGTGTGGGATACACCAGTTAACCAGCTTGAGTCAGCTGCCCTGGCTTTTGCCACTCCTAGCCTAAGCATCTGGCCAGCTTGAAACTGCTGACGGCCTGCATAGCATGGCTGACCTAAGGTTCTGTCCCAGCGAAGCCAGGACAACTGGTCACTTCAGGTCTTTGATGCTACTGAGGAAACATTCCCGGTATGCATTGACTGATGTTATTCAGAAGCCAGATTGAAGCAGTTGGAACTGCGTGATGGTCCACCACCTAAATCCACCTAGGAAACTTTGAAAGTTAGCAGACATTATTTTGGTATGTTTTTACAGCAGTATCACCATATTTCACGTCTTCTTTCAGGTGATCAGGATAAAATAGCATCCTCCTTTTCCATCTAACATAAACTGTCTAACTTAAAATCTTGTGTGTGCATTCATTATGGTTGGACTCGATGATCTTAAAAGTCTTTTCCAGCCTAAATGATTCTATGATTAGAAAGACAGGGAACTGCTTGAAAGAGTCCGGTGCAGAGCCACAAAGATGATTAAGGGGGTGGAACATCTCCCTTATGATGAAAGGCTGAGGGAGCTGGGTCTCTTGAGCTTGGCAAAGAGGAGACTGAGGGGTGACCTCATCAATGTTTATAAATACGTAAAGGGCGAGTGTCAGGAGGATGGAGCCGGGCTCTTGTCGGTGATGTCCAATGACAGGACATGGGGCAACGGGTGCAAGCTGGAGCAGAGGAGGTTCCACATTAACATAAGGGAAAACTTTTTCACTGTGTGGGTGACAGAGCACTGGAACAGGCTGCCCAGAGAGGTTGTGGAGTCTCCTTCTCTGGAGACATTCAAAACCCGCCTGGATGCGTTCCTGTGAGACCTACTCTAGGTGGTCCTACTCTGTCAGGGGGGTTGGACTAGATGATCTTTTGAGGTCCCTTCCAACCCCTAACATTCTGTGATTCTATGTAATTAAAAAAGAGAACAGGAACTCTCTGAAGATGCCGTAGAGATTTTAGGAATGTGTGTACAGTCCTACAGCTGTTGTGGTTTTTTTTTCCTCCCAGCCCTGCTGCTGTTTGTCTTTGAAGTCTCTATGTTGGCTTGTTTCTTTCTGACTTTGATGCACACTCTGAAACTTTTTGCAAACGTTTTACTGCTGTACCTTCTTAAGAGGAGGAGGGTGGCTTCCACCATGTGCTTTTGCAAGAGACAGAAACCACAGACCCTGGAAGTGGACACAGAGGTCTGATCTCCAGTGAACTGATTGGAATGGAGAAGTTAAGCAGGACAGCCCTCTTTTGAAGGAGGTGCACTAGTTGGTCAGCACTAGTTCTGTTCCACCAGTATGAGATGAGGTGGATGAGCTTGTGCAGATCGGTCAGTACTATCTTGATCATCGTGTTTTTTGTATTGTCTGTCTCTGAACAAGCTGTGATGGCCAGGGCATAGCAATGGCCTTGGCTGACAGTACTGGTGCTCTCTGAGCTTCTTTAAAAATACTAGTTTAGATACTTGAGGGAATAGACCACTTGCTCTGTGAGGAGAGGCCAAGGGATCTAGGCTGGTTCACCCTGCAGAAGAGCCAGCTTTGTAGGGACCTCACAACAGCCTTCCTGAACCTGTGAGGAAGTAATTGAGAAGATGGAGTTGGACTCTTCACAACAGTGAATGGTGAGAGGATGAGATACAGTGGGCATAAGTTGAAACAAGAGAGGTTCAGACTGGATATAGGAAAAGCATTTCCCTCATGAGGACAGCCCAGCAGTGGGACAGGCTGCCCAGTGAGGTTGTGCATTCTTCATCTCATGAAGTTTTCAAGATTTGTCTAAGTAAGCCCTGAGCAAACTGGTCTGACATTGGAACTGACTTTGCTTTAAATAGGTTGATCTAAATGACCTTCTGAGGTTCCTTCCTATGTTCTTATAGTTTCCTGATACTTAGCATATGATGAAGAGAGGTATATGAGCAGCTAGAACAGATAAATGCTGTTGGCTCCCAGAGGTAGTAAAAGACTAGAAAACATCAAGTGAGTGCATGAAAATGGATTGCTGATCTTTGTTATGTTGGAAATTATTTGGTCCTGGCTTAGAGAGGGGTGCCCAGCCTTATCACTTTTATGTTGCAAAGTTCCCTTTAAGGCTCCAATGTCACAAAGAAAACAGTTTTGTTTAGTGACCTTCTGCATTAGCAGTTCTTTGTGTTGGTGACTGAAATTGATTTTGCTTGTGATGTGAAGGAACATGAGCCCAGCCTCTGCATCATTGCTCAAGCATGTGCTTTAGCCCTAACAAAGAATGGGAGGCCAGCAAATTTCTAAGCACCACAAATACCCATGCTGAATCTCTTAGGTCCGCTATTGATAAAGACTCAGATGGGTTTTAATGACTGCGGTGCTGGTTGGAAACTGCACTTCTGTGCTTAAGCACTGGAAATGCTTGGTCGATATTTTTCTTTGGTAAAGTGACATCATGAAGACCTCTTTTATTTTCCTCAAGCTTCCTTCACAAGACAGACTTCCTCCCTGATCAGAGTGACTACAAAACAGTTCAGTAGTGGTTTATGTTGTCATACTCCTTAGTTAGGTAAGTGAAATGAAGAAAAAGAATAAGAGAAGTGTGAAGGATAAATATGTCAAGGTAATAAGATTGCAAGGAGCACAGGGTTTCAGAAAGACTTGGAGTGGAGAATAAAATGAGAGATAAATAGTGTCACGTAGGAAGGAGCAAGGACAGACAAAGAGGATTAAAAGAATGTGAAAGAAAAAGTGAACAGTCTGACAAAAACAAGAAAAGACATATACTTGGCAGCTAACATTTCAAGAAAAAAATAATAAAAATGGAAGGAAAAAATATGCAAATAACAAATTTTACATTTGTAAATGCTCCCTAGTGTAGCAGTGCATGTTTGTCAAACATTCTTTGTCCCTGACTTTGTAAAATAGGAGAACTTGGTTTACATTTAAATTGGTGGATAGCAAAACGTGATCAGTAAAGTGCAAAAAAGTTTGTAATCATTGAATGAATGAAGTTTGAATCAGATTTCCATTGTTCTGGCCACACCAGTTGTCACACCTGATACTGTTTTCCTTCGAACAAGTCAGTATACTGACAACTAGCAACAATGGGTAGCTCCTGTGCAAGCAATTGAAGGACTAAAATTGCAACCTCTCTGTCTTCTAAAACAAGGCTAAGTTTTAGGAGGACCTAGGGACACATCCTTCTGATGCTCCCCAGCTTCTATGCACAGTGATGTGATCACAGAGAAGAGACTTTGTGTGTGAGTAGAAGGGGAGAGACAGGAATGTATTTCAGACCACGCCTGAACACCAGACCAGCTCTGCTATTACTAAGTCATAGTTCTCTTTGTAATATTAATTATAAAAGGGAAAGTGCCTGATGTCCTGAAAAATCCTTGGATAGCAAAGGCTGCAAGTGTGTTCTGTTGGGTCTTGTTTTGATTGTACTTAGACCACAAAGACATTAATCAAAAAAGATGATCCATGGAGAGTCTAGTAGCATTCCCTTTCTTTCTCTGAAGACAAGAATGAGCTGGGATGGACATTGTTTGTTTGAAGTACTGCCTGGAGCTCTATTAGACCTTGGAAAGAGAAGAAATTCTAAAAACGGTTTTCTTTGGATCCACCTACAGCAGAGGCAGAGATAGTGTATAAAGTCTTAAGAAGGCTGCAGAAAGCTTCTAGTGTTGTTCTGACTCAGAAGAAAGTCTAAACGTTTTCCACCTTCTGATCCAAGATGGAGATCTGAACTAGGGAGTAAGTAGGGGTTCTAAATATCTCTCATCACTAGGACTCCTAGGTGTGCTCCCAGCCAACTGGCACTCTTGTGGCTCAGTTACTGACTTTTGCATACCTCATAGGTTTTGTGTCCTACAATATAGCATCTAGCTGCTTCTCCAAAAATAACGGCCTCCCCTTTATTAGTCTGCCTTAGTCTGCAGGATTTTTTTCCAGTTCTGTTCTTCACACTTGGAAAAACCTTTCCATCCTAAAGCACAGGCTATAAAGGCTTTCTTCTTTCCCAGTTTTTAATTTTTCCCTTTTGGGGAGCATGTCGGTGAATGGGACATGTTTTAGTAATGACGTTAATTACTATCACCAGTAGGTTATAATAATTACAGTATAACATTTTTTAACATTCCATATGTTGTTATCATTTCCTATACTCCTGATGTACTAAAATGTATGTTTCTCCAGTAGACATCAAGTTTTAGCTAGTGTTAAGTATGCAGGCAGTGTATTACTGGTGATATTTAACAGTAATAATGACAGCCTCAGTAGAAATTGCAAAGCCAGATATAATGTTTTGCAGGCTTTGAAACTTAATATCTGAGGAAGAATTCAAATAATTCAAATGATGAATATTGCTCTGAGAAGAGGCATAGAAATAGGACTTACTTGGAAGGTCGGATTTGTGATGGCTGTCATCCCTGGGATGAACTTTATCCACGAGACTACTTCTATAGATCCCTGCCAAGGAGATTATGAAACAGTGTTGGGAAGATGGCAGGGAGTGTTTATTCCCGTATTGATAAATGGATGACAGGAACTTGTTTACAAGGAGTAGCGAAAGGGCAAAGTATAGGATGTGGTTTTCACATAAACCTTAAAATCAGTAAATCATAGGAGAATATCTCCGTGTGTTTTGAACAGTTCAGTTTCTACAATGTGTTCTCTTAACACTGCCATTATGTTATGTTTGTATGGAAGTACCTAGGCACTCTGCTTCCCAAATGCTCTATTTTGACCTTGAATGAGTAACAAATGATTCCATATTCACAAATTATGAAAATGCAGATGCTTACTTTATGCTTTTGTCTTTCTTTTTTTCTTCCTTTTTTTTTTTTCTCCCTCCTGTTATCCAGGGAAGAATGTATCAGTAGCACAGAAGAAGCAGTACTGCTCTGGAGGAATGACGAAATGTGCTTTGACCTGGTGCTGACCACATCTGCTTCATTATGGGAAAACCTGAGAAGCTGCCCTGAGTTACCATCTGCCACGTTTTAGCCACCTTGCGTAGTGGAAGCTGACCATGCGGGCCAACCTAATGTGTGGTTTGAGGTTTTGTTCTGTTTTGTTGTTTTTTTTTTTTTTTCCCTTGGGGTCTCTGCATTTGCATTTTAAAGAAATTATCAAGTTAAGCACAGATCTCAGCCTTCATGGGTCTGCTTGTGTGGGCATGTGATATCTTCAGCCTCATATGGCTTTGAGCATTCCTGAAAAAGCCTTTGATCTGAGTTAGGATGTTTGGTATTTCTGAGGACGTGGTACTTGAGGGTACAAACTGTTTAGGGAATGAGACAGAACTGCATTTTTACAAGGGTAAGTAGGAAGTGGGAATGTACTTTATGTGCACTCAGAGGCACTTGGAACATCAAAGCACTGTGTCCTAATACTCTAGACTGATTATTTCAACCACATGAATAGGCCACACTGAATTTAACTTTCAGATAAGGCATTCATGTGCATACATGCTTTTCCTGAAACAGACAGCTTTGTGCGCACTAGTTGGTAATAGTACAGGTGATGCAAACACACTTTGCAACCAGACTGCAGAGTACACATTTATGCACCCATAACCCCTGCTATTCATGTCTGAGTACCCATTTGTGAAGGCAGGAAGATACGAATGCAGGCACAAGATTGTGCAGAAGGGATCACATGGGTACACCCATTCGTTCTTTAACTAAAGGCACACAGCGCTGTTGAAGTCAGTGGCAATACTCGTGTTGACCTGAACAGGAGCAGCCATGAGTACTGCTCTTTCAAACCATCCCTCACAGTGCAATGCACCTTCAGTTTCTATAACTGTTTTATGACTCATATTTCCTTTATTTTATTTTTTTTAATGTTGAGCTAACTGCTGGAATGATCTGTCTTTGCAATGCTTAGTTGCCCGGTAATTCCAGATATCCTTTGAAAGGAGGCAGAAGGATAATAAACTGTGGAATCCCGAATCAGATTAATGTAATGTGCATTTCTAGATTATGATTAGTAACAAGATGACACGTTGGCATGGTAACACTTGAAGCTTAACTACAAGTTCTTAAAATAAAGCAATGACATATGTGTAGGTTTCTATCCATTTGCATACTATCCACCTGAAAACATACATCATTTCCACAACACTCAGGCAATTAAACCCTACTTCTTACATTTGAATTAAGTGTTGAACTAAAACATGATGCCTCTTTCTTAGTATTTATGCATAATCTCCCACCACAAATTATAAATGCTGACAATTAACCTGTCCATTTTGTAACAGCTTAGGCTTTCTGCCTTTTGGTTTCGTTTTAAAACGATTAGCATAAGGAATGTAGAACATGCTTCATTTTTTGTGGTTTATAACCACATTGATCTCCTTTCAATTCTACCACCTCCCAATATGAAAATTGCCTCACTGATGTTAGAAAAGTCTGTTTATTAATTAAATTGATAGGCCAGTAGGTGTGTTTCATGTGGCTGAGGATCAGGAATTAAAATCCCAACTTTACCTCAAATCGTTGTAAGAAAGCAGTAAAATTTTTAATGTGAGATTGCTAGCTGAGGCAGAAAGCCTAGCTATTACTTTCTAGTTGCCTTATGGTGAAGAGAAAAGTGTTGTCTAGTTGTTACAGGGTCTGTTTGGCTTTCTTTCACTAAGCAGAAGTTAACTTGTTTAATGGGCTATCTCTGGTAAATGTGTCAGGGGATGCTCTGCGTGTATTGTCGTTTTGTGTTAAACTTTCTCAGAATGCAAAATTGGGCACTTTGTTCTGAATGCTTTATATGCACAATATTGCTTTGACCAAATTCCTTACAGTCAAAACTAAGATGCTGCTAAGTTCTGCTAAGTAAATACAATCTTCTTCTGTCACCCTGAATAGACAAAACAGGCAGTGTTACATGGAAAATATGATTTATTTGACAGTTCACTTATTTATGTATACTCTACTGTATAGAGCATTGCAGGATATTGAAAATATAGCTTACAGTATTTCCACAGCTCCTTACACAACCTTTAAATCCCGGATTCTGTTCTTCACACCACTATGGATGGCAGATGCTGGAAGTACAATGATTGACTCTGGCATGATAATCATGTTACATTCAGAATAATACAATTGCCAGGAAATATTTCACATACACAGCAGAGTTCCCAGGATGAACCTCCTGCTAAAGCATGGCTGATGTTTGTCCTTGTGGCCTTTTAAAAAGTAGAAACCCTCATCTGTGTTTCATAAATCTACCTGTATTTCTCACTTGCAAATGAAGGATTTTAGTATTTGAATTTACTGCGGTTGTGGGGTGGAGGGAGGGAGGGACATGTGCATGCTAGGTTTTGCCACTAATCCTTTGGAAATCCTTTAGTGCCTTAAGGAGGCAGAGGGGGAACAGACCTTAGGATTACAGAAACTTGTTCAAACCTCTTTCCTGCTTTAGCAGAATTCCTTTAAAATATATTGTGCCTTTGGCTCCAAACATATTTGCATTAGAAATCAGTAGCCGTGGGATTATGGACAGGGATTTTTGTCCCTGCAGAAATGTTAGGAGAGAGAGAATACTGTTTCTTGTATAGGATGTGAATTAAAAATATAGCTAACTTAAGTTCTACCATTGGGATCCAAGCATACCAGGAAAATTGCAAGTTGCAGGTAAAGCCAAAAAAGCGGGAAAGTTTAAACGCACTGGATGAAATTCTTGTACCACTGAAGTGACTGGCAATTTTCCACTGGCTTCCCTGGGACCAAGATTTTGTTCTTGCTTCTACTTGGCTTAAGAAGTGCTCACATGTGACAGATACTTAGGCATCATGCTTTCTTTAACATTGTCTATGCACATAGGAGAGGAAAAGAGAGATTAGTAGTTGTGGAGACCTGCCTTGATTTAGAGTTGATGGAGTCTGTGGTATAAATCTCTGTTCACTATTGTTTCTGTGTATAACATAGACTCTTGCTATGGGCCTATGAATATGCAAATGTAAATTCCAATGTGAGAAGTTACAGCTCAGTGTGCACTAACCAATGCCGAACAACTACGTTTCTCTGCTCTCTGAATTGTGGTCTCTTAAAAAGAGGGGAAATGTAGTTAACAGGTGAAAACCACTCCTGTGCAAAAAAGGCCTGTGTGAGACAATCCATGTACTCACTGATGGTCCTAAGCAGATCTTAGGAAAAGTTGAATAAGCTTGTAGCTCATAAGTGAATTTTATCTTTTAGGAATTAAGAGCAATTTGTCGGTACAGAGCTACAGGAAAAAAAAAAAAAAAAAGCCCCCAAAAAATGAAGGCCTGAAAATCAGAGTGGTGGTGGTCTTCTATTTTGCTCCCTGTGATGACAAGCAAGTTTTAAAAAATGTGTAAATAGTTAAAATAAAATCATTACATGGCTCACAGTAAGACAAGACCCAGCATGGAACAGGTTTTTATAGCTTGATTGTAAATTACACTTCTGTCTTTTGTTTGGAACTTGGAAAAAGAAACCATGTAAATTAGATATGGAGTAAAGATTTACTGCACGCATTTATTTGACTGAAACAAAGATATTTCCCCAGCTCCTGAGGTATTAATGAGTAATCTGGGGTGAATAATGCATGGAGGTCTTGCCTTTGAGCTCTAGTGCTGTGCAGCTATTTGACTCTTTTGCACAGCCGACAGTGGGACAGTAACCAGAAGTCAGGAAGAGCAGTTGTTAGGGCCACAAACTGGGATCCATTTGAAGAGGTGCCAAAGAATGCACAAAAAGCCTGGGGTTTATGGTGTGATACTTCTTATTAAGCAGATGTACCAGCTAGACTGGGGAGGGAGGGCTGTTTGTAAATAAATGAAAGAAGTTTAAACTCCAACCCATGACCACCTTGTGTCAGATTGGTCTCAGCTAAGTGAGAAGCTTCAGTAGTACAAGAGAGGCCACTCTTGTTTTAATCTGTTCTGTGAAAACCTCCTGGATAACTTTTCAGCAAAGATTTCCACTCTGAGACATTTGTCATGGCTATCAACTGTACATATGTATTAATTTTCAGTGTAACTAGGGAGGATACAGAATTGTAATGAAGTCACAAAGTCTACTTGATGATTATCACAGATTTGTAACTCACTTAAATTATGTAAGATATGTTGACATTTTATCTTGTTAACAAGATGTATTTTTCTATGTTAGTTAAATGTATAATTTGTATAATTTTGTATATTAAATGTATGCATATTTTAAATTAAAAACTTTATAATTTAAATTCTTTTAACTTTAAAATGGTGGCAGAACTTCTGAAATATAGTTGTAAATACAACTGTATCTGTGGATAGCAACCCAGGAAGTCTCCATTTTGAGGAAGGAGCCACTTCTAACAGGGTAAGGAAACCTGAGTTCTTGCTCCTCTTGGTGGAGGAGCTGCCATTCAGCTTTTGCTGATTTAGCAGAATTAATATGAATTAGAAGAATACTGTGAGCTGGATCACTGCTCAGGAAGTGGGAAACCTGAGCCTTCTCCAGCTTGTGGGCTTCTGGATCCATGGTTCCTGTGTGTCAGAAGACAGTTCAAATCACCAATCCATAGGGTAGGGTTTTGTGGGGGAAGGAGGGCACTGCAGCAGAGATACACGAGTCGTGTAGAGCAGAGAGAGCGAGACTGACTCAGTGACTTAGCGACTCAAGTCACTTCTCTGGGAGAAAGAAAACTTGGGGCTCTTTCATGCTTCGTTTGGGCTATTCATACCTTTTTTGGCTTATGGTTCTGTTGTAAAATGCACAATGGCAAAAATGGGTGCAAAATGTACATTGCATATGCTCTGAGCCCCTGCACCAGAAGTCCTGTTCTAGCTCATGATGTTCACACTGTTGCAGGAAGTGTTCCAGATACAACTGGAGCCAAGCCAGTAAATGATATCGTTCTTGCTGGGCTTCTGTAGAGGGTTTTTGTTGTGTGAAGCAAGCATGTCTCTAGGTTTCTGCTATCTCTCACCTAGTCTATTTGGAATAAAGGTCCTATAGGAAGAGGGTGTAGTTTCAATCAAATTCTGTTCTCTTTTCATCAAGCTATATGAAGACAGGATGAGATGCAGTGTCTGCAAGAGAATATACCAAAGCAATACATTTCTCCAAAGTTGCATACCTGTTTTTAGGTAAGCTTTCAGGGTGACAGGGTGGCAGGCTGTGACTGGGTCTGCTTCTGTAGCACCTAAACCTGCAATTTTGTCTTGCAGTGAACAGAAGAACAGTATGCATCTGTTGTGTTAGAACACAGTTTTTAATAAACTAAGGGCTATAATATGAAAAAAATCAATTTAAAAGCAAAGAGTCTCTGATATGATTTTATGCTTATTTCTAACCTGAAAGTTTAATGCCTTTTTCTAAAGCATTGATTTTGATTTAACATGCTCTCTGAGTCTTGTGGTCTTCTTATGTATTAGCATTAAGATGAAAGTCCTAGCTTAATACTGAAAAAATGGCATTATTCTTCGTTATTTAAAAAAAATGAGCAGTCTAGAAACCTGAACAATGTTATCTAACTAGATCCCGAGCATAAACAAAGTCCATCTTAGTTTTATGGATGTTAAATAAAAGATGCTTTTAATTTAGCAGATGCATGCACTATGTACAACACACTGGTCCTACTATGGGACCATCAGAAGTTTGTTTGTTTTTTTGTTTTTTTTTTTTTTTTTTCTGGAGGTTCAAATTAATCTCTTGATTGGAAAGAAATATCTCATAAAATGAATAATTTTTCCAATACTTACAAACAGGCAGGTCATGCATCACACTCCATGCACCACCTGCGTGTTTCACCATTAGGGTTTGATGTCCTGTGGAGGAGCAAATTGACTTTTTTTTTTTTTTTCCAACATGATCAATAAATCTCAATGTTACCATCAGGAACAAAAAATCAATGTTAGCCCACATACAAGAGAAGAATTTAAGGAAGCAACAAAACAATGTCCTGCAAGCTATACTTAATTTTTCACACACCAGTGAAACATCCATGTGATATTAATGTGTTCATGTGGTAGCACAGTTTATTAAGTGAGCTGTGGAATCCTGGGCAATGTACACTCAGAAACGTCAGTCACGATGCTACAACTACTAAAGTCAGTGTGTTAGTAACCAATGATGAGTGAACGTTTGACTAGTTTCCTAACTCCCCTCATGCAAACAACACAGTGTTGAATGCACACACAGCACATTCAAGACAGCAGGTACCACTGCATTGTAACAAATGCAGAAAAGAAAGATGTTTTTCTTTGATGTGTTTTGTCAGTGCTCAGGTAAGTCACATCACTGCTTTTTTTGCATGGTTTTGGTCCATAGGTAGTTGTTAATGAGAAAGATGGTTATCTGGAGTTACTTCTGATGAAATCCCAGGGACCTCTGTCTTTAACCTCCCACTTTTACTGATTAATTTGTAACTTGTGATTTTTCTGGTGCTGGGACCACCAGGCATGCCTGTGGGCCATAGAAAATAGCGCTGAGTGGCTGGGCTTGTATTCAAATGGCATAACCATGTTATATGTGAGCAGCAAACAGGTCTGGTGATTGATCCACTGCTTCAATTTTGCTTAGTCATTTAATCAATCTCAGACCCGTTTGTTTCAATGTACTATTTCAGTGCAATAGCAAATGTCCCTTATGTAACCGCTGGTGCACTCAAAGCCTGTCGGAATTGTCTGAGATTGGCTGCATGCGCGGGAGAGGAGGGTCCAGGGTCTTGTGGTTTCGCTGGATGGTCTCCTGGGGAGGTAGAGGCGAGCCGGAGGTGTAAAATGGACTTTCCGAGGTGGGCTGTGCGGAGAGCTGAGGGTAACACGTTCCCCACCCCTCCTGCTTTTAACACACCCTCCTTGATTTTGGGAACTGGCATCCCTCACAGCAAAACGAAGCCCTCCCGCCTCGGGGTCCCGGGGTCGCCTCTCTTCTGCCGAAGCAAAGCCAGGCGCGAGCCGCCCGGGGCCGCCCGCCCGGGGTGCTGAAGGGACAGCTCCGCGGGGGCGCGCCGCGCTCCCGCCGCTCCGCGGGGGCGCGCCGGCCTCCCCGGGGCTTCCGCGGGCACCCCGTGCTCGGCGGACACCCCGGCGGAGCGGCGGGCCGGGCGCTCCGGGCTCCGCGGGCTGCACACGGCGGCGCCTCATCCCGGCGGCGGAGCCGGCGGCGCGGGCAGCGCTGCGCTCGGCGCGATCACTTCCGTGTCAGCGCCGCCTGCCCGCGCGCGCGCTGCGGGATGGGGCGCCCTCGCAGCGCCGCCGCGGCGGGGCGGAGCGGGGCCACCGCCCCCCCCCCCCCCCCCCCCCCCCCTCCCCCGGGCACCAGCTGCTGCGGCAGGAAGAGGGCAGCGCCAGGCCCCCCCCCCCCCCCCCCCCCGCCCCGGGGGCGTGGGGCTGGCTGTGCTTCCTTGCCCCCCCTACCCCGGCCACCCCTCTCCTCTCCCCGCCGCTCCCCCTGCGGTCGCCGACCGACCCCGAGCGGCGGGGGGCAGCGCGGAGCTGGCCCGCCCCCGCCCCGCACCGCGGGCTGCCGCGGCCGCGCCCCCCGCCCGGCGCCCCCCGCCCGGGCACCGCCGCAGCCTCCTCCTGCGGCGGGAGGCGGGGGGAGTGTGAGCGTGCAAAGTGGAAGAAACTCCCTCCGGCTCGCTGAAAAGGGGGGGGGGGGGGGGGGGCTGGGGAGATTTTGGGCTTTTCTTTATTTTTTTTTTCCCTCTTTTTTTTTCCTCTCTCCCCCCTCCGAAGCTACGTAGCAGTAGGTGACTGGCGCCCGGCGCCCGCCCGCCCGCCGGGAAGGACCCTGTTTGCACCGGCTGTGTGTGCATGCAGAGGGCTCCCTCCTCCCCCCGCCTCCCGCCCCCCGGACCATTCTTTATACCGGGGGAGCGTGTGCACTGCGGTCCTTGCTCTGGGAATCGCTGCTGCTCTTCCCATTCGTCAAGGGCTTTCCAATCACCTGCCTCTGCCACCCTCTCCTCTCCGCTCTTTGTACTTTATTTTCACGTGCTCTTTACTAACACGGCTATTTTTAAATCCCGCTTGGATCTATTTCTTTCTCTCTCTCTTAATTTTTTTTCTTTTTTCTTTTTTTTTTTTTTTTTCCGGGGGGTGGGTGGGGGGAGGGAGGTTAACGTTTGCATCTCCCTAAGGCAAAGATCCCACCAGCCAACCCAGCTCCGCCACTGCTGCATCCATCCATTCATTTTTATGGTCACTAGCAGCCTATCCCGGTAGCAGAAGGTGCAGAGAAGTGGGAGGCAGAGAGAGAGAGAGAGAGAGAGAGAGAGAGAGAGAGAGAGGGAGGGAGGGAGGGAGGGAGGGAGAGATCCGGACAGCGAGAATGGCCGAGAGAAAGAGGAACTGGAATAAAGAAGATGACCTGCCTGTGTATCTAGCCAGGCCGGGTACGACAGCCCAGACACCGCGGCAGAAATACGGGGGGATGTTCGCCTCTGTGGAGGGGGCCTACGAGAACAAAACCATCGACTTCGACGCCTACAGCGTGGGGAAGAAGGGGTCCCGGACCCCGCGGAGCGGCAGCCGGCACGACATGCTGGACGGAGGGGACAACTACAGCGAGACCGCCAGCGACATCAGCGAGGTCTCCGGCTCCGTCATCAGCTCCCCGGGAGACCGGGAGGACAAGACCCCGGGTGTGGAGATCAGATACCCCGCGGGGAAGGAGCTGCTGCAGGGCCAGGACAATGGGCAGGTGAGCGGGGCCGGAGCGGGGCCCCGGGCCGGGAGCCGCCGCCCCGACCGCCGGGCGAGCCGAGCCGAGCCGTGCCGTGCCGTGCCGCAGAGCCCCGCTCGCTAGCGCGGGGGCACGGGGCCTTCTTCGCGGGGGAGTTTGGGCACGGAAGGTCGGGGAGGCACGGACCCCTCCTCCCCGGCACGGTGATGCTATAGGAAGAGCCCAACTGGGCCCTAAACTCTCACTCGCCTGAGCTTAGTGGAGGCGGGGGGGGAGGGGGGGCAACCCCAAATATCGTTTTCCTTTGTAAGTGATGGCGATGAGTTTTCTCCGTTTCCCTCCCTGCCGGTCAAACGCTGCCCGTGCCGGGCGGGCTGGAGGGCAACCCGAGCCCCCTCGGCGCCTCCCCGCCGCTCCCCGGAACAAAGCAGCCCCCGCTGCACTCCGGGGTGGCCGGGACAACTCCGCGGAGCCTGTCCCGGGCACAGAGCCCGGCTCTGCCCCGGCCCCGGCTCTGCCCCCGGCTACCCCCCCCCCAGCTCCCCATGCGCCTTCATTGTCTCCCCGGCAGGGAGCGCGTAAGGCGGGAGGATCCGCGGGAACCTTTGCCCGGCGGTTCCTCGCCTCTGGGGCTGCAGCCCCGGCTCACACTGCAGACTTCACGACAAAGTGAGGCCGGCGGGGCCGGCTGGCCCCTGCCAGCTGTGCATCTCCACCTTGCCTCTATCGGTGGTGGCACGCAGGCTGGAGGCAGACCCGGGGGGCGGCTTTCCTGGGAACCGGGGCTGTCATTGATTTCCCCTTAGAAAGAAATGCGGCCTTGCAGTCACCTCCCTGCACAGAGGCACCCTTTCCCTTAGCACCCAGCCGGGGGGCTGTATGGCCTGTGTGGCCTGTCTGTGCTCTGTTCTTCCCGCAGACTAAACTGAGAGTTTCCACTCTTTTCTACCCTGCTTCATTTTGAGCATGAACGGGTCTCTGGTCCTCTCTGGGCTGGGGGCTGGGTGCAGGTGACACACAGCCTCCCATGCAGCCCGGTGGGTGCCTGCTGTGGTGGGACACTGAAGCGAGCAGGCAGGGCTTGGTGGGACACTGCGTCTGTGATGGTGCTGCTTCACTGCAACGATCTCGGGGTTGCCTTCAGAGGCTGCCAGCTGCAGTGCAGTCTTCTCCTTCCCAGCTCATCTGAACTCCTGTGTCTTTTTCCATGAGAACTCCAGGGTGGTGGGAGGGCACAACACACCCTGAACGTCCCCCGTCTTCTGGGACATCCCTGATGCCCTCTCCCCATCTTCCCTTCTTCCTGGGACTCAGGGTAGTTAGCACATTGCACACTACCTCCCCAGATCTCACTGTGCTTCCAAAGTTGTGTGGCTCTGGATTGGACTTGGGTGGGTGAGGAGGAGGTTGGGGGTAAAGCAGGCAAGATTTGGTCACTGGCTTAGGAAGGTGTGCTGTAAGCAGCAGCCATGTGCCTGAACCCTGCGCAGCAGCGGCTGGAGCTTTATGCAAGCTCTGAATGGTGATTTCAGGGGAGATGTGTCAGGGATGTGGCCTTGGTGGGAAATGCCTTGAATCTCTGTGCGTGTGTGTTGCAGGGGTGTGTGTGGTGTGTGGCTGCTTGTCGGGGGAACTAACTTGGGTGCAGCTCTGCAGTGCCTTTTACCTGCAGTTGCTCATGGAGCCTTAATCAAGCACACGGGTGGAGGGAGGCACTCTGTGAGTCACAAAAGATGGATTTCAACCAGTCGCTTCTCTCCAGCAGCTGCTGGCATAGCATCCACCTGGCCTGGCCTGGTCTGGCCAGGCTGTGCTGGGCTGGGCCATCACCCACGGCCTCCCTGGGCACAGGGCAGTTTAGGAAGTGGCACTGGGACAGTGACGAGGAGGGCGGAGAAGGGCAGTGCTGTCGGGGTCGGAGCCGTTGGTGGGACAGAGCATCGGCAGTGCCATTTGGGTTAGTGCCATCAGGGACAGAGGTGGGCAGTGCCATGGGGACAGAGCAGGCATTGCGATGGGGACAGAGCAGGGCACTGCCATCAGGGTCGGTGCCACGGGGACAATGCCATGTGGGGAAAGAGCCGGCAGTGGCATCGGTGTCAGTGCCATGGGGACAGAGCAGGCAGTGCCATCGCCATGTGATGTGCAGTAGGACCTCCAGCCGGGCGTTATCCGCCCCGCCCCCCCCCCCCTCCCCGGTCCCCACCCTGCGGGAGCCCACGCGTGGGACCCCGCCGGTGACCTCGGCGTGCGAGCGGGGCGGCGGCGGAGTTGGGGGGGCGGCGTTTCCCAGCGCCGGTGCGGGAAGGAGGGAGGCTCCGGCTGGATTGATGGGCTGGGAAGGGGGGCCGAGGGGGTAGGGGTGGGGGACAGGAGGGAAGGAAACGCTTCCTGGGTTGAGCTGAGCGAATCCTGCTCCGACCTGCAGCCGGGAGGGCGCTGCTGCCGCCGGGAGAGGCAGCGCTCGCCGACCCCCCCGGGAGCCGCGTCCCTGTTTTATTGCAGCCGGAAAAAAAGGTGCCGGGTTTGCCTGGCTCCCCTTCCTCCGGGCGAGGAAACTTTGCCTCCATTACGCAGCGCTGCCGGGTCGCCCCCGCCCCGCCCCATCACCCGACCGGGCTCTGAATTACTATTCCTCTTACTACACCGGTATTTTTCCGTCGGGCTCGGCTCGCTCCTCGGGGTGTGTTGCGTGCGCCCGGCGCTAACGAGAGCCGACATGTCTTACCAGGGCAAGAAGAGCATCCCTCACATAACGGTAAGCGGATCCCGGCAGGCAGCGAGCCGCTGCCCTCGCTCCTTTGTTAGCGGGGCGGGGAAGGGCGTCTGGCGGGAGCGCTGCGGCCGCGGCCGCGCAGTGCCCCGCGGATGGCGGCGGAGAGTCCGCCAGGCTGCGGGGCCGCGGCCGAGGCTCCCCGGGGCTGGGTGGGTGCGGGCGCCGGTGCCCTCTTCTCCTCCTGCTGGAGCTCCGGGCTGGGAGTGATTTTATTTTATTTTATTTTATTTTATTTTATTATTTTATATTATTTATTCTATTTTATTTTTTCCTTTTCATCGCCCTGCGCACGGCCGGGGCTCCGCGCTGCGTGCTCTCTCGGCAGCCCGGGGCCGGCGGCGGTGGGTCGGGGCGGGGATGGCCGGCGGGAGGCTCGCCCCGGCGCTGGCGGGGCCGGGGGCCGGGGGCGGCGGTGCCGCCCTCCCGAGGAGCAGGGCGCGGGGAGGCTCGGCCGCCGGGCGAGGCAGAACAAAAGAGGGAGGGGACGAGCCGCAGCACAACGTGCCGCCGCCGCCGCCCCCCGGCAGCGGGCAGGGGCAGCGCAGGCCCCCCCCCCCCCCCCCCGGCGGGGGCAGGGGGCGGTGGGCCCGGGTGGGCTGGGGGTGCGGAGAGATGGGAGGTGTGGAAAGGGGGGGGGTGTGGAAGCGTGGAAAATCAAAGAGCGCCATGATGCCAGCACCAACACCTCTGCGCGCTATTAATACATCAGACATGGTGCGGATCAGAAGTCAAAGAGTTAATCATAACCATCCTCTTCCTATCTGTGCCTGTCTCCCGCTAGATGCTTTTATCCCCGAGCAAGACTACAATAGAGCATGCTTTCCGTGCCAGGAAGAAAGGATCTGGGTCCTTTGATTCAGTACCTTGTTTCCCATAGATACAGCGGATCGACCGGGGCTGGGGATAAAGACTGGGCAGAGCTGGCGGGGAGGGGGGTTTCAGGGAAAATCCCCCCCGGAGTTTGGTCACGCAGAGATTTTCCCCAGTAGTGGTGACGGTCTCCAGGCTGGTGCCTGCTTTCCTCTTGGAGGGGTGGATCAGTGGGTGATGGGGGTCACTGCTGCTGTGGCACCCGGGGTAGTGATGAGTGGGGAAGCAGGGTGAGCTGAAGGAGGCTTGGGTTCGTGGAGCTTTCCCGGGAAAACTGGCACCGTTGGGGTGTGGGGCAAGTTTCAGTAGCTGAAGAGAGGGCTGACTGGTGGGTGTGGCAGCTTCCTGAGCAAACCTGATGGTTAAAGGCATTATCTGAGCCACTGTTATAAGGCTGTAAGCACCTCGAGGTTTTTCTCTATAAAAAACCCCCAAACCCTTTAGCCAGAATATTTAATCAGGAGGGGAACAGCCTCCTTCTAAAAGCAGAGTTTTATGGTACCAAAGTGCTGCATTTATACAGTTTTCCACTATCAACAGGCAGCAGTGCCTGGTGGCCAAGGCTGAGCCTGAGTGTTGCAGTGGCTCTTTGGGTGATGGCTCCTCTCGCCTTGGTCCTCCATCCGTTGTATGACTTGCAGTTACTTGGGGTACCTCTGGACTGGGAGAGGCCCTGGCTGCCCTCTGAGTGAGCGTCAGGTGCTTTGTGCGTGGCTTGACCTTCATTTGCGGCTGAAGCATAACAGGTTCCCACCCATAGCTGGTTCTTTGCTCTCCAATTTGGAGTAAAAGAAGAAACTGGAAGAATTGGAAGTGTTTGCCTTGTAATCAACAGTTTGTTTTAATTTCTTCACTTCTCACAAATTTCCTTTTCTGTGCTGGTGAGAGGATTGCTGGGAAAAAGAAAGCTCAAATCTCAGCTTGTTCTCTTTGAAATGGGATGTGTTGAAGCTTCTATAAATGAATATTCATTAATGCTTGTGAGTTTTGTGACCAAATCAAAGGCATAAATTAACGTTAGCGAAGTTGGCAGGCATCAGACTTGGACTGCCTTTTTTGTTTTAATGTTATACACTTCTGGCCCTTCTTCTCCTCCAGCAAAAGCAAATCAGACACTCTGTGTTACACCTTGTACTTGCTGCCCGTTCCACAAGATCCCATCGGATTTGTCTGCCTGTGTTTTCTGAAAGCCTCATTCCAGTATGGTAAATTAGATATTTCATCCTGCCACTAAGGAAATACGTTGGAGCTTCAAGCCTTCTGGGTTCTGAGGAGATATGATAGCTCTGTAAAGTTATGCAACAACAACAGTGATGATGAAATCATATAAAAATGTCGCTTGTTACTGTGCTTAACATTCCCCCCCCCCCCCCCCCCCCCCCCCTTTTTGGAGCTACACCACTAGCTCCTGGGTTTACTGGAATAGCAAGAAATTAGTTTTTGACAGTGTCCTGTGTGCTGATACTTTGCTGTGGCTTTACCTGTACCAAGCCTGTGTTCCTTGCATGGGGCCAGGAGCTGTCCTGAGCATACAAGGAGAACAACATCCAGCACAGGCAGCACCTGTCATCAGTACCTAGCCAAAACCTCCCTCTGGCATCAGATCTGCAGCATCAGGAACTTTGTGAAGAAAGAGGCAGAGGCTGGTTTCAGTTCTGGTCGGCGTAGGAGCAGATACCGCTCTTGGGAACACAGCCCTGTGCTGTCCTTTCTGGGTTACTCCCCTTGGGCATAACTGCCTTCTCATGCTTTGTCTGACTGTACCTCACCTCCTGACTCCTTCGAACTATTAGCAGTGCATGACTTATAACCCCTTCACCCCGTTCCACCAAAGCAGCTTTATTCCTGCCTTCCCTTCTCCCCTTTCTCCTGGAAGTATCTAGGACAGTAGAGACACTGTGTTGCAGACAGGCCCCCTTTGGCACTGAGCATCTTCCTGGTCTCATTAACCAAATCTTCACCTGCTTCTTTTCGTTTCATTTCACCTGCCTTTTTTTTTTTTTTTTTATTTCACCCCCTGAAAATTCATGCTTCTTGCAGTTTATCCTGTTTGTGACTCTCCTGCTGCCCTTTATGCATCCCATGCAGCATTCAGGCTTACTGTTGTTAGCTGAACACCAGCACTGCTCCAGTGTAAGATGCCATTCAGTTGTGAGTCAGACGGGAGAAACTGGCCCCCTTTTGCTCTAACTACTGTGAGAAGGTCCTCTGTATTTGAAGGACCAGACCAGTCTCTGGGCGATGTAAAATAGAGATGCACTGAAGCAGTAAGTGTAAGCATTTTGGTCACGTCCTGTGTTGAAGTCCGTGGGGGGTGTCTCACTCCCTTGGTTCAGGAGTGCTAGCTGGGGGTGGAGCAGGGTGTGCATAATATAAGGGTGGCCAAGAATGCATCTGCAGGAGCTTATTTCTCAGGCTGTGTAGTACAGTCAGCCACCACGTCCATTGCTGAGGTGTTTTTCTGCATGAGGGGGCAATCTTTTGTGCTTCAGTTGTGCAGGCATGCTCTCATGCAGACCAGATTTTCCAGGATACATCCCCCCGCTCATTGCTGTTAACATCGCTATTATGCTCCTCTTGTGCAGCATATTACAGGGAATCAATGGGGATGATGACACTGAAAGATCTGTTACAAATTATTTTGGCTTGTGTGTTTTGGTAGTGCATGGCACTTTTCAAGCAAGGCTTCAGCCCAGATGAACTCAAAATTACAGTATATACAGAGCACAATTTAAAAAAAGCATGTGGCGTGTAACGTGTCTGTTAGAGGATTTGTTTGTTCCAGTAGCATTTGCGACCATTAAAACATAATCAGTGTGAGCTCAGTGAAGAGGAGGTGTGAAGACAACTCTACTGAGCAGAGGGAGAATAGCTAGTCACCAAAGCAAATGCAAGAAGGGACATGGGAGAGGGAAATGGTGCCCGAATCTCTTAGAATAATATTCCTGGGAATGGTCCAAGGGTTGGCATATGACTGGGGGAAGGAGCTGCTGGTCCTGAGCTGGCAGACTGTGAGGCATGGGGAGACAGAGAGCTCAAAAATGTGGTGTTACAGAGGAAGGATCTCACTGTTGAGCTTAGCAAGTAAAGAGAAGAGCTGGCACAGATCAGAAAAAGAAGCAGATGCAGAAAATTGAAGAGAGGCTGGAGAATTTTAGAGGAGTGGGCACAGAGAATAATTTTAGTTGTAGCCTTTTGAATTGATTGATGTGAAGAGAGCTGAGAAATAAGTAGGCTTCAGCTGAAGATGGTGGAATACTTTGAGAGAGAGAAAATGCATTCATCTGGACTGCTGTGTGAGACAGTGGTCTCAAGCTAACTATCAATGGTCAAGACAGGAACTTGTTTGACCTGAGCAAAGTGCTGGGTTAACATGAGGTGGTGTGGTGTGAGACAACAGCAGTGCGAGAGCTGCCAGCCGCCAGCTAGTTCACTTTGGACACCAGGTGGGACATGACCTACAGATGCGAGGTGTGGTGAGTACCTGGAATGGGGAACCAAAGTCCTCGTCTAGGTTTGGATCTATTCCATATCTCCCCAGCCATGCTTTTTTACCACCCACTTTTGCTTAACAATGTGAAGCTACACACAGATTGGTGTGTGACGTGCCAAAAGCATTTGAAAAGCCTACTGAGTACTGGGCATGGGAACAATGTCTCACATTATTATTCTGCTGTTGGCGCAAGATCTGGACTGATTTGGACAACGCTTTTTGTCCTCTTTTAAAACACCAAAGCCTGGGACTTCTGGATCACCTCTTACCCTTGAATATTTACTTACTACTCAAAAATTTTATTTTTCCATCTGTAGCTGTTTAGTAGACTTGGCCCCTCTCAGCCCTTACCTGTCTGCTGATGAACATCTGTGAATTCACATTGCATATTGCACTGGACTTGGACCTGGCAGCTCTGGAGATGCTTTATCTGCTTCAGTAGAAGTTGTTGGACTTCTGACCACAATTTCTATGATTCTGTGATGTCTTTCCCTTTGCTTTTTCTACAGAAGAAAAAGTAACCGTAGTGTTTAAGCCAATTCGATCTGATGTCATAAAATACATTCAGCGTAGGTCCTTCTGGGGACATTTCTGTGGAGATTGAAACCTTTGGCAAAGGGACAGAAAGAAGGGTTTGGAGCAGTGATTCCTTTAGCTGCCACAGCAAGTTTGTCAGCTGGTGCCCGCATCAGGGTTTTCAGCATCGTAGCTGATGCCACCACAGGGAGGTAAGCTGTGTTTTGCTGGAAGCCGTGCAGGTTTGGAAAGGGGACAGTGGCTGTCTAGGAAGACAACTGGTGTGGTGAGGTGGTTATTCAGCAAGTCTGAATCTCCTTCTTACAAGTGCTGAGAGCGACCACTGCCAATGAGCCAATTTCCTCACAAGAGGTCAGGGTCTGTTTTCTGCTTTGCTGCCATTTTTATCATAAGCAAGTTTATACATGTGGTAAAAGGGATCCAGGAGAGCCCACTGGCTTGTGGGGCACTTGGGCACTGTGAGAGTTAGTTGGAATAAATTTCTTGCTGCTTTTTTGGTAGGTATGAGATAGATGGAACAGAGATGAGCAGCAAAATGATTTGCAGGTTTCTAATCTTGCGATGTGTAAAGATCATCTCATTGTCCCTTTGGACAGTGATACTTTGGGATTACTTTTGCTTGTCATTTGATGCAGTTGTCACAAGACAAACTTTCAATCTCGGGTGCATGTCCTGATGAGGTTTATGGCCTCAGGACTTGCTTAGATGACTAATAAATGTCACTGAATAATAAATGTCCGCACTGATTTCAGTAAAATCTACACTCTATGTAATAACTCTCTAAGTAAAGCTGATCACGCTTGCCCATCGTGCACGTGGCTGGCTAAAGGAGTATGCAGTGCTTACTGCTAAGAGACTGTGGAAAGGTTGTTCATGGACGGGTGCTGATACAGAGGGAGATGGAGCAGCAAGCCTTGCAGCTTGCTATGACTTGAAGCAGAAGTAGATACATGAGGGAACATGACAGCAAAAAGTCCAAACAATCCACACCTGTATCCGCTGCATTTAGTCGATCATGGATTACTATTGCTAACATCATATTAAAGGGCATTTTCTGCTGTTCTGCTTCCCTTGCATCCACCTCCTGTGTCCAGAGAAGGGATTCCTTATGGTCTTAGCTGGATTTCTACCATGAGTGGTGCCAAGGCTGATATGTCCCAGTAGCCTGATGCAGTTTTCTGGGTAGAACTTAGATAAAACTAATCTTCAGTTCAGTGGCACACAGCAGCCGTTATTTTGTCCCAAGTTTAACCTTTCCTTTGAATGGGTTGCTGAGATTTCGAGATCAGCTCTAATTGACATAACCTATGTGTACCCCAAGAGATGGCTATAACAAAAACAATGCAATGGGTTCAACTCTTCAGCCCGTACTTAGGTGGAACCCCTGATGGTGCCAATGAATATTGTCATCATTAAGGTGTTTGTTGTGCTTCTTTTCTAAAAGCAAAGCAAAGATGACATTTATAGTGAAGATATCCCCATGGAGTTAGTAACTGTAGGAGTAGCCCTTTTAGACTGTGTGATTAAGGAGCAAAATTGCTAGCTGAATAGAAAGTTAGGTCTCCAAAGGGGAAACAAAAGAACATCAGATCTTTTAAATGAATAAAGATGAATGAATATATTGGCTGCAGACCAAGATACAGTGTTACTACAATCAACATAATCCTTCCTGAATGAATTGCCATCTACTAGAGTGCATTTGTTAAGAAAAGGACCTTAAAAGCAGGATTCTCCATTAGTGGTCTATCAGAAATGATGCCTCAAGGATATAAAGTTTTACAAGCAATTCCCTGAGTTGATTCAGGGATCACCCTAGCTAAAAATTGCTTCCTATGAAGAGTAACCTAGACATGAAATTCAAAACGGAGGATGGTGTTGATTAAAAGCAGATCTTCTATAAGCAGACAGTACTTTGTGAAATCCCATTTACAGCTCTTTGATCCTTATGAAAGGATTTTAAGCAAGCATTCCTCTTGGGAAGGATGTCTTTCTTCCTTTGCCATTAAGTTTAAAAATGTTCCTTATTTGTTAGTACTTTACTAAAAGCAAGGTAATTTAATGGTATTGTATCACAACTGGGTCTGAATCTGACCAGCTCTGACAACAGACAACCAAATATATCCACCAAAAAAAATTATTAAATCTCTTATGCATTATGGGAAATAACTGTGCAAGAAGGAAAGCACAGAAGCACAGCAGAGCTCCAGGAGTCTCCCCCCATTGTCTGCCAGTGGGACTTCTGCCTTTGAGGAATGGTCCCATGCAAATAGTGTTGTGGAGGTTTGGATATCAAGAAGAACACAAACTTCAGCCTGTGGCTTTTGAACCTTCCCTCTAAATTTGGGATGCCATGTCTTTTCTAACTCTCAGTGGCCTTTTTAAAGCTGTAGCAACAGAGGATTCTGCCTCTCAAATGCCAAAAAAGTGAAGATTAATATCTTGGCTGCAAGTGTGATAACGTAGCCTAATACCTTCTTATGTCTGTTGCCTTTAGTCTGATGTCTTTTAAACCACATGCAGTGACAGGCAGGCAACTGGAAATACAGGTGGATTTGGAATTTAAACTGTTTTCAGTTGGCTATTTAGTCATCTTCAGGGCCACTGACTAATCTGGATTTTAGAGAATACAGCCATTGTTGCTCTGGAGATCTAAGGACAATGGTATATTCTAGTAATTCCTTAGAATTACACAAAGGATGAAGTCACTGCTGCGTGTTTCCTCCTCCTTTAGGCCTGGAAAATCTGGGGCTAAGAGTGTTGCAAAGACTTTTTCAGTTGGCAATGGCTGCAGTGCAGCAGTTGTAAAGTCCAAATGCAAGAATGAAGCAGCGCTAAGACCGTTATGCTGGATATGTTATATGGAGTTCATTGTAGTTAAATTGTAAAGCAAACTGTAGACAGTTAAAAAGACATGATTTACTTGATTTAGAGATAAAGATGTAATAGGTAGACATTCCATTTGTGGAAGAAAAGCAAGAATGTAATAGCATATATCTGAATTGCAGTCTGGACAAATGCTGCTATTTGATGAAAACACTGCTCTTGAAATCTCTTTGAATCTTTTGGTTAGGACACATAATGGCACATTCATTCTTTCTTTTTTTTCCCCAACTCCATCTTGTACAATAGAGGCGTGATTTTCTCTGAAAGGTGCCTGCAGGTGCAGTACCATGTGTGTCAGTACTGAAGAGAAGTGTGTGGTTTGCTGTAACTTGTGCTGCAGTGTATTTTGTCATGCTGCAGCAATTTGAGATAATATTTATTTAGTAAATCGTGTAATAAATGTAATACATGTAATAATGTAGTAAAAAATGCTGGAAGATGGCAGTTTCTGTTACTATGCTTTTCAGTAGTTCTGGAAGCGGATTGAGAACTACATTGTGTAAAAAATTTATTTGAATTTTGTTGTGTATAATATTTTTAAATGCCTCTAGCTCTGAGTGGAGTAGTAGGTGAATGAAAAAAGTCTAATTTTAGATTTCTTTGTGATTATTCCCGCTCTAACATTCGAATCTTAACATTTGGATCATATTTTCAAATAACCCAGAGTTGAGTGATTTACTGACCAAAGGAATTTGACTTCACTTCACTTGTAATTGTGCAGAGCCCACTGCAGAATTGGGGACTGCAGCAGGGCTCAGGCTCATCATCTGGCAGGTTGACGCAGACGCTGCTTGTCTCTGCTGGCCTTGTACCATTGTGAGTGTAAGAAAATATGGACACGCTTCACAAGAGCTGAGACAAGCTGATTTAAAAAACCCAGCAAAACGGGCAATTTGTACAAATTGTGCCAATCACCAGCTTACAGATGTTTCGTGTTGCTTTTACTGTAATGCAAACAATAGTTGTAAGGGAGCGACAGCCACCGCCTCGTGTCTGAGCAGGCGGCCCCTCCTCCTGCAGCAAACGATGCTGAGTTTGTGGCATCTCCTTCTGCTGCCATGAAAATTGCTGTCATGTTGCAGACTAAGCTCTGTGGTTTTGCTGCCAGATTAAGCAGGAGAAGCTAGACCATGATTAGCAAAAAATCACCAGGAAAGCAGCGTGGAGAGTTTGAAGGTGAAGAGCTGTGAATAATAGGAATGGCTGTGTCGTACTCAGCAGCGAGCTGAGCTGGGAGGTGCCGGAGCTCCTGTAAAATGGAGCTGCAGGGAGACAGAAGATAAGCATCGTTGCCATGCTGATGCTATGTCATAGCCAGGCGCAAAACCCGGAAGCAAACAGCGTTGCATCGATGCGGTCACATCACTGCAGCAGTGGCGGGTGGTGGAGAAACACCTCGGCTCCTGCACCCCGCAGTGAAGGCTGAGTGACGGCATGGATTTACAGTGGTGCTTTCTGCGCCTTCCGTGTCAATAAGAGCAGGGTTTTTTTTTTCCCCTTGAGTCTTGGCACCTAATTGCTCACTGAATTGCTCAGTGTCTGTGTTCAATATAATACTCTCTCTGTGTTTTGCTATGTTCCTGCTGTCTGTCCTTGACAGGCTGGAGGGAGGATAGGGTCCCGGTAGCCTCCCTTGGCTTGCACTGGGAAGAGCTGGGCTGGCAGCTTCTTGTCCCAGGCAATGCACTGAAAACTTGGTGTGGAGCCCTTAGGGCTCAGCAGGCAGGGCACCAGTCACTGAGACATCTGTTCGCTGAAGAGAAAGGTGACAGCCACCCTATGAAGGCTTACACTATTGTCACCTCTTGAGCTGAGTAATGAGCGCATTGTTTGTATTATGAGAGCACCCAAAGGTCACCCAAGTGGCTGAGGGTACATCTGAGACCTAGACAAAGAAAGTGTCCTGCCTGGAGGGATTTACAGCTGGGAAGGGAAAATATGGGCCAGTGCTGTGTGATTAATTCATGAGCTTCAGGTCACTCCTCCCTCCACCCTCCCCCTGCTTTTGCTAGGGTGCTACATAGCGTGGCTGTCCTCCTGCCTGGAACATTGTCCAGGTAGAAGAGGACTTTGGTCCCTAGTTTTTCTGGACATTTGGCACTTGGTAAGAAAACTGCAAGCAGCCTGCCTCACATCAGGCCCCCAGTAAATAATAAATGGCCCCTGACCATGCACAGCTAGGCTGCATGCCTGAGGTGGCTAATGTGCTTCACAGGCCCTGTGTGTGCCCAGATTTCAGTCCAGGATTTCACTGCTGCAAGTACCAGTGACCTAAACCAGTGCAGGAACACCCAGGCGATGTGGCAGCAGTGCAGGGTGGCAGCATCCCTTTGCCTTCAGGCCAGGGCTGTGCCTGTCCCTGAAGCCCATATGGGGAATGAATACTCACATGCTGACCAAGGGTTTGTATGGAAAGTTTATTTCATGAAGAGTATGTGGCAGCATTAACCCACGCCTCCCTGCTAGTCAGTTATATGTGTGTGATTTTTCCAGCCTGTTCGTGGAAATGCATCTATACAGTTAGGTGCACACGGGTGTTTGGTACCACTGCTTTGGCTAAGGACAAGCCACCCCTGGTCCGGAGAAGGGTGTATGAGGCAGCACCTGTTTGCTTGGACACAGCGTGCTGCTGAGGGGTCCACGTGGCACTGAAACCCCACCTGGGTTGCTTGTGCCCATCAGCACCATCTATGTAAAGGTACCCTGCTGTGCTTGTGCTTCCAGCGTGCAGCGGTCTGTAACGTGTCCTACAGACATGTTGACAGCTCGAGCTGGTTGGGACAAGTTCCAGCAAAACCCTTTTTCTTCTGAATTTGCTGATTTGCTGGAATGAAAATGTGTGTCAGAGATGTTTCCACATTTATCGGGTCCTAATGAAAGCTGGGCGAGGCTCCATAGCACCGTCTTGGTAGTGGCTACCCTCCAGGTAGTGGCTTGGCAGACTACCTGGGGAGCAGTGGGGAGCATCAAGATTGCATTTTTTTGTTGGCTTCATCTCCCTGTTCCTGGCTGGATGCAACCTTAGCCACTGGCAAGGTCAGGTGCAGGACCTGCTCCCTTTAGCAACAATTATGAGTGGTTCTTATTTTCTTCTGCACAGGAAGGTGTCAAGAATTAAAACATTGAAAGTCTCTGTAATGTGCAGTTTTCTTTCTTCAGCAGAATTTCTTAGACCCTCTGAAATTCTGAAGAAGGCGAGACTTTGTACCTAAACATTCAGTAATCCTTTATAAACTGTAAGTCAGGCTTAATTTAATGGATGACTCACATAATTGGGTACTTTCTTGAAACTGCGTTTGTATCCTTTTTTGTTCCAGATTATTCTAATACCTAGTTTTGCCACTTGCATATGTATATTTAGATATTAAAAATGTATAAAATCCTTATGCCTGCAATTATTTTTCTGAGCTTGTACTTCTGCTTTATTTTAGTCTGTCTTATTTTCCCAGCCTGTTACGTGTGTTTCTATTTATTATGCATCTTCTCCTGTTTTAAAAGAAATAAAATCTGGAACATCTTGATGAGCGGGCAGATTTTTTGACTCATTAGCAGTGACAGATGCAGTGCTCTGGTAACGTTCCCTGCCCATATCCATAAGCTCTTGCCTCTTGTAATTGGACAGTATTAATGTTTAGGAAGGCAATTGAATGAGCTTAAAAAGAGCTCACAAGATGGTGGTCTCCGCAGGTCAGCAGGCAGTGTAGTAAATCATCATGGTGAGGAGGTGCAGCTGCCAGCATGTGGCAAACTAACTTACTACCATTCAGGCTGCTGATTCACAAATCCTGCAATTACAAGTGACAGTAGAGAGGCTGTGGAGAAAACAGGGAGCCTGCTCTGGCAAATTCTGGGCTGAGGACTTGCATTCGTCTCCATCCTGTAACAAGAGGGTACCATCATCTGAGGCAGGTCCTGGTGACATATTTCATTGTAGTTCTGTGCCTTGGTTCCCCCCCAAGGTCATCTTGCTGCTGCAGCACACGGAGAAAAGTTTCAAACATATTCTTTTGTCACTGACTGTATTTAAAATGTCTTTTTCCTCTTCCTTTCTCCCCTTAAAATGCCCATTTCTCCCTTTTTGCTTTTCTAGAATGATATGGAAGCTTTGAACCTGCAAAATGTTCAAATACAAGCCGAAAAGTAAATATGCTACATATTACTGAGAAGTTACATTGAAGAAAGGTTATTATAACACCCCTAGCTCTGACACAGCACTTTTTATTCAGTAACTTTTTAGGAGGTCTATATTGTTGTCCTGGTTTTATAGATGAGGAAACACATCAACTTGTTTAATTGTTTTCTAAACTGGGAACTTGGGACATGCATGGTTTATATGCATGAGTCATCCTGTAATTAAACCAGGAATTGAATCTGGAGTGAGAAGTATAAAACATGGACAAAATGGAGATTCTGAGTTATTGTTTAGTGAGCCAAGGAAATAATTTACAATAAATGGCTTTTTTATATATGAATGGGAAAAGAAGGTTCTGACTGCTTTAGATGCTTTCAGCATTCACAGTCACTTGGCAAAAGTCTTTCCAAAAGCGTTATGTACTTGTTGTGGTTTAACCCCAGCTGGCAACTAAAGTCCCAGGCAGCTGCTCGCTTGCTCCCCCACAGCGGGATGGGGGAAAGAATTGGAAGGGTAAAAATGAGAAAACCCATGGGTTGAGATGAGAACAGTTTAATAATGGAAATGAAATGAAATGAAATGAAATGAAAATTAAAGTAATAATAATAATAATAATAATAATAATAATAATAATAATAATAATAATAACAACAACAACAACAACAACAACAACAATAACAACAACAACAATAATAATAGTAATAATAGTAATGAAAAGGAAAATAATAAAGAGAGGGAGTTGATACCCAATAAAGACAAGTGATGCAAATGAAAACAATTGCTCACCACCAACCAACTGATGCCTGGCCAGTCCCCCAGCAGCAGCACCTCCCAGCCAACCTTCCTCCTATTTCTACTACTGAGCATGACATCATATGGTACGGAATATCCCTCTGGTCAGTGGGGGTCAGCTGTCCCAGTTGTGTCCCCTCCCAGCTTCTTGTGCACCCCCAGCCTCCTTGCTGGTGGGGTGCTGTGAGGGGTGGCAAAGGCCTTGACTCTTGTGTCAGCACTGCTCAGCAGTAACTAAAACATCCCCGTTTTACCAACACACTTTCCAGCAGAAATCGGAAACACAGCCCTGTACTAGCTAATGTGAAGAAAATTAACTGTATCCCACCCAAAACCAGCACGGTACCGAAGTTACAGGCTTTTCCTGTCTTTGAGTAGGTGGTAGGATGCTGGCATTTCCAGTATGACTTCTTCAATGAGGGAGTTCAAATACTGGTTCTCAGGAATATGCCGTGGTAAAATTTTCTTTCTGTAAAATGTATTTTTTGAGAACAGAGTGTAACCATTTGAATAGAGAAAAATGGAAACAGATGATTGTTGTGAACAGTACCCCAGCAGACTTGGTGTTTGAACAGTTCTTCACGGGAAAAACATGTTTGCTTTCTGACACCACAGAAAATACCAGGAGGCAGTAGCTCTCTCTGCTGTTGATATGTTTCAGGTAAACCAAACTTTGGAGGCTGCACGCCCATATCCTTATTCACGGAGTGAGTGAGATACAGTGTGGGGAGCCTCGGTACGGAGCCCCCAACTAATCAGCAGCCTTTGACCTGCAGCAATCACAAATTAGATACCAATACCAATCTGTTCTCCATACCCACTAGAAACTAGACTTTCTACTGTTCGTCTTAACATACAGTACAGGAGGCACAAGCTGTGGGCCATATCCTGTGGCCACCTCAGTGGAGCGGCTGAGTTGACCATGCTGAGCTGACCATGCTGAGCTGGCGTTGCTTAAAGGAGCTTCCCTAAGTAGGAATTTCTGCATTACAGAGCTCAGCAGCCTCTCCTGACCTTGTCCCTTCCCGTATCAAGCTCTGTTACTCTTCCAGAGGTACCGAGATTCCCAGGTGATCTCAGCTTAGCTATTCCAGTGTTGGGCAGTTTATTCTGATGGCTTCTCTTCCCTTTTTTTGCCTGTGTACAGTAAAGTGGTGGTAAAAAGGGGATGTAGCAGGATTTCAAGTGTTTCCATGTGCAATGAGTTCTGCTTTGAGGAAAAAGCATGATGACCATGAGGCCTCACACCCCAAAAGTCAGAAATAAATGGTGAAACTGGTTTTCTTCTCCACTGTCTATATGTACCCAGATGAACTTATGGCATAGACCTTTATATAGTGTAAGTGCTTTGATATTAATGGCTTTCTATATAACATAAGCCTATTTGGTAACAGCAATACATTATTATGTTCATTTATTTCAACAAACCCACATTTCTTCCTTTTTCTTCCCCCCAGAGTGACCGACTACTCATTAAAGGTGGAAGAATTATCAATGATGACCACTCCTTCTATGCAGACATATACCTTGAAGATGGACTTATAAAGTTGGTTTTTTAAAATATTGACCTTTTTTTGCATGCCTGTTAGTATAGACTACTGTGATTTCTTGATGGTGCTGAAGTCTTGCAGTAGCATCTCATTTACCTCTAGATGTGGGGCCATAGTAGAGGAGTGTTTAATTATGAAATTCTGCCATTGTATCTTTCCTAAGATCAGATAAGTAGAAAATTTCTTTATTCTAAGTTGAAGGTATTTGCTTTTCCATCAGTTCAATCCTATTTTCTTCTAAAATACTCAAGGCAAGTAGGCCCTCTCAACTCAAGAAGTAATGGTAAGGACAATGGATATTTTTTGGGTCCATGTACGACAGAAGGCTTGTTACAGCTTTTTTCCCCTGCATCTAATCAGGGTGAATGCTGCCATGCTGTAAAGGATTGTACGGCACAGAAATACACCCTGTGTTACATAGTGCTAATGGGGACCTACTCCTTCCCAGTCACCCTGTTGATTAATGCTGAAGCATCTTCTGTGGGCCAACATTGTTATGCATTGCTCATGTATCCCTTTTCTTGCTTAGAAAAGGTACATGATCTTAAATCTTCACATAGTTAGAAAGAAAATCCTACTGATTTATTGAGTAATAAAGTAATAGGAACTGGGAAAGTATTCCTTAGGTGAAAACCATTAAATACATGTTACCGATAGCCTGGGAAACAGTAACAGAGATGTCTGTTCAGGTAGCTCCTACGTTGACTTAGTGGGGGTGATAGAATCATAGAATAGTTTGCGTTGGAAAGGACTTTTAAAGGTCATCTAGTCTAACCTGCCCCCTGCACGGAGCCAGGACATCTTTAGCTAGATCAAGTCAACCTGACCTTGGATGTTTCCAGGAATGGGACTTCTACCACCTCTCTGGGCAATTTGTTGCAGTGTTTCACCACCCTCATTGTCAAAAATTTTCTCCTTACATCTAGTCTAAATCTACCCTCTTTTAGTTTAAAACCATTGAGATAGGGGTCTCTAGTTTTGCAAAGTTACGTAGTGCGTACGAGCAGTCTAATGTACACAAGGATCAAAGCCTTTTTCTTGACTGCTAAACATTTTCACTAGTGACCTAACAAGTTTGGTCTCCAGAGGCTACAGTTTAATGCACAGAAACATAATTATGGTTATCTGGTAAATAATTCATTACCTACTTGTTGTCAGAGCTCCTTTTTGTGAGAAGTTATCATCAGATTAAAAGTCTGATTCTTTATTTGTCTGTGTCTACTTATATTATTCATGATTAAGGTTATTATAACAGAAAAAATTCCAAACACTTTTATCCATGGACTGTGTTCTTTTGAATACTTCACTCTGCCTTTCCAGTTCTACAGTGTTACTTGCATTGCAGAAGTGGCAAAAGGAGCATATTGTTTTAAGTGGAGAAGGCACAAAATTATGAACACTTATTTTTTTTCTTAATAGCAACAATCAACCAAGTTGTGCTTTCTCTGATAGATATTTTAGTTGAGTTTTTCTATGCTTTTGTTTGTTCAGATGCAAACTTCCTAGTAACACTTATAAGCATCAGAACTGATTTAACAACTAAGTGCATGAGCTGCTGAGAGCCTGAAACTGCTGTGAATTTTTGCCCTTGATTCCAGAAATGCGGTGGTACTCAGTAGGTGGGTTAGCAACGGCAACCTTTCAGCTGCCCTTGTTAAGTGCATAGACTCCCTCTGAAATCCATGTGTGGATCCATACCTCCAGAAAGTATATCTCAGCTGCCCAAGATAGCTAGGATTAATAATGAATAGACAGGCAAGATCTTATTTTTTAAAATGCCTTTATCTTTGCCCAAGGAGGCAAGTTTACTGTTCAATACCCTGAGTTGTGCCTGGTTTCCTGGATTTAGATGACCCGAGATTTTTCT
This sequence comes from Leptosomus discolor, assembly GCF_034619465.1. NCBI lineage: Eukaryota > Metazoa > Chordata > Aves > Leptosomiformes > Leptosomidae > Leptosomus > Leptosomus discolor. The sequence continues at coordinate 69,724,185 of NC_141394.1, read as the reverse complement.
TTGTAAACTGTGGAAGCAAGTCGTGCTCTGACAAAGGAGCTAATTTGTGAGGGCAGCCTGGTGCGAGATGGGCTTGGGTGCTGACTGTGTTCAGATGATAAATTCTGCGGTCTAGAAAAGCGCTGTGTTTTCTGGGACTGGTCTCTTTTAGTTTCTCCAACTGAAACTGCCCATTGTCTGAATTATGTCTTAACATCATTGTTAAATGTTGCTCAAGATCCTTTGGAGCAGGACCTTGAACCTCAGGCATCCGCGTTTCAGTTGATGCCCTAACTCTCCAGCTGCAGATCCCGCTGATAATACAGAATTCTTTCCACAGAATGGAACAGACACCAACCACTCAGCCCAGAATAGGCAATAGTGTCCTGGTTTTGCTAGGATATAAAAGGTCTGAGTTAATTTTCTTATCCTGCAGTGGAAATTGATTGGAAAATAGAGGGTTGGGTTTCTGTTGCAGGCTAATTAAATGAATAAGGTCTTTGAATGCTTATGTCCCTGCAGATTGCCCTGCAGAGAGGAAGGTAGATACAATCTTGAGTGTGTTTGAAGATGAGCTGTAGTTTGAAGGATGGTAGATGCTTTTTCCTACCTATGAATGCTCAGACTGGTTCCCTGGTACATTGGTGCGTGTGGATTTTTCCTACTTGAAACTTAAGCCCTGCACACTCAGACGGCAGCTGAGAGGCAGTTCTCTGGTATCTAAATAGTAACTTGGATATCTAGTAATTTAAATTTACATTGGCATGTAAATAATGTATTTTGCCTACATCTATCCTGTCTCTGTTATCCACATGAGGAAATGAGCCCTGGTCTCCGTGCTAAGTGGCAAGTCCCACACTCTGGTGCTTGCTGTCTTCTGCTCCATCCCTGCCAAGGAGAAGGGTTGGTCCCTCCGAGCTGGAGGAGACTAACAAGTGTGCAGGATGGGTGGCTGGAGAAGGGATCTCCAGAGCTGACCAGGCAATGAGCCAGGTTAGAGGGAGCCTCAGATGCCTAAAAGAGATCTGGGCTTGATAATGACAGAAGTTACTCCATGGAGTCCTGAGGGAGGTTTTCCACTTTCTCAGGTTAAGTTTATGGAGGGTTGAAGCCTGATGTTTCTATTATGCTTTAATCAGCTTGGTTACAACAGAATTTACCAGCTTGTTCAACTGAAGACTGCAGACAACATCAACTTTCCTTGAGTCTGAGTTTTCTAGTTGCTGGTGCATCAGAAAGCCAGCTCAATCATTTATACAGTGTCTAGAATACAGTTATCTGCGCTATTGTATTTTTTCACCCACAAGTAACTGAACCCCATTCTTATTAACGAACACTTAGCAGTAACGAGTGAGCAATTCAGGAATCCTGTCACATTATCTCTTACTCTGTGTTCTAGTCAGTCAGAATAAAAATAACCTTGAATGCCAGTGAAGATCAGCCTTCTCCCAGCCTTAATTTTGATGCCGGGGCAAGAGATGAGACAGGCTTCTGACAGGTAATAGTGCAGCAGCAGCATCCACAAAGGCCATTTGGTCCCATGTCACTTCAGCATGGATGTTTCAGCCATTGCCAAATAATCTGTTACTCAACCGTACATTGAAAATAATGAGCAGTGAGTCATCAAAAAACTTCAGTGTATACTTAGCACACTTTCACTTTGTTAGGGTACGTGTTTTCTTGAATAAAGAACTGGTCGATTGTGAAAGAAAATAAAAATCAATTGCTTTTACATTTTTGTGTAGGTTTTCTTTAATATTACTTTCAGAAGGGGTGGTAGTCGTTGGAGTGCAGTTCCACCATAGACACATTTAAAGGAGACTGGTCATAGTAAATTTTTTTTCCCCAGTTCAGTTTTTTTAGCCATACAAAACGCTGTACAAAGATTGAGGATTGTTCTGATTAAAATCTTGGGAGTGGATTCAACTAAAGAAATTTAGTGCAATACCATTATTATATGTGGGGCCACCTAACTTTATACAAGTGTTCAATCTGCTCATGGGTTGGAACGCCTTACGGTGTGCCTTTGTGAGTCAGATTTTAACAGCGGAGAAGCTTCTTGCAACTTGTTTGTGCAACTGGATGTGCTGGGCTGCTGCTGGCTTTTGCATACATATCAATTCCCTGTTTGTCATGGTATCATTAGCACTCCTCACAGCTGTAAACAGGTTGTGACATGCTCCCCGTGTTTTACGTGCTGATGAATATTAGACGCCAGACATAGAGTTGTACGGCTTCAAGCCGTGATATTATCAGCTCTCAAGAGTAAGCCCTTTTGGATTTGTTCAGCGCTGAGTGACTGAGACCCCAGCTCAGGATGCTGGCGGGGAGTTTGCTAACCGAATGGCTTGCTTCCCTCCAGCCAAAACCTGGAGCACCAGGGGAGCCAAGCTGCTGGAGGTGACATTTTTGCATAGCATATGAAACAAATTCTTGACCTCTTGGGGCTATTTATTAACTCTGGCGGTTTGGCCAAATTCCAATGTGAATAATTATCCCTGTTTTTCTCACTGGTTTTAATTAATGGTTATATTCATTTTCTGTTCTCGCTTGTTGCGATTGGCTGTTAATCAGTCGCTGTGTTTTGCTCTGTAGGTGGGAGTTGCATTTTAATATGGGAGAAATAGATTCAGCAGCTCAGATGTCTGGGGTATTTCTTTAGCTGTGGATAAGCGTCATTTTATCCCAGACAAAAGGAAATTAAGACAAGGACTGTGTGTCTGTGATACAAGATAGACTAAGTGAACTTAAACTACCTTATAGTTAACTCTAAGCCCAAATATATCGCGATGTAACAACGCAGAGACAGGGCTTCCACACAGACCCATACCTTTTCCTGTTTGACACCATTCAAAGTAGACTATAAAAATGTAATGTGACTTTAAAAGTTAAAGGTTAATTTACTCATAGTTGTGTCCATCAACACTAGAAGTATTTTAATTGTAAGTATCTGGTGTTTGGTTGATATCAGCGTGGGGGACATTAATATTTTTAATAGTGAAAGAAAAATTTCCTGTTTTGAAGAACTGAAGGGGAAGAGATGGCAACAGTTAATGAACATTTTTTATACACAGTTATGCAGAATGTTTCACTAAGTTTTAATTGTAGCATATTTAGATTTCTTTTAAGGATACATTTTCATTGTTTGGTTACAAAGTAATGATGACTCTTTTCTGAAGTGCTTTGCACTTCTGTCATTTATTTACAGTTCCAGGTTGCTGTCATATTTGATCTGCATCTTTCTGTTTTCATTTAAGAACTTAATATACAAAACTGGAGCCCCCAAGAGGGTATTAACTCTGTGTATTTGTAATTGTTTAAAGATAAGACACTTAAGTCTCACCCTGAATCATACAAAAAAAATAATCAGTTTTTAATGCTGGTGCATTACGGCTTCTTTATTGGCCACTAGAGCAATGCAAAGCAAGACAAGCACGTGGCCCAGCTAGGCAGGCTCGCAGATGCTTTATTCTGCCAGTGCCGTACAGAGTGGCCAGAGCGGGTGCTTGAGCTTCACCTTCCCTTTGGGGTCCCAGTTCTTTATGGCCTCTAGGTTCCTCTCCCCTATGTGCCTCACATAGCTTCTATCCCCTGTGCTGCTTTGTTTTAAGTGAAATAATTTTGGCTTTCCTTGATGCCTAGGCAAATAGGAGAGAATCTGATTGTTCCCGGTGGAGTCAAGACCATAGAGGCTAATGGGCGCATGGTTATTCCTGGGGGAATAGATGTCAACACTTACCTACAAAAGCCCTACCAAGGAATGACTGCTGTTGATGACTTCTATCAAGGCACAAAAGCAGCGCTAGCAGGGGGCACCACCATGATCAGTGAGTACTAGCAATACTAACTCTTCCCACCCTAGGCTGAAGCTCATATACCACATGTGGGGATAGCTACAGAAGGCTCCATAACAATTTTCTGAGATCTCCTGCAATGAATCTTCAAATTTCTGGGCACTGTTGTTGGAGGTCCATTCATCATTGTCACCCAGGGCTGGCCTGAAAATGGACCTACCCTCAGAAAGAAACAGTGGCATAGAGAATTGTCTTTTGGATTTCCCTCTGAAATACAGAGTAAGCACTGAGGGATAATATACCTACTCTTGGTATTTTTGAAAAACAGTGTAGTTAGTGCTGTAAATATATGGCACAGAAAATCTTGACCGAGGTCTGCTATTCCCACCTAGTGACATTTCAGGGGCTTTGGGAATAACACGATGCTTCTTTATGAACTTGGATTTGGCACCAGGAATTGAGGAATTCCTTACCAGAGATGTTCTGGAGGAACGTTGTTCTTGGTGGAAGGGAGACATGCTTCTAGTTGTTAAAGACCCTTCTTCTGTCTACCACATGGCAGGACAAGATTTAACTCTTTCCTACTAGCGGTGGCTTGGCCCTTGGTTAGACTGTGCAAGGCAGTTGTTCATGTGACATAAATTGTCCTAGCTTCCTTGTGCAGAGGAGATGCCCAGTGAGGTTTTACTCCCACTGAATTGCAATGTGGCTTTTTTTGCTGAGTGGTGTTATCTGTTACCTATGTTCAACAACAAGTATCAGCTAAAGGATCTCTGGCAATAAGCACAAAATGCACTGCTGTTCATTACTTTTGTTAATAATTTTTTCAGTGTATGTTCTTCAGTTGAGGCTTCCTGTCCATGCCACTAATAAGCCCATCTTGCTTTGTTTCCCTACTTACTTTTAACCTAGCCCTGCAAAGCTAAGTATATATGCATAAGTAGTCATGTCTTTATTTCGTGTAAGTAAACATTGTGGCATAATCAGATGCAGAAAGCTTTGAGACAGTGAAGATGCATAGTTGCAGCATGCTCGATCTGCCATATAGTGTGGCTGAGTGTTTGTGCTCTACATCATCTCTTTTCAGACCTTTGGCTGTTTTCCCAATTCTGGCTGCTGAGAAACATTTTACATCTCCATTGATACATTGGTAAGGCAGAGTGGGCCAATTCAATGACTAGGAGGCACTGGTTGATAATAATGCTTACTGTGAAATACATAGAAACAGACATATCAGACAATAAATACTGGTACGTCCAGAACTTGTGGTCTCTTACAAAACAGTAAAGGGAAAAACGAGTGTTCCCTAAACTGTGAGGTGTTTGGAACTCCCACTGTGTGTCTATTGGTGCTGCACCAAGCAGGTTGCCAGACTCAGCTTTAGTATAGACTGTCCACAAACTCTGCTATACCTGAGACAGCAGGATCTGGCTAACATCCCAAAGTTACAGTGTGCGCACAAACTGCCTCCGAGGCTGCTGTTTTGGCTGAGATGCTTTCAGGCTACTTACTCACAGGCACTGAGGAAATCTGAACAGTGTGCAGTCTGGGTAACAGACACTGAATCTCTTTTTTCAGTTGACCACGTGTTTCCAGAACCTGGATCGAGTTTACTGACCTCCTTTGAGAAGTGGCATGAGGCAGCTGACACCAAATCCTGTTGTGATTACTCTCTCCATGTGGACATCACCAGCTGGTATGATGGGATTCGAGAAGAGCTGGAAATACTGGTGCAAGACAAAGGTTAGTGAGTGAAAATTAGTAGTATTTTTTGGTTTTATTGAAACATCATATGGAGGTGAAATTTTTAAGTATTGTAATGAATGCATCATCCAGAACGGAAATGCACAGTGCTGGTTGTTCTGCCCAAGGTTCTGCACTACCTTGAACTTTTGTGTGCAATTGCTGCTGTGTAAAATGGACCTAAAACTTTGTGCATTAGTGCTGGTCAGCAGCAAGGCCAATGGAGGGAGAAGGTTTACCCCGATGTAGACAAGGAAAATTAAGACGTGCATTGTTGGATACAAATGCATCACTTTATGGTTGCTTGTACATGTGGAAATAGGCTCAGACATTGCATACTTAGGTTTTATTCTAAGATAAAACTCAGAGATCAGCATTTAGGGGAATCAGCCCAGTCACCTTAGATACTCTGTTTCATGAATGGAAAGAATGGGACATTTAAAGTTAGCAGTTCAGATTTTAACTGGACTGGAATCTGCCCATTTAGCTGCCTCAAATTAAGCCCAAATATGAAGACATGTGTGTCTCAGGAACGGTCACCACAGGCTATTGCTCATTTCACAGCAATGGCTTAGGATAATTTACTTGTGAGACTAGATTTTTTTATAAAACATGCCTATATTTTTAAAATAGGTTCAAGTTAGTAGAAAAAAGCAATGCTAAACTTAGGTACCTAATATGAAAAAAAATGTCCTGATTTTCTCAAGTGTTTGGTCTCCAGTGGCTTTCCCTGAAGTTACAAGAAGACGCTTTGTTTTGGGACTTAAAAAAACAGGTCACTTATTTAGGAATCTATTTAAGACACGGGCTTGATTCAGTTCAATTAACAAGTCTACTATCATGTGAGATGCTGTAGATTACCCTATCTGGACTCCACCTGCCACTCTGGAATAGCGCAGATAAAACCTCTCATAAATCCTTTTCCATACATGCCAGCTCAGTGTGGCAGTTTCAAATATGGAGGGTATCTTGGTGACACCAGGTATGTATGTGTGGGCAATGAATCTAGCCTTCAGAAGATAATAGTTTTGATCTAGTTCCTTAAAATTGTGCCTAATAGCATGGATTTTTTTTGTCCAGAAACATTTTTTAAAAAATATTTTTCTCTTTATACTTTCCTTGAAAATGCATGGATATTTATTAGAAAATGTTTTCTGAAATGATGTTTAGTTACCATGAGTAAATCAGGGTAACCCTTGTGTTGAGAAGGCTAAGTAATATGTGTAGCATCCTTTGTAAGGTGTAGTGCTAGTGATGACTTAGATTTGAAAAATTCTCTTTATATAGAAATGTACTATTAAAGTAGAAAAACAAAGCAAAATCCTATTTTTGAGTGAGCAATTGCTTACTGGGATACCATGGAGGTGCAGTCACATAGGGTATTTTACCCTGTATTACAGCATGCTAGCAGTACATGTGCTGTGTAACGAGATTTTAGGCAACAGAACCCTTCAGTCAGCAAGATTACACATAATTTAGAGAAACTGCAGCTGGTCTTACATAGGTTGTTATAATATAGGTGATTTTTACAAGGTGATGACATCTGTCAACACTGATGGTGCCAAATCTGTGCTGTTTCCCCGCTATCAGCGTTAACATGGATATGCTGCTGTGCATGAGCTGGCTGTACTCTCAGACAAGTATACTGTGCCTTGTTTCAAAGGTTAGATACTATTTTCCAGAGCTCGCAGATCACAGATGGCTCAGCGCTCCCAGATTTGCCTGAGGGCTTACATTAAAAGCCCGGTGCAGACAGTTAGGTTAATAGTTTTCTCCAACTATTGAAATGTGAGTTTTCAATATAAATCTGACCTGCCTTTCATTCTTCATTGGTTCCTGAACCGGGATGTGTGATGGGACCCTTGGTGGCCTCTTTGGTGGCGATAGCATTAGGAGGTCACCTTTGTTCTCACAGATGCTGCACTATGTCTCAGGCAGTCAATGTGAATTACTCTGTGTTAGTCCTGACACAAGGTAAGGGTGAGTGTGGAAGCACAAGCACAATAGGAAATATTTCAGCATGGCACGGGCTTTCAAATTAATGGATATCTGCTGATAATTGAAAACATTTGAGCCCCTGGTGCAAATAGACTGGATGTCAATGGAGTGACACTGGTTTTCATCAACTGGGAATCTGGATTGAATTTCTTCTCAGCTGATTGTCTGGTGGGTGAGTTAGCCAAGCAACAGGGCTAAGCTAATCGTGTTTCAGTGCTGTGTGTGCCTAATACAATTTTGGCATGAATAACAGAGGAGCTCACAGAGCTGCTGTTGAGGTGCCTTGTCATGAGGTATAATTGAGTAATTGACTAGTTTTAAATCAATACAAAGCTAATTTAAGGAGGCACAGGCTTTGAAAGGTCCTGGAGATTTTGTAGAACCAAATGTTTGTTATAAAGACTTAGGCTTGTAGCATTTTGGCAACTAATTTGGGACTGGGCTTCTCCAGTGTGTGCAAAGGAACAAGAGCTTGAAATGTGTTGACAGAGGCCTCACTCATTCTTTTAACTACTGCGCTTTGTCACTGCTTGAAAAAACCTGTAGCACTGTCTGAAATTTGGAGAGGATCCTGTTGAGTACTCCTGGTGTGAGAGCAAGCAGGACATAACAAAGATGTAGTATATAACAAATGCTAAGCATTAAGGTCAGCAGGCCATGGACCAGGGCTTTTGAAAAGCCACAGGTTTCCAATGAATAGATCAAGACACCAGACCAAGGCATTAGGCAAAGAGTCTAATCTTGGATACCTGTATATGTAAATTGGCGTTATTTTATCTTGGTGTCTTGTAAAGGTACTCTCTTTGCAAGGCAGTATAGTTCAAACCATCTCTCCTGTTAGCTGTAAAGGCAGCCTGTGAGATGCCCTTCCACTTTGTGTGTATCTGATGTGGTAGCTGAGGGCGTGGATTTGCATTTGGATGGGAGAGCTCTGATTCTGTGCTGTGGGAGCTGTTGGTAAGGGACAGGCTCAAGATCTCACAGTGGGATCCCTGATGGGATCCCTTCTATTCTCATTGACTTCAGGGAGAACATTAACCTGAGTGGGGGCAAAACTCGTAGTTATTGTACCAAAGTCAGAAAAGGGCCTAAGAAGATACAACGGCAATAAAAGAAAAAGGAAGAGAATTTTTATTACTTGGGTCAAGGTATGTCTTCCAGCCACATAGAGAAAGCTGCCTTGTCTCCTGCAGGTTTGTGAGTAAATGAATTACCTTTGGCTAGATCCCAGTGGATAAGGGAGAGCAATAGGTAGCCCAGTGCTTTGCTTACGGAGAAATGTGTATGAGAGGATTCAGTCACTCACCATCACTGAGGCTAGCTGGCATGGCTTGGATCAGCCTTGACACATCTCTCATTGCTTCATGTGTGCATGGTCACCCATGCAGAAAGGTGGCTCCCAGGTGCAGCTGACAAATGAGACCCTGTGTGCATTTGTGAAGGATAAGAGAGCTTTCCTCCAAGGCAGGTCGGGCAGATGTGATCAGTCAGAGGGGAGATGGTGCTACAGGCAGGAGACTGTAAGCACTGCCCCCAGGGAAGGTGTAGTCAAGCTTAATATTTTCAAGCAGGGACATACTATGTACGCTGAAACTGCGTAATGAGGAGTAGGCTGAGGGATTACAGTTAGTGAAACCCATTCATGTTTTCTGGGAAATTGAGAAATGGGAAAATAGGAAGAAAGGGTGGGCTTGCGGGCTGATGGGGCTCCACAGTCCAGGCTGGATTTGCTCAGTGTGGAAGTCAGCAAGGAGGGGCCAGCTCCCACTTTGTATTTCTCCTTCAGCTGCCTGGACTTAGCAGGAAGACATAATACCAGGGATCATTTCAAGGTTTTATCCTGCATATATCCTGGGGCATTTTAGCCTTGTAATTGTGAATAAACAAATTCTCTGTGTGAGTCTGAACAGCCACACAGATATCCTCTGCCTGAGGATACCTCTGCGCCTTTTAGTCTCATGAAGGGGTTATACCTTCGTCAGAGAGCCTTATTCATTCGGTGTAGCCAGCACGAATAACATGAACAGATCTCTTTCTTTTTCCTCTTGCCCCAGGAAGCACAGTTTTCATGACAACTATTTTGAAATGCAGCATATGTGGCTTAGACAGCTTAGAATTTACTTTTCTTCTAAGCTAGAAAACTCTGAGATCAGTCCCTGTACCAAACTGGGGATGTTGTCAGTAGACTAAAGAGTGAGGCATATTTATAAACTAATATGAGTTCATGTGTACAGCAAATATGAACAGAAGATGTTTGGAATTCCTGTTCCATTAGAATACAAAGCTGTGTAAATAATTCTTTAGAATAAGTAGCAAAACTTGTAGGTGTTTGAACACGGTTGGTTCTTGGCAACCAACACTCAACACTGTCATTTCTTACTGATTTCTAAACTTTGGAGCTGCCATCTTTAATGGTTTTGTATGACTGCCAACATAAATCCGTCTTTGGAAGGTGGAAGGATAGATACGGTGAGCTGCCCTTGTAACTGGTTTCAGGCTTTGCTTCCACTCCTTCCCAGTGTCTGCCATCAGCTAAGCTGGATGCTTTGGGCAATAGTGTTAAGAAAAAGCAAGTCTGTATGCGAATTCAGATACACAGTTCCTACAGCTTCTCGGCACTTTTGGGAAAGTTTGTCTGTTAAAAAGCACGGTTTCAGATCAAGCTGAAATTTTTCCTGATTAGCTAAAGAAAGCTGAAAAGAAAACCAGTGATTCACAGAACCTTAAACAAGTTTTTTTAAACTTCATGAACTTTACATGCTTGCTTTAGCCACCATCGCTTGCCTGTCATTTGGCTATAAGCAGTCATGTTTGCGGTGGTGGCTGGGTTGCTCCCCTGCTGAACACAGGCAATCCACAGAGTCCAGAAGTTCCCCCAGAGAAGAGGGCATTCAGGCTTCTAGTCCTAGCAGCTGTAATGCAGCTGTGGAGCCATGCTTTATTTCTGGCAGTCACCAGTGAAAAGTCTAGTCCAGACATATTCTATGACTTAGTTTTCCTGAAGTTTTTGTTTGAATACAATTTAAGAATGCATTTACATGGCAACACCTTTGAATTTTGTCTTGGAACAGGTGTGAACTCTTTTCAAGTCTACATGGCCTACAAAGATCTCTACCAGATGTCCGACAGCCAGGTAGTGCTCTGAATGCTTTTCATTGCTGTGGTCTGTCCTCTCTTCTGTGATCTCCCAACACTTGAGGGGTTGCTAAGGTTGAATCCCAGAGAAACATTCCCACTGACCTGAGTGGCACTGGAGGAAATGTGCAGTGGGGGAGTTCTCTCTTGAGGGTCAGTGCTGGGCAGTGCTGAACATCTGCATGTGTTCCTTCAAGTGTATGACATTCACTTTCTGCAAAGATTTTCTGGTGTTTGCAACATTGCAACCATTCAGCACTGCTCAGGATTTTGCCCTCACTTTATTTTGCTGTTACCTTTCAAGAACTGTAGGTCAGAGAGGGAAGAAAAGATGAAGCACTTGAGGCAGTGGCAGTTTGAAGGTTTCAAGAGTTTCTCAGTTGCTGCGAACAGCTAAATGGAGTTGCTCTTTGGGGGAGGTGGCCTTTTCTCATTAGGGCTGGAGATAACAATGAGCTTGTTTGTCCAGAGCTCATTACAGATTCCAGACTCTTCAGCTTTCCCACTCATAAGTATCAGGTCATTGTAAATGGACAATGGCATCTGTTAGTAATAATAATGTTTGCTTATTCAGTTGAGAAAATGTTTCTTTCTTACTTATTCCCAGAGCTATAGCTCTCGATTTCTTAAATAACTGTTGTTACACCTCCAATACATGTGGTTTTAATTGGAATTTTAGGCATAATAATATATAAATATTCTCTGAGAGGCAGTGCCTGTTAAATTGAACTCCCTGTTGGAATTGCCAAGAGAAATACATCAAAATGTTTAATGTGTGGCTAGACTAATGGCTGTTACCTTGTTTAAATGTGCATATTGCAAGCTGTTTATTCCAGCCCATTCAATGCTTGCTGAAGTGTCCCAATGCAGAAGTGGACACTGAAGAAACCATGTCTTCAGTATTTGCTCTGTGTTTGAAGACTGGGCTCCCACATTACTGAAGTCTGGTTTAAACAGGGAACACATTAGCTGAATACCTTTTGGAAAGAGAACTGAATTTCAGTAGATATGTGTTCAGAAATTGTCAGTAAAAGCAACAGGATAAACCATTTCCCTTCTGTTTGGATAGGATTTGAATTTTAGAAAGCAATTTAAAAAAAGGATGGTCTAGAGAAAATGCTGCAGCTTTTAATTGCAGAGTTAAAGATGTTGGTGAAAGCTTCACACTATCTGCTCTAAGAAGATGGTGCAAAATGCCTGCACTTCAGAAAAGAGGTGTTTAGCTGTACAAAAAGTGTCTGTAGTCCATGGGAGTAATTCCATTTTACATTTGCTAAACTATGGAAAAGAGACTACTCACTAAACTTAGGCTTGGGTGGAAGGACATGAAGAGGTAGCTCTGCAGTACAAGGGGTGGGGGAGGCACTATGTCCGAGGGAGATGCAACCCTGCTCAGGACTTTTGACTCTGTCTGGGTGCAAAAGGGCAGAAGTTTGTCCTGGGGCTGGCTGGTGTGTAAGGGGGTGCGTGAGTCAACACCAAGCAGTGAAGCTCATTGTGTAGAAATTGGAAAAGGGAGATAATTTGTTATTCAGCTAGATAATTACCAGCATAGAAGGTGCAAAACTGAGGTGAACGGAGAAGTCTGAGTGTTAAGTAATGTGTTTTCCTTATTCAGCAGTGTTTCCTTCTTTGTACTACCTGCAGCTTTATGAAGCCTTTACCTTTCTAAAAAGTCTTGGTGCTGTTATCCTGGTCCATGCTGAAAATGGAGACTTGATAGCTCAGGTGAGTTAACTGTCATTTTTGCTTTACTGTGTGAGAAGACAGACACCAGAGAGGAGAAGTAAAACCCTCCAGTCAGAGTATGGGTAGGAAAAAAGGAGCTACCTGCTAAGTGCCTTAATTTAGCCTGATGCCCTACACACCGCTGGTGTAAAGCCTGGGATGAGAGGATGGAGGCCCTTTTGCGTGCATGATTTGGCAGAGCATCTGTGAGGTAGAGCAACAATCCAGACAGCTCCTTGCCTTGGCAGCAGATGAGGACTGGATGAGGGGGGCAGAAGGGAGCGAGAAGATCTCTTCTGAATCTGGCAGAGACAAGTGAAGCAGAACAGCATAAAGCCTTGCTCAGAGATTTTGGGGACAAAAAGTGGAACTGGGAAGCTTTTTGTTAATGACTCTTGCTGCAGCTATCAGCATAAGCAGCATAGTGAGTTTGGAGTGGGTGATAAAGCTCTCAGACTGATTTATTTTTGAGAATATTCTTACAAATCTCTGAAGTTTGAGAATAAGAAACCACTGTGATCTTCTAAATGCCTAAAAAATGCACATTAAAGTGTAAGTCATGCTCTTTGAAGTTGCCTCTCAGAACCAGGAAACTGGGCTCAAATTCAAAATGTTCCATTAAAAGGTCCCAGATCCCCAGTGCTGTCTTTGCAGGTCAGGTCCCCGGCGTAGGTAGTGTCCTCACACTGGAGTGTGCTGTAGCTCTGTTCTGTGCCACAGCACATTGGAAGAGGTATCCCAAGGACAGCAGTCAATAGTAAACCTCCCACTGGTCTTTCAGAGGCCAGGATTCCCCTATAAAACAGAATGGGCGGGTTTGGGTGGGTGTTGTTGTGACTCTATACATCTGTGGCAGATTAATCTTTTAAGGCTGTTGCAGAGACATCTCCCTCCTCTGATCCCTTGTATGTGCATCGAGCCTCTCTGAGGTCCATGAGGCTCCGAGTGAGCCGACTGATTTATCTGCTGAGCTCTTTATCTGCTGGCTTATCTGCTAAGGACTGGGCTGCAGAACTGACAGGGAAATTACAATAGCTAAAAACAAGTTGTCTTTGAGATCTGGACTAGGGAAGCCACCTTGTCTCATGGTTAAGGTAGAACCTCAGGTGAATGTTCAAGTGGTTGGGCGGTGTGTAAGGGCTGTTGCCCACATGGGTTTTATTTTGTTCTTTTTCCCTCTGTGGGATTCTGTCCTTTATCTACCTGGTAAGAATTTACTTGCTTTGAGAGCCTTCTTTCCCTTTCCGCTTCGAGTTTGGCTGAAGTAACCACTGGGCTCAAAGTTAATAGTGAGGAGTCAACAGGCACATACAGTGCAGTTGTGTCCTTCCCCTGCTGAAACCAGGTGAAAACCCTCATTTGGGTTCAAGAAGGAAAAAACCGCTGATTTCCCATGAAGTTTGGCATGATTTAAAGCTACCAAAATATATAATTTATAGAATTAATACCGTATAAAATATATCCAGTAGACTGAAAATGAATAGTAAGAAACATAGCAAGTCAATATTACTGTAGGCAAAATGAAACAAATCAAATGGCACCCATGATGTTTTGATACGTTCCTCATTAAAATCAAGGCGCACTCGTGGAACTGCATTTCTGATAGAAATCTGTTTCAGTTACATTTTTTTTTGATCAGCTTTAATATACAGCCATGGCATATGAACATAAGGGACAGAGAAATTATTGGGAAAAGAGGAAGTAGTGAAAAATGTGAATTATGTTATACATCAAGATATTTCTTCACCATTGCCATGGCTCATAAATTCAGTCTTTCCTTATGCTTTTATTTAGAAGGATTATTTGGATAGTGAAAAGAAGGCTGCCTGCAGGGAGGTTTTTCAGGACTATCCTGTGTGAAAATAGAAATTTGATCTTATCAAACAAATATTCTAGCTTATTACCACTATCAAATCCTCTTAGAGTGGGTAATTTTATCATATGATCTGATTTTATGACTTCTTTCAAGGTGCAAATCTATCCTACTTTGTGTAGCCAGTCTTTGCCATCTTTTTTTTTTTTTTTTTTTTGTATGGTTGTAACTTTATTTTTTGTTATATTTTAATTATCTGAAGTCTTTAACTGGCACTGTTCACAGCTGTTGCATTAATGATTTAGAACAGCTATTTTTAAGAATACATGTGAAACATTATGATTTGCTAACCAAAATATTCTCAATTACACAGTCAGATTAATACATTCCTATTAACGCCTCTTCAGCCTTGATTGATTTCAATGAAGGCAAAAGTATATGTGAATATTAACTTGCTCAAGTTTTGCCAGAGTATGTTGATAATGTGTGAGCTTTTCACCCTCTGGGACCTGGGATCAAATATTTGTTAGATGACACTGTAAAGTATGTTCGGTAACTTCATTCTGGTCTCTAGGGGATATTTGTCTGTATCACAGAGTCATTACATTTGTTGAAATCGGCTCATTAGAGACCTGTGGGCAGGGCAGGCCAGGGTCAGGGTACATCAACAGCTCTGGTCCCACTTCTGCTCTGCTGGCAGACCTGGACCAGCCTCAGATTAGAAGTGGTTGACTACCATTTTCTGCAAAAAGAGAAATTTATTCCAATACCACTACTTGGCCTTAAATTAAAAGATAGGTGAAGCTTTTTGTCTATTTTAAAAAATTTATCTCACTGCTGTGAAGCTGGATAGCACAGATTTTTTTCTGACAAACCACCACTGGTCCTAAGTTGGGCTTTTTGGTGTGGACACAGTGCTCTCACTACTAGAGGGCACTGTTTTCCTTCTGTGAAAATATAATTTTAGTGATTCACTCTGTAGGAAAAAGGTGTTACAGAAAACTGGATGTCAAAGGCAAGACTTTATTTGATGTCAGCAATGCTAAAAGTTTAAAGAAGTTACAGTGCTTCGTGGGCTGCAGCCAGAGAGGAATTTGTGCAAGTAAAGAAAGAATCACAGGCTGGAAATAATATTGAAGCCTGTTCCCTGGCTTGGTGTCTTAGTGTTAAACAAGACTTTCTGGAGGGCGGAGGAGATTTCTGATGGTGCAGCCCAATGGCTTGAGGCCCGAGTACACTCTGTTACACTGCAGAGAAGTCTTTCCCTGAAAGCTGTGCTGGTTGAGCAGCGCAGACACCGGGGTCGCATGGGACCAGTTTAGAGCCAGTATTTTCAGTCCTCCTCCCCCGGCAGCAGGCTCACAGCTGCATTTACACAGACAAAAAAGGGACACTCAGACAATATGGCTGTTAATCCGCCGGAGGGTGCCTGGTGCAAGGGTCTCATCCTGGAGCGGTTGTCAGCATTTATCTCTTATGTTGCAGGAACAAAAGCGTATCCTGGAGATGGGAATCACTGGACCCGAGGGACATGCTCTGAGCAGGCCCGAGGAGGTAAGAGACTTCACTCATTTTGCCGTTCCTGGAAATATTTTGTTGAACACGTCGCATCGGAGCTTGGCTTCTGTATGTGCAGATGATAGATGGATGCATGGGGAAGGGCAATAGTCTGCTTCTCCTGCAGCTTCTTCCAGTATTATTCAAAGCCTTGAAAAGTCCAGGTCCCCATCAGCCTGTTTGTTTGCCTTTTGCTGCTGCAGCAGGTGCGTTCCCTCGGTCTGGGGATGAGAGTGTCCTTGTATGCTCAGGAGTCACAGCTCCTGCTGCCCTGGACTTCGATGTGCATGTATTTTTTGAGTGTGACCCTTGTGATTTGATTTGTGATAAGAAAAAAAATAGGCTTATCAGGGTAAAAATCAGCACTGCAGCTTGTGGGTTAGGCTTTGGAGTAACTGCATTCATTAAAATGCTTCAGCTGAAAACCTCCTATGAGATGCATGTCTACATACATGCCATGCGTATGCGTACGCCCACATATAAATCTACATTTATGCCAGCAGATACATTCGTAGTAGAAATGCAGGCTATAGAAATGCAAATATGTGAGAATGGAAAGATGCTGAGAGGCAGTTCATTTTATGCAACTTTCTTATAATAAAAACCAGTCTCTGGCATGGATCATCTCAGGCATCTGGAAAGGGTTTCTTTAATGAGAAGGAAAAGGTGGAGACATGTGGATGTCCCTTAATGTACACAGTTCAGACCATTAATGGAATGATGGATGGCGGTAGTGGGGAGTGACTGCTTTCATTGAAGACTAAAGAGACAAGGTCCTGGGGATTTGAGGCTAAACGTGAAGAGATTGTTGTGGTTTGCAGATCTTTATATAACCTCTCCTCAAGGCAAAAGGAACCAGCTTAATTGGTCGCATTCTTCTTCTGTTGAACTGTTTATGTGCTTTTTCATTTTGCTGTTTAGCTTCCACCTAAATTATTCTAAAAGAATGGGGTTGTTTCCTTTTAATGAGAACAAGGGCCTAAGGACAATCTGTATTTGCAGTTTCCAGAAAGGAATTTTGCATCTTTCTGACCACTTCAGCCCCAGTGCTGAGGTACAGAGGACCTGCCTCCTACCCTGGTCTTCTGTGGGTGCGTTTGGGGCTTCCAGAGCAAGTGTTTTGATAAAAGTGCTAGGACAACCCAAAGCGACAGTCTGATTTAAGAAAAATTATTTTGCAAAACTGTGAAGAGATAAGCCACGTGGTTTTGGAAGGGCTAAGTTGCACAACTTTACTAGCACAACTCCAGGAGAAAGTTTCTCTACTGTCAAGTCAGTATTTTCAGTCACAACAGAGTTTTAGGTGTTAAAATGCCAATAGTGTGAGTCCATCGGGGAGGGAGGTATAAAACTGATGACTGGGGAAAGGAGTCTCCAGAGATGCTGGGAAACATGGCTTCTCTGTCTGAAGATGGCTGCTTTGTGTGCCTGCGTCCCAGATGGCTCTCTGGGAGGAGATTGCCTTTACGCTTGCTGACAGAGGGGACTTCCTGGGCGATGCTTCAAAGGCTTGTATGGATTATGGGCTAAATTCGGTCTATAGTGCTGAAGTTGCTGTTTGAGAATACTTTACATTCACTGTCATCTTATCCTTATGTAAAGATTGCACAGGGTAAGCTGCCAGGGAGAGCTCTGATGTTGTCTCCAAGCTGGGGCAATGTTTCCTTGCTTTGTTCTCCTTCCAACTGCAGGGTAGAAGTCTGAAGCAGAAAGATGGGAGGGAGGTAAGGAGGAGCCCCATCAGCTGCTTGGATGTGATGTTTTCTGGGGTGCAGGGAGCTGTGTTTGTGCCGGGGCAGCTGTGTTAACAAGTATGGCGTGGCTGTGGTTACTCCTAAAGCAAAGTGCCTGAGGTTGGGTTAGCTCCCTGTTTCCCTGCACGGCGCCTCTCTCTATGGAAAAAGCACAATGAACACCTGAAGAGTTGTTGCTAAAGAGTGAGAAATATGGCTCAGTCCTCCAGTTTGTTTCTTCTTCACTCTGCTTTTGCAATTAATTTTTTCCTCCTTGTTTTCCTCAGCTTGAAGCAGAAGCAGTTTTCCGTGCCATCACCATTGCCAGTCGAATAAACTGCCCAGTGTACATCACCAAGGTGATGAGCAAGAGTGCAGCTGATATCATTGCACTGGCTAGAAAGAAAGGTAAAAGACTTCCTTTTCTCCCCCAAACTTTTTTTGGTTTGTTTGTTGGTTTTTTTGTTGTTGTTGAGAAGAAGCTCAGTGGAAAAACCTGTACATCTTGACCCAAATCACAAGATATAGGCAGAGGTTACCAAAGAATGGTAACACCATCACAGACCCTAAATATTTACAGCTGGGAAAGATGAAGGGAAGTCCTTCTACATTTTTCAGTTGAGAATCTCTCCGCACAAACTGTCAGCTTGAAGATTGTGTTGTAACTCTTCTTTATTCTTTTCTGTCTTCTTTTACTTTTCCCTTAGACTGCTGTGTCTCTGTTCATGGGAGGGAGATATTTTACTCCTAACAGGATCTAGCACATCCTCTGTGCATTTTGGGGGTATTTTAGGGTATTACCCTCCAAAGAGTGGCTTGGGCAGTGAACCTGCTGCTAGAGATGCCTGGTGCTTGCTCCTGGCCTTGCCACTGGAGGTTGACCGCTCCAGATGTGCACTGGGGACATCTGTAGGTTGACACTGCTTGCTGGGGCTGCGGAGGGATCCAGGTTACAAAGCACCCAGAAGGGACTTGTGAGCCTGGAGGCAGCTGCTTTCAAAGCTGCATTTGCAAGTCAGGACTGTTCTACTTGTTGGTGCTACAAAGCATGTGAGCAATATGGAAAAGCCAAAGAGCAAAATATCGTCTTGATATTTGTATTCTTGGAGACTTGGAGTATAGTACTGGGGACCATATGCTGCTATCTGCTGGTGCTATGCCCAGCCTGGGAGTAGTAAAAAGGCATCTGTCTGCTGGAGCCCATCTTCCACGTAAATGGACTCCAAAGCAAAGCAACGTAGAGAACATGGCTGTGATTAAAACAGTACAAATTAAAACCAGATCTGAACTGTCTCCTTCTGGATTAGAAAGGGAGCTTTGTAAATTCGCTGATCAAAAGCATGTGTAGCTCAGAGAGCCTCCTGATTAATTTTTTATCATTCAGACAAAGCCAGGGCTGCTTAATTTTCTGGGAGCTATGCTAGGCCATGTAGCAATGTGTAAATTATACATGGCTGCGTGCAGTAAGCAGTGTAATATGCTGAAGAGAGAGTGAATTGTAATCTGTTCCTGTGTATCCTTGCTTTCCCCAAGGTCCCCTTGTTTTTGGAGAGCCTATCACTGCCAGCTTGGGGACAGATGGGACACATTACTGGAGCAAAAACTGGGCCAAGGCTGCAGCATTTGTGACCTCGCCACCTCTGAGCCCTGATCCTACCACTCCAGATCACTTAAATTCGCTCTTAGCATGGTAAGACCTTCATTTTTTTACAGGCTGATGGTCAGGCAAGTGCAAAAGTCACATGGGATGAAGCGTCTAGGGATCAGCTCAGTTTCCTCAGTCTCATACACAAAACAGCAGAGAAGGGGCTGTAGAAAACCAGGGATGGTTATATCCCTGTGTTTAGCCTGTCGGTCAGGTGAGCAGGCACGGAACTCTCCAGCTCTTGGTTAGCATGTTGGAAAGGTAACTGATGGTCATTCAGGAATTGTTTTTCTTTCTGCTTTTCAAGTGATTATTAGTTGTACAGCTAGATAGTCTTTAGCCAAGGACTTCAAATTGTTTTTCTCCCTAGTTCTGTTTTCTCCAGCCAAATTGTTAATACGTAGTAGGATGGCATCCTCACTGTCCAGCGTAAGCAACAGCTTGGTGGATGGACCCCCATCTGTGAGAACAGACTCAGTTTTAAGGCCCTGTTCATATCTGGCAAGCACAGCTCCTGAAATCAGGGTTGTCTCTGAATGCAGAAATGCCTGGAATGGAGAAAACTTTCCTGGTGCAAATTTTGCCAAAGCTGGTGCAGGGCTGTAAGCTGTGAGCACTTTTGAGAATTAGGCTGCCCTAAACTAAATTGTAAGTGTTTGTAGGAGAGTTCAGTGGTTTTATCTCCTGTCTATTGCAGACTTCTGACTTGGTAGTTTGCCTTCATCTGGGATGGACCAAAATCATATAAGTTTGCTTGTGCTTAGTTCTTGCAGCCTTGTTTTCACTTTTAGCTTGCCTTGTGTCTTTATACGTTCCAGGGTCCTCAAGCTGGAAGTCAGCAAAAATAAGTGGTACATATAGAGAAGGTATGTCAGGCAGGAGGAAGAGGCCAGAGTGGATTACAGAGGAGACTGTCAGGGACTTGGGTGGAGACAGGCTGGTGACTGGAGGCTATCACTTGACAGGTTAGGGGTATGAGCTGATTGTCTTCAGGTTGGCAAGGGGAGGGTTATCACTAGAGATGAGAGGAATGTGCACAGCAGAGGGAGAAATGTCTTTCTTATATCGAAAAGAAGACATCAGCAATGCCTTGCCAGAAACCCAGACCATAAACCCATCCCTAAAACTATTTCCTGCCTGTAGCCAGCTGTGGGTCTTCTTTAGCGTAAGCAAAAGACCATCTGCTTTGAAATGATGTGGAAATTCACAGCTGAAGTCCCACCAAGGCAGATTGCTAGTGCTGAAGTGAGGAACTCCACTTACCATTCAAACCATTCTTTAACACCATGTGGTGCCACTCATCTCACCTGCTGCCTCCTCTTTGTAGGGTTGCCAGTGCTCTAGGCAGAGCAGTAGATTTTGTACCCTAAAAGTGGCCCATTGGTCTTCAGAAAACATCTCCCCCTGAGGTTAGTTTTCCACATGGCTAGGTGGCAGGCTGTACGGCGGGCAGTGCCAGTGTGGCTGGTAATGTAAGGCCCCTGCATGTGTAGTTCAGGCTTGGGCAGAGCTGCCCTTTGGATGTGATGGGAAGCTGCCATCAGTTGATACCACTTCTGCAGTATGCACACATCTTTCCTTGCACACGGTGGGTCAGGCTGTCCACCGAACCCAGGTCTTAACTCAGCTGCCCGAGTGATGCTGCATGGACAGCACTACTAATGAATGCACAGTTGGCCTCCTAGTTACATGCGGTTCTGGTAAGAATACGCAGGAATTTGTTCTGTTGTGACGGTCTGATGGCAGAAATTCTTTTCCATAATTGAGTTTTCTGTTCCTTAAAATAAGAACAAGGAAGAAAAATGACCTTTCTGGTATGATCCGTCATTATCAGCACTGTAAAACGTGGAGCTCATTGTGTGAGAGCAAGGCTCTTAGCCAGCACATGTGAATGTGTATCAAAATGTTTGGCTCTACTCTGTCAGACATGGCTATATGTTTTTTAGAAAAGTCCCAAAATAATAGTATGTGGGTCAAAACAGATTAGCTGAAATAGCAAGAAAATTTTCAGAACTGGAATCCAAACAATGACTTTTTTTAACACTAACATCAGAAAGACAAACTGAGGAGTCACAGAAGTTTTCATTATCCTCCAAGCGTGCAAAAGTGGCTTTTTTTTCCTAGTGGCTTAAAGTCCTAGATCTTAAATGACAGCAGCTTAGCCTGCTTTTAGTTTTAATACTTTAAATCTATACTGAGAAACTAAAAAAAGAAGTGTATATTTTGTCAGTCTGCCATGCATTTGTGGGGAATTTTATTCAAGGGTGATTGTAAGGACAGTATTTCACTTTTGTATTACACTGTTCATTAGGAGACGAATATTTTACGTTCATTAAAAAATCCTTACAACATTCTTCTTCTGCAAGTACGCAGCATACTGGTTGTGCTGTTTTCCAGTTTTTCACTGAAAAGCTGAATGTCTAAAATCCATCATGTCTCACGGACGCACCCACACGAGACGGAGCAGTCACTCAGAACACCCCTACAGACCTGAGCAAACCGCATGCCCTGGTGCCAGGCAGAGGCACTCACAAACAGACAGAGGAGCTACTCAAAATGGGGATTTATTCCAACCAAAGTTTGTGAACACTCTGACAGACCAAAGTAAAGTTCGGATGTCAGTTGGGAATCTACTACTACAAAGCTTGACTTAAGAATTCCTACAGTTTTTAAACAAGCCTTTTAGAAAAATGATCCAAAATGTGCACACACTCACTCACAAAAAGGGGGAAAATCCCTCACTCAAGGGTACCCAGAAGCTAGTCGCTCACCCAAATGGGGCAAGGACTCACTCACGGCTATATCCAGCAGCATTCACTCAGCAAAGGTAGGGGGTGAGGGCACTCAACCCTGGGGAGTTCCCTCAGGCAGTGTCCCAACCCAAAGGGAGAGTCCCCACCTGCAGCCCCGCTGCTCCGAGGAGGACCGACTCCATCTGGCTCTGCATCGGGGCCCCGTTTGTAGCTGAGTTGAGCCTGACCTATGGTCAATTTGCACTGGTGGGAAAAGGCAAGGTAAACAGTGACCAGGGTTCAACGGCTGGAAAGCCCCTGTCTGTGAGGGCTTTGCCTGGTCTCCTGAAAGACCTGATGTTTATCGGGTCTTCAGCAAGCCCCAGTCATTTTCCTAGTCAGGGTGGGTGCACCTGCCACACTCATGGGGTTTGCAGATTGGTTTTGCCTCGTGAGATTTGGTCCTTGTTTCATCTGTGGGCTGCGCACCTGGGGTAGCTTTCATCTTCCATGGTGTACTGCTGCATTATTGCCACTGTGATATGCCATCTCTTCTGAGCTAGAGGTGTGAGATCTTGATGCTTTGTGGAAGATGTAACCTGCCATGAAAGCCTTGTTTACGGTGAAGAATAAGGTGACAAAGTATTGATATGGCATTTAAAGATACACAAATACCCATTATTAATTCCCACCGCTCTCTCTTTTGGACATGTTTTCCATGGTGATCCCTTCTTGTCTCTCAGTTTTTTAGTTGATCTGATGCTCTTCCCCGTTTGACAGTAGAGTATATCTAGACACTAGGGGTGCCTGTGTGGTTAACCAGGAGGTGTTGGGCAGCTCTCAAGCAACATGCTTCTGTTGGTTAAACTGGGGAGTGCAGTGCATGTCATTAAATGTCATTAAATGTCAGAGGAGAGGGAAAACGGAGTTCAGAGGCAGCAAATCCTTTTTATCTTCCAGGTGTAGGCATTAATAGCATGGTGTAAGAAGCGCAACGTAACCTCAGGGAAATGGGCAGTGATACAGGGCCTGGCTGTGACATTCATATTTTCATGGTTGTATTCATCAGAGTGCGGAAAAGAGAGAGGGGCTAAGCCGCAAGAAACTTAGCTGACAGAAGGGCACAAAAACGAAGAAATGGCATTGCAATCTTCTGACTTAATTGTTGTGTTAGAATAAATGAATGTTTAACTGATGGATTTGGTTTAATCCCGTGGAGTAATTGCAGGCAGTCATTAATAATCAGGAATAGCTAAAACATAGCTAGCTGACTTTTCACTGTTAAATACATGGGTTTGGCTTCTGCTAAAAACTGGATGGATGGGTGTGAGCATGGTGAAGAACCAGAAAAGAGGCCAAAGGTCCTTCCCTGTCTGTCAGCAATCATTAGGGCTGGCAGCCCAGAAAATTGCTTTAGAATTACTGATGTGTGACTCTTTTTTCCTCTGTACTTGGCTATTTGCTAGCTTGCTGGAATCTAATTTTGTGGGCCAGAATCATTCAGATGTTTCAGAGGTAGAACTACCTCAGTTAAAGGAAAGGATGACAGGCTCTTGGGAACATCACCCTTCTGGAGTGATGGAAGAGAAATTATAGTATGTTTTAATGTGCTTGAGTCCTGTAAGCGTAATTAAGACCTGAAAATATCACCTGTTTCCTGTGGGTATCAAAGAACCTATCTTCTTTTTTGTCTGTTTTTCCAAGATTGTGCATATTGATTATGTTCTTCCTCCTTATTCTGGAGAGCAGCTGTGATCCACTTCTGTTCTCTGCAAAAAAATTTTCTCTAGGCTGGAAAAAATGACTTCTTAAATAAAAGCACTGTTATTTGGTAGCCCTTTTTGTGTTCTACTCCATGCCTTTTTCTGTGTAAGAGAAATCCAGAGCATGTGTTTGACTTGCACTATGCCTTTCTTTGTTTAATTAGAAGACTACCTGATAAAAATCTCTCCTTCCTGTTTTATTTTCATGGTTCTGTTTTGAAAGGTCAGACAAATATTTGTTTAAGAATTGCAAGAAAATTATACGTGCAGGGGAGGAATGCAGGGAAACAAGATTGGTGCTCATGACCTTGCATTGTAAAATTTACCATTATTTTTCAACACGGTTGTGAATTAATTTATATTGAGAGTGTCAGACATTTCATACAAGCTTCCGATCATTTCCTTAATCCTAGAGTAATCCTTTGTCCTGGTTAGTGGGCTTGTGCCTGATCTCTGTCGATAAGCAGCCTGAAACCCGAGGGGGCTGTAATCTGGGAGTTCAGGGTGCTTCTGGGGGAAAGTGGAGATGTCCAATGCCATTGTCGGTCTTCAGTGATCTGTAGCCAACGTGTAAAGGCTGCTGACATGATTTACAGCCTATGCCTCTGGCTTGAAAGGTCCTTTCACAGCTAGTCTGAGACCAAGGTAACCTTGGTGGTGCCTGATCTAAACCTTCTGTGTGTTAACTCCACAGTGGGGACCTGCAGGTGACGGGAAGTGGACATTGCCCATATAGCACTGCCCAGAAAGCCATTGGAAAGGACAACTTCACTATGATTCCTGAAGGGGTCAATGGAATTGAGGAGAGAATGACTGTTGTGTGGGACAAGGCTGTAGTAAGTAATTACTTACTGTTATGGACTAAAAAGAAATTGAGTGTTGGCCGAATAATGAAAGCCAGGAGACTTCTAGCCAGTACTTAAATGACTTTCTAACATATTTCTGAGAATTCCCTGAGAGAGTGTTACTATGAGGTGAATTGTTTATTTCAAAAACCTTCTCCAGTTTTATAAACTCAGGGCTGTGTTTCACTTTCAACACTGCAACACTAATGTTTTATTAGACCTGAGATTTCACAGACTCCACCACTCAGTTTTCAAGTTGTGTCAGAGTGGATGCTTCTCAGAGATGTAGGATCTGGAGCAGTTTAATGATTTTGAAGTGGACCCCATATAAATATGATGAATGGATTATTTGAATTTGGGAAGTGTCTCATCATTTTTGAGAAATTACAAATGGATGGCAGCTGAGCCTGAGGCTAGATGGTAAAATGCTTTGAAGGAGAACATTGCATGTAATTCATACTGGCATATTTTGCGGTGGGGTGCCGGTATAAGTTAGCAATTTTTTGATGGCTCCATGGATCCTATTATATAAGGATAATCTTCCTCCATTGTCCATCTTCACATACACACCCATGCACACACACTTACATAAGTTTCTCTGTTTTAAAATCGTTAAAACATTTAAATGGAAATTACTAGGACTAGCAACAAAACACCCTTAGGCATCAGTGTGTAAAGGAAGGGACCTTAGAAAACTGAGCAACCTGATGGTATCATCTACATTAAGTTTTTATTTGCTGTTCTTCGGGATGCCAGGAGTAACATATTCATTAGTTTGAAACTCCCAAATAATGTGCCTTTTATAAAGTCCTGCTTGGTAAAATCTTTGTTTCATGCAACATCACCATATATATGAACTACATGCTTTCCACTATCTCCCCAGCTGTTCACTGATCTGAATAGTAAATGCCCATTTTATAAGTGTGTGTTTGCTCAAATCATGTTTTTAGGCCACAGGCAAGATGGATGAGAGCCAGTTTGTAGCTGTCACCAGCACCAATGCTGCCAAAATCTTTAATCTGTATCCAAGAAAAGGCCGGATTGCTGTAGGATCGGATGCTGATGTTGTTATTTGGGACCCTGACAAGGTGAAGACTATAACAGCTAAAAGCCATAAATCGGTAAGAAGAAAGGAAAATCAGCAGAAAAAATGAAATATCACTGTTGCTTTTCAACTGTTGATCTAATTCATGTGAACACCAAATGCACAGGATACAGAGGAGTGGGGTAACTGCCTACTCTTATTCTGAAATGGGTAAATGTTTCAGAAGATGAAAATACTGAAATTTCACATTGGAAGCACTGGGATCAGGAAGGATTTATTTTCTCTCTGCATATACCATTGCACTATTTTTTGCATGCTTATGGCAGATCTGTAAATAGGTGTGAATCAGCAGCTCTGCAGTTGAGGTTAGTAAAGCTGTGATGATAAACTTAAAATGGGTTCACTTTTTTTTGCTTACCTGAAAAGCACCTGATATTATAAATTGCATGATTAAATCAACATTATTCTAAACTATGAGTGATGATTAAATATTTTGATAACACAACTCTGATCAGCTTCATGGCTTGGATTTTCTATTTCATTTCAAAGCTTTGCCTTAGTGCAGAGTACCGGTGACTCACAGTTGTTTTGATTTTGATTGTGAGAGGTTTTATTTTATGTGTTGTCTGTCTCAAAGTTGTTATCTTATTGTTCAGTGCTTTGGTCTTTTATATTAGGGAATTCTTCCAAAAGTTTTATGGGAAATCCAGTAATGTGGTTTATATTAAAAAGGCAAAATCCTTTAGAACCCTTTAAAAAGTAAGTTTAGGTGATTCGATTTCTATTTCTCTGTCTTGGGATTTCTCTGTATTTTCAAGAAAGTAATAATCACCTGCCCTTTGACATTTAGATGGGAAAAGGGCAAAGGGAAAACCCTTTAGATTCAGGCTTTCCTGGTCCTTTCTGGGCTTTTTCAGGTGAAAATATGTGTGCTGTCCCTTTGAAATTCCCTTACACAGGTACAGCAGATGCATGGTGGCACCGTGTCCTCTGTGTATCCCGCAGCTGAGTCACAGTTTTCTTTCTTATTAAGTCTATCGTACTTCTAGAGGCTTTGGATAAATACGGAAAGTCCTCAAAAACAAATGAGATAAAGCCTTGATGGAAAGTGAGAAAAGGAAAGGAAAGGAAAAGTCTGATCCAGGAAAGTCTGATCAGAGAGATTCTTTAAAATCATTTCATATTCCTTCAGACAAAACAATTTTATACAACTCTTAATGGCAGCTGTCTAAAACTATGACTACAAATACAGATTGTAAGTTACTAACTGAAAGAGGTCTTGTACCGAACTTGCAGTGAATATGTTGGTTAATCCTCAGGCCATTGAGTACAACATCTTTGAAGGAATGGAGTGCCATGGTGCCCCACTCGTGGTCATAAGCCAAGGGAAGATTGTGTTTGAAGATGGAAATCTGCATGTAAATAAGGGAATGGGCCGCTTCATCCCCCGCAAGCCGTTCCCTGAATATCTTTACCAGCGCATCAAAATCAGGAATAAGGTAATGTCAGATATTATTTAATCTTCTTTCTATCCATACCCTCTTGGAACCACAGTAGCATATGTTTTTTATTATTCTTGTGCTAATATGAGTCCATATGAGATGGACTATATAGGACTTATTCAAAACCCACAAAACTGGTTCCTCTGTAAGTGTGAACTGATGTCACTTAATTAACACTGTGAGCTTCAGTGGGTAGAGCATATAATTTCCAGCTGGGCATAACTGCCTTATGTCCAGCTGTGTGGGCTTTGGAAGGGAGGTGGAATAGTGACAGAATTTACTTTTAGTTAAAATTCAGGAAAAAGATAAAGCTTCTTTGGGAGGAGGGTTAGCCAGAAGAAAAACAGAATTTTAAATTGTTACTGAGCTTTGCATACTGAACTGCCACACTGCAGAGAAGAAAAAGCATGTAAGCCAGAGATACTCATTGCATTTGGCATCTCTGAACTGTTGTTCGTGCATTTGCTGAGCTGAGTATCAGCAGCATTCACAGCTCAGAAAGCTTTTCTCTTGTGTTTAATGAAAAGTTTGGGAAATGACCAAGATTAAGGACTGGGTCACTTCTGGTTTTGAATCATGTCAGTGCTCCTCTGATGAAAACCAATTGGCTTGGCACTAGTTTGGGCTTATTTGGAAATTGCTTCTTGCCACTGAGCAAGAAATACACTGTGTGAAGACAGGTAACAAGAGAAATTGACTAAAACTCCTATTTTCTTCAACCAAGCATAAATCATAGCCTGTGAGGATGGCAGCTGAAATTAGGTCTACAAGCAGGTTGATAAGTTTTTATCTTTCATCATTTGTTAAACAAATTTTGTCAAGCTGTGGGATACAAAAGGTCTGGACTTCTAATGAGAAAAGGCACTGTAAAAATGAAATCCATCTGCAAAAGTTTTGCAAAATACCAATCAGTGTTGCACTTTTTTTACATTATCCACTTAGATGACATGCGCCTTCTCTTCACACTTGCCTCTCAAGGGTTTAGTGCATGGGAGTTCTATAGAAATTAGTGGCAATTTAAATTTAAATTGTCATTTAAATACTGAAAACAACAATTCAAAAACGAGTATCAGGGAGTCGTGTGTTGCACAAAAGTAACCAGGCTGAGTAACTGGCATCTTGCAAGACGGTCTGGATTTTGGGAAAGACTTTTGATACTTAGGAAAGGTCTGCAGAAGGATGAAGAAAGGGACTAGTATTTTCGCTCTTGCAGCTCCCTCTGCTGCCTGCTGAGAGGAAGGGAGAGCAGATTCATGTCTGCGTTCCTTTTCCCACTATCAAATCTTATCGATTGAAAGTATCTCCAAAAACCCAATGATGGTCATTATCAGCCACCAGGAATATGTCAGTGCACAACAAAGGAATATGGAAAAAACATGTCAATCAAGGGGATGCAAAGCTGTAACTGGCACAGGATAGCAGTATAAACTTATCCCTGGAGCAAGGGTGGCAGTATAAATTCCTGCCTTTGTGGGTCCCTGGAATTTCATTGCTGTGATCGGCAGCTGCTCCCTTCTGGGCATTAGTTTTGGCTCAGCCTGCGAGATGGTGGGTCTTCTGAGCCTGATGTCCCCATCACTGAAAGTAAGGAAAATGCATTGATTTCTGTGAGAGCTGGATCAAACCCCGGTGAATAGTGTCCTTCCTATACAGTATTTTAATGTCACTGTTAACCTGTTGGTGAACTGTTTCTGAAACAATAATCTTGTAAGCCACAGATTTCGGATCTTTTTGATAAACTTTGGAGTTTGCAATTCAATGGCTTCTCCTGAAAATTGGAACTGTTTTAAAAAAATATTTCCTAGATTCCTGTGATGTTAAGGCCAGTGAGGCTGCTATGATTGTCTGTTCTCATATTCCTTACAGGAACTGTACAGAGATAAAATCTAGAGACCTCAAAGTGGAATCAGATCTCAAATGACAGACACTCTATTGACAAATAATGAAAGATGGGTCCCATGCTACAGTCTAGTGTATAACTGCTTTTCTAGTTCACAACAAGAAGTGGAAAATTTTTAAATTCTAATTTAAAAATTGCCACCACTTTTCAATGAATTCTAATGAAGATAATGATGTATTTGAAGGGGAGGAGCGGAGAGAACACAGGTAGGAGTAAAATTGCTACAATCAGTATAGTGGGTATCAGTCCTGCAACAACCAGAATGGGATTCAGCAGCTGAACAAGCCTTGCTGAACATCCTCTGAACAGAGAGGGAAGAGGTGATGGTGACAAGTATTACTTAAAATAAAGATATTAGGTTAGATCTGTTGACTCTTATTTCTCCCCATTGACTCTGAAAGATGCTTAGTAAGGATTTGTCTCTTATAATTTAAGTATATATAAAAATGGAGGGAGGAGGGTTTATAATTTTATGTATAAAGCAGACTGTAGCTTTGAGGAGAATGCATATGCGTTTTTACTTCAGCTAATGGAGAGTATAGCTCTGTACTCTTGTCTGTGCATACAGGCAGGTCTATCATTAGGGAGTGTTATCAAGGCATTCAGTGTCTGGGTTTTTATTCTCCTTTTGATCTAGGTGGGAGGACTGCAAGGAGTCTCCAGAGGAATGTATGATGGGCCTGTGTATGAAATCCCAGCTACGCCAAAATACGCAACTCCTGCACCCTCAACTAAATCCTCCCCTGCCAAAAACCAGCCTCCACCAATCAGAAACCTCCATCAATCTAATTTTAGCTTATCAGGTAAGTCAGCCTGACTCATCAGAAATGTTTTAAAGCCGTGAGTATGGATTATGGGTGATAAATTTCACTTATAATTACCTATTTTATCAAATATGAAAAAATTATATATACTCATATATATGTGTATACTAACACACATATATGTATGCATATATATGTTTTACACATTATTTCCGTAGGAATATTTTACAAGTTCTCAAATATTCAGAATGTTTGCAATATAAAATTTTTCTCTGCATGCAGCCTTTAGTATTATTTACCTGACCCACTGCAGTTCGTGGAGGTCTCTGGTTGATGTGACTGACGCCCCTTGGTGGTGTACACAGCTGGTGAGACTTGGGCCTGGTGCAACTCAGCGTGGCTCAGACATCTCAGATTTCTTTCTTGCTGCATCACCCTAAAACTGCTAGACATGGAAACCTCAACTGTTCTTGTCCATGGTCAGGAAACCATGTGCAGAAGCTATTCATACACAGATTAGAGTATTTCTTGTCTTTGCTCTTGGTGCCTGAAATATTTTCCATGGTACATGAGAAACAGACTGGGAAATCATCCTTTGGGGTTGCTGGAACCAATTCTTGTCATTTGAAGATAATTACAAGAGTGTCAAACCCATATCCTTCAAAAGTCTGCAGCCCAATTGGTAAACAGGGGACTTCTTATGATGTTGTTATGAAAGTCACTGGATTTTCTCCCCTGTGGGAGCCAATGGTGGAGTTTTTCTCCCTGCCAGATGCTGTTTAGAAACTAAATACAACTTCTGGAAGAAAGCAAATATTTAAAAACTGCTTCTGGTGAGTTTATTTTTGCCCATACACCTGGGGCCATGGTGAGCACATACAGATATGTAAATCTATATAAAGCAATAAAACGTGCTTACAAATTTGATATCTAACAATAATAACAGATAAGTGGGATTTTCACAAGGATCTGAAGCTGTGGTTTCACAGTCCGCTTCTGGATCTGGGTATTACCAAGGCATCTACTGGTATCAATTTGATCCAAATCAGGCAAAAGCACATTACTGCGTTCTTATGAAATTAAACAGAACTAGAGACTATGATAGCATTTAAAATCATCCTATGCTTTTATGGTAGTCTTACATTTCCTTTAGAAAGCTGAGACAATATTTAGCCTGGCAGAAAGCTCGCTGTCACCTTAAGCTTAACCTTTCAACATTTAAAAATGCAGTTTGAAGTGGGTGTGAGTTACATCAGCTCAATGCTTCTTTCCTCATGGATTTATGATCACTAACATCAGATTTACTGTACTGTTGACCCATGGACTCAGTAGGGACAAAATGAATGAGGCAGGTTTGAAAAATCGACCCTGCACATAACACGTTTTTGGGGTTTTTTTGTAGCTATAACTAATATTTTCTGTCAAGGTCTGATCTCATGAAGGGAACCCAGTCTGTAGGCTGTTATCCCTACATGGGCTTTTCTTCAAGTCAGTGGACAACAATTCCCCATGTAGGGTGAGCATCAATATGATCCCAAACATTTAATCCTACAGTTCTCATTGAAGACAACTGGAGCTAGGTACAGAAATGTGCCTTGAAGGTCTGTTTAGTACTTCAGTCAGAGGTCTGGCTCAAGAGAAGCCAGCTGATGGTGGTGTGAGGGAAGCGTAGCTGGAACTAGCCAGGTAGAATCTTACTGCTGTTGGTTTATTCCTTTTCATAGCTTTGTTTCCTAATTTTCTGTTGTTGCAGGAGCTCAGATAGATGACAACAACCCACGCCGTACTGGCCACCGCATTGTGGCACCTCCTGGTGGTCGCTCTAATATTACCAGTCTTGGCTGAAAAATGTTGATGGACAGAAATACAAGGATGAAGGATCGTGGGAATAACGTCCGTTCCCTTCAACATCTGTGTTACCGAACCCACAGTTTTATTTGGTACTAATGGAAATAAAAAACAAAATGTCTTTTTTTTGTATAGGAAGAGGTGATAATAGTGTGGTGTGTTTGCTTGGAACTACTTGCCTCACAATTGTGCTTTCATGCCATAGTCACCTTAAAGCATGGCACCATTGCCCCGTTAGTGACTACAGGTTTTAGCTTCGTCTCGTAACTGAATGATGATTCCTTTGCACCCTTTCGCTGTATTAGAGTAGTTATTGCATGTTACTGAGTTATTTATGCAAGTTGCATTCTGTGAGTGAGTCCCTTTAGAACACGTTGCCAACAACTGACTAGACACAATGCCAAGATTAATGTCTGTATTTGAGAAACACTACCAAAAACACTTATGAAGGAAGAAAATGGCCATCTTGAAAGTATGCAGTAGAGTAGTATAGGCAGCTTCTGTTTAATCTTTAATTTATTATAAACCCAAGAAGCACTTCTCTCAGACACAGAAAATCATCGGGACACGTAATGACAAATGGTCTCTGTAGCACCTGTCTGTTCCCACTCAGTATGTTCCAAGTCTGTGTCCTTCTTGTTTCCATTTTAGACAGAGCGATAATTTATACATACCAATGCCATTGCCACCCCTGCAGGGATTTCTCCACCTGGGCAGTAGTGCTCTCCTTCTGCATGAGATTTTTGGTACTTACAGATAATCCAAGTTGCCGTCGGATTTTTAAAGTTTTTTGTACAAAGTTTTTCCTTTGTAATCACATGCATTTTTACTTACTCTACAGTATCAAAATCTACTAGTTGTGGTTCAATTTCTGAATTCAAAGCTTGTGAAATAAAGGAAATTAATTGATGGGTAAGCGTCTTCCTCTGCTTTCCAGTGCTATTGCTCAATGACTGAAAATTTAAAATGGAGAAATTAAAGAGAAATTGTCTTTTAGGTTGACATCATATGAAAGAAGGAACTTCCTTAGATCACATGCGGTGTTAAATGCATAGATGCCTGCAGGTGCATACTATAGCATGCCATAATCTGTCTTAATTAAATAGAGCTCTGTCACAGGTTAGGGCTGAGCTAGCCATAAACAAATGACAGATGCTGTCTATTAACACCTCTCCCTTCCCAGAAGGGGAAGAGGGGCAATAAGGGAGAGAGACTTACGGGTTGGAAAAGAAAACTAAAACAGCTTTAATGAAACAACAGCAATAAAAGATAATACAATAATATTAATAAGAAAGTAATGAAATATATACAAATACATACAAACTCGATATCAAACCCAACCTCCCTGATGATGATACATCACTAGGGAAGTCCCAGGCTGGACTTGGCAACAGACGGGAACCAGACACAGGAGCTGGATTTGAGGACTGGATTCAGAAACGCACTGCACTGAAGGCAGAAGAATGGACAGAGTCCTGCTCTGACAGCAGCCATTGAAGAAAAGTGCTTAACCCTTGTGATCCCTCAGGTTTATGCTGAATATGAAGTATGTGGAATGAAATACTTAAGTTGGTCAGTTTTGGTTCACCTGTCCTGTCCACTCATTCCCGCAGAAGCAACCTTTTTACTTCATTAGACTCTTACTTTATGGCACACCAGCATAGGGGTTGGTGCACAAGGGGGCACAAGATTTAGCAGTCACCTTGGTTTCTATGGGGGCAAGTATAAGCAAGTAGTAACTATAAACATCAAGCGCTATCACTACTAGAAGTGTGGAAAATGGCATATTTGGAAAAATATGCCATTAACTTCAGAAAGTGCAGTAAAATCACTGAAAATAATTGGTTTATTCTGGCTCAAACCAGGACAACCTCACAGTAAAAATGTACTTACTGTTGACATTGCAGCTGCCTCAGTTTTGGCCAAATGAGACCTAAATTAGCTTTCTTCCAAGACCTTCATGTCTGGATCTGATTTGCTTGAAATGGTAATTGATTGCCATCATCTTCATCTATAGTACAGAACCAGTATGCAGTGCTCCAGTTTGACCTAAGCTGTATTTGACTTAATAACTGTTTTTCTCTGTTGGCTGAACTGGGACAGTGTTTAGGTGTGGCATGAACAAGAAACGCTACTAGTAAGGTGAAGAAAGTGGACTTGAATTCTCTTTCTAGGAGAGTGAAGAACATACTTTCTCCTTGTCTTTCTGGCTCTCCTACAAACTACGTAAAGAAACCTTTTCCATTGCTTTTTACTTGTCTGATTGATTGTGTTGCAGATGTTGTGGGAAGTGTGGGCTATGGTGGAGGGTGGCGTGCCACAAAATTAAGCCAGCCAGCAAAACACCTCCCCTTGGCCTTGTGTCACTTTGCCCTTCTCTACACTACAAAGCTTCACAAAGCTCCACCAAAGTCTTGTAGCAGCGCAGTGGCATGGAATGGTTTCATCTAGCTGTGCTGCTTGACCACTCAGCACCCGTCCATCCTTTCCACGCAGCAATAAATTGTGTTCGCGTAGGGTGTGTGGTCCACACCAGGTGCATGTGGGACATACAAGTTTTGGAAAGTAGCCTACCTGAAGCCTGTCATCTTATGCTGAAGCCAGTATGCTACCAGCTCCAGCTTGCCTGGGAAAGGAACTACTACCCTGGAAAACTCCATTTCAGTCACCTTGGTCTGAAAACCTGGAAGCAGAGCTGGTCTGCATAGCCAGCTTTTCTTTTTGCTTTGGCTTTGATCTGAGCCAGTGAAGAAATACTGCAATTCAGCCTGCAGTGAACTGAATTGATTGCTCCCAAAATAAGAGAAAAATAAAGCTTTTTATGAACAATACCTTCTGCTAAGGATTCAAATTCATGTTTCCTATTGCCTGGAGAGTGCCCTCATACCTTGGCTTGCTTGCTTATTTGGTGGTTCAGGTATTTTCTATGACATGAAGTAAAATAACTTGATTACTTGGTGATTTGGGGTTTTTATATGAAGTAAAATAACCGTAGCAGAGAAGCCTGAGGACAACCTGCCCTGGAATAACCCAGAGCCTAGCAGGTAAGGCAATCCTGAAATGCCAAGTCTCCATCTCCATTGTCCTTTTCCAACACATTTTCCAACCCATTTGCTACGAGCATTGACAGAGTCAGCAACAGTTCTAGTAATCTAACCCTGACAATAAAAATAAAGCCCATTTGTGAAAACTATGAGGCAAATTTGATGTAGTGTGAAAATTTTGGAACTGCTGGTTACAATTTCCTTAGTGATTTTTCTTGCATGTCTGTGCAAGTAGCAATGGTTGCCCACCTCAGAGTAAGACTTCTACTTGATCTATGAGGCTTGTCACGCTTGAGGTGACAGAAATGATCATTGTGTAACTGGTATTGACAGATTCCACTTTTCCTACATGCTAAACAGCATCCTAAACCAAAGAACCCTTTGCCTACAAGCTAGTCAAGATCCACTGTTGTTAACATGCATTTATTTTTTCACAGGGAAGTGAATGTGAATAAATACATGTGTGGGTGTGCGTGAGGCATGCCATGGTTCAGTGCTTCTGTGCAAACAAGACTGCGCTTGTCAGGTCAGTGTAACTCTGCTAAGATTTCTCCAAGGAGAATTATGCTAGTGTACCCATGATGTTCATAAGCCTGACCGCTGCTGCCATGCCGCTGCTGAGGGACGGCCTGCAGGAAGCCTGTGGATCCTGTGCTGTGCCTGGGTCTCTCCACTCTGGACATGCAATACTCCTGGGTGTGATTTCAGTAGCATTTTTTTGGAGCACAGATACCTTACTGCATGGTCACCAGGTGAGGTGAAGGATGCCTCGCTTGGATGGTTACTGTAATACAGGGTCAGAGAGCTGGCATGTGCCACTGCTCATGGGAGGTTTAAACAAAGCAAGGGAAGTGGTGCTTCTCTTGCCACCTGGACGCCTATTTCATAGCAATGCCCCTGCCTCTACGTCACTAACATGTCCTTAAAAAAATAAAACAGTAAATAAAATGTGGATCAGCTGAATCATCCTGAATACATCTGCAGAATAGGAAACTGTACTTGAGTTTGCTCCTTGTAGGAGTACCAAGCTGAGAGATGTTCAGTTTGTGAACTTGGGGGTGGAGAACTGCTGCTATCTCAACTACAAGAAAGCCGTGCAAACCTTTCCTACCTTTTGAATCATCAAGCTTCTAAAAATTTGCAGCAGGGCTATGACCTTTTACTACCTCACCTAGCCCTAATGATGTAAAACTGCCTCTTCCCTGTTGCTATTTGCAGATCCCTACGACGAGTCTGAAGACCACCTTAGTCAATCAAATTATGTGGAAGACAAGACTGGATCCACGGATTGTTTCCTCTGTGATACTTTGGACCGGTTTGTCTTGTGTTACAGTTTGTCTGCTACCAGAGCAATACAGGTACATGTGTTTGTAGCAAAGACTGTCAATTTTGATACTAAGACTGTACAAAAACTGACAGCCGTCCCAGCCATTAAATGCTTCCCTTAGCAATACACCGATCTTCATCCCTAAGAACTAAAACATGACCATCTACTCTGGCTTCCAGTAGCCAACAACATAAGCTTAAGGGAGGCCAGAAGAAAAAAGCAAAAATATAATGCTAATATTCCTCTGTTTCCCTGATTTCCAGTGCCTTCTAATTTCTTGAGAAGCAGCAGCACCTTTGTACTCTGTAGCTGTCAGTGAATTTTTCTGCCAGGAATATGCCAAGGCGCTTTTAAAACTTGTCATTTATGGCTTCATGAAGCAGGCAGTTGCACAGCTTAACGCATGATGACAAAGTGTCAAGCTAGTCTACTTGGCTCTAGCTAGTTCTTGCCATTTAGACCTGGTCTAAATCACAGTGATCTACGCAACCTGAGTTGAGGCTACCTTTTCAACATGATTGTGATGAACTTTGCACAAGCTTTCCAGATATACTTTAGTGATGACCGCAAGGGGTATTCAGATGAAAACAAATTGTTTATGGAAGACGGAATAATGTCTTACAATATAGTAAAAATGCGGAGTTTGGGATACTGTTCTTTGAGTAACTCATGAAGTATTTGCAGTGATATGAAAAAAAGTAGTTAGGTCTCAGCCCCTCTCTGTGACTGCATATTGTATAATTTTCTAGCACAGTGAGCTGTACATGCAAGGCTACCTTTAAATATATAGTCACATATACTGCTTTAAAAAGCCTTAAACTTTGCAGCTTCTTCCTCACACCTGGATGTAAGCCAACTTAATGCCTCACGCATCAGGGACTGCAATGCTGTTTGTGAGTGTCTTCAGTTGGCAGGGTCCAGACCCTTGTCCTCTCTCCTGATGCTCTGCAGTGGCCACAGCTGTGAGGGTGCTAAGACCAGGAGCCCTCTCAGGGCAGAGGCAGTTCCCAGGCAGCATGGGGCAGGCCAGCTGCACACTAAGCCCTTCACAGTCTCTGCTGATCACATGGAAGAAGCATTTGTGCAGATGGAAGACACACAACCAAAAAACTGTTGTACATAATGATCTCTGGATGCTAGAATAGCTCCCAAAGCTTGTTGTAGATGCCATGATGGAGAGAGTAAAGGTGCTAATCTGGTGCTTGCCCTGATATTGGGTTACTGTGTGCGCAGGCTGGACTGAAAAACCTTTATGTGTGACTTAAGAGCACTTGTTTACGTTAGGAATGAAAACGCCCGTATTGCACAGGAACTGGCACCAGCTGGAACGTCCCAAGTACAAGTTGTTAAGTTGCACACCTCTTCAGTGTGGTCCAGGCCGCTCTTCAGCAGGACTTCTACACGATGAGGCTTTCCACATCTTTCTACAGCAAAGGGACCATTGTGGACTATTTTGATTCTTGCATGATATATAATGTACTGAACAACCAGGCCTAGAATTTTTTAGAGATACACCGTTGTCATCAAGCTGTGAATGAGGCTGTGCACAGCCATAAACAGTTGTAATGTTACCCTTGATATCAAAAAAAGGAGAAAAAAGGCAAGACATATTTTCCCTAAATTTCTGCAGCAAGTGTTTTTGATATGTACTTGTAAAGCGTGATCAAAGACTACTTGTTAGCCTCTTGGGAATAAACTAAAGACAGGGTGCTTCATAGATTTACACTATAAAGCAAGTGTTTTGAACTGTAACTGTTGCCTAGGTATCCCAGTTTTCCCCATCTGATATCCATTATGCTGGAGACTGCTCTGAGCTGGCAAAACTGCTTAGCAGCTTATCTCCCAGGGACTCTCCAGGCACAGTCCCTGGCTTGTAATCAATTTCTACCATCCCTTAAAACACAGGGAAGATACAAAGGGAGGATGGGAGAGGAGCACCAGACACTTAAGTAACACATCAGTAGGAAGGAATATTAGAATCAAGGAAAGATTTAGATTGGAAGAGGTATCATGTGGAGTCCAGCCTCCTACTCAAAGCAGGGCTAACTTCAAAGTTAAGTTGATCAGGACATTGTCCAGCTGAGAGTTGAAAGTCTCCAAGGATGCACGTTCTGTACTCTGGACTACCTGTTCCAACGATTCACCCATTTCATGGCAAAGAATTTGTTCTTCCTGAGAAGGAACTGGAATGTCTGTGCCAAAATTTGTGACTATTGCAATAGGCTGTGCCCGTTTGGATGGTGATATAAAGTATTTCACAGCATCAAGAAAAAATCTTGGTGTCTGTACTGTTCTGTATTGGCTCAGAAATAAGCAGTCACATGGATTTAAACTGAACTGAGGGGCCAGAGGTAAAAAACCCCACTCTGTAATGACAGGGTCAGGAGATGGGTGGGAGATCATCATGAGGATACAGACTGTTACTGTTAAGTTGAATAATATAACATCACAACATAACATCAGGGGAGGTTTAGATTGGATATTAGGAAAAATTTCTTCACTGAAAGGGTTATCAAGCACTGAAACAGGCTGAGCAGGGAAGTGGTTGAGTTACCATCCCTGGAGGAATTTAAAAGACAGGTAGACGTGGTGCTTAGGGACATGGTTTACAGGTGGACTTTGCAGTGCTCCGTTAATGGTTGGACTCGATGATCTGAAGGGTCTTTTCCAAACTAAATGATTCTATGATTCTATAACATAACACAAAAGTCGAACAGTGCTTAACTGAACAGCAACTGTTGTAGGCTTAGCTTGCCAATTGTTACACTTGTTTTTTGGTCTAATGAAACTGCCTTGTCCAGTATCTGCATCGCTGACAGGCAGCGATGGCAAGTGCCACGCTACGGCATGAAATCCGCCCATGAATTTAAGCAGGACAGCGAATCCATGGAGTAACTCAAGCAGACTGACTAACGGGAGCAAGAGTAGCGGGTGTTTCACCGGGAAGCTAATGTGACTGTGGGAGCAGAGAGGACCCATCTGCTTGTCCCAACTGCAGCCCGGGGCCGTCGGGCGGCCGGGGCCGCCGGGCCGGGAGGTGCCCGCACCGGAGGCCGCGGGGGCCCCGCCGAGGGCCGGCACCTCCCGGGCTCCTTCCCGGTGCTCCCGGCCCGTCCTCTCCACCAGCGAGGGGACGGAAACCCCCCAGCTGCCCGGGAGAGGGCACTGCTGCCCTGCTTTTGGGATAATCCCAACCTTTCCGCGGTTTCTATCGGGGAGAAAAGGCCATTTCAGCCAACGGAGTCACAGTGCACCCGGGGAGACCGCGCTCGGGTGATCAGAGACCCGCTCGGGTGCTTGTGCTGCACCCTAACCGCGACGGGAGCCGCTGCTCCGCTCCGAGGTTTAAAACATCATCAGCTCTAATATTAAAAGCTTCCTTCTTGCCATCCATCTAGAGCGCCCTGCAGAATGAGGATGCTCAAACAGGAGTAAATAGGCTGCACTCGTTCAAAAAAAAAGCATAAGCAGCAGTAACTAAAATGTCCATATCAGGAAGGCAGAGAGGCCATAGAGCCCAAGTACTGAAATACCAGAATCAAATGCTTGAAGTGGTATGATTTAGAAAAAAAAAAAAATTCATAACGATAGAGGTGAAAATGAACCATTTAACAATTGTGTGTAACACACCAAGTAAAGTAATTTCTGTGGCAGCATTTTTATCTGAGATAAACTGCATAAATGATGTAGTATTTTTCCATCATGTGGCAAAGGACAGCCTTTTCCTTAGCAAAATGTATGTTCATTTTAAAAAGGCAGAAAATTTTCATTTCATGAAAGCTGTCAGATTGCAATTTATTACACAATACAGGTGCTCTGTACAGCCAATAAGAACTATCTGCTTTGCATAACAAGAATTCCCATAGGAAACGTAATGAGCATAACAAAGTGCGTTGGAAACAGGAGTGTACTTAAGGAAGAAGACCAGAAATAGTATAAAAACCAAAACAGTAAACTGGCTTTGTCTCATTCTTCCGAAAAAAATTAATTTGCAATCTGAGACAAATGCAGAGAAATACATTTATAAAAATCTTTGTACAGATTTTAAAAAGCATACATAGCCTTGGAAGTACCAAAATGTAACAAAAGACAGACCAAATGCAATCTTTTGACGTACCAATACCATCTGATGTACCAATATCATCTGAATGAAGTCTGCTTATGTATTCCTTACATTTCTGTTTTTGTTAGTCCACAGCAGCAAACACAAAGTATTAAGATCCAATCTACCACATTTAGGGCTCAGAAGCAAATGGTGCATCACTATTGTAATGAAACCTTACTGAGATACACTGACTTGGGCAACCAGCCTAATGTGGATTTGTTCTACAAGAGCACTTTTCTCAGGTATATTCCTAATCTAAAACTATCTTCCCTCCACATTCCCTAAGAGATGTAGAAGAGCTTATATTAAAGACTTCCTTGTTCCCCCTTACCAAAACCAAATGGGAATGTTTTATTAACAGCTAAAGGAAGCTGGGATTGATACTTGGTCTGTAGCTAAAGAAGATTTCTCGGTTATTATTGATGTTCTTTGTTGCTCCTCAGTAAAGGAGCTCAGCAAGTATTTATAGCTGCTGAGATTCCCCAGAAGAATGCTTTGGTACTCTGTGTTCAGACAGCTTATATAAATGCTTTTACTACCTGTTGCCTCTTTTTTTTAGCATCTCTGAGTTTTTCCTTGGTTCAGTCTCCCCTTCATGTAAACTCTGTAACCTCTCTCTGAAAGAAATAAACAAGAAAAATAGGACAAAATTGTAGACAGAGTTTTTAAAATACTACAAATCTCTCTTAAACTAAATTAATTTTGATAAGAGAAGAAAGGCACTTGCTATGTAACTGTAACTTCTGCACTTGCTGGTTTCAGCTGCCTCTGTTGAGGCTGCCAAAACAAAGTTGCATAAACGTTCCTTTGTTGGGTCCCTGTTCCCTACACACGTATCCCTTGTTGGCTGTGGGAAAGCAGTGTGTGAAAAGGGTTGATGCCATCAGGGAAAGGAGCCATCTCCTGAAGTCAGTCCCAGGCTGAGGTCACTCAGGGGATAAATACTTTTCCCCAAAGGCCTGTGGCTCCTGAGAACCAACTGTTTGCTTTGCCTGTCAACAGGATTTTCTCTGCTCAATATATCAAGCCCCAGCGACCAGCTGGCTGGTTTGATCTGTCCGTAGTAATCAGCTGGCATCTTTCAGGTTTGTAGCCATTTCTTCTCCTCTAGTTAGCACCCCAGCATAAGCCAACTGAAACATCTATCAAGAAAATCATTGTTAGAGCTGCTACCCTCCTCAGCCAAAGACTGGCGCTTGCCTTTGTTCCTGAAATAAAGGTGGAAGTTGAAAGCCTAAATACCACAGACCATATTTTGGTTGCTACACGTCAGCCTAGTTCCATTGGATTCACTTGTCTGTGCTGATTTATGCTGTCTGTGACTCAGGTTTTAAAAAACCTAATTAAAGGAAATTTGGAAACAGTATTTCTCATTTCTCTACCTAAAATCACAGTTATTTATAAAATACATAGCAGCACAGACAAGCAAAGTCAGATTTTTCTCCTAAATTTAAAAAAAATATGAGGAAAAAAAAGTGTCAAGTACACGTGAGAAGTAACTATTAAGGAAGAAGCTCAGCTAGCATAGGCATTATATTTTGGGTTTGATTGACATACCTACTTACGAAGTATGTTTTTTACTGCTTTTTATAAAAAGTTTTACACACCCCATTTTTTTAGCCTCTACTGTACCTGCATAAGCCAGAAGTCAGTCCAGGGGGCTCCTGAATATTTTCATAAGAATCATCTTTGTCTGCTGATTTTGGTGACTGAAAGGTCTTCCTTTTTGTTTTTTCCCCTGAATTGCCAAATGCATGTGAATTAAAAAAAAAAATCACATATAGTAGAACTTGTTTGGTTTTGATTAAACTAAACCAAAAAAATACACTCTAACACTTCATACATACATCTTATTATTCCAAGGAAATCATTCCACTTTACGTTAGTCTATTGGTTTTTTACCATCGGTTAGTTCTCACAGAGCAGACCTTGAACTTGCACACTTGCTGAACACTGAAGTAAGTTTCCATGAGGTGCAACAGTTGAAAGGCCTGTCATACATTTTTTTAGGAAGTAATTGAAAATGGCTTTTTACTACCAGCAAACAGAAGAAAAGCCAATTCAGAATTTTATGTGATTTGAATCAGAATAATCTGATGATAAAACATCACTTGTTTTAGGGTCCTGAGCTAAGCTTCAACATGTGTCCTGGGGTCACAGTGCCTACCAGGGCAAACAGCTCTGCATGCTGGAGAAACAACCAAAGTGGGGATAAAGATTTCAAAACTGTCCAGGTGAGGGAGCTGCTTTTCCCTTTCAGGCACCCATCTCACCTTTCAGCATCTTTCAAATGTAATGCCAGATTTCATTCTGACAATGACAGAAGGACTGCATGGCCTGAAAGGATGAGAACTTG
Source organism: Leptosomus discolor (assembly GCF_034619465.1). Lineage (NCBI taxonomy): Eukaryota > Metazoa > Chordata > Aves > Leptosomiformes > Leptosomidae > Leptosomus > Leptosomus discolor. The sequence goes on along the minus strand of NC_141394.1, from coordinate 69,681,829 downwards.
CATGCTCCACCCCAAATGTGGATCAGGAAACACAACTGCTGTTCTGACAATTTGTCTCTAAGTATTTCTTGAACAATGAATTGGTCTAATTTGTTAAAACTGTGGTAAACTCATATAAATATTTCCAGTTTCCTGATTCAGTAAGATTTTACTTTTGAGCATGTGTGCAGGAAGGCAATTCTTCCATTCTACCAGAATGAAAACTGGGTGATTCAACTCTGCTGTCCTCCCAGAGACTTAGTGACTGAGGTGAACAGAATAATTTCTAAAGAACACAATAGAGACATGAAAAATAATTTTGGTTTGAGCAAGGCAAAGCCTTACCTCAGTGGACACAATGCAATCTATTGTCTAAAGAATTGCTCTGGAGTGAGGAATGGTGACACTTATTTGTGGCTGTGCTACTGGTGAGCTGGGTGACCTTGGCAGGTTGCCTTTACTTTTCTACAGCCCGACTAGGGAAATGGCACTGACGAAAAATCTCTCCTGAAACTCCATTGTGTTATATCGCAAAATATGCACTGACACATGAAATTATGTGAGGTTTTTTTAAACAATTCAGGGTTATATCAACCTGCTGGCTTGCTCCTTTTGGACGGTTTCTTCTTCACAGCCACTGGAACTCGGGCCAGTGCAGCCAACTCACTTACAAAGTCCTGCTCAGCTTCCTGCACACAAGGATAAATCAGAAGTCAGTTAACGCAAGACAGCTTGACTCTGGGTTATGTTATTCTACATATGGCATGACAAAGAAGGTGTATGTCATTGCAGAAACACAGGAAACAATACAGCTAGCATCAAGGAAGCATTTCCTGTAAGGCAGTGGTAAATCTTAGCACTGATTTCAACTTGGACAGCAAAGAGACTCTTACAACCAGTCCGATGTTTTGCCATCGACTGCTTCAGATCCGCGAGTTGTTTACCCTGATTTACCTTTAGCTGATTCTCCAACTCAGTTTCTAGGTGATGCAAACCCAGCAGCTTCTGCTTCAGAGACTCTAGACGAATTTGCTGCTGCAGTTCAAATTGAGCCAAAACCTTCTTTTGCTGCAGCACCATCCTGGTCAAGAGAAATTTAAAAGTACCAATGTTGTTCAGTTCAAGAGAGAAATACAATCCTGGCAAAGTGTATTTACAAGACTTTGTAGAGTGAAAGGCTCATTAACAATATCGGCCCACTCAGCTTCTGCTGGTACAAAAAAATTTTGCAGTCAGTTTTTAGACAGATTTACTTATTTTAATAACCTGTCTTGGCTCTCCATGGGATACAAGCTCCTTTTGGAGCTAGGAATTGCAGCAGTTTGGGTTGTCCATGCCTGGACTTTAGGAGCTGGAGTTCAGGTCTAATGTTGAAGTCTGCTTTCAAAACCATTGTGTGTTTCTAAAGTCAGCTTTACTGTCCGCTTGCCAACGAGACAAGCCATTAGAAGATCAGGTGCAAGGATAAAGGGATTAAGAATTAAGCGTTTCATTCAGGGCTCTTCAGTACCAGGCTGAGAGACAGAAACATGGTAATTCAAAACTTGACAATTGAGAGCACTGACAACTATATTCTTCCCTTGTTTTATTTTGCTGGTTAAAGATTAATATTAATACAGTAGAACCTGAATGGCTGTAACTTTGCTGAATCTGTATTTCTTCTGTCCTCTTGCCTGATCTACCTTGAAGCAATGCTGTCAATCACTCACCATATTCCTCAGGGAAGGAGATAACATAAATTGTTTCTGACACCTACACATAATGAAGATGCTGCTATAATGGTCAGTGCTTACAGAAGGTTAGCTTTCAAACTCTGCTTTTTGAACTCACACTTGCAACCGTGCACCAAAGGCAACAAGAAAGAAAACAATCTATGCTGAGTTTAAGAGGAGTTAGACAAATTAATGGAAATTTGTCATTAATTTACACAGGGCTGGGATTAGACCATAAAAGAAATCATAATGATAACAGGAAAACAGGTTTGATCACTAATGGCTATTAGACCAGCTTAGACACTGAATAGTTACATTCTTCAACACCATATTTCTGCTAACATGAAGGCCAATTTGATAGGACTTTGTTTTAAGACACTATGATAGCTTATGGGAGAAAACCCTCAGACAACAGCTAGCTGTGAATTTATATGTCAGAATAAATTCTAAACTTGATAATGAATAACTAACATCTTTTATGAAGCTCTTTATTACATTAACCCATTTCTATACTAATTCAAACAAGGATGAAAAACAGAAAGCAGGCAATGATTTCTTTCAATTTAGAAGTAACAGAATGTCTGGAAAAAGAATTAACCTCTTTACAGTGTCAAAATTGCAGATGCTGTGTTGTTCTGGATAATAAACCAACAGTAAAGAAATAAAACGATTACAAAAACGTATCATGTGCATGCCAAGCTTTTTATGACAACTTATTCCTTTGGAATTGCAGTGCTTTTTGTCTGGACTCTTTATGTTTCATAAAATCCGCAATTAATTAAATATGATTTTTACTTAATTAACATTTGAGGGATTCCACTCTAAATTTAGTGCAAGTAAATCTTGATTGTCCAAGGCATTCACTGAAATCTTCTTGCCATTTTGAGTATTATTTATGTTGCAAACATTTTCTCTTCATTATGGTATATGTTTACTCAACAGCAAGTTAACGAACACTTTTTGATGTTCAAAGCAGAAAAGATGGAATGTAATGACTTAGCATTGGTTCCCATCCTACACTTATGTTAAATTTCTTTTAAAATGTGGCAAATATTTTGGCATTGTTTTTCATTCTCTCGTTTCAAACTGTCTACGTATAGTTCTTCAGTCCGTAATAAGAAAGTAATTCTCTGAGATCAAAGGGTAAATGTAATTTGGCAACAGATACTTATTTTCCACCAAAGACAAATATAAAACGCAAAACCAAGTAATTTATTCAGCTAGACATTTATGTAGATCTGAAAATACTCGCCAACATTTAAATAGAATCAGCATTGCTGCTGCTTGCTTTTACCTTTGACGGATTGTGGATGATACGTCCAGGAGGCCTTTGATCTGTTTTTCTTTCAACGTCAGTTCATTCTCTTGTTTCTTCCTAAGTCTGTTCCTTTCACCTCTTTCTGCTGAAATAATGTTTTTGTAAAATCTTCTGCTCAAAATTACAAACTCTGAGTTGTGGCAACCTTATAATTTATGTTTTGCACCAGCACAAATTAATCCCTGTTCTAGGCAGTCCTTCCAGAGTTACTGCTCCTTATGGATATCAAGTACTTCTTACACACTCTTGCTCTGCACACTGTGATCCGTTCCACAAACAATAGTTTGTGTATCATTTAGCTGAGATGGTAATCGTCACTGAATACCTATTCTTATCTACCTCTCCCACTAGGCTAACTGATTAATATGGAATTCAAAGCAGAAATTTCAGGAAAATAACTTGATGCCTTAAGCAAGAACTGTAATACCTAAACGAAAAATGCAATATAAAGAAAACTTCCATTTGGAGGCCATTTAGTCCTGGAAATTCCTACCTTCACTAGATGTCCCCTCATTTGATGGCAAAGTATTCTGGGTACTTTTGCATATGCTCACACTCTTGCGAGTAATTGGCATTTAACTGCTGACCAGGCTCCTGACTCTTGCCCTGAAGTCCTGCCTGGCAGCCAGGCTTGGGGCATGTCTGACAGATGGACCATTTTCCTTGCACTACTGCTTTTAAATAAAATGCAGAGAGAGGGAGATGGATACATAACAGATTAGGGTACATAACATTCACTTGGGGAGCATCCAACCTTTTCTGAACGCTTGGAGAGGCTGACAGGCACCTCTCCTACCACCAGCACCATCAGGGAGCAGTTACTGGCTGTACTCTAGGCTGGGCTGGGCTGGCTGAGCAAGGGGAGGTACTCTCCACCTTTTTTCCTGTGGCTGTGCCAGACAGACTGTAAATTCAGATTTACTAGGCCAAGGGATGCCCAAAGAAACAAAATCCTTTAGCCTGACATTAAGGAACATCACTGGGAGAGAGAAGCTTGGCATTATCATCCTTACTCCCATTTAGCTACCACTGAATGAAGTACATAAGGAATTTCCTATGTGGTCATTCTAGCCCCACGGCTATCACATAGTAGGTGGCTCTATTGCCTACACTGTTTTTTCCATCTTTTGTTTTAGAGAGAGAAGTTATGAGAGCATTTGGCGAGTAGGATCACACTCTCAGTGTGGTAATCGTGCTTGGAGATCACCTTGGAGATTAGGTGCTTCTGAAAAGGAAGAAATGTGGATATTCTGCCTCCTGTCTGAGCTTGCATGGAAAATAGATGGCCGGCTAGCAGGGCTTAGGGTGTCCTGGCTGTGCCCCAGAGCACAGCTTCAGGCTGTTAAGAATCACAGAGAGAAATTTAAGTGCTTCTGTGGCCAATACAGAAGCAGAAATGAGAAAGGAGCTGGGTTCTGCATCACAAATTTGGACTTATGTTAAAGAAGGACTTACATATACTAAAGCATCAAAGTCTTTTATTAGCTGGTAGTGCTCACTCCTAACGTAAGAAGCACCAACAAAGCTGAATTAGTTATCTGTTGATACAAAAAGTCTCAGCCGGGATACAGCACGCACATGTAGGTTTGCAGTACTTTTTCATTGTAGTAGTTCATTTGATCTGTGAATTTCAGCTGGGTTTCTCTCTGGCCACCCAAATCTAAAACACTCTTGCTTTTATCATGAAAATAAATACTCTCATCCTCCCTCAGGCCTGCAGGCTTACATTGCAGCAGAAAGATTTTCTTTTCATTCAGTTGAAAACAAAATGTGCTTTGCTTATATATGTAATTTTCTTCCTTATAGTTCATGGAACACCAATACACTGAAACAGTAATATAAGCACACAAACTCCACAAGGAAAAATAATTTAAATGAGCAATCACCAGAAGGCTGACTGTGGTTCTAGTGACCGGCATTTTAGGTCTCACAACCTAATTGGGGGCCCAGTTGAAAGCAGTGTCAAAACACTAACGAAGCAGAACATTCAAGTGTGTAATGACATCCAGCTCAGCTCAGCTCAGCTCAGAGAAGCATTCTGGAACAGGCTTCAGTTGTACTGCTTAAACGAACTCCAATCAAAGGGATTTCAGACATTGCAGTTAGCTGAATCCGGGCCAAGAGGTCTTTAGAGAGACTTTGTGAGAACTTAAGTAACTGACTGCCTTGCTAGGTGCCAATGTCTATAATACTGATTGTCAAAAATCCCTGCACAGATTTTGCCTTACCCTAGCACTTCAGCTTCCAATATTAAAGTCTTCAAGGTTTACAACAGGGCAGTGCAGAACAGATTGGTTCTGTCTTACAACCAGTGACCATATCTAGCTACTACCGGGGCTCACAAATCCTCCCAGCTCATCTTTGGACCTCAGCCTTGAGTGGATACGTCTGTTCCTCTTCAAAAACTCTCTTCTGTGGTTAAAGAATCTTTTCTATTCAAAATTGCTAACTGTATTTTTAGGAAAAAAATCCACTCCATGTGTCTCAAATACTTAGCCTTTAGGGCTGTTGCCATTTTGCTAACTTGCTAACTTCATTTAATGCCAACAGTCTTCATCCACAGGAGGGGAAAGTGTTTACAAAAGAAATCAATAATCACAGCTTGCTTTTGTTCTCCTGCCCTGAAGGAACTGAGCAATTAAATGTAACTCCAGGAGAAATTGCCTGTATTTATATGAGATACAGCAGTTCATAAACGTCTTCAGCAGTTTCACAACTTGTGAGAGGGTCATGGTTGACAGCTAAGAAACAATGTAGTAGCTCACAGAGTGCTCCAAGACGGGCATGCTTGGCTTTTTGGTGTCTCCTCTAATGCATTTCCTCAACTTCAGAGACAACAATATTTCATTGAGCCAAAAAAATGAATGAATGTATGAATCTACTCCCCAAAGCTGAGGGCAGTCACCTCAGAGGAAGCAGACTGTCTGGCAATGATGTTTCTTTTCTAACATGGAGGCAGGAATTGAAACCCAGATCTCCTCCCTTCTAGGGAAAGATTCAGCTTGACCTGTCATATATCCTCTCTCTCTCCCTATGAATATTTGATTCATTGATTCATTCTATTTGAATATATTAATATGCAAAGTTGAACAGTGTTTATGGTATACATTGGCTGTACAACCTAATACTTGTACAACTCTGCTTTCTAAATTCTTCTGCCTTGTGTTGAGGTTTAGAGTACCAGAAGATCAACCTGTTGGTGGTTATGACCATGGTGGTGTCTCTGGTATTAACTTGGTGAACCAGAGTTAGTGGTTAAACTGTAATGTCCAACACTGGTTCATCGTTCTGTGTGTGTCTGTACCAAACTCTAAGTAACTGGGTCCTGCATCTACGACTATAATTCAGGTAATTATTAGTAATAACAGTTCTTCATCTTCAAAGATGGAAAAGGACTGACACATTCTTTTGCTTTCTTGTTTACTTTAAATAACAGATTTCTGCTATCTTTAAAAACAATCTTTACAGTGATAAGAAAATTAATTTATCTGTTAAAAAAACAGAATTCTCTTACAGTTGTCAATATCATACGCACCTTGTAAGGATTTCAATTGTTGAAGCTTTTTCCCTTCATAGCCTTCTGTGATTTTTCCTAATTGCTGATAGTAGTTTTGCACCAGTCTATTGATATTATTGCTGGTCCCATACACACTTTCTACAGCAGCTTCCACCAGTCTCTCCTGTATTACACAGTACAATTCACAATTCATTTTCTATGTCAAAAACTGAATTGTTTTGATCTGTCTAAAACTGAAGACTCAAACTATTTTTTTATGTGCACACAGAATTGTGAATTTTGTGCTTGAAAAATGTGGCAGACTGAGATGCTGGAAAAACACTATTTCTATTCATCCACGGAACATTTCAACATGAAAAATTACAGTAAAATCTTTCTACTGTGCCTCACCTCCATCTGGGAAGGGGCCATTCCCCTATCTGTTCAGTCTCGATAGCCCATTTTACCTGTCAACCTGACTATCAGCAAAGTAAATCAATATATGTGTAGCTCTACTACAACTTTCCATTATACAGAAAATCCAAATATTGCTTTAGAACAATTTAATTAACCTATGACGCAAGTTTTATTTTTATTTAATTATTTTTATATATGAATTAATATTAAGTTGTTAATACACAAACACTATTAATTAATCATAAAACCTTCATCAATAGATAACCATCTCCATTTCTTCCTCATTTTTGTTATTCTCTGTCATCAAGAACTCTCTCAATTTTTTTACATTCCAGGGTTTGGCTTAATAAAACCTGTTTTGGCTGCTATAGCAAGTCGCTGGAAAATACTGTACTTCTACATAAGTGTTAGTTTGTAAATACTCTGCAAGTCATCTTCACTTTTAACACAGGTTGTAACGGTTTCCTGCTGATACTTCCAGGCATAGGGTAATGCATAAATGAAATAGCCTTCCATTTTAGCAAAGTAGCTAAAAAACTCATTTTGTTTGGAAAACTGCTATTGAACATTTCCATACCTTGAAGTCCTGTCCATCATCTGAACCCTTTCTTCCAGCTTCCCGTCGGGCATGCTGCAGCAGTGTTTGCCCAATCACCTGCTCCATGTGCTGCTGAAGAAACTGAAGAGCTTCTTGGATTTCTGTGACTAGCTGCTGGTGAAATTCTAAATGGGTTTGCTGCGTTTCTTCCTTGAGCTTCTCCTCCTCTTCCAGAATGTGGGACTCCTGGTAATCAGACAAAAAGATGGCACTGACATTTAAATATGTTAGGAAAGTTAGTCAGCTTCACTTTAAAGGAAAGTGCTACACCCATTCAGAATGTTACTGTTTTAACATTTAGAATAATCTAATTTCCAGCAGAAGTTTATGTAGAGTCATTGAACACATTTGTCTTTGCAACAAAACTATTGCCTCTGTCATGATACACTAACAGCTGCATCCTGTCCCATTAGTCATTTCCAAAAGTGATGTATTCTTGAATTTGGTCTTATTTCTATTAAAAATATGAACAATCTAGGTCAAATATCACGAGTCCAGTAAGGGATAAATGTGGATGCCTTGATGTGGTGCACAGGAACAAGTCATGTTATGCACCTGGAATACTTGTACAGTTTGTGGGGTCCATCTGAGAAAAAGTTGGTACGTTGGTACTTACGGCCCTTGGGAGAGGTCATGAACATGTTTAATAGCACTTGGCACCTACATTGGCACTTGGCATTTGCGCTCTTGGCACCTACAGCATCCTGTGGCGGTGAATTCAACAGCTTATCTACACATTTCTTAATTTTCAACCAGCCATCTAATAGCTATGCTCAGTGCTCTTTACTTCTTTTATTAGAAACAAGTGAAACATTTTTCCCTATTCACACATTTTATGCCAGTTTTAAAACTTATGATCTTCCAGAAGACACTGCTTTGTTAGGCTGAAGAGTTCTAGTCTCTTGAGGACTTTGGACTATCCTTGTCACCGTTTTCTATGCTTCTTTTTAAATCCACTTTCCCTCTAGACTCTCTTCAGCACACAATAGTATACACTCACCAGCATGACCTGTTCTGTCTTGCTTGTGTACGAGTCTTCCACAAATTGCCTTCTATTGAGTTGGTGATGTCCCTCTTATATTAATATTCTCATTTAAGGCTAAATAACATTAAATTATTCTCGGGAATTTGATAGTACCTATTTGATGCCCTCTTGGAAATAAGAAATGCAAATAGAAAAAGAACCTGCTCTGCCCACGTTCACCTGTGGAAAATAATGATGTCCCTGTTAATGCAGGGTTATTCTGGTATGTCTTTATTAATAGCTCAGACATATTTTGGATGGTTTTTTTTAGACAGTCAGAATGCCATGAAACTGTTTCTCTTTTTTTTTAAGAGACCCAATGTCATGTTATCATGTCCAAGCTAGGACTCTTTAGTGTTGCTTTACATTTTATATGAAATCAACAGATAGATGTGACACTGTCTACCAGTCTAAAATTGGCACAAGCTAAAATTATGTTTAGTTCAAACCACACTGTATGTCTAAAACTCTGGTTGAGTGTCTGTAAGTCAACCTTCTCCTTAACTCCTTATACATTGGTTCTAGTTTTGAAGGTTGTTCATAACACTTTTTTCCCCCTGACTTTTCACAATTCCACACCTAATCCCTGACAAAGAATAACTTCCTTTCTATTTTGAACTTGAACATTTTTATTTTCTGAGATCTTCTATGGCTACTTCTAATGCCAGACATCGTAGCATATGAGACCTCTGGAGAAAAATCACCCTGCCACTGTACCTACCACTGCCTTCTGTAACTGCCACTGGTCCTCATCTTGGCAGGGGGAGGATCCCTTCTGCAGGGTATGTTGCTCTCTCAGTTCCTGAAGCAAGCTCTTCTTTCTGGACAGTCTCATGCAAGCCAGGGCTGCCATTCCCACTCTTCGGAGGGTTAACCTTCTGAGTACTGAACACAGCAGAAGTCGGTGCTTTTGCAATATATAGTTAACAGACCTATAAAAAGGATCATTAAACATCAATCGGCTAAGCTGCTTAGTGATTTGCCGTGCCTGTGTTCACCAAAGTCATTGCTCAAAGATGGCAAGAGTTAATATTCACTCTGTGTAAAGTCTTCTCGTACAAAGCATGCCTTGGAAAGCTGCTCAGGTGTAAAGAATGGGTAGTGCCATGATAGACTTCTAGTTCTGTCACATTGAAGTTAAATTTAAATAAAAATAGGAAGAAAATAGGTAAATAATAATCTATAATTACATAATATAAGGGTTTTTTTAATAGGAGACTTGAAATAAGATGAAAACAGAATGTAATCAGAACTACACGAAAGTTATTTCAAGAAAATCTTGGATTAACAAGGAGGCACACTTTGAAGAGGCCAGTGTTAGCTGGCAGGGCAGACATGGCTGAAGCAAGTTTGTGGTGAATTTTAAACAGGAGAGCAAATTTTGAATCTCATTGTGGACCAGGTGAGTGAAATCTCTGTGCACATTTGAGATGACATTGTTTATGCCTGTATCTAACTTACATGTATGTGTAAGGCATCATGAGCTCTCTAGATAGCAAATGTCAGGAAACACTGAAGTCAGAGAACGTAAAAATGTAAGGTTGAACTGAAAAGTAGAGCGAAAATAAAGAAGTGCAATGGCAATAATACCAATATTCCAAATAGACAAGGCTTCAAATGCTTTGATCTTTGGTAATCTGAAGACCATGGTAAATTAAGTCAGTTGATATCTTAATCAAAACAAGGCAGATAACACAGAATTGTGTTTGTTTGAGACATATCCCTATTGAAGAGATGTTTATCTGCACAAAGATGAGATAAAACTAGAAGTTCCCTTGTTGAATACAGAGAATGTAAGAGAGGAGTCATTATCATGCAAAGAGATGGTCAGTGGTATTGTAATAGCAGAAAGCAAAGGTAGAGCTGAATTGTGATGGACTGAACATTTTATCTTGAAGAATATGCAACTCCAATTTGACATACAGAGTGCAAGGAGAGACTGGTTCAAGATTAGAAATCACTCACAAACATAGGAGCAGATACACAGAAAGCACACCCTTTGACAAGTCACAGAAGACTTGATTTTTTCTGCTTTCCAGGACTCACAGTATCTCTGGGTTTTTTAATTTTTGAAACTCAGACAAAAAACTGGAGTAACTACCTCTCTGCCTGAAGATGCTCATAATTGCTGAACACTTCTTTCCACAGTGTAGTGTAAACCAGTTTTTATCTGCGCATGCAGCAGTGCAGTTTTACCCCAATGCTTACTGATAAAACCATGCTTACTCATCGCTGAGGCATCCTAGTCTGCTTACGACACCTTGAATTATCTTCTCCTGTTTCTCAGACAGGTGCTTTTGCATCACAGCCGACAGAGCATATTCCTTTATCCATAGCTAAAAGCAGGGGGAAAAAATTACAATTGTAAGATACTCTGTTTTCAGTCATTCTAGTCACCACATTAAGAAACAGGGGTTTATTTGATGTTATTTTGCTAAAATCAATCATTCCCCTCTTTCAAGAAACAAACTCATGCTGAATTAAAATTATTCTACTTAGGAGTATTTTTTTCTCAATGATCAAAGTCTTAAACAAAGCTCACTGGAAAGAAAGGGAGGCTTTGCACTGGTTTGGATCAGTCCTGAGCCATGTCTCCTACAGATTGTCCAGTTTCAGCACCAGAGGAACAAGAGAAAAAGAACTATATGGCACAAAATACTGCATCCACTCATCAGCAGGTTGCAGTAGGCTTTTTGTTTGTTTGTTCGTTGATTTTTGGTGGGTTTTTTTTCACTAGTAGAGAATGTATTTTTTATTTTCACTGAAAAAAATAAAGGTATTGTCTTCCATCACACTTTTGTGTGTAGTACACAGTGCTAATAATCAGAAATGGAGATTGAGTGATTAGGTTTATGGACTGCAAGTTTACAATCCATCAGGGTGATACTTAGATCAAAGAATTTAATCTTTATATCTTTTGATGGATTTGCCATTAGACTATAAACTTTTGGAGATATGGACTTAAGATTTTGTTTAGTGCCAGAATTTAAGGAATAATAAGCCATAAGATGAAATAATTGTAAGGCCCAAACTCTATTACTGTGAGATGAAGAGTATATTTTAGGCTACACTGGCAGGTGGATAAATGCAGGTTGCCTGCAGACATACACAGAGCCCTAAATTAAATACTCATCTCTCTGACAGCTTCACTTCCTGTTCTAGACTCATTCAGAACATGAGGAACTAAATTTTCTATTATTGCAGGCAGCAAGGTGTCACTAGATCAGTATGTCTAGCAAAAAATTAGATGTGTAAGTGCCCAATTGCTCGTGTGAGGAATTAGGAGTGGTACTGAGCCTTCCTACTGGATTTGAAAGTCTTTTCCTTGGGAAGTAGTCATCTGTGCAGGAGAGTGGCTTTATCCATGAGCACAGAATGAACTCTCCCGAGAAATGCAGAACGTCAGAAACCACATCATCTTTGCCTTCAAAATAAAAATGTATTTCTTCCTTGGATAGCACATTCTCTGTAGTATATAGAGCAACACATGTAATTGACCCCTCTCCATGCAGAATACCTTACCAAAACACATACTCCTAAGCAGGATGCCTGAGAAGGATGAGCAGGCAGTCCACAACAGGTGACAGATGGAAAGAGTGCAGCTGAGCATGAGAAGCACAGCCACAAAGTCTGTACGGCGCCAGGGAGCCCACCAGGCTGCTCTCGGAAAGAGCCACAAGATGTACCTGTGTAGCCAGACTTCAACTGATTTGAATCCAGGCGATTCTTAAAATCACAGAGCACAGCCGAGCACAGTGCCGTCTCTGACTGCATGCTGCAAGTGTCAAATTAAGGTCTATCAGGTCTCCAGGTATCATCATAACAGATGGCAAATACTTGCTTGAAGTAATAACTGTATTAGTATTCCCCTTTAGCGGCTCTGTGGATATAGCTTCCTAGTGTTTCACACCTCTCTGCATATGCCTTGTAGATCCATCGCATTGTGTATCTTAATGTCTCTTTCAGCAGGCAAAACAAGGGTTGAAAATCACCTTTCACTTTCTAGAAGTATTTCCATTTTCAATGAGAGACTGGTTGTGGCTCAGATGTGGCTTCCCATCATTTTTGGATGGATATTCATATTTTTTTTGGATATTCATTGAGAAGTTGCTTTTGAAGGGCCTGTCTGCACACTTACTGTCAAACAGCATGAGGGTATAGATCACCAAGACAGAGAAGACAGGAGACGTTTTCTGAATTACAATTGGAATGGTAAATGATATAATATTGCAGCCAAGAAAATCAAAATGTAGCATCTCTGCTGCTATCAGTATAATCTAAAAAGACACTCAGAACGATAACAAAGACAGGGATTGTAGTCATTGTTTACTTCTGAAGAAATAGCCTAGTTCTGTAGTGGTGACCAGTTTCTTTTAAAGGAAAAGGATGAGTCATGTTTTCCATTGCGAGTGCATTTAAGGTAAGCTGTATGCAAAATTTATAACAGGTCTTGTCACCTCCCTGAGACCAATGGAAAGCTGAGAATACAGCAGAATATCCTCATGGCGTAGTTATTAAACTGAACCATAGAAGTATATCAGCCATGTAAGTAGTAAGAGAACAAAGAGGAAAGGAGGGGGATTTTACGCATTTAAGATTGGATGATAAGAAGGAAGATTGATATGTGGACCAAATGCTAAACCAGTGCTTTGTCTCAAAAAGGCCATTAGGAAGATGATGAAGAAAGGAAGGATCAGCTGGGAATAAACAGAATATTGTATGCTTTATTTGAAGTAACATTTCAGCAGCCCACTGGCACGGGCTGGGAGGGCTGGATACTTTCCACCTCCAAAATACTAGAGGAATTCACACATACAGGCACAAATGCAACAGCAAAGACCCTTTGGGAATCCTAATTTGAGGCTGCTGATGTATGGCTGAAAACCAGCAAAACAGAGACAAGCATTTCATCAAGCCAGGTGGAAAGGTCAGGATTTGTGCTGCACCAATCTTTCAATGCTGGGTCAAGTTGCCAGGTGCCTCTCCAAGCTTTCCTGTTCTTGGGAATGACCTTACTTTGCTCGGAGGCAGGTCAATACAGAGTGGGGAAAATCGTGCTGCTGCACAGACTGGAACAGACCTCAGGCTCTCTGATTCCTGCATTTAGCCAGTAAAACCAGTGAGAAAAGCATGGTAAATGGGGGAGTAAAGTTCCAAGGAATGTCTGGCTTCTTGAACAGTCATTCCAATCGCTATGAAAAAACGAGTATAAAACAATGAGAAAGTGATAAAATGCACACCGTATCAAAACTGGTAAGCAGATGCCCAGTTCAGTTTTCTAGGTGTCAAGCAACGATGTGGGAATGCACAGAAATCATCTCACCCCGTTTTCACTCTGTAAGCTTCTCAGTGTTTTACTTCCTGGCAACAAGTCCATTACAAGACCTTCTGGAGCACTGCTACGCACTCTCTGGCAAAAAGGGTGAGGAATATGCCTTTTGTAGGTAACGAAACCCAGAAAATATTTTGAGTTAGACTTCACATAAAACAGCAAATTAGACCCAAGTAAGCTCATTCTTTTTTCTGGAGTTCTGTTTGACATTTTTAGCACAGATTATTCAGGAAATCGAAGGAAAGCAATTTCTCCCTAACAGCCTGTAGATGGGGTGTGATGCACACTGAATACCAAACAAGTACCTCAGCCCGGTGCAGTAGTCTGCTCCCCATAACCGCTGCCCAGGCAGGAAGGCTCATCTACAGAAATCATGAGGTAGTGGCAATGTGGGAAAATGCACAAAATTTATTTTCACTAGTCATTTATTCCCATTTGCCTCACTCACATCCTCAAGTGTATAAGGCAAAGTTAAATATGAAACTGTTTCTTTTCAATTGTAAAAGAGATTCTGTTCCCCCAAAGGACATCATATTCCAGATATGCATAAATGCTATGAAAGAGAATTTTTTTAAAAAGGCAGTTCAAGTAAATGGGAAAAATGTCTTTTTGAGCTATCTTGAAAAGTACACATAAATACCCTGGCAAAAAGCCTTCTGGTGTTAGATCCCAAGTCTGTAAAGCAGGTGACTATGTAACTCTCCGTATAGTACATTTATCAAGAGGCAAATGGAAGACATATCTCCTGCTGGAAAATGCCTGATAAATTAAAAGGCCTATCAATATGAATGTTTATTTATGGATCTTCTGTCATATTCAGCATTGTAACATCTATGGGATCTCCTAAATCACACGATCACCTGTCACAAGTGTCTGATCTTTTCTTAAGGTGGAAACCAAATGCTCCTTTTTGTAGGACGCTGCCAGCTTATTCCTCAAATGTGCATGCCACTGTGTTTATACTAGGAAAGGGCCAAGAAATGCACTTTGCATTTGAACATAACATAATGAGTTGTGTGATGCTTTTCAGACTCGTTTATACAGGAAAATCTGCCAGCCTAGCTTTGCTGGAATAGCTGTCTCCCTGCATGCTCTCTTTGGAGATACAACAGACTTCTTTTCAGTTTAGCTCAACCCACTTCCAAAAAGTCACATGCATTACAGTTAAAGGAGTTACTTAAGCTCCTGCAAAGAATATAGTCTTGAGGAATCACACAATTTCCCACTAGGAGAAACCCTTGTCTCTTCTAGGAATTAATTCCACAGAATCACTCATCCTTAGGACAGCTCTATGGGCTGCTCAGGGAATTTTTATATTGAATAAGGCCCGACTGCAGTGCTGGTGACCCAGAGACCAATGTGAGAGCTCTGTCATTGCTAAGCGAATTCCTCTACAGGTCAGTCATTAATGTTAATGATGTCAGCAAACCCTTTACTATTTTCTTCTTCAGCTAGGAAGTCATCTGCATTATGTTATGAATGCTACAATACACTGAAAGGGATAGAAAGTCAACTTTCTAATTTAAATAACCTATGCTTGGGCGTAACTGGAACATTTGAATTCACAGTGCTGCTGAAAGAGCTATTATCCAGCAACTGAGTGCTGGAGATGAACTAATCCTTTTAATTCACTGAGAAAAAATCCCAGGGTGTGGTTTCTCCACTTAATACTGTGCCCAATGATAGTAACAGAGGAATGAATAAACAGCACTTTTGGAATAAAACTTCAGACTTAAGATCTCCCTCACTGTGGAGAGTCTTCTAGCCCTTAAACTCTCTGTTTACTCTGTATACTCTCTGGCCCTGAACAATGGCTGAGGACACTGACAACAATAGGACACTGGAAGGACCAGAGCAGAGGTTCCCTAACACGTACTATTCTGAGACTAATCGTAAATTGCACACCAGAACATCCTCCTTTGACTGTGGTTTTTAATGACAGCAGACACCACCATTGTGCTTTGGGCTCCGTGCACTATGAGATATGCTTGTAGTTCACCTACTAGACCAGGCTGCTCAGGTCACTCACATACAAGGATAGGCAACTTGTGAACCCTTGGTGAACGTGAAAATGAACAGCAAACTAGAGGTTTAAGCTTGACAAGTCAGTTATTGAATCTAATCCTTCATAAAAAAGGGGCAAAATAAAAAAAGTTGCACAGCCATTGTTTCATTAACCACTGAAGGTACAGGCATGCCAAATTCAAACACTAAATGTCAGCCAGCAGTTCTAGAAAACACAAATGACTGCCCTTAACTTAAAGCATGTGAGCAGACTCACTGGCAACAGTGATCGGTCCCAAGCACATTTTAGTTTAGTTCGCTAGATATCCCTATGACACAGACAGAAGAGGAAAGCAGAATCGGTTTTCAAAATAGTTAACAGGCGAGCTACAATAACGTAAATATAAAATGGTCAGGGAGGTGTATGTTGTATAACTCCAGATTAAGGAAAACAGAGGAGAAAAAAAAGGAAATGGCTCAGAATTTCCAATGAATAACTTTTGTATTCTCAAGGGTGTTCTAAAACCACTAGTCAGCAAACCACTCTACCGAATTTAGCAGGAAGCCCAGTTTCCTGAATCACCGGGTTTTATTGAAAAACTCTAAATATAAGTGGCTGAAAAAGTTTAACACCTTACAGGAGTTTGTAATAATTAGGGACTCAATCAGTACCTTATTAACCATGTACCGGATTGTCCAGGCACTTTGGAGAATGTGTGTAGGCAAAATTATGATTTTGTCAGTGTTAAAGAACTCTGGCAACCTTTTATTTAAGAAGCTCCAATTACTCTATATGTTGCAGCACAGGCTTTTGGGAAGGGACACACCTTTGTATAGAGAAGGTCTTTCTTTGACTAAGCTGTGTTAGTCTTCAAAGCAGTATTAACAGAGACTTAGCGTTGCATGAACAAATTGAAGGTATATTTGAGTTCCAGCCCAGTGGTGAAGACACCCACCTCCACGTTTACTGTTGCTGCTTTTCTCCCCTGCTGGGCACGACCAGAGCAGGAAAGCTAGAAGTGTGTTTCTTCACCTTCTCAGAGTAAAGAGTAAGTATTACATAAAGTGTGTATCATATGTTTTCAATTATTATAGTATTAATACACAAAAATGATTAAGAAATATTTATCACTGTAAGGCCTCCTTTCTTGTAAACTGTACTTATATGTACGCTCTCAAAACAGACCAGATGAAGGTGGTTTTGAACTGTTTCTGTAGATGCTCAAGAGTTGAGGACATCAGACAGCAGCCTTGCCATCAAACAGCACTTGAACAAAAAAATGTTTATGTGCTGAAAAAGCTGTCAAACACCGTGAACAGATGTTCAGTAATTATTCTGACTCCTTTATGCAAGTCAACATGCACAGCATATATCTTGACTCCATACTGCCCATCCTGAGTCTGGACCTGGGTCTGGACCTGGGCTGTATATTTATACACAAAATGCTCCCCACAGATAAATATCCTCATAATTTTTTTCCATAACCCTTTTTTTAGACCTTAGGGTCCCACACCGTAATATGGGTCTTACTTCTTTTTCTTGCAATAGCTGTTCCTGGAAAAGTTTCCAGTGTCTCTGGTGGTGGGTCTCCCATTTCTCCAGCTGAGGGACCAAATTCTCCTGCCATTCCTCTTTCAGAAGCTCACATTCTCTTACAGAGAGGCTGGTCACAAGAGGCAGGGTCTGAAGAAACAGCTCCGTCACCAACTCCGCTAAAGCATGGGAAGCTTTAGAGTACAGCTCCTAACAGGGATAAAGAGGGACAGAGAGACACCGGTGAGAAAGTGAACACCCCAGCCCTTTGGAGCTGTTTCACTGCATGTGTCCATAATGCCAGTGGGAGTACCATGTCCCAGTGAAGACACTGGGTCAGTGACTGACCTCTAGAGCTAAAATCCAATGCCGCTAATGCTTGACTTAAAAAGACCAGGTTTTGTAGATGGTTGAGCCAAATTTTTGTTTCAAGGCACACAAGGGCATCTAATGCAATAGTGGCATAAGCACATGAGACCTTGAATCCTACCTGTTGTCCATATGCAACTCCAGTACAAAGAATATCTTGTTTTACTGATGGTGATGTGTTATAAAAGCACTTATTGTGAAAGTTGCTGTGGAAACTCCGGTGTAGCACACCACCTCATAGGCACGTTTTCAAAGGTGCTAATATGAAATGAATGAATGCAAGGAAGAAGAAAGAGTTAAAAGGGACAGTATGGCTTTTAGTTAGGCAAAATTGTCATTAGTTATGTTAATAGTTGGTGCTTCAATATATGACACTCTTCAGTGCCTGAAGGACAGAATTATTCAAATTCCTTCTGATGCAGAAGAGTTTCAAGCTTAAGAAAACAAACATCTGGTGGTTTTATTAAAACTAGTCCCATATGAGTAGTTTTCAATTGCTGAGGCTGTTTCACTCACGAGAAGAGTTTTGGTGATTTAGTCAGATGGTATCCAAGCTAAGAAGTCTGTTCAAAACACATAATTTCACTGTCAAATACACAGTGATGATTCGAGCTCTGTTTGCAAACTTGCTACAATTTGAGATAATCCCTGAGAAGGAGTGAGGGCAGGTAGCTTTCCCCAGCAGAAGAGAGAAAACAAAAACACATTCGAAAGGTCACACGGACATCGTGGTACTCCAGCAGTATGAAAAGCTATTTTTGTGTGAGTTCCACATGATCTTCCCAGTCCAAAAAGCTTTATTGCCTCCTTTGTTTTGCTTTCATTGTAAACCAGTGTTAGCCCTCCTGAAAACACTTATATTTCTTTTCCTTAAAATACAGCTAGTATTTTTAAAACTCTTCTCAGCATTCCTGTTGCAAGAACAACTGAAGTCTTCTAGCTGTTGCCTTCTTTTAAACACAGGTTTAACTACAATCTCTTAAGTCATCAAAATCTAGAACCTCTCAATAGAACATAGGGATATTTATCTAGATGTCAAAAACATTCATCTGCATCTCATAGAAATGAAAAGTTCTAGCGGACTTGTCTTTTTGGGGGACATACACTGGTATAATATTCCATTGTGTAAGAGCCCATTCCAACTGCTAGATGTAGTATAATTAAAAAAGAATATAAGATGCACAAAAAACCCCAAACGAAAGAGGATGTTAATAAATTGCAAAGTCAAGGACTCCAAAATAAAGAATGAAACTCAGAAATGAAGAATGATCAGAACTCAGGTTGCATGTGAAATCTAGTTGTGTCCCCATAATGACAAATTTGGGGCTCACGTACTGTTTCCACAGGACCTTTATCTGTTCTGTGTTTGAATTTATCAATACCCATTGAATGGATAGGTATCTTAAAAATCTTTATTTTGTATTTCTCATTTATTGTAAAATATGCAAACTGTGCACTGAATACTAAGTTATTATTTTTCTCCTAGGATCCCTCTAGGATGCTAATTATCATATTAATTAGCTGTTTTACAAACAATAAACAGCTTATCTTAACAGCTCCCTGCAGTAAGATCTTCTTATGGATAAAATCAAGGCACACTATCAAAAGTATTCACTACACCTTTGAGATAAGCTGTCTTGATTTTTCCCACTCTTACCTGTTTAAAGCACACAGGATTCTCAGAAGGCAGCTCCCACTGGCTTTGTTTAATCTCAAAGTGTTCTGAATTCTGGGCTAGAGGTTTCTGAAACTGTGTACTGGGCATAAGTATGAGAACCAGTAGTCAAAGACCCAAGAATCAGATACCTCATTTCCAGTAACACTTCTTCCATTTCTAGCGATTGCTCACAATCTGAACATGACAGTATCATTAGGGTAACATTTGCTACACAGGTGCACTCAATGCTGGAGGGTGGATCTCCCCTACTCCTTAATTATTATAGTTACCAGTTCCTGTAACAACAACAGGCAGGATCTACATCATCTTAATCATTTGTGCAGTTGTGGGCCTGGCTAATCTTGCCAACACTAATGCAAAGTGGTTTGTTTGAATTCTCTCTTCTGCTGCTATTTATTTTAAAATTCAAGTCTCCAAATTCTGGGATTTAACATAAACTCAAAGATCCTATGCTTCTAATCTCCATATCCCATACAACTTTTAAGGAACAATCACTCTATCTCTGTAAACCATCTCTTCTCTGAGCTTTGCTAGCCTTTCAGGACACGTTAATCATCCTGCCTTTACTGGGTGTTTGGGGATACAAGAATTTCTCTTGGGTCTGAAATAGTTCAGAAGCAGTCTAGAGGAGTCTGTGGCATTTCTATTGCAATCTCAAAAGATCTCGGGCAGGGTGTTAGGGAACTCTATTCTTAAACAAATAGAGTTCCTATAGCAGATAAATCACTTTGCAACACATTTTGCTGCAGAACTGATAGCATTTCCCTGGCATGCTGACAGCTCTGTATTATTATTTACTAGGAAATCTTTTGCACAGAACATAAAGAAGGTATTTTGTTACTTGCTTTCACGCTGTTTTGTTTAAAGAGCAAGTGAATAGAGTTCTGTTTACACTCCCTGCAGCTTCAAATTACGCTCACCTTTGGCACTACCAGAATGGTTACCCAGGAAAATGTGACAAGGGCCTGTTCCTACAAAATTACTCACCTACACCACCTCATTCATGTGATGGGCCAAGTTATGTTTAGATCAAAGGTGCTTAACTATTTGTTTGCAAAATATTTCATGGCACTCTGCTGAAACTGGTGTACGAAAGGGCAAGAAAGCAGGATTAGAATTCCAGGAGCCATTTTTCACATCAACATTGCCTTTAAAAATGAAAACACTGTGTGAATACATGGAGGGGAAGCAGTATGTTCTTCACATCTCACAAATGTTGCAAACTGGCATGCAAAGCAATGGGAAGCCTGGTCAGGTGCTCTAAGTCCTTGGGTCAGTGATTTTTAATGGGACTGAACACCTTCCCTTTAAGTTCTGTTAGAAATTCTCTTCTGTGCAGGACACAAATCCTACACTTGCTTGTCTCAACTGTGGTCCAGGATCACAAAATAAACCACCGTCAGTGAGGACTGTCAAAATACTAACTTCTCTTCAGTGTTTAAGGAATGACTGGCCACGGGCTTCTTTAACCTGAACACAAAACCATCCAGACATTAGACCCTAGGCAGTCCTTGGAACCCAAACCTTAACACGATAGCATGCTCTACCCAGAGGACATACCACAGGTACAATATGATGGCCACACTGTTTACTGCAGCACTTGAAAAAACGCAGTGGAATGGCCTTTTAGAATTTGATAGAGGAAATGGTACGTCTCCATTTAGGAAAGATTGCCGATGTGACTGAATTCTACCAAAGCAACTCAGGCTAACAAAATAATTCAGAACTATTTGTAGTCTAATGAACGCACTTAATCTGAAACCAATAAAGTCTGCCTGTGAACAGGGATGGTGCACTACGTATTCTAAAGCTTATTTTCCACAGGGAAACAAAGAAAAACGTTAAGAAATCCTATTGCTTCCAGGACCTTATTATTGGACAAGAAGCCCTACAAAATAGTTCTTACGAGCTTCCCGATATGCCATCTCTTGTTTTTTGAACTTTTACTTAATGAAATTTATTCAAATTGATTCCATTAATAGAATAGTTGATTGCAGTGTTGAATGAACCTGTTTGTAGTACCTGGCAGTCAAGCTCAAAGCTTTTAAAAAAATCTCCACAGAAATTCATCAAGCATAAAGAAATGCCACGGGGTATATGCAGAAATAAAATGAGCTCAGATTGAAAGGCTGAGTGCATCTGAACTTCAAACAAGGCAATGAATATGTAATTTTGTCCAAAACCAGGGGAAATACATCACTTATCAGATTTCAGTACAAAACCAAAGAACAGTATCAATGTTCTCCCCCAAACCCAAAAATGATTAAAAGGTTCCTACATGCAGATGAGAATAAAGTGAACAGTGAAATTGTTAAGCAGGAAAATGTATTTAGAAAGGCTGGTAGTATATATTAACTCCAAGAGGCAACCACACAGCTATTTGTTAACTTGTGATACAATAGCATTTCATTAAAATAATTAAATTTTCTGGTCAAAGCTGTAGAACACTCTTGCATGTATCTCCAGAAGCTCGATGGCTAGGGCACTTGCTTAGCGGGTAAGAGATTCATCTCCCAACCCATACTGTATCTTATTAAGGACAGAGATTCAATATTCAGATCATACATCCCATAAATACTCCAAATGTTCTTGGATACCACTGGCCACTAGAAGATACTTCACATTATAAACTCACACTAAATGGGGAAAGCTGACTGCATGTACTTCTTCCTCTCTTCCATGTAAAGAACTCTGGAATGCTAACTGAAAAATGAGAACAGTACCCTGCTTTTAAACATCCTAAACCCAGTAAAACAGAATGACATTGAAGTCATCCTTAGCACAAGCTAATAAAAAAAAAAAAAAGTTTGATTTCCATGCATTTAAAACAGAACTTCATTGAAATTCCAGTCCTGCCCTCTCACTGTTCTCACTGGTCCTTGATTTATTCCGAAGGCAGCTTCAATCTTCTCTTTCTGTATTCCCTTTTTTAGAAATATGCCTTTGTAGATAAGGTTATGTCCTTTACTAGATCTGACTATTAACAAATTGTGAATCCATAGAGGTAAAATACATTTTCTTACGCAGTAAGTCAAGGAGCAAACTTCAGAATGAAGGCTAACCATATGAGGCATCTTCTATCAGCTTTCACTGAAATGACCAGATCAAATTTAATCAGTGCCCAAATCCAGAAATAGACTGAGCTTGCATGGTAAGAGTTCACAAATTTAATCTATTAGATCATGCTGTCTTTCAGCCTTTTTGGGGTAAGTCACAGGGCAAAATTTTCAAAAGTAAGCATTTGAAGTGGAGGTCTCTTGATATGGATTTCCATCTGAGACAAGCTGTGGGTGATTCACCTTGAAAAGAAGCTAGCTCTTGGTACCCAAAAATGCAGCCCACACTAAGAAAAGCATCCCTAACCCTATCTCATGTTAATGAAATTACATAAGGAAAGTAATGAAAGAGTAAGTCTCTGAGAGTCTGTACTTTTTATTCTGACAAAAATAAATTTTCCCTTTTTATTAACAAAGGAAAAAAATCAAATACTTTGCTTCAACCTTACATTCATGTTTACCCACTCATAAAATGTTTATTGCCTTGCCTGTTGATAATACTCATTACTTGGTCTTTTAGTAGTTTTTAGTCTAAATTCCTTTAACTTTAGCTTTTAGTCTAAATTCCTGTGCATTTCTGTCAAATCAAATAAAAAAACATTTTGGTGAACTGCTATCAGTAAAGGGGAATTATAAATGACAGTAAATCATGTGTTTTTACAGTTTTGATGTTAAAGCTGAGGAAAAATAATGATCTTACTATGGACTATGTAATTCCTAGCTGTTAAATGATTTCCTTTGTGCAATCTGCATGTCTGTTTTGTTAATAATGAAATGTTAACCACCAACCTCTTTTCACTTTTCCTTTCCATATTGATAGAAGTAGGTAGTCCACAAAAAAAAAAAAAAGGAGAAAGAAAAGATTAAAGGTTGGTGAAGAGCTGATATGCTAAATGTGAGACAGACTTGCAAGGAGCTAGCCATTAATCTTTTCAAGAGATCATGAGAAACAGGATATATTGGGGGGGGAGTGTGCTTTTCCTGCCATGTAAAAGAAAATTATGGTAAAAACTTTGCAATTGGAAAGCTACCCAAGCCAATACAAAACTGTTACTGCGGCACAATATCCCTTGTGTATGGGATAACTGCAGACTGTGTTTATGAAAATATTAGGCTGAGCCACTCAATTACCTCTGACACCTCCTCCTTCGGTTACGATATACTGTGATAATCAAAATTACTTAGCCCATTCCTCAACTTGCACATCAAAAATTAGTTATGGAGCCTGTGTCTAGACACAGACTATTCACCGACAGTGCACTATGTTAATCCACTAGCACGGCTGAAAAGTCCTATGCTATCCTCCAAATATAACTCATTCATTCACTTCAGGCATCAACAGATTTCATTGACCTTGGTTAAATAATTTTAATTGATTTATTCATGTGTACACAAAACAAATCTACTAAATTATTCTATGCAAACACAGTCAGATTCCAGATCATTGCATTTTTACATGTTTATTCAGCAATTTGGATAATCCTTTGATGTACTGTAGCACTACAGGCTACAGTAGTGCTGGAGAGTTATATAAATCTATCTTGATAAACTCACAAACTGCTTAAAAGGGAAAAAAATGAAAAAATAATGAAGGCATAGAAATTCGAGATAGGCTTTGAAAAACACTGTGAGAACAAGGTAAGGATCTTCTCCCACAAGTGAGTGGCATTTACAGATAACTGACATCTTTTCTTCTGTCCCCAGGATATTGACTCGTTTCCTATTTGGTCACATGGTGACCTTTTTCTTATATTTTTGTATCATCTTTTGCATTGAGGTTATCCTTCTGCTTATTCATGAAACTAAGTCTGTCAGGCTTGTTTTCCTGCTTGCTGCTTGTTTATATCAGGACAAACTGAGGTAACTGTTGAAATAAGTCAATGTATTCTTGTCAGCACACAACTGATGGAGGAACTTTTATTACATGTAAGACCTTGCCAGGTCCTTTTCCCTTGAAAAAAAAAAAAAAAAGGTGTAATGGCCTTCAAATATAGCAGCTAAGGACCAGGAGCTTAGGGCAATGGCTGGGCACTTGAGCTTCTGCACTTGGTCAAGTGAATTTGCCAGAGTGCAACCCTTGGGAACTTTGTACTGGTTGTCTTCCTTGAGGATTTACTCTGGTTGGTCATCTACAGTGCAAGCTTGGATACAGAATGGATGGTTTAGAAAGCTGGTATAGGACAGAGGCACCTGTACGCGCTAAGACTCTTGCTTTGAAAGCTCCTAGTAATGGCTCCTAGCTGAAGGTATGCTTGTGAATGGGACCTAACTCTAGCTAACTCGATTTTACGCATCTCTCTGACACTGGTGCTGTTACAGTACATGAACTTACTCGATATTACTCCAAACAGTTATTTGTCTGAACCAACATGGCTGTTCTTTACCAGGATATTGGTGTTTATCTGATAAATCACAATACTGATGATGCTCCAAGGACCATGAAATCAACTTAAGAAAACAGATGGCTTGGATGTGGGGAAAAAAAACGTCCACCACCATGGTTTGGGTTCTGCTGCCATTGATCTGAAAAGCGTGGCATGATTCCTCCCAGTTCTGTGGGTTTCCAATCAAAGTCAAGATGGCAAAGTGTACACAAGCAGGAACTTGTCTAGAACCTTAAATCGTGTGAGTACTGGACAATATCAGATTGTTCAGACCAGAAGAAATATGTGATATTTCTTTAATCCTGGACTAGTAGAGAGTATGAGCTACTGGGAAGAGGTGGCGTATAGGATGCTACTGCTAAATCTCAGTTACGGAGAAACTGTGATTTAGGTTAACACTTTGCCTCCTCTTGAATTTAGATAATTAGCTCCTAGTAAGACATCTCAGTTTTATTTTCCCTAAATGCAACAGCTATTTAACTCTGTGTGTGTGAAAGCATAACGACTTTGTGCAGTTTTGCAAGGCTAATTTTCATTTGCAACAAAATAAAAACTGGGCTGAACTCTTAAATTCTAGTTCCTTCCACTCTCACTGCATTTACAAATGTATGAATGCATCTTTTTTAAACGTCTTGCCGTCCATCCTTGGATGTCTTGTAGACCACAGTCTGAGAAATATTCATCTAAGTATCTGTGGAGCACGGCAGTGTGACTTTAGAGTTTCACTCAGTTTTTTCAGTAATACTACTTAGGCTTCCATTTCTATTGGAATGATAAAAAAGCCACAGAACAGAACTCTCTACTGGTGAATTTCTTTTCTTGCCTTCTAACTTACTAACTAACTTCTAACACATGCTTGCAGTTATGAAAATATGAAGATTAAACGAACAATAGAATGTTTAACCAAATCTTTAACCTTTTCTTTGCTCATGGTAGAACAGAAACACCACAATCCAAACCCTCCAAATGAATGCAAGGCAAATGACTACCAGTTAAGCCTCAGGGAGTACACACCTTCTGGAATGACAACACGGAGCTTTGCAGTATTTGCAGATGTGCCCGAACTAGCTGGTTCTATGAACCAGCTGGTTCAAACCCAACTGGGACATAGGTCTTGTAGCACAGTGCTGACTATTGCCACGTGAGGGTTGCTAGTACTCAGCTGGTTAGTCCAACGTTTGCCTGCTTCTGTCTACTTGAGCTGCAGTCATATCACTGCACTGTGGAGTATCTCAAATCCCTGTCACCTTCCCATGGATATCTTGCCTTCCCCACTGGTAGCAGAAACATGGAGAAACTAAGTGAAGGGGAAAAGCCCCGCTGCCCCAGGAAAGGCTTCTGCTTGTCCAAGGTGCACTTCTGCTCTGAAAGTGTGGTGGAATAGAGAGAGGAGCAAAGGCATTGTGGTTGTAAGATGCATCTCCTTCCCTAATAGCAAATCTACTTTTGCTTTTATGCCCCAAGTAATGGACAACATGTGTAACTGCTGCACATTCCTCAGCTGTAGAAGTCTGAACAACTCCGTTTACCTGCAGTGGGGCTATGCTCATTTGTACTTTCTCTTCTTCCTAGCTCATGCTGCTTACGAGGTATACTCAGAAGCAGCCAGCTCTCCTAAAACAGTGTGTAGTATCTGTACTTAGGGTTAAGGGGAGAAAGTGCAGTTGTTCATTATGTTAAATGTCACAATAAAAATGTTTTATTATAGGAAAAAAAAGTGGAAATTAAGATTTGTGGACCCTCATTCAACAGATGCCAGTTGGATCACAGTACTTGCAGTTTTTCATGTCTGGCAGTGTTTGTTTGGGTCTAGGAATAAGAGAGCAGCTGTAATATGGAATATAATGGCTTAGAGCTGGGTGAATTGGCAGGGTTCAAGTTTGTGCAGCTCTCCTGGCAACATGGCAATTCTAGAAACACTTAATTCACCCAAACAAATTTGTCTTTAATGGAAAAGAAAACTTAGCTAACAGTGCTGAAAGAAACAGAATTTTCAGTGTGATCTTAGGATCACTAAAGCAGAGTACACAATAAAGGAAAGCAATATAATTTCACAAATGAGGTGGAACTGTGCAGGGTAAAAAAAAAAAATTGTTTGGTCTCCAGAGACTTCATGTGAATTCAGGAAGGGGTAGAGAAGTTAGTAACTCTGGAGAATGGACCGTGCACAGTAATACCAGCAGACATGTTGACTTTTCTTAAATTAAATAGCTTTGTACAGTTTATTTACTCTGATTCACTGGCATAGCCCTCCAAGCAAACCTTTCCTTTCTCCAAAGCAGTAGTTCTTCTCGAATATACTGTTGCTTGCACTATTTCATAAAACCATGGCGAAACTATTTGTTCTAAATACAGCAGCTTTTTTTATCAATTGTATTTGAAAAAGTGCATGTGGACTAGTGCTAATTAAGATTGTGTGGGTAACTTATCCTAATGTGATAGGGACAAGTTTCCGTAACACCCTGATCTGGTCATAATTAATCATGACAAGGATCCTGTTGAGCTGAAAGTGATTAGTTCCAGCTTAATTAAAGGTCACTGCTGGCTACAGTTTTGGGTTTCATCAGCTAGATCGTATTATCTTATTTTTTTGGTGCAGACAGAAAATAATTAAAGATGATGCAAAAGCATGAAGCATCTACATATTTTCCAAATCGGTAATATAAAGAAGTGTAAAAATAGCACTAACACCAAAGATCTCTGCTTATTTCACAGAACTAACTAGCATCAAAACAATTTATCTGAGAGGAAAAGAGATGAGAACTATTTTTGAAGACGTAGTGAAGTTAAGTAAGACTAGTATCATCCTACCATGGTGCAGAGGAGATAATTATGAAGTCTTTCTCCCGGTAGTAATGCCAGACATTGTATGCGCTCAACGTTATTGCAGCCTTGTCAGCCACCCAGGCAGCATGTTTTGTCAGACCACGTAGGTGTTTTCTGACTAACAAGAGGTCAGGAAACGTAGTGTGCTGGGAAGATAACGGAAAAGGCAAGCTAATGTGGAAGACTGTCCTGTCTACACCTCCTGATTTGCCAGTCTAGCTTGCTGGAGCTGCCATGATCTCTCCTGCAATTCCCCAATCCTCCTCCAGGCCTGACATTGCATAATGGGGTTAGAAGACCTTCAGAATTATTTTAGTAAGCGACACATATCATTAGAAGTGGCACCTTGTAGAGATCTGCAATAGTCTCTATGCTCTCGCAGTCATCCTCCTCCTCCAGTTCCCACTGTGCTTGACGATGCTTCTCTAACAGCTCATGGTAAGCCTAGAAGAAACACAACAGGCATATTCAAATAGCTGAAAAGATTCCAACAGCTTTTTGTGATCTTCTTCTTCCCTTGCCTGATCCCTTCCTGTGTCCCATCACAACAGAAAGTGTTTATCTGGAACCATGATTCAGACGGAAATGAAACTTGCCTTACCGCCTTAATTTGAGCATATCCAGTCTTAGTAAGAAGCTCCAAAGACTCAGAAATTTGGTGTTAAATAATATGTACCCAATACTGGACAACATGTGAAATTATCTGATTTGCAACTTGCTTTCCTGTGTATGAATATTCACTTCATCGTCACCAGTATTACGAGGTGCAGCACAGCCATGAGACATCATGATCAGACACCTTAGTTACAGCAGTATCACACCATAAAGGCTTTTGCACTGGCGTCCCATGGTGGTCCCTAAAAGGCTCATCTATGACGTGGTCCTGATTTGGTCCTTGGCCACAGATTTAAGAGGGATGCAACGTTTTCTTCAAGCCAGGACTGTGATGTGTTGGCAGGCTGACGTGCTGTAATGAAAGACTGAAATTCACAAAGAACATCTCATCCTATAGACTAATGAGTGGTTTTATACATAAATATTCTGTATTTTGATCTAAACTGCCAAGTTCCCTCTTACACTCCCATGGTAAAGATGGCTTTTTTTGTTAGGCATGTCAGCAGGGCTCTTCTAAAGAGCACAAAAGTGCTCATAAACTCTTCATGTACAGATCTTTCTTCTAGAGGTGGACTTTATCATTCACACTTACCATGACATTTTAGTTTACCACAGAACTGGACGTGACAATTGCTGTAACTTGTATGTCCACCAGGGGTAGGGCTGAGCAAGACTGGGTCACTATAACTGGCACTCTGGCTTGTGTGCTTCACTTGATCATTCCTGTATTCTCTGCCAGTAAAAAACAAAATGAAAATGCTCCTTTTCCAGTGGAAACATAGATGAAGGCGGCAGAATGATACAGGGACTCTAACCTTTGCTATCTAGGTCATGCTGACATATAAAAAAATCAGAGCCACAGCAACTAAATGATTACTATCCAACTTGTGTTCAGAAGAAACCGATGTGAAGAAAGTTCATTGCAAAATCCACCTTCTTAACTGGCAACCACTTAACATTCAGCAGAAAGGTCAGCTACTGCCGAGGCTGCTACCCTGTTGGTGCCAGCCCTTTGATGAGATGGAGGGGGGAAGGCAGAGAAGAAAAGTGCATTTGATGGGTACAACTCTGGGCTCACGGTGAGGATTCAGGACCAACTCCTTCACTGCTGGACTGGCTGTGAAACTATGAAACATGCTTAAATAGCTCCTCAATGCTGAGGGGACTGTTTGCACAAAATAATTACTGGATTATTTAAGTCAAATCACGAGAGGTGCAGATATATACAAATTTTTCTTATTCTTCAGAGAGTCTCCGGACTCAAGACCCCATCTATTCTGGGACAAAAGGCTCTCTCCACTGCGGCAGCAGAAAGGCTTAAATTTCTGACTTGTTTTACTGTTACTATTTGCACACATGCATTTCATAACACTAAGACGCAGTTGTGTCATATCCTGGATCATGATGGTGCAAGTTGCCCATTGCTGCTCAGCCTGTCGTAAGCAGGCTGTTAGTTCACAGTTTAACTAAGTACATTTGCTAGCTTTCTCAGGTGTACAGGACAAATCATCTCTTGCACAAAGCTGTGTGGCTCTAACTTTGCAGTGGAAAGGTCTTAATACAAAATTTCTAAGCTTTGTTTAATGAATTTGGGATGTGTCCAAGAGTTTTGAATGATGTGTAAAAGGAAAACACATTCACAAGTGCTCAACGGCTACAAAACTGTGTGACGGAATTATTTGTCTCAAGTTATCAAAAGCCAATGAGGTAAAATGTGCTCCACTGTTTTAAAGTGCTCGAAACCTTTTGTTTTGAAGTGAAGTGCTGCCACACAGGTGTTGCATACAAGAACAGTAACTGCATTATCCAATTCATACAATATAATTAAAGAACTTGGCCCTGCAGTATAAAATCACAGTGTTGAGATCAATAAATTTCGACAGTTTGCTACAGCTGGAATCTGGGTCTTCTCATACAGTAGTTTATCTAAGTTATTAAATTTCATCAAAAGTTTAATGCTGCTGGATGTAACTGCTTTAACCTTAAATTATTTCTGTTCATGAAAATTGAGGATTGATTTTTTTTTTTTTTATTTCCTAATAACTTTGGTCTGTGATTCTCAGCAGTTATAGGAGTTCTGCATTTACAGCTAAGAACTCTGATTTTGTATATACATTCTGAACAACAACAATAGAGGTCTATAGAAAATATGGCCAAGAAAACATTACTTTAATATGGCCATTGTCTACCATATTAAATTATCTATTGCAAACCTTCTCTAAGGTATCCTGTCAATGATCATAATGAGTTTTCCCTCTGCTTATATGAAATTTGATAGTCTTTGTGCCTCAGCAGCCTCACTCACATTAGATCAGTGCAGTCTGCTTTCTTCTGTAATGCAGGCCAGATACTTTCCTCCAGAGATTTCCTATATTGAACCGAACACATACTATCTAAGTAAAAGATATTTTCTACAAAACACTCAATCTAGCATTAACACCCTTTGGCGTTTTGTTCCAATGCGACAAGACCAACACTGGAGGAGAAGTCTCTAGGCAAGCCCAGGCAATAGGGGGTCTGACCCTATCCTACCCGTGCTACTGTACCCGATTCTCAGGAGGATTCCAAAATCCCTATTTTATGGGACTGGGAGAAATCTGCAATATATATGGCCTTAAAAACCAATGGAACAGTGAAAATAAGCTTTTACGTGCTCACCTTAAGAAAATCATGCACATCTTCTTTATGAAAAGTTCTACTGAGGAGATTCCCTTGTTCAGCTATCTGTCTGTGTTTGAACTCTTCCCTCTTCTTTGCATGGCACTCCAGTCGTTTCAAGATCAGGTCTTTACTTTGCTGGATACATTCTGGAATATAAACCACCGGTGATTAGATAGCACAACTCCACAGAGAGGAAGTAGCATCTGCTACTGTCACACAACATAAGCTTGCAGAAATCTGTTAGTGAGTGAAATAGGCAAGTAATTACCATGCAGGATTTCAAATTTCAAATCAAAAAGACCTGATGGTCTTTTTAGATGTGAACTTTTGCATTGTTACACGGCACTTAAATCTATCAGGTTTTTGGATCTCTGTCATCCTGCACTCTCGTTTTCACTGATGCTGCTGCTTATGCAAAGGCAGGGGTGTTAGTTCATGAAACAGATTCCCACCTGCAGCACCCCAAATCACCCCCTCCTGCTTCTGGAAGGTCCAGAAGTGGCTCATTACCTAATCGCAGATATGCAAATGCTGCTGCAAGGACAGGGGCAGTACCATATGGCAGGGAGAAAAGGTCTAGAGCAGTGCTAGTTCAGATTAGCTTGGATTGGCATGCAGCCATAACAGGCTTCCAAAGTGACTCATCCAGGAATCTGCAGCAAAAGCTGTCAAGGTCCCTCCGATTTTGTGCTAGTACTGTGAAATATTTGGGACTGAGTTCATCCCCCCTATAGTTCCAGGTGATTTATAAATTCATGAATCTATCCGGACCTTATGCTGCAGAGTGGAATTGGTGCTTTCAATGTTCTGTCTCATTGCCTGCCCACCTAAGAAGAACTTTATTCATTTACCCCACTTGCCCTGCCCCACACCTGACACAGGCAGCTAAAGGGGAATGTGAAAGAATAGTCATCTGAGGCTGCTGTTCTGCCACCACATCGAGCTGCTTTAACTACAAGAAATTATTTTGTAGAGAAACAAAAGAGTACAGAACTGTAGCACCAAGTGTGTTACTTACATGCTAATTTATTGTGCCTATTCACAGGCTGATGATGCACTGACAAAACACTTGAAAGTGCACTGAAAGTACAGCAAAGCCTGTAATAAAAATGTCATCTGAACAAATGTAACAACCGTTATTTTTAAACGCTACTTGATTCTTTACTACATCCCTGTTTGTTTCCTAGGAGCATCATCTTGCTGGCTTTGTGTTCTGCTTGTGAATTATAGGTACTATTTAATTTATGTATTTAGGAGCTCATAAGCAAGGTCAACATAGACTCTCATGTGAAAGTGCTGCAATCCAGATTTTTTTTTATTATTATTATTTTAAGCACATTTCGTTTCTAACTAAAACCAGGAGGTTGATAATGCCCTTCTGCACAGGCTGTACTAACTATAATATATAGCTATATACAACTACAAACACCTACTTTGCATACAATCAAGGCCTTGACACAGGTATTTTTGCTTTGAAACAAGAGAAACTTGACGAAAAAGGGGGGAAAACACCCACAGAAGTATGTTTATGCTTAAGAAATGTTAGTGTCTGAACCTATGCCAAGACTATGAACTAGGCAAACATCCATGAAATAATTTCTATCACAATATACATGAATTCATGAGTATCTGCAAACTGTTCACATAGTTAACTGATGTTTTTAAAGTGGAGCAAGACTGCAGCATGGGAATTCCAATCATCTTCTATGATGAAATGACTGGCTCGGTAGATGAGGGGTGAGCAGTGGATATTGTCTGCCTTGACTTCAGCAAGGTTTTTGACACACTCTCCCATCAGATCCTCATAGAGAAGAGCATGAAGTATAGGGTGGATAAGCAGGCAGTGGGATGGATTGAAAACTTACACAGAGCCCACCTCGAAGCCAGTAATGAGTGATGTGCCCCAGGGGTCAATACTGGGTCCACTCCTGCTCAGTATCTTCATTAATGACCTAGATGATGGGGCAGAGTGCACCTTCAGCAAGTTTGTAGGGGTCACAAAACACCGGAGGAGTGGCTGGTACACCAAAGGGTCATACTGTCATCCAGAGGGCTCTTGACAAGCTTGAGAAATGGGCCGACACAAATCTCATGAAGCTCAACAATGTGAAGTGCAAAGTCCTGCACATGGGGATGAACAACCTCAGACACCCACACATGCCGGGGGCCATTCAACTGGAAAGCAGCTTGGCAGGAAAGGACCTGGGGTTCTGGTGGACATCACATTGAACACGAGCCAGCAATGTGCCCTTGTTGCAAAGGTTACCGGTAACCTGGGCTGCATTAGACAAAGCATTGCCAGCAGATGGTGAGAGGTGATTCTTCCCCTCTACTCACCACTGGTGAGGCCACACCTGAAGCGCTGTATCCACTTCAGACCTCCCCAGTAGGAGAGAGAGATGGACAGACTGGAAAGAGTCCAATGAAAGGCCATGAAAATGGAACTGGAATAATGGACTGGAACATCTCTCCTATGGGTAAAAGGCTGACAGACCTGGGGCTGTTCAGCCTGGAGGAGAGAAGGCTCAGCAGAATCTTATCAGTCTCTGTAAATACCTGGAGGGAAGGTGCAAAGAAGACAGAGCCAAGCTCTTTTCTGTGGTGCCCAGTCACAGGACCAGAGGCAATTGGCACAAACTGAAAAACGGGAGGTTCCCTCTGAACATCAGGAAACACTTTTTTACTGTGAGGGTCACCAAGCACTGGCACAGGTTGCTCAGAGAGGTGTGGAGTCTCAATCCTTGGAATTACTCAAAAGCCATCTGGACATTGTCCTGGGCAACCAGCTGTAGGTGGCTCTGCTTGAGCAGGGGGGGGTGGACCACATGACCACCTTCCAACCTCAACCATTCTGTGATTCTGTGAATTGCTGACTGTGAGATACAGCACAATTTATTGACACGAAGCCTGGAAGTGAATGAGCAGCACTGCAGCAAGAATATACTGCAATAAGACTACATTCACTCCGACTATTCAGTTCACTGAACTCTAAACCTAATGTTGTTTTGTTAGGACAATTTTCTTTAAATACACCCACAAGTAGCAGAAATGGTTCTGGAAAACATGTGAGAGCAAAATACTTCTCACTGTTCTCCTTTTAGCTGAACGTGTACTATAACTTTCCATGAATCCTGATGAGAAGCACTGAGCCCATGATACAGTACCTATCACAGAAGTTGGAGGTATGTTTCTCAACATGTTGGGCATTAGGTAACATGCAAAGCTACATAGGGAGAACCTTAAATCACCTGAGACTTTGCTATAATTGTGTACTTTACAGATAGGCAATGTGAAGGGGTGCAAGAGGAACAGGAAAAGGCTTCGTTTTTAAAGTGTTTTAGTCTGACAAAATGAAAGAGAGGTTATCTGAAGATCATAAGCCTTAAAATTATTTTTGCACAAGAGTGATAGCACAACCATGTTTATGTATTTTCTGGCTCCACATGCTAGCAGGAGATCACAAGACAGTATTCTCCATGTATACAGCTATTACTGTCCCTAATGTTACGCACTATCACCAACAATGTCAAGTCGGTGAACAGTAAACGAAGAAATCTCACAAATACTTGTAACAAATGTAACTCTTCAGATTAAAGAAATACTGTATAGATTACGTGAACTGTACAGTAAGTTCATAGTAAAGCCTGGATCAAGACCTAAAAGGTTTAAAGCCAAAGTTCCCATTCTAAGCATCCACCCTTCGTAATATTAGTGTTCTTGGCCGCTTCATAAATACCTTTTTAAAACAGACGGGTATAGGGCTGAAGCTCTATTTTTTTCACTATTTAATACAATGAGGACTTGTACTCGTATTTGTTGAGTCATGAGCTCTGGTCTAAGTACTCACCGTTACTGAAATGTGCCAGCTGTTCCCAGAAGGCCTTGTGCAGATCCGTTAAAAGTTCTTCCTTTTGTCGGACTGAGAGA
Source organism: Leptosomus discolor (assembly GCF_034619465.1). NCBI lineage: Eukaryota > Metazoa > Chordata > Aves > Leptosomiformes > Leptosomidae > Leptosomus > Leptosomus discolor. The sequence goes on along the minus strand of NC_141394.1, from coordinate 69,646,899 downwards.
TTATTCTTTACAGTTAAATGGTCCAGAATATTTGATACAATATTTAATCTACACTTGCACTCCTCTGGTATATAGGACTTCAGTGCATCGATCATTTTCACCATAAGCTCCCAGCTGAATAACCTTTCCTGAATGTCCTAAAACAAACATAAAAAAAGCCCTGTTTAGAAACCAAGAATGGGTCTTTGGTTGTGCGTGTCCTTTCATTGAATTATTCATTCCAAAACTACAGAGAAAACCAAGACGGCTTCTCAAGACCATGTCAATAACAGTCTTCACGTACTTAAATACTTCTGAAAATCTCGACCAGTGCAGGATAGCAGCAGGTTTATTGCACGGTCAGCTGCAAGAGCTAATCTAAAACGACTGGTGTTTTTCATTATTTGTAGCTGTCAAGAAGACATTATGTCAGGAAAAGAAAACAAGCTTGCAGAACAAACTTAAATACTCCAGGAGGAAAGATGGACAGAAGGGCAACACAGAAGAGCTGGACCTCTTTTCAAGATACCATATGGCACACCAGTATCGGCCTTCATTTTGAAATGAGGACACATATCAATTTTGAAACTGTTGGGATTCCTTCACGTATGTGGTCAGCTGGAGTTCACTAAATACACCAAAAATTAGTGTAATTGCCTATGGCCTATTAGCTTTCATTGCGCTATTAAAGAAGTCCAGGATTACAGTAGGGAGCAAGATTTCCTGGGCAAAACTGCAACCGCTTTAGACAATGCTGCAAGGTTGGGAAGAGCATGACAACTACTGTAGTTAACGGAGACACATAGACAATGACCTTTGCAAAGAGATACAAGCATCATAGTAGCGACTTCAGGTAGGAATATTTCACATATCTGTATCCAAACACCTCATCTAAAGTCTTCCCATCTGAAGGAACTTACTGTACAGTAGCCTGGTATGGGTCAAATGTGATCAGCTGCAATGACTGTTTTCATACCTGGACAGCCCAGTTCTCCAATTCAAAACTAAGAAGCTAATAATTAATGTATCTGTTTATTAGTAAGCCAAGTAAAGCTAGCTATCCATTTATTCTCCAAATTGCTAATAAATGCAGTGGGCTAGATCCTGATAGTACCATTAATCTATAAATTCAAAGTAATTCTTTCAGTATGTCCTGTGCAAAGCAAACAAAGGATCTGTTACATTTAACACAAGATAAAGCACAGTGCTGATGCATTTGTAAACATATTTTTCCCTCTTGAGACCACATCACTAAGAGATGTTCAGGGTTTTTGATTACAGTTGAAGTCACTGGACACACAGACTCACCCTCAAATTTAAATTAGGATTTCAGTCAAAGCGGAATAAATCCTTTGGAAGAAAAAGAAATGTCCTACTGCCCAGGGTAACCATTCTCCATCATGATATCTAGTGCTCTTGCTCATGGCTCACTGGGTGCCTTAGTATTACTTTCTCCTAACATAACTGCCTAAATGGTATTTTGAGAAGTAAAACTCAAGTGCAGAGAGTTCACCCTCCTGTGAATCTTCATAAACTGCAATGGAAGTTGAGCTCTTTGCAACAAAGCTGAAAGTGACAACTGGACTAAGCAGTCTACATCATTCCTGAGGCAGGACTGACAGATTCTGTACACTTGCATCATTCTTTGTGTTCAGATTGACTAAACGTCTCTCAACTTTTATGTCTTTTTGTACTTTACCATTGCCTGCAAATCTTGAGATTCACTCAATAAGCTTTCTACTGCAATCATCTTCTCGGTCAGATCCATCATTATCTTTGCTGCTTTGGCACTTGAACATTTTGATTGGTCCAAAAAAGCCTGCTGGGCTTTGTCGGTCTGCTTCCAAAAAGCTTCCATCTGTGGAATATGAATCAAAAAACAATCCATGTTCCCTCATTAACCATCTAGTGTTTCATTACAGCGAGAGGCATATGAGTCTACCAAGATACAAGCCACTGAGACTACAGACAGCTCTCAGTATTACAGTGAACATCTTGCAAAGCTACAGAGCCTATTTACTATGATGATATATGTTTTGGTGGCACATACCCAGTATGTCAATCCTGATCTTTTTAAATGTAGTCATTCTCTATAACTCGCTAAGAATTTGTTGTTAGTTCTCCACATATCGCATGTCTAAAAGCCTATTATGTTGTCAGTATTAATAGGAAAACTAAAAAAGTAACAAACTGCAGCCCTTTTTTGTGAGAAGTTTATTTAGCTGTAGGAGCAAGCATTCCAGTCAAACAAGATTTTCGCTAAAAAAGGAAAACTGAAAATTTTAACTGTTTTTCACCATCAAAGCTTTTCATAGCCACATACTACATAAGCACTTTATTAACTGTGCTGGAATTAACTATTTTATGCAGCATCTGCACAGTGTATGTGCCCATTCTGATATATTATCGTATGGGTAATCTCTAGTTTCAGGCTCCCATCCCACAAACACTTACGAATGTGCACAACTGTGAATATTCTGTGGTCTTCAACGGGATTACTAGTACACATAAAGATAAGAAAATATATTCATTGCCAAGACTTGTATTAATTAACTGCAAGTTTTGAAAAAAACCCTGTGACTACAGCATCTGTGAGTATGGCAAAAACTCCCTTTATACTATTGAGGGAAGAGTGGATTAGTTCAAGGTCCTGATCTATAGGAATCTGCGTACAGGGAAATCATTTTCAATATGGATGAAAAGCATCTGCTAGCATAAGGCTGACAGACCCACTGGAGGATGACTGCTGCTGGTGAGTAACTGCCTCATGTTGCTCCGCGAGGCTGCCAGAGATTTTTTTTATGTGACTAACCCTAGAGAACTCTAAACAGTCAATTTTTCACAGAGCAAAGTTATATTGCAAAAGAAGATTGACACAGATGTACGATCATTACCAGGACTTCCACTACAAAGTGAAAGGCACAGAGAATCAAGAGGAAACTGAGAAAACTCCCAGTAAAGCACTTAACCACCAGACATTAAAAAATGTTAACTCCTCTATGAAAAAGGCCCAAGGCTGAGGTAACGGGCTGTTTAGTTCAGGGCTGAAGTGCCGCAGTCAATCAGCACAGGCAGCTCACAGAGCCATCAGACTGACTAGACAGTCTCTCATTTTCATCAGCAGTGAATTTGCTCAAACCTCAAAAAAAGGACTGGGAAGGAGAGTATCTTCCAGACTATTCAGTTTACTGGAAAATAATATACAGAATATTCTTAAACTCCAGTTTTCTAGCCTGCAAACTATTCAGACACAGTGACATAACTGAAGAGAAAAAAATAATCTTTGAGAATCAAATGTCTGCTATCAAACTGTATTTTTACATCAAAAAACATGTAAATGTATTCTAACATGGAAAGTTGCTGAAGAAAAATGTTTTGCTAAAGTAAACGTGCAAAGCATACTAAAAAGGTTGTACTGTAATTATTTTCTTAGTACTTATTTCAGCTGAGAAAGTTTTATAGTCTCTTATTATTCTCTTACTCAGTTATGCAGAATTGAAGAAAGGTGCTAGGATAAAATTACTAGAAGTCAGACTGTATGTAGGCTTGAAATAAATCTCACCATCTGACAAGAAATAGACATTTCTCAGCTCTAAACCCAGTGTGATAAAACAGTGTTTGTATAAAAACCGTATTGGCTCCCAAAGGGAGTCGGAAATACTTTGCTGGAGCAATGCAAAAATGTCTTCAGGACTCACATACATCTAAACTACTAACTGTGGACTAGTCAATACAACAGTTAAAAAATGATAAAAAAGCATTCCCCATCAAAAGAATAACATTAAAATAAAATTTTAGAAAAAGTTAGAAAGTTACATTATCTATTATGTGCTCAGAATATTCCCTTTCTTTCCTTTCTAAGTCTTCTAGAGTCTGGTACTCTGAATTATGGGCTCCTGCCATCTCAGTATTCTGGAGTCTGGAATCAAGTTGTTTCTGTAATTCTTCAAAATCCTGGGAAAAAAAGCAAGTGATTTGTTAAACAGAAAACCAGACATAACTTCTAAATTTAAGAGTGAATTTGTATGTCAGTTCTGGCTCATGGCTAAGGAAGCTGAACAAGAGCATTCAGAAAGTTCAGTCTCTGGATAAGGGACATTCTGCAGCAAGCAAAGAAAACTCCAGGTATATGGCAGCCCTGAACTACACTTAATACAAATACATTTCCACTAGTACCTGAGTACAATCAAGACTGTTGCTCATCTCCACTGAATTAAAGTTTTAGTAAACACTGCTCCGTGAGCTTTCATACTAATATTCCTTCGAATTTATCCACAAATATTTTTATTTTAACGCATGTGCTCCATCTTAAATGGCAGCTATGAGTGTACACGCTGTGTTTACAAGCACAGGTAAGTATCCAGATACGACAGCCAGTGTTTCCTACAGAGTGCTAGCACACACAGATGAACACACCTGTAATGCTCATATAGGACAAATTACAGGCTACAGGATTGTATGTGTTTTTACAGTTTTTCAGTCCTTTGAAACCAGGACGATTTTTTCTGAAAGTTAATGATACTGACAAATACTAGTCTTCTGCCATTACTTAGTAGGTTGGTACTGAAATGGATGATTCTTCAGTTGCTGAAACACACCTTATATAAAAAATGTTTCCTTTTAATACCACTCAATTTGGGTGTCAATGCATTAACTTGATACCCTTATGCCTTAAAGAAATGTAAGCAGATTTTGATAAGCTTCACAATTTCATCAAAATCCCATGATTTTTTCTTAAAATGCAGAATTAAGAGGAATATGCTGTCTGCAATAAATCATGTAATCCTCCATCTTGCCCATGCAGTATTACAGTAAATAGTTTCTAGTGCTAATGCTTCTGATTATTACCTATGTCTCTTTTGCATGGTGTTCATAACCAGCCTCGTCCCTTATGTGATATCCCAACTCTAAGGCTGTTATGTTTCCAGACCTTTCTCTCCATAATATAGGACACAGGAATCCCATATTGACACTTAAACAACTGGACTGATACAGCAATTACTGCACCTAATTAAAAAGATTTAGTCTTTGTCTTGCAGCAGCTCAGTTAGGTGCATGAAGACACTGATGCAGTCAAGCCTCATTGAGGGTTAGGTTACACCAGGAAACATGCCTAATCTATATCAACTCTATATTTATAATTTTAAGTCATTACCAGAAGTCCATCAGAAAAAGGGGTCTGCACACCAAATCACACTTTTCATTTAGTAAATACAATCAACTTTAATACTAAACCTGAGGATTTAAGGCAGAAGTGTTTTCACATACCTGACATAAACTGTAACTGTACAACTACAGAGATTCCCGATATTAATTCACAGATTGTGAGACTGCACAAACAAAATAAATCTCAGTAACTAGAGCTGACAAGCTGATAAACTAATGCCTAAATGTGAAATCCCATCTGTATGTAAAAAAAAAAAATCAGTACTGTGAGAAAATTAAACATTGGACTAGGTTGCTCAGAGAAATGGCAGAGTCCCCTTCAGTGCAAATATTCAAGACTTGGATTGGCAGGGCACTGGGTAACCTTACTTAAGGCTCTGCTTCCTACAGAAGGTTGGACCAGATGATCTCCAGATGGGCCCAGACTTTCCTATCTGAAAAATGAATATTGGAACCACTCTCTCGCCTATCTTGTTTTGTAAAGCATTTTTCCTTCTAATTATCTTAAAAATAGTACTATGACTCCACCTGAAATGCATATTGACTGTCAATGTACGCCTTCCAGTTCAGAAGTGGCATATGGATTTTGGTACATGTGTATGGAAGAAAAAAGCAAAATGAGGAAAATAAGTGTATTTTCCCTTGACGAAAACCTTGAGTTTCCTTCTGGTACTTTATTTCCTGCTATTTTATTATCAGTAATGATACATAGGACCAGCCAAAGACTCGATAATTAGAAATTATTAAATCTCAGTGAATAAGGTTCACAATGTTCTGTTTGCTTGAATGGATTCAACTACAAAATACTTTTATCCTTAAGAAATTACAGACATCACCGTCCTGATCGCCTAATACAATAACAAAGAGAAAATGCATACAAGGTAATGGAGAGAACCAACTAACAAGGCAGTTTCTCTGCATTCCTTCTCAAACAGTTTACACATGACATTGCTGTTTAAAAGGAGCAGGTGAGATAGCCTGCTGTGGATTAACTCCTGCTTTCTGTGGTCTTAAATAGCAATCAACAGAAACACTTACATTTTCATGAATTAAAAGGATCTTCTTGAACAAATCATCAGTAATCTTCTTTTTATGATACAAGTCTGTGAGGTATATTTTGAGAACCTGAATAAACATCTATTTAAAAGGAAGGAAACAAAACCCAGGGTAAGTGTCTGTCCAACATTGTAAGGACATCTTTGTGATAACTTTCGTTGATTTAAATCCATCAGTGAGACTATAGTAAATCATAAACAAAATAACAGAAACATCATCAACTCTGCAGTACTTCTATTGTGAAAAATTCTTTGGCTTCAGTAAGATACTGGAAGGTGGTGTTACACCCTAACAAGGACAAGGACATAATTACATATAATCTTACAACTAGATCAACACATTTGAAATTGTCCTTTACTGGAGAAAATCCAGATCACTCAAAAATATAAAGCTCACTTTTCTAAAGTTTAATGAACCTCTAAACTGAGAGATACTAACATACTCATTACTATGATTTCAATTGTAGTCAGAGAAATGAAGTATCAAACATTTTTATATACAACCCAAAAGTAACCATCTCAAGTTTTAGCTACCTTCTCTTACAAAAACTACACGTACTTTCCAGTGGTTTCCCCTTTTTCTTTTAAAGATTGCAATACTAGTGTCTTCAAAACAATGTTTTTGAACACTGGGATAATTTTTGCTTAACCTCTTCCCCTCAATTATAGTGTCAGCATAAAGACAATTCAATTCTTTACTAACTGCTGCAGCACTTTCCAACATGAAGATAAAAATATATGAAATTTAACAGCCCAGTCACCTGCCTGTTACTCATGCAATTGAAAACAGATGATGCAAAGTTGCCCATTTTAAACATATTAAAACATAGATAAAATCATATTTACATATAAAAACAGAGTTATTGAAGCCAATATTTCAGCTGAGCAAAATTTGGAAAATATGTTATAATTAGAGTCCAGAAGAAGAGAAAACCATAAAGCAGCCATTATTTTGGGTGTGACTTGCTAATGTTTTGGAAAGGAGATTGGCAAGTTTTGAACACACACCACGGAAACACCACGTACTGTAAACAGGGAAAAAAAAAAAAAAGAATCCAGGAAAACACTGAAGGAAGACAGTATGTTTCCTTTTCCTGGACCTGATGCTAAGAAAGGCTGACTGAAATCACAGAAAGCAGAGTGGAAAAGGAAGAAACTATTCTCTAAACTGATTTTTTTCCCCTTTTCCCCTGCTAGCAAAAATATAAAGCTATTCAAAGCTTCAGCTAAAGGTCAAAGTTATCTGCCTTTTGTGGTAATTTCTGGTGGGCCACAAAGTGTGTTAAAATGCTCATTTTCTAAGTGTTTCCCTGATTACATGATCATGTCGTTACTTTACCTTCATTTACAAATTGATGATTAACTTTGAGATCAAGTTCAGCCTTCCTTAGTCAAGCTAAACTTTCTTCTGGAATCTGATCTCAAGTTCCCTTTCTCATATACTTAGGTGGGAATGACCCATCAGAAGTGAAGTTGCTTTCCAGGTTTACTTTTATGCTTCCTCCTTTGGGTTGTGTAGAAATTTGCCCAGAAAATCCCAACCCTTGAGATATTCTCAGTGCATTTAATAAATTATATCAGAAATGACCAACCTGTTTAAACAGAGGTTGGGAAAGAAGTGGAGGAGAAAGCTATATACTTTATGGCCAGATTTATGCTAACTGAGCTAAAACTCATAACAGTAATGATTCTGTACTTGATCATAACTAGTCAACATAAACAATTCTCCTAACGGAGTATTCTGTGGCTTTAATCATATACACCCATTTTTGGTGGTTTTTTTTTTTTTTTTCCTGTCAGCTTTGGATGCTGTGACTTGATGTAGGCAGCTATCCATGGTTTAAATGGGTACCTTAATTCCCCTGTCCTACAAAATCATGACTATTGTACTTAGCACAATGGTACTGACTCAGTTGAACTGAACTTTCAATTTTATTCAAAGAGCTTGGAGTCCTTGGAGTTGCTATGCACAAGCACTGTCCTTAAGACATAAACTCATCTATTAAATAATTTTTCCCTCTTTTTACAAACCTCAAGTGCTGTATGTTATTCTCTGCAGTAAAGTTTAAAGGCAAATTTTTATATTATCCAGTATGACCCTGTGTACTTCACAGCTTAATATATTTCATCATATTTTATTCCTTTGTGAAGCTCATATATATGCAGAACAGGGGAAAAAATAAATACAATACTGTAGAAATGTAACTCAGATACACTACTTCCCAGCTAGCCAGTTGTTTCTTATTTCCTAAGCTGATATTCAACTAAGATGGTCAAAACAAATAGCTATAAATGAGACATGAGTACGTACCACACGTTCTTCTTTTCTGAGTTCAGTATCAAGAAGCCTGAGATCTTTTAAAATGAGACTGCAGAGGCAGAGCTTAACATCAAAACTAAAACAAAGATTAAAAACCCATTAATATCAATCTAAATGAAGGTTACATGCAAGTGCAACACCATATAACAGTCTCATTGAACCACTAAATTCTCCTAAAAGCATTGCCCCAAACCAGCAGTTAAGTCACTTCATGTCCACATTCCCTTCTCTTCCAGATAAAATATCTCTACATAAAAGTAAGCAAAGGAAAATAATGCTTTTAACAAAGTTGGAGTTTCAGTTCCCTTTAGAAAAAGGCAAGGTAAATATAGGCGTGAGTGGCTACAAGTAGAAAACAAGGCTTTAAATTAAAACAGTTATACTAAGAGGGGACATCTTGAAAATAGTCTTCATTGACAGTACCTTCCCCAGTCCCCATAGTGACACAAATATGATATTCTTTATTCTTTCTAATGAGAATACAGCCACATAGGTATTCATCTAGGTGTACCTTGCCATGGTGCAGCTGAAAGAAAATCAGAGCTGACAGTCCATTTCAATTAGCTCTACCTGCTCATCAGTGGCATGTTTAAGAAAGTAACTGTTTTCCCACAGTAAGACACAAGTAGTTCCTATTAGAGAGAACAGACCACTGCCCCTTCCTGTTCTCAAGGCACCTGTTGTGTGACTTGACATTGTACAGTGCAGAGGAGTCCATCCTCAGCCAAGCATGCCACTTCACATGTGAGCGAGCCAAAACAAAGGGATCTCCTTACCCTAACAGTGATACACCTTTCACAAGACAACTTTTGCCAAAGTTCTAATTCCTAGAATTTCATAAAAACCAAACTGACTTCCAATGTGCAGCACAATGTATTACTTTAATCTCCCCAACCATTTTTTTAGGGTTTATAAGCAGATAACCCTGCCTTGATGTGGTGGATGTATGCATTCAAGCCCAGCCTTTGGTTTACACCAGACCTTTAGTGATCGTCCCAAGAATGCTGGAGCATGCTAGGAAATGACCAAACAAGAGGGCAGGTTTACTGCTTACCTCTCACATGTTAGCACTTCAGGGAAGCTGGTCACCTTGAGGAAGGCTCGAGCCTGAAATCTGTCATCACTTGTTGTGGAATGTATTGTTGTGGAGGAACTGCAGTCTTCTTTGTCTCCTTGGCTCAGGGATCCCAGGCTACCTGATGTAGATGTCTCCATGACCTGATTAGGCAGAACTGCCTGCTTTGGATTCTCATGCAAAGATGGATTGGATGAGCCATCTGCCAAAGGCTACAGTCAAAGAAAATTCACAAGGTCAATTAATACAACACAATAAGGAGACAAACATCTCAATTTGCAGTGTTTGCTTTCAAGCGAAAAATTAAGCAATATACACAGCAAAAGCATTTCCACATAAATTAAGATTCATCATACTGACAGGTTTCTGCATTGCCTGGAAAAGCATTCCTCTGTTGTCGTTATCTGCTTGGTGCATGTTTTCTTACTGAAGGGCAGATCCTTGTGGGGTTTTTCTTATGGCTTCTTGGACAGACCCAACTTCCATTAAGGTTAATGGGAAGAAAAGGTCTCCTGACTACGGTGAAAACTGACAGGACACCATGTAAAGCACTGCAGGTTTCAGGGGGAGCTGAAAGCAGCTGCTGCCTTACAGCATAAGCTCTGAGTCAACGGACTATAAAAAAAGATCCCTACTAAGCAGACTGGCAGTAAGTTTTCTTCCATTACTTGACTCTGCAATGTACTCTGACACAGAATGACTGTCATTGATTTCTACAAGTAGAATCTAAGACCTTACCCTGAATTTCTGATTGATGGGATAGATCACTTTTGCCTTTAATGCAAATGCCGTGACGTTACTGTTCAGAGGAGACTCACTTTCCTGTATGGAAAAGAACAGAAAACCATTTGAGAACAGCAGTAGATCTGACGGTTGTTCACTGTAAGTATTACATGCCCCTTCTGGTTACACAGCTTAGAAATTCCAATTGATAACTAACTATTTATTGGCTGTTTCTGCTGTGGCACAAGATGTCTTATGAGAAGACTCATTCAGAGTACAAAATCCAGAAAAGGGAGCTCTGTCATTACTGGTGCTTCAAAAATGTTTTTACCCCTGCAAGGAAAAATAGGCAATAGCTGGTATTCACAGATTATTTTCATTTTGGGGTTTTCCCCCCTCCCTTTAGCAACAACTAAAGATTTCACATGAGAGACTGAAATTATCTTAGTAATAGAAACTACTAAAGGATAAGCTCCACAGATATCATCATGGCTATAAGTTCTGTCTTTCAATTCAAATAAAGAAACAATAGATTAAACAAAACTAGTAATAATTTTTTCCAGGAATAACTTTTATAGTACAACCCTTACCTATATGTAGAGAAAATACCAGTGTTCTTCCAAAGAACTTTTTAGATAATGCATTCTTTTCATACATTCTGCTAGATCACATAATCTGTCTTTCTGCTCTTCCTCTTCCCTAGCCACTGCTTTATGCACTGGAACAATGGGATAATCAGCTTTGGTTTGTGAGGTTATGTATGGCTTAATAAAAAGTTGGCTATAAGCAATAGAGAGAACGTTTAAATCCAAGCCTTAGGAGATTTCCTATTCTAACTTTTTGGTTTTGTCATATGAAATGAATGAATCTGATTTGTCAAAACACGGTTTTCTTTTCTTAATACAGATTTTTCTAGAAAATATCAAAGCACTAATAGAGTCTAAAAATATAAATGGGAAAAGAAGTGCAAACTACATCATTCATTAGACTCTTTTATCATTGCACCTCTTCATCTCCATTTCATTTATTTCCAGAAGTCATTTTTGGATTTACTGATAAAGTTAAGAGCATGGGGTCAGCATGTAAAACACTTGCTCACAGTGCAGTCCCACTGCTGTGGTACATATTCAGGAACAGAAACCAACAGAGCTATTGCTCTGCCGTGACTGGAGGCAAAGCAGCTCCAGTCCAAAGCCATAAAGCCGTATCACCGTGTGCTAGAACTAACACATCCTACTTCTCAGCAGGCATGAGTAATACATAGTTATTATTAATACAGTAATTATGACATTATAACAATGTGGAAGGTCTCTGGATGAAAATATCTTTTTTTCTGAAGTGCTCTGACCTAACTAAAAGCATTTTCACCTATGCTTCTTCATGAACTGTCAATTTGACACTAGCAACAGCAAAAGCCTCTGGGAATTGGAAAAAATGAATAGAAAAAAAAATATAACTTCAGTACTTAGACAAATGGTTAGGAGACAGTCCCTTCAAATGACTAGGTTGCTTCTTAATGCGTTGTAAATGAGCTAACATGTTTGGGAAACAGATGCAGCTGTGAAAGATCACCTTTAAAAGACCGTGATCCCATTTCAAAAGGACTGGTAATATGCATAAAGTTGTATCATTTCTCAAGTTCTCCCACAGGATTTACACTCCAAAAGAGCATTTAACCCATGCTCACTGGTTATGATGTACTTTAATTCGAGCAAAATGACTAACCGTGGTTTGTCACCATTCCTGGTCTCAAAGCTGAAATGAAGATTAATTACCTGTCAGGATTTAAACCAACAGTAAAATGTTTACAACAATGTCTACCTTCTCTTTGTCTTGAAACCAGTTCTTGTGCAAAGCTAAGCACCAGACTGGCTGGCTTTACCTGACACTTTCTGCACGTATCTAATTTATGTCTAATAAACTGAACGAGTTAGCTGAACTGCACTTGTTTTTTTGAACGTGCAGTTTTAACTCACAACCTTTAGCTTCACCAAGAGCAGTCCAGTCAGCTTTGGGTGAAAGGCTGTGACCTAACAACTACATGGTAGGACTGGTTCTCAAGTTAGTTTGAGATTATCACCAAGAAAAAAAAAAAAAGTTATTTGAATTTTTAATTGATGGTGGGTTAAGTTTATACCTTCTCCTACTTTTCTTTCCAAATTGTTTCTCTAATTGTCCTTGAATCCCAGCTCACCACAGAGGTGTTTCTGTACTTGTGGTCATTTGAACTCTGCACTGTGTCTTCAGCTGGTACCTGACGGGAGAACTTCCTATGTGAGAAAGCCATTGATGATGCCGCTGTTCACAAACATACTCATTTTACTTCACTTACTCTTTCTCCCTCCATTGATCTACTCAGTTCAAGTGAGAGTTGGAACCTCTAAGGAGGGTCTAGAAAAAAAGGATTTGATCCAGATCAGATCCAATAAGAGAACTTTGCTCCTGTCACAATTTCTCTAATAAATCTCTTTCTCCAGGAAAGAAGCCACTATCAACTATCAGCACTGATTTCAGTACTTAAAAACTTTTTCTTATGTCAATAGTGTTAACTTTTTCCATCAACCTTTTGAAATTAAGGACAATGTAGAGACAAACCCAAAGAAGCCTCTGTCCAAAAAGAACTCAGGATCTTGATTAAAATATCTCAGAAGAGTCCCCTAAGAGAAATGGAATTTGTAAGTGGAATGTGTGCCTGAAATGGTTACATGCGTAAGCAGACATCAAATCCCACTCTTCTTCTTAAAATTTTTCTGAACACTTTTTAAGGGCTCAATTCCAAACCCAATAAAATTAAGGCAGTTTGGACCAGGCCCTGAATGTGCTCATTGCTACATGCAGCAAAACGGACATTCATCACCAAGAGCAGAGCTTTACCTCCAGCACCATTTCCTCTTTTGATGTATAGGGTTCTGCTTTACTTTTTGTGGATGTGTGCTCTTTTTCATCAGAGTTGAAGCTTTCCAGGAGTCTCTGGGAATCATCCTTCTGAAACTCCAAGAGAAAACAGACAAAATATAACACTGAAATTATGCAGATTCACTGGAAACATCTTTGACAGTAGCCTGGATACATTCATATCTCCATCCTGAAAATTACTGCAGTATCAGTTGAAAATTTTGGAAGAATACAATCTGAAAATACATGAGAATTTTACCTATTCAGGAAGGAATAATTAAAATTAATGAACTTTATGAATTTGAGTTGTCAGTCTAGAAAGTAGAATTTTAATCTGAAAAGTTTTAAGAAGCTGTAAGTGTGTCAAATCAATCCACCTGCTCTCAAATCATCCTACTACAGACTATGGAGTTGAGCTCATGGACTGAGTTCAAAGTTATCAATTAAAGCAAGTTAACTAAAATCGACCATAATTGTTTGCAATGAAAAGAAGGATGAGTATTTTCGCTCCACTGCTATGAGAAAAGCTTCCTAAATGAAGTTTTATGTGTGGGAAAGTTCCTGTTGGAAGAAATAACCATCAGAAAACATTCACCATCTTCCTTCCCCAAAAGCAGCCTCTATCACTGGCCTTTACTTCCCTAACAAACACACAGAGCCACTGGTACGGACACAGACTGTGCAGGAACAAAACCTCCTGCTGCACACGCTCCTCCTTCTGCAGGAGACAGACCAATAAATAACACTAATGTTGGCCAATGCATCCAAACACAGCATTGCAAGGAATTTTTTTAGTGAAGGAAAAGATGGCAGCCACCCTACCTCTACTACTTCTTCAATTAGTTTTCAGGTTTTCAACTCACTGACTGCTATTTGATGTAGTCTAATGATATGGCTGCAGCCACTATGCATGTAACTGTCTTATGGAAAGATTCTCCTTGAATTATTTGGCCACTTGTTATACAAAATAGTCCATTTTGCCAGAATATAGAGAACTGCCCAGTCTTTGAATACATTTCCTTCCTTCTGACTTGCCTCTGTCACCACCTCTCTGGAACTTAGATGGTCACATCATATTCTTGGGTCAGCCTCTAAGACACAGTGAATTGCAGATGCTTGTTCCTAAAAATCTACTTTTGACACAAGAACAGCTACAAGTCTCCCTCAGCAATCTTGTCACTTATTTGTCTGAAACCAGATGTTCACAAAATTTAGGTTGAGTGATCAGGACTTGTGGAAGTAGCCACACTGAGTTCACCACTGTACCTCACACCATAGCTGCTCCAAAATAAGAATTTGCTTTTCTCGACTTGTTTCTCCAATTGTTCATATTCATCCAGAATTAATTTTCACTCCTTTAGATCTCCAACACTAACACTTTAAAAGCATTTAAGTTTTCCAGGATCCATTTCTTTCCTGATAACATTTCTAACCTCACTGCCTTCCACTCAGTTTGTTTTTATCCTTTCTTACTCTTGTAACCGAAGTGCTACTGACCTCCCCTTTTAGAGCATTAAAGAAGTTGAGTAAAACTAAGTCAAACTGTAATTACTGCAACACTTCATGAAGCTAATCTACCAGAATACCATAATGAGACAAGCTCCAACCCAAAGGGCCACAAGAGCCTCCAGGCAATGCTGTACTCTAATCTATAGTATTATAATTTATATTATAATAATAGAGAGAGAATATTATCGATAGAAATATATTACAGTTCACTACATGATCTGAAGTTACCATGGTAAAGGTTTCAAAACTACCCCAGTGTGTCCAATGCACAGATCATCAAACCAATAACGCAGTTAACTGCACGCACCCAAGCCCCACAGATTCAGGCTGAGATCTATAGAATAGTGATTAACTGGGGATGAGTGACAAACGCCAGTGACTTATTGTGGTGCCTATGGCTGCTTCAGACCCCAGGTACTTGTGCTGCTCCCATCACAAAGATAACTCAGCTGCTTGGGAAGGAACATGCCATACTTAGTCAAACTATCCCTGCTTTCACTTTGGGTACAGAAGGCTGCAATACGTGCAGTTCAGTACCTGCTATACAACAGGCTTCCTCCGTAGCACTGGTGGGGCAGACTGTTTGAAGAATGAACAGGCACAGACAGCCTAAGGTAGCCCTGTTCGATTTGGGAAATCAGACCCATAGGATACAATCTGCCCACCCTGCAACGTGCTCTGTATGCACCACTGGGCAGTTTATTTTTCTTTCAAAAAAGCCAACTCTTTCACAGCGGCAGCATTGATTTTCATGGCATTTAAGCACCTAATGCATCTGAAGATCTGGGCCAGAGAAAACTGACAGTTTCTATTCCCTATTGACATAAATGACATAAAGGACAAAATCGCACATGGCTATATTTGAGTTGGTCATGGCAGCACACTAAAGATATCACCTATTAAGGCAGGGAAAATGAGCAATTGAATCAGAAAGGCTTGCACTCTCACAGGATGCATTGATCCAGCATTTGAAGAGCCTCCATTACTAAGCTAAAGTATGGCTTCAAACAGAGTTTCAAACCTCCTACTTAAAAGCAGTTGGGAGCAAGCGGATTTTTCTCTTATGTCATGTTTAATGACAATCAACACTAGCAGATACGCACACACAGCAGAGCTGTTATAGCTGAACAAAGACGTGGCTAAAAACCAAGCCAAACCAGACCCCCAACTGCAGGCTGGCAGAACACTCCGCAGGGCTCTCAATTTCCCAGCTGCGACAGTGCCAACCGTCGCTACATCCAGTCAATTCAGCATAACTTGGGTCTAAATGCAATGGGAGAAAGAAGGAGAAGTCAATAACGATTCTCAGAAGATATATCTGCCTGGTAGTGGTTCCATGGGCATGTGCCACCTCTGCAATCAAGTCCAAACAAACACTTTGTGTAACACAGATACGAACCATCCACCACAGTCCTTATGACAGCAAGACAGGTATGTTATTAACAAAATTACACGCTTTAGAAAACCCTGTTAGTTTTGCATCAAGCGAACTGTCAGATGTGTTCTGCCTCCTTTACTTCTCGGGTGTATGTGTGTAGCCTCAGTGCAAAGTTACTGCTGTGGGTAAGTACCAATATTCTGCTTGTGCTGTTTGTAAGAATAACTTTGGAAAAGTTCATAAAACACTTTGGCAATCAGACTGTTCTTACTGGTTTAGGATGGAAATCAGTGTTTATTTTCAATTATCTCATGAAGTTTCTGCAAGCTAGGTACATCGTCCCTGTCCCCCCAAAGCAACACAGCCTTGTACAAGAAGTGATGGCTGCAAGAGGCAACTAGTGGGTCACTCACGTTAAAGATACAGGCCAGCAGGGCAATATTCAGAACACATACATTCTTAAACCGGCCTCTTTTTTGAGTCAACCCATCTATTTCAGTAAGTTTTTAAACGAAGAAAGTAGTAAAACCCTTTCCATCAGAGGTGTGTCAGGAATTACGGGGCTCCCCACCTACTACCGAGCTCCCCCCAAGCCCGCAGAGTCACCGCTGCGGAGTACACCACCGGCCGCGCCGCCCGCCCCGCGGACCCGGGGCCCCCGGCCCAGCTCAGGCAGCCCCGGGTGCCCCGCCGAACCGGCGGCACCTCCCGGGCCTTCTGGGGCCGCCGCCCCTCACAAACCCCTCCTGACTCCTCCAACCCGTTCAGCCCGAGCCAGGCCCGGGCCTCCCCGCGGCGGAAGGCAGCGCGGAAGGGCGGCCGCCAGCCCCCCGCCCGCCGGCCCCGCGTACCTCTCTCCGCCGGCGCAGCGCCAGCGCGCAGCGGCAGAGCAGGGCGGCGGCGGCGGCGCCCAGCAGCAGCCCCAGCAGGACGGCGGGGGCCAGCAGGGCGGGCAGCGCCTGCAGCGAAGGAGCCCAGAACTGCAGCCCCACCGCCCGCAGGCAGCCCCCGGCCGCCGCCATCGGGCCCGGCCCGGAGGGGAGGGGAGATCCCGCGGCTCGGGGCCCCTCCGCCCTCCGCTTTCGCCGCGGTGGGAGGAGACCGATGGCGGATGGATGCGGCGGCTGAGGCCCGGCCTGGCTCGGGGGCAGCGCCTGGAAAGTCTCCACGGCGCCCTACGCGCCCGCGGAGGGGCCGCCCGCCGCCATGCAGCGGCTGCTGGCCGGCCTGCTGCTGGCGCTGCTCCCCGGCGGGCCCTCTGCGCCCGCCCAGCCCCTCGGAGCGGCCACCTGGCGCGCCCGGGCCGGGGGCCGCCCCCCGTCGAGCCCCGCGGAGGGGGCCGGCGCGCCGGGTCCTCCCCGGGAGCCCTGCGGTCAGACGGCGGCTGGGGTAAGGCGGTGTGCCCGAGCGGCGCCGGGCGGGTGCGGGTCGGCCCCTCAGCGGGGCGGATCCGTGGGCCCGGAGCGGCTGATGGCGGGCGAAGGAGAGGCCCTGCGTGAGGCGCCCCCACGGCGGGGTTTGCCGGAGGAGCCGTGGCCCGGCGGAGCCGTGGCCGCTTCCCAGGCACTTGGGCAGGGAGCGGCGGCCTGAAAACTGCCAGGGTTCAGCGTCGTGGGGCTACTGCGGTGTGCCGCTGTCCTTTCGTCCTGAGCAGCGGCACTGGGTGGTTTTTTATCTAGTCGCAGCACCATTGCCTGCTGGTGTGAGCCCGCTGTTGGGAATGCTGCTAGCGGTTTAGTGTGCAGCTTGTAGTTTTCATACTTTATCAAGTTGTCTCAAAATGTGTCAATGTAGTTTTCTTTTGCCCATTAGGAGGATACCTGAGACTGCGCAGTAGGGGATGGAGAGAGTTAAGAACAATTAGTTTGTGGTGGGATTACAAGAAAACTATAATCAGCAGGAAATAGTATTGCAGGAAAATGAGGAAAAGAACAACCCACCTTATATTTCCACCAGAAAACTAAATGAATGTAAAACTTTGGAAGATGTCTGCTGGCCATATGACTGCCTTAAATTAATTGCTTTTGAAGCATGATGGGAGTGCTGGCCTGTAGAATTGGCACTATTTGCCGATGCAGAGCCCCTCGTGATGCCCTGTGTTATTATGGACGCACACTGTAGCAGTGCCGAATGTGCAGACTGTGTTTTCCAGTTCAGACTACCGAGAACTGAATGTCAGATAAGGCAGACGAAAAAACGGAGTGCTCTAATGTCACTTGTAGTTGACACACATGGACATAAGAACACTGTAGATTTTTGTGCATGAGCTGTTGTAAAACCACAGATGAGTAAATGCCTGGAGCCTGTGGAAATCCAGAGCCATTTGAACACTAGCTTCCTAGGAAGTAGGAAAAAAAGCTTGTTAACTAGCAAGCCAGATTTTCTGCATACCATTATGCATGCTTAGACTGCTGGGTGCCTGCTTTTGTTATGCTCTCGTTTACAAAGGAACTGTTGACATTTAACATTCACATTCATATATATGCTGATATAATGCATAAGACTAATATTTGGGCTTTATATTTATAAACGAGATGCATTTTAACATTTAACATAGTAGACCATAATATTGGTATTTTTTGCACTGGTGTCATTACATACATGTAGTGTGCTGGTACACATTTCCTTGATGCAGATCGGGCTCTAGACTGCTCTAGAAATATCTAGCGAAAGTTAATTCTCTTTTAACGTGTGATTTCTATTGCTGCATATCCCTATACATATATATGTATATCTCTGTACACCAGACAGTTTTTTGTTTAAGTTTGCCGCTGGACTTTCCTGTTTCTACCTTTATGTGTTCTTGAGATGCTTGGATTCTCAAAATTCAGGGTCAAACAGATTTTTTGACTAATGAGAATAAATTAATAATGGCATTAGATAACTTTGGCATAACTCAGTTTGTGTGCAAGGAGTACAGGGACAGCTGTACAACGAGGTATTTGCAAATAGCCCGTAGTGAAGAGCTCAATGCCTGGGATGGATCTCCCAGAGCTGTGTTCTGGGGCTGTGCAGTGTGCTGCGTGTTCCCACTTGCGTTCGTTTCTCTGTCCTTTCTTTCTCCTGCAGAAGAGCTGCCTCCAATCCTGTATGTACATGTTTTCCAAAGCAGTGTCCACTTAAAACCTAGGGTTCCTGGTGCATCCAAATTTATGAGATATCTTGCATTTTCTGTTATCTTGAGGGAAAGCACCCTATCCGAGAACTATTTTCACACAAGGTTAACAAAGTTATAGCTCTAGCAGTAATGAATGTGATGGTTTCCCCGAGCAGGCAAAGAAGAAAATTGCCCCTAACTTCCTGTACTCTTTAACAGTGGTGTTGACATGAGTCAGTCCTTAACATTACTCACATGCAGTGCTTGGGAGCAAACAGAAACGGCAAGTGCGGGTCACGTCACGCAGTGGACTTGGAAGACTGTTGTTAATTGACTGACATTCCTAACTATTATTTCCTGCAAGGAGGCATTTTTATTAAATGAAAACTTGCTTGTTTGAGTACTACATCTTGATCAAAACACTGGGCGTTAACAATCCTTAAAAACACCGGTTTCTTTTACTGACGTTTTAGAGCTGTGATGTCTGTAGCAATCTCTGCTGTCTGGGTGCAGGCAGGAGGCTATCACAGATTGCCTCGTAAGCTGCAGTTTTTTAGTTTGTGGTCCCTTTGAAAGGGGCCAGGTAATGCTCTGAAGGAAAAATGAGCATAATTGCAGTAGACTTGATTATCCAATATGGAAAAATTCCTGCTGACTCCTAGTGATCGGGTTTTCCTGTGTCCTCAAATCTGCCTTTGAAAATGGCAAAGAAAGATTATTTTATAAGAACAGACTAATAGCAAACCCTTCTGCTCCGCTATTGTGCAGAGACTCAGCCTGATAATATGAAGAACAGTTTGAGCCCCAAGAGTGCGTAGACATACTGGGAGACAGCAGAGCCCCATACTGCTTAACAGGCTGTAGGAGACCTCTAGAGCTGCGTTGTGTCTCTTCTGGTAGTTAATTTTGGGGAACTCGAGGTTTGTGGAACAGGGTTCTGTCTAATTGTGAAGCATAAATTCAGCGTAAGAGCTCAACATTAGACATTTATGAAAATTGTTCTTTTTTATAATTGCTCTCTTCTGTGTTAACTTTAGGTTATTAAAGATAATCTGTGGCTTCAAAAAGAGACAGGATGTCTGGGAATGACAGGTATGTAACTGTTTTCTCTCTCTTTTCAGTGCTGTGGGAGTCCCAGGACTCCCAGGGCATGGGTGTGAAGATGGGCAAGGGAGTGGAGCTGTGCCGTGGTGGCCTGCTGTCGTTGGTGGGACCCTTGATCCTGGGCCACAGGGGAGTATTTGCTCAGGAGTTAGGAATGAGGGTGCTCTAGGCTCCCTTAACAGCTCATTTAGGATGGAGCCCCTGTGAAAAGACCTTAGTTCATAAGCTGTTCTGAATCATTTTCAGGAGGAGCCCTTTTCCCTCATTAAAACGTAACGATGTAGGGGAGCACCCTCTGATGCCTAGTGTTCCCAGTGTTGTGGAAAACCTGTATTACTTAAAGCTGAACAAGACCTTGTGCCTTTTCATAAGATATCATAACCTCTATGCATTTACTAACACTATTGCAATACCTACTCTTGAAGCTATCTTCAAAGACCTCTGCAATTATAATAACTAATATACTTTGTCCTGGACCAGGTTGTTAAAGACTCATAGACATATAAGGGTCTGGAAGTGTTGCTGGAGTGCTAATACTCTTTACAGCCGGTATTGAGTATACTTGTCACTGATCTCAGATACAGCAAGCATCTCCAGTAGTAGTTGCCTAATCTGATCGAAATAGGGTACTCTGATGCTTAGAGGAGTCCCTTACAGCTTGGAGGAGCTGCGTCTGAGGGCTGACTGCCACAGGCTCTTTGTGTACATTTGAACAAATCACTTAGTTTCTCTGAGTCTCTGGTCTTTATTTTCTTTATATCTGTATGACAAATAGTGTGCTGCCTCACCCAAATGTAGTGGAGATGAGTATGCTGAAAGGTTATGACGTCCTTATACATTGAATTAACAGGCACAATGCAATGCCTGAAATAGACCCCCCTCCGCTATCGCTGCAGTTCCCCAAGAGATGATTTCATGACATGCATTTGCTGAGAAATTACATGCTCTGAAGCAGTCATCTAGTGAGATGCCTGTAATTTCTTTGCCCTGTGCCATGGCTAATTCACAAATGAGTTTATTAATTTAAATACGAAAGCAAATAATTCAGATTTGCGAGCTTCCTTGTTTTTTCCTGTATTTATTCCATATGATTTTTGCTGCTCACATCTTGCTTTCTGATGGGTTGCAAATTATTAATGTGCCATCCACTGAGAGAGGAATTGCATGTGGTTTTGTAGTTCAGAAGAACCTTCTGGTGCTAAAGAAAAAGTGGAGCAATTGAAGGATTTTGACATACAATATCTTTTCATTAGTGGTTCAAAATAGTTTGTCCAGCAGGACTAGGGCAGTGATTGGTCCCCTGTATTCAGCACTGGTGAGGCTGCACCTCAAATACTGCGCTAGTTTTGGGCCCTTCACTACAAGAAGGACACTGAGGTGCTGGAGCATGTCTAGAGAAGGGCAATGAAGCTGGTAAAGGGTCTTAGGGAAGTCTTATGAGGAGCAGCTGAGGGAACTGGGGTTGTTTAGTCTGGAGAAGAGGAGGCTGAGGGGAGACCTTACTGCTCTCTACAACTACCTGAAAGGAGGTTGTAGCAAGGTGGGTGTTGGTTTCTTCTCCCAAGTCAGGAGAAGACTGTCACAAGACAGGATGAGAGTAAATGGCCTGAAGTTTTGCCAGGGGAGGTTTAGATTGGGTATTAGGAAAGATTTCTTCACTGAAAGGGTTGTCAAGCATTGGAACAGGCTGCCCAGGGAAGTGGTGGAGTCACCATCCCTGGAGGTATTTAGAAGACATGTAGGCATGGTGCTTAGTGACATGGTTTAGTGGTGGACTTGGCAGTGCTCCGTTAATGGTTGGACTTGATCTTAGAGGTCTTTTCCAACCTAAACGACTCTATGATTCGATGATTCTATGAAACTGCCATTTTGTTAGTAGGTAAATACACATGTTAAATGGGGGGCTGCTGCAAGCACTGAGTTGTGTGCTTGATTTTGTAGCTGAGAATTTTCCCATTCTAATAGACAGGGATTTCTAACATTTAACAAAGCTAAGTTTTTAGTGGTTTGCTTAATCAAGGTACTAGACTCTTTGTTTCTTACTGAAGAAGTTCTCAATGAAAGCAGTGAGATAGGAACTTTGCATGAAATACTTTGTCGTTGGAAATGGCAGCATGCTGAAGTGAAATGGTTTGTGGCAGTACACTGATGTCAGGGTTTCTGTGGGAAGGTTTTTTGAATTGTTTCTGGACATGATGAGAAATAGCAATCCCAGAATAGCCCTGTGATTGGGAAACACAATGAGTTTTTGAGAGTTATGTTCAAGTCTGCTCTGACTTACTCAAAACAGGCCTGGAAAGTAGATTTGTTTTGTCTTGTTGATGCCCATAGTTTCTTCGTCTTTGTAACAAGAAAAGCTAATGGCAGCATTCAAAACTGAAGTACAGTAAATTGCTGCCTTTGCCTGTTCATTGTTGTGTGTAATTGAAAGGACTTCAAATTGGATCTTGTATCCTGGATGGTTTCAGGACAGGGAATAATTCAGAACAACAACAACAAAAATATAGTAAGCAAGTATATTTAACTCTTTTCTTCTCTACTGAAATAAAGCAGGAATCTTCAAAGCTTTGCTGATAAATTCTGGGGGAAAGCAAATCAGACTGCAGATGTGGGACTTAAATATTCAGCCCTTGAGAGCTAAGAATTAGAGTGATTGTCTTAGGTTTATTTCCTCTCAGTGTCAGGTAATTTTTAATTCTGAACTTGACATTTCACAAACTTGTCAGTCTTCACTTTCCTACTGTAATTTGTCAGGTTAGGATATGTTGTAAAGGTATGGAAGCCTTAAGGATATACTGGAGTCTTTGCTGCAAACCTATTGTAAGACTGTGTTAATTTTGTATCATCCTGTTTAATTGCCATGGCCAAGAATAACCTTCGCCTTAACTTCCTTCAAGAACAAGTAAGGCACTCTAGTGTTATACCTACCCTTCTAATGGCAGTCCATCTGTGCCACTAACATGTTCAGGACTCAGCCTGTTCAGTCCAGTGGTAAAGGCTTGTGTTTTAGCACTGAAGGTCCCTGTCATTACACAAAACTTAATTCCTTAGCAAAGAACAGTATGCTGACCACAGATGGAGGACAGTTTCTTTTCTTAGGTACCCATCCTTCCACCCCCAGCCCCTACGAACATAGAGCCACTGTCGCCACAGTCTCCACGCGGTAGGTGCGTTTTGTACCAGGTTGGATCCTCTGTATTTGCACACCCTGAGCAGCAAGTGAATGTAGTGAGAGGTGGGAGTGGGGACCTCTGCTTCCTCAGTGTGTTGCATGTGCCTTCAGTGTGGCTGCTGGAGGTCCAACAGAGCAACATATCACCGCCCAAAGCAATAGCGCACAAAGCTGAGGAGTGGCAAATGACTACCTGGGGAGAATAGCAAAGAAAATTGAACAGCATTAAATAGCAGACTATTCTGATCAACTGTGCATTTGTCATTTAATATTTTGGCACTGTGCTTTTGTGGGCCTGAGTGAATGCTGTAGTTACATGAGTGGTAAAATGTTGCACTAATGTTCTAGCTTTTCCACTAAATTAATATTTACTTTAATGTTTTCAGTTTGTAATTCAATATGAAGTTGACCTACAAGCACTGGTAATTAGCTAGGCATATACAGTTAAGACAGGGTTCTGCAATATCTGTTTATATTAGTTTTATGGAGGATTAAGTAGTGGGAAAACATTTTAGTAGTGTGCTAATTAAAAATGAGATAAAATATTTAACAACTTGAGAATACATTGTAAAAATGTGGAATGTTTAATTAAGGAAAATGAAGATTTTGTCTTAAAGTTGGTGATGTTGTCTCACATCTCAAAAGAAAATGAAATTACTGCCTTTTTTGATGAAGTGTTTCACTTGGCATCTTTGGAGATGTTTGCAGGAAAGCCCCAGATTAAGCTTCATGCTCTGCTGGTTTGCTCGCTGGGAAATGTTTTGGCCTGAGGCGTTGTACTCCGGCAGTGCGTGGTGGCAGCCTGGGGAGCCCAGCTGAAGAGGACTGTTTGGGCTGTGTGTAAAGCTGAAACTGTTTCCTTTTGAAAAGGAGTGGGAATAGTTTTGATTTAGAAACTAATAGAATTGAAGACCATGCAGCTCTGATAATGGCTCTTCTGAAAACAGCCAGGAAAATGGCAAAGATTGAAGCTGTAAGAAGAAAAGAGAGTGGAAGGAACAAGGAGACCGCAGAGTCAGCGTCAGAGTTGGCATGCAGCTCTGAAGGGGCACGGACAATGGCACTTCTGAGTAACAGGGTATCCAAAAGAAAGCTTGATGCTTGTTAGTGAAAGGCCTCAGGAGTCACATATTAGTATTTTTCAACCTCAGAAGAATCCATTTGTTAAAAAAAACCAAACCAATTTCAGAACGGAAATCTAAAATAGACATGAAAACCACAGAATGTGTTGTGCCTGTACTGTCCTTTCTCAGCTATTCAGCATCCAGCTTTTCAAGCAATCATCAGCCGTCTGTGATCCATCTAGGACCTTATCTGAAAAGAGACAGCAGATGAATTGCTAAATACAATTATGTTGGCTTGATGTTAAGAGTATACAGCAAGTTACATGGAAAAGCAGTTATGTTCTTGTAGGTCAGCTGGACTGAGCTGTATAATATTCTAGTGACAGTTAAATATGTGTGGATCAGGAAAAAGTTATTTTATTTGACTGACAGTCGATACTACAAAAAATAATGAGATAGGAAAGTGCTACTTTACTGGCAAGGGAAACCAGGGTATTCTAAAACATATTAAAAATTAATAGGAGGGATGAGAAAAAATCTGGAGGAAGGCAGTGGCGCACGTTGCTGTATGGACACGCGTCACACTGATTGAATCTATTTAAGCAAAATCTTGCACTTAGTGCTAGGAAGATACAAGTGAATTTGCAGAAGTATCCTTGTAATCATCATCAATGTTGAGGCTGCTTAACATAATGTCAAGAACCTGCAAAATCCCCAACCTCCAATTACTGATGATGGAGCAGCCACATAACATGCCTGGAGACTTCTTGCTGGGAGCTGGGCACGTTATCTCAGGATTCTACGTGGTGACAAAGCGTGACCTGAAAACAGACTCATCTGTGTAATTAGTAATCCAGGGATTTATTCAGAGTCAAAGAACATGATCAGTTAATTAAATTGGTTACTGTGGACTTGATAATCTCCAGAGGGGAGTATCAGGATTTGCTGTAACCCATTGCAGTTGGGTGTGCTGATGGAGATGTCATGCTGCATAGGACACAAGAACAAAAGACATTTTATGAAGCAATTACCCCCTTCTTGTTGGCTGACATCCCTCATCCAAAATACATAAGGAAATGATCTGCTGAATAAGAAGCTTTTTCAAGGCAGTAGTTGACCAACCCAGCCCATGCCTTTTGCCATTTTGCCATTTCTTATGTTTCTTATGAAGCCCTATAAAGAAGCTTCATGTCTGCAGTCGAGGTTTCTGTTTTCTATAAAGGAAACTACGTCTCCTGTAGTCTGGCAAGAAAACAAAAAGGAGAATCAGTGCTCCACCTCCATAGGAATGGGGTGGCAATTGCATTGGTATGTGAGACTCAGCAAATGGAAAATTAATCTTTTTCAATGTTTGGATATATATATGTAAAACTGCGAAGAGGTTTGGTTCAGTAGTCAGAACATAGGTTTAGAGCCATTGGAGGTGGGATATGATATGATACTTGGATCTGCTGGGGGGTGCCATGGCCAGGTGGGCTCAGACTGGTAGCTAGCAGGTCTGTACTGCACTTACAGTTCAGCACTGGTGTCATCCTGAGTGATTTGGGCTGTTGCTTAGTCTTGAAACAGAAATATGCCATGCATGACTACCCTGAAAACATTCCAACCTCAAAGCTATGCAGACATTTATTACTGTAATTATACATATTACTGTTGTCACCAAGTTCACCTTTTATTTTTACAGTCCCTAAATTAGTCTGAGGGTGTTGCATTGTTTAACCATGGTTTAAATATTTAAGTAAAATTTAGAGAAGTGAATTAAAACTGATTGTAAACAACTAGCTTTTCCTGGCACAAATATCCACAATTTTGTCCAATATGAACCACTCCCTCCCAAAGAAAAAGCATGCTATTCCAGCATGGGAAGGCAGTGAAGCTCCCCAAGGTGCATGTGTCCATCTGCGTGCTGTAAGCAGCAGGACTGCCTCTCATTCATTGTGTTAACAGTGATTCATGTGTGACAATGCTTCAAGGCCCTTCAAGGACCTCCTTTTAAGGGTTCAATTTTGAATGCTCTGTGCATGTTTTTTCTATTTACAACTAACAGTATTTCTCTGTATTGTTCTTCCAACAAAGCAGTGTCTTTTCAAAAAAATGCTGCTTCTCATGTTAATGAGAATTTAGTATCTTCAGCTTTTCATAGTTCATTAACATATAATTTTTTAAAATGAAAACTGTATATAAAAAAGTAATTTGCCAAAAATCTTTGCTTTTCAATGAGAGTTTTTTTTCATATAAATGTATATTGCCAATGAATTGCTAATGATTAAAATGTGGGATTTAAAAATAAGTAATAAATGAGAACTATTATGCAAAGAATGAAACAAAGTCTCTTCTTTCAACATAGCCAATATAATTTTGAAATTTTAATGACATTTTTTCTTTTCATTCAGCAGCTTCACCTTTTGGCAATTTAGTATATTAAATTATTGACTTTTACTGTAAGCTCCTTTTATTAATGGCATAGGTGCATTTACTTTACTGGATGAAAGCAATATGATTTCAAAACTGCTGTTGTAATTTTGTGTGATATCATGGACTAAGTTTTCATAAAAATATAAGAGTGTAAGCTAGCATTTATATTGCTAATTACTAAATTGAGGAGCATTTGATTTGATGGCGCTCCAATTCATCTGAAATATAACTGAGACCCTTACTCAACTGAGAAGTATTTTTGTTCAGAGTATGTATTGACATGGTTGACGGTTAATTGTCAGACTGTATCTTTGAAGCAGAACACCCTTAGCACTGAGGCCATTCATATTGTGGAGTGCTTCAATTATTTAAGCTTTGCTGAAAATTTCTTTCTGTTGAAAACATTAACAGTTGATTTAAGGGTGAAACCTTTTAATTCATGCATTAGACACTTTACATTTAAATAGCAAGAAGTTTTCTATATGGGCTATATGTGAATTCCCTAGATAGGAATCAGTTTTGTTCTAACTCCTGCTGGATTTTGTGGGGCAAATCCCATCTCTGTTTTCTGTCTGGCCTTGTGTCTCTGTTACCTACGATGATTTTAAATGCTTTGAGGAAGAGTGTGCTGGTTGCTGTGTGCACCCAGAGCGCCAGGTACTGCGAGCCCCATCCTTGGCTGGAATCTGCAGCCAGCGGCTGTCGCACAGGAGCCAGCTTTAGCTCTAATGCAGAGTGTTGCCTTGGTTTTCAGCAGTGCCCTTACCTCTGGTCGTTCAAGCAAGCGAAGCCCCTCACCGGCTCTTGACTTCTGCAGCCTCAGACGATCAGTGGAGTCATTCGCTGTTTGCTTTGATACCCTCATGGACAAAGAAGGTTTTGTTCAAACGAGAGTCTTCTGTTAACCGCCAGCTGGTCAGTAAAAGACGGTTTGCCACTGTTAGTATTTGTAAGGTTTGTAGCAATTACATCAAAAGTGAATGTTGCTGGGAATTTACTACCCAATTAGTACGCTTCTAATTCTGTCTCAGATGATTATGTTCACTTGAGATGGCTTCAGAAACACCAAAGAATTGTTGTGACAGATACAGCTATGTGATTGCTGCATAAATTCTGGTGGACACTTAGTAAAGAAACAGATCTATGTAGTCTGATGAACTTTATGCATAGTCTGTGTCGTTGGGGAATTGTGATAGCCAAAAGATGAATATATCAATTAAGATAGTAGTAATTACTTGTGGGAATAAGTAGTTCATACAAATTTGGACTAGAAAAAAAGATTAACTATTGGGATAACAAAGCTTTAAATTTGAAGGTGATGAATACCTCTACATTTTCTTTTTCATTTCATTATTTACATAATTTAACTTGTGCTGCAGTCTGTGAATGATGATGTTTTCATACGCTATATAGACGTTTCCCCTTCCTCCACAGGCTGAAGATGTGTCCAATATGTCAGTGTCTTCTGGATTTGGAATAACCCTTCAGAAATGTGGTGTGGTAAGTCTTCTTACATTTGTCTTGTTAATTTAGTAGGATGTCTGTACCCAAATGTCCTTTAAAAAGTGGGAACAAAATTGTTCCCATGCTGAGTATTTGGGGGAAGGTCCATTTTGATGTGAAGATGGTCACACCTGCTGTAGGAGGTGCACAGTTTTGCAACGTTGATTCAAAACTGAAGGAAGTAAGTGCAATCTTCTGTCAGACTTCAGGGAGTTTTGGACTGTGATCAAAGTAAATACTAATAAGAATTTGTAAAACTATAAATGGGCAAAGCCCAGTGAACTCTAGAAATCGGCCACAAGGCTGGGTAGAGGTAGAGACAAACTTCTGTAGTGGATGAGATAAGCCTTCTGAGGTGCTCTCCTGGCTCAACCGTGGGTGCCCTACCTGTGTCAAGTATGGATGCCTTTCGAAGGATGGAGCACTGAGCCCTGTGATGCCCATTGTGTCTTGGGGCATCCTGTCACACAGCCATGGAAGAGCCAATGTGTCATAGTCTGCATGTTCAATGGGACTCAGCTACAGCACAGTGTTTAATGAAAAAAAGGTTTCGTTTGACTTGTGTAAAATGCTTATGAAGAGCAAAGACCTCCCTACTAGACAGAAATTTTAAACCTTCCATTTTATGTTTTCTTTATGTGGCATAGGTTGACAGATTTTCCTAGACTGTTATTTTTCCTTTCTCTTTTTTTCCTTGGGTTTTGTTTTTTTTTTTACACTGGATGAAGCAAGTCTGAATTTTTATAATGAGAGACAGTTCATCTTACCTGTTCCTTGGAGAGAGAAAGCGCATGCAACATTAAGGCAAATCTGAAATCAACCACTGAAATGCTGCGTATGAGAGTGGAGGATTCAGTAACCAGTACAGAAAAGGTGGCATTATAACCTGCACCAGATCATTTTCATAGAGAAGAATGTATAGGCATCACATATCATGGCACTAATTACCTATAATGTTGTTATTGAAATGGTGGCATATGATAATTAATCAGGCAGAATAGTGAGCGTTTCAGACATAAGAAGCAGTGACACAGAATTTTCTACTTTTCCGGCTATGGGTGCCCAATATTTATATCAGAGCCTCTCAGAAGGAGAGTTTGATACATTCCATGTTGTTTTTTTTCTGCTATTCACAGTGCAGCCTCACACAGGCTAATTAAAAATTGTGAAATGCTGCTGTACAAGATCAAAAGTTAATCTGTTGTAGATGCTAGGATTATCAGAAAATTTTGCAGTGCTATTAGTTGTAAATTACTGGAAACTATGCAAGTGTGTGTAATTGTCTTCCACCTTCAAATGCAGTTCACATTTTATTTTTCTTTCCTTACCTTATCATCTACTTCAATCCTAATTCGTCTGAACAGATGCTTTCCTGCTAAGAGGCAGACTGGCCATATGGTGGTCTTTAGCTGTTTTAAACGGAAAAAAGTGAATTCTGCACATTTTCCTCCTCCTACCATGAGTAGCTCCTCAGACCATGGAGATGACATATGTTTACTACTTGGAGTCAGGGTTTTTCCAACACCTTATCGCAGAAATGCCCTTGTTGAAACAGGGGTGTTTAAATTTTACCTATGTTTCTAGCACCTAGTCCCTTCCTTCTTCCCAAAAATGTGCTTGTTTAAGAGCTTCATTCCATAGTAGGACATGAAATTTTCTGTAATAGTACTTCACAATGACAATAATCTTTAGCAGAGCTGAAGTAAATCTTTAAATTTGACTGCTTAGCTTTTAACACATTTACCTGTCTCATTTCTCAGTCTCCTAAGCTTTCTTGCATTGCAGAACATCTATAATTCTACGATCCTTAATTTTTTTTCCTGCTTTCCTGTTTCCATTGTTCTAAGTTATTCCCAAAGATCTGCTGTTCCTTTCACTTCCATGGCAATTCCTTCCTCCTCTCTCTCCTCCTAGCATGTCTTTGCACTTGCTCTGGTTCTTTCATTCCACTCTCACAGGTACCTGAAGTGACATTGCTTGCAAGGGGCGATGACACACGCACACTGCTTGGGCAGCAGAGAGAAAATGGAGTGTGCACTTACGGATCATCAGTGACTGCCATTGGGCTTGTTTCTTGTAGATGGCTGGTGGCATAATCACCTGCTCCAAAAGCAAAATGAAAGATATTCAGGCAAATTAGAGGGACAACTTAAAGCAGATATCCAGTGGCCGCTGATGCCAATGGTAGCAGCGTATGGAGGAGGTTCTTTCTAGGAGAGTTCAAACCTAAGGGCTTCTCTACTGCTTGATTCTAATCTGCTGCTTTCTCCAGTGCTATCAGTAAAAAAAATCCAGATTCTTTCAATTCCTTTGCCATTTAGCTTAAAACTGACTGCCAGTCGAAACTAAAGAGAAAATACAGCAAATATCGTCTTTTGGCCGCCTAAGTAAGACTATGGTAAGAGATAGGTAGTACAGTTGGGATACCTCTGAGGGGTTGCTTTGTTTAGTCACTGAATGAAGAATTTTATGAAACAAAATGAAGAGAAGGTGCAAAATTAGTCAGAGAAAGAGAATGAAGAGTGTGTGGGAGTATGCATTAAACCTCTTGCCTCGGGGAAGGAGAGGCTACCATATTCCCCAGCCTGGCTGTGAATGTACACATGCTACTTTCTCTGCCTATTTTGTTGTAGGAATTGTTCTGAATTACTGTTTACATCCCCTCTCCTCAAATGTAAAGGAATATATTTGTGCCTGATGAGAAGCACAGGAAGAGACCCTGAAATCCTCATTTTTTCCCTTCATCTCACAGAAGAGCAAGGGAAAGGTATGGGAAAATGAAAGGAGAAAAAAAGTTTTTCAATTTCCCCGTTTCCCCAGCTCCCTCTTTGCTGTTTGATACATGTTTGTCTGCACAAGCCCATCCACACTTACTGTGGAGCATAGTACAGTAGTAACAACTCCTGTAGTTTGAGCCTTGAAACTTTCAAGGTGTGTTTTCTTGTTTTGATGATCCTGTTGCATTTTGTTTGTGTTTTTTAAAGCAAGCTTCTAGCCCTTGTGTCTGCACAGGAAAGGTTGAAAGACATGTTGACTGCATCGTGTCAGTTCAGAAACCAGGAGAGAGAAAGGAGAGAGAAAATCTGCCCAAAATACATCACATTTTTAGTATTTAGTGATTTTAAGTCTCATAAATGTTGGGATATGCCTTACGATATACAAACATATGAATTTGGTAATGCTTTCCTCACAAATATGATTAAGCCTATTTTTATATGTGCTGACAATTATTTGCAGAATCTAGTACAATAAATAGTGAATTTTTTTCCTCTGTAAGATTTGTTTAATACAGAAAATTTAGTGTAGTATACCAAGGAGAGTTAGTTACATAAACAGATTTATTAAAATATACTTTAATTGTTGTTGCTTAAATAGAAAAATGCAAACTAAGCAATAATAGTTTCAATAAACTGTTTCTTCTCCTTGATTGATAAGATACCCTGTAATCTGTTTCTATATGGAATTAGTATGAAATGCAGAGATCAGTGGTGCACAATGAATTAGTAACTACATAATTTGAACCCTGTGTCTTCCATGAACTCTTTTGTGATTTCTGAAGTCTGTCACAGTTCATAATTTTAGAACTCATTTCTGTGGGGACTGCTTTATTATTTATATGTGCTAGTGTGCAGATACAGAGTAGACATTTCCTGAAAAGGAGGAGGAAAAAAAGGGAAGACATGTCCTGAATCATACTTTGGTCAGTTAAATAAGTGTTAATTTGGTGTCATTATTAGAAGAATATATAGGCCAGCATATTATAGACTGGATAAAGTTTTAGACAATTCTGATTTAATATGAGTTGTAAAGGAAGGCATTTTTTTTGGAAAGTGAGAAGTCAGTAAGCAACTCTGTGCTCAAAGTAGTTTAATTTAGAGGGTATAATTATTCAGTAAGAGTTCATGGCCTAATAAATAAATAAATATAGTCACGTGAGCACGTGTTGCTAGAGATTGGTGATTAGCTTATGAAGTTCACCACAAACTGGAAGCAGAGCCATGAACTCCAAGTCCACTGATGGCTCCATCAGCTCTCCCATGGGAAGTGTGAATCGAGACAGCCGTCACCCTTCAGAGAGGGTGGTTGCTGTGAAAAAGGAGGGAAATAGAGACCAAAACTGCATGGAAGGAATGAATTTGCAGCGAGGGCAGCTTGCAAAAGAAACAACTTTGTGGTGCAGAAGTTCAAAGTTAAGAATTTTCCAGACTGATTATAAAGTTATGGTCCAGCTCTGTATTGTATGAGTTATCATGGGGATATTCAGATTCTTGTTTTCACTTCTGTCTCTGCATCAGCTGGGTTTCCAGCCTCTGGCTTTCTGTCCCTTTGTCTCCAAGCAACAGCTTAATGTACGAAAGATTAAGATTTCCTTGGGAGTTTGAGATCAAACTGAGTGTAGTGCCATTTGCAGGTTGCTCAGAATGCCTTCAGAAAGTAAGTTTACACATATAATGAACTTTTATTAGTAATCAAGACTGTGAATTTTGCTGATGCACATACAGCCATTTTGTACCATTATTACTAATATTTCTGTTTTCAGGTGGATGTTGAACATGACCCTCAAACTGCACACATTACGCTCCTGATTAATAACACCAACATGCCGCTCTCAACAAACATTACAGATCTTATCCTTCTGGACAACATCACTGGTCTAGATGTGCAAAAAGCCAGTGGTAATAAGACCACAGATGACATGCAGATTTACAGGAAAAGATTCTTGCAAGGTAACGAAATCTGCAGGGAAGTACCCCTGATCACCAGTGTGGAAGAGCATCTGTTCAAATCATGGTATTATTTATTTATTTATTGGTGTAAATTCTCCAATTATTAGTTAATACAGGTGAAAAACTCTGGGAAATGTTTCATGCTGCAGTTTACAATTCTGTTAACTCACATTTGGACTCTCACCTTTGAGCTGCTTCTGATCTCCCAGGCACAGAAGTTGAGCCCCTGTACTCTGTAAAAGTCACTGCCATCAAAATGAAACAGAATCTTTCATGGTAGTATTTGTTCATTTTGGATATTTTTAAAAGCTGCTGCACAAGCCATTTTAATCATAGCTGACGAGTCTTCCTTCTTTAGCTAAGCATGACAGATTGGCTTGCTGGGTATAGAGGTGCATTGGAATTGCAAAAGACCATGCAATCAGGCAAGATGATTCATCAGAAATAAGGCAGCTCTTCTCAGTATCCGTTCTCCCCAAACTGAACAAATTAGAAAATCAAAGCAGGTAATAGAGAAACCTGTTCCACTCTTGGAGCCAGGCTGTTCCTTTGGTAGCAGTTGGATCATTGCACATTCATAAAATTTTACCTTTCTTGATTTCTTCATCTCTGTTTTCTTAAGCACAAAGAAAATGAACAGCTTGCTTTTGAGAGTGATGATATTTCCCTTGGAGCTTCAGAAGTGTTTAGTGCTATCTGTTTGTGGTTGAAGTATCTACGGTTATGATAGTGTTTTACTGGTGAAAGATTTCTAAAAAGGACCTTGGGCTGCTCTCTGTTTGCAAATGGATAGCCAGACTCCATTTCTAATAACAGCAGTGTGATTAGTGGTCCTGATTACAGGGCTGGGTTTTTTTGAAAACGTCATGGAGTTGCTGGCTCTCAACAGAGGTTCCTAAGAAAGAATGGTCCATGAGAAAGAACAGAAAAATGGCTTGCAGAGCTGATCCAGTAACCAAGTTGGAGCTGTTATTTAATTTATTTGTAACTACTGAATCTGGAACTGAAGCTAGGTTTTCCAGCCCGTATGTGTTGCATGAATTAGCATGAAGAATACTGAAGTGGAAGAAAATCCCACAGAAGAGATTTCTGCAAGATTTCTGCATAGTTTAAGGTTTGGTCATTACTATGTCAGTCCTGGACTCAGCCCATACCTTGCCACTAGGGCTGGACAGAAAGGCTGTGCCTTCACTGGCCTGTGTACTGTCATGCTGCATGTTAGCCATAATAATTTTTCAGTGTTTCAGTGCACTGTGAATCAAAATTCATCTGAAATCTCAGTTAGATTTCTCTTTGGTTTCAACGGAAGGAGAACCAGCCAGTTAGTGGTTATATTGTAGGCTATCCATTTATTATTTTTAAATAGAATCAAATAGAATCGCAGAATACCAGGTCGGAAGGGACCGCAAGGATCATCTGGTCCAACCTTTGTTGGGAAAAGCATGGTCTAGATAAGATGGCCCAGCAACCTGTCCAGCTGAATCTTAAGTGTCCAATGTTGGGTACTGCACCGCTTCTCTGGGGACATTATTGCAATGGCTGATTGTTCTTCTTGTGAAAAATTTTCCTTTTGTGTCTAATGTGATTCTACGCAGGATTAACTTATACCCATTACCACTCATCTTCTCCATGTGACTCCTTGTGAAAAGGGAGTCTCCGTCTTCTTTGTAGCCACCCTTTAAATACTGCAACACGGTGATAAGGCCTCCCCTAAGCCTTCTTTTCTCAAGGCTGAACAAGCCCAGTTCTCTCAGCCTTTCCTCATACGTCAGGCTTCCCAGTCCTTTGATCATCTTTGTGGCCCTTCCCTGCACCCTCTCCAGCCTGTCCACAGCTTTTTTTAATAGAGGAGACCAAAAGTGAACACAGTATTCCAGGTGTGGCTTGACAAGCGCTGAGGAGAGTGGGATAATGACTTCTTTATCACTGCTGGGGCTACCTTTTCTGATGCAACCCAGCATCCCATTGGCTTTCTTTGCCGCTGCAGCACACTGTTCACTGATTTTGAGCTGCTTGTCCACCAGGACTCCCAGGTCCCTTTCCACAGGGCTGCTCCACAGCTGAGTAGATCCCAGCCTGTGCTGCACTCCTGGATTATATTTTCCCAGATGCAAATATCTCATGTTGAGTTTTAGTATCAGTCAAAACATGATGCTTTCCAGTAGCTTTAGGCATCATTTAATAAAGTTTCCAGATCCCAGGCCAAATTTGCTTGAGTTCTTAGAGGCAGCAGATGCAGAGGGTGTTGCTGGGCTCATGTGGCCAGGAACCGTCTACTCTGGATGTAGGGCATCTGCTGTGCCAGAAAGAAAAAGCTCCAGTGCTGTCCCAAACCTTCCCCAGGGATCTTTAAGAAATTTTCCTGGGACAGCGCGAATCTATCCCTGCCTCTCCTCTCTGGAGTGTGTGGGTGGGCTCTGGCTGCCTCCTCTGCTGAATTCCCTTGAAGTCAGTGTTGTAAGCTTACTGCAGCTTGGTTCCTAGGAGAGCACTTTTGCTGGTGAGGACACACAGTCTAAAGGGGAACCTCATAAGCTTCTCAGATGTTTTATTCATAGTGAACTTACTTTTCAAATTTTGCAAACGTCTGTAACTGCAGCTGAGCTCAGCTGGGTGCTCAACTCTGAAGAGATTCACACCCAGTCTTCTTGTGTAAAAAGAGATGTGCAACTGTACCAGGCTGTTTTCAAGTCAGTGAAGCTTGTTCTGTTTAATAAAATGCAGACACAATTACTTAGAGGGGACTATTGCACTGGCAGATGCACCTCGCCTGCTTGATCTACACGATTGGGTTTTTTTCTCTGTTTTAACAGGTGGAGAACACTTTGTAATCAACTACTCTGCACTTCTTGATCCAAAAGAAATGTGGGATGGCAAGGTCTTGACACTGCCTGCGAAGCTAACTTTCAGGACTTTATCACAGGTATTTCCTTTACAATTTTATTTTGCCCTTCACAATTATTGTAAAAAAAAAAGTCTCCAAGGTGGTTATTGTCTGCCTAAGCAATGAGGCTTGCATGTAATGAAGTGAAGTTCTTAGGCTCCCTGATTGTTTCTAAATACATGAGTTATCCTTCATAGCTTAGAAGTCCTAGACCTCCTTACATAAGTGAAGTATGCTTTTATGTTGTCCTGTAGCTTTTGTCTCTACTTTTTATATTTCTCTCCAGTTTATCTGTGTATCCTGGAAATAATGATGTTCCACAAACTG
Source organism: Leptosomus discolor (assembly GCF_034619465.1). Taxonomy (NCBI): domain Eukaryota; kingdom Metazoa; phylum Chordata; class Aves; order Leptosomiformes; family Leptosomidae; genus Leptosomus; species Leptosomus discolor. The sequence continues at coordinate 69,610,506 of NC_141394.1, read as the reverse complement.
ATGTATGTATTCCTGTCATCTGTGAGAGATTGAAAGTTTTGCCATATTTTTATCAGAAAATAATTTCTTTTAACCAAAAAACAAGTTGCAGCAAAGAAAAACCTCCTTGCTCATAAGGAAGACATGTTTTTAGTATGAGAGTTGTGAAGCTCTGAAAGAGATTTTTTCAGAGAAGCTGAGGAATCTTCATCGTTGCTGATTTTTGAGAACTAACTTGCACCAGGCTCTGAGACAACCGGTCTAACACTGGAGTTAGCTTGACTTTGAGTAGGAGGGAGGACTAAGGAGGCAGCAAGTGGTTTCTTCCAAAGTAAAATTTTTCAATTCTTAAGTATGACTTGATATTTTTTCTGTGGTTTTCATAATTGCATGTAATTAGAACCTGCTAAACCTGCTGTATCTCCTTTGTTTTAGAGGAAACAGTGCTCGATGTGCATGAGAGTGGTACTAGAGTGGTAGAGAGAAAGACTGTGGCTCTTGTTCTGTGCGTTTTTATCAACCCAGATTTTATAGGCATAGAAAAATGTAATTCTGTGAGCACCAGAACATGGCTTTCTGTGATTAGAAGGGGAGTGTATCCCACAGAGCAGCTGCTTCCTTGTCTGTTAGTGTAACCCCTAAGGATGCTGCATTTTCCTATCAGATTTATTTCAGGCTTAACCTTAATGAGAAGTATAGCTTATCTTCTAAGGAGAGGCTTTTCTAGAGACTCTGGGCTGTTTGCCCGTGGGTTCTGCTAAGTTTTTTAAAATACATGTAATATTTTTATATCTCTCTCAGAATAAAACATATCTCGTATCATTGACAGCATCGTTCACCATAACTGAAGAAGAAAACAGCAAGGTAAATTCTATCATTTGGTATTATGTTGACTCTCCTGCTTAAACTTCTGGACAATCTAAACTAAATCCTAAGAGCTAAGGTTGTACTTATATACTTACATCTCATCACTTAGCTATTGGCTATTAATCATACACACGTTCTACCTTCTCTGATTTTCAGAGGAAGAAAACGGGAGTGAAGATACAGGGTCTTTGTTGTCTTAAACCAGCAATATTTAGTATGGAAAATCTACGAACTTCCATTATATTCCTAGCCATGTTTTTTCATTTGAAGAAGTGTCCAGGCTCAGAGAACTGTAATGAGGAATATGCTTACCTGCTCCTGTGCCTAGCCGCCATGAGAAAGCTTTTTTTCTTTCCAAAAGGACGGGGTTATCCTCCACCTATTGAGAAAAGGTTTCTGTATCCTGCTGATACACAAATTGGAAAATAGCTGTGTGGGGAGTCTGAGAAATGAAACTGCAGTAAGAGAGGCATAGTTTATGTTTGCCTTTTGCTTTTTAGTCGTCTTTCCAATGCAACTTTCTGTTCTTGGCTTCTGAATTAACATGGTTTCTAAGAGACCAAATAAACCTTCAAAATTACATTGACTGTGGCAAACTATTACTCTTCTGGATAATTTTTTGTGAGAGAACTCCCCAGTGCATCCATCAGTTTTGTTGCTAGAGTAATCTCTTCACCAAACTTGTTTTTCTCCCCCAACCCCTCATTACCTTGACAGCCTGCTGTGTTGCAAGGGGTTATTTTTTAAGGAGCTGTGCGTTGGTTGGCAAGAACACTGTGATTATTTGTGTTCAGTGAGAAGAAAATAGTTTGTTTCACCCCAGAACTTTTTTGCCATGGTTGTGTCATTTGAAGTCTGAAGTTCATGCGGATGGGGCTTACCTGAAGAGGTCCTGAGGGCTAGAGCTGGAGAACTCATTGTTCCTGGATAAAAATCTAGTAAGATTTAAATGATTGCACACTTGCATAGCTAAGAATCATGCTTGGAATTACCATAAATGTATTTTTTGGGAACTCTTATTCTTAAAGGTGTAAGCCATGCAGTGACTTATTAGAAATACAGAAATATGAAAAATAGGGTCATGAATGGTTTTCTGTAGGGTTCAGTGTGAATTGATCTGCAGCAGTTGGTGATGTCTAAGCTAAGCCTGTATGCTACATTGGTCTCAGCCCACCGTGACAATTCCTGCAATCTATTACTATATTTAAAACCTTTATAGTGTGGGATTTTTCCAACTTCATAGTTAGACCTCAGTAAGTTCTTGGGGACTATACCATAGTTAGGTAAAATTGGCTTGGCTGCATTTGAACTTAGTAAATGGACAGGTTTTCTAATTAAAATATGTGGTAAAGGTGTGTGGAGAATATGGTTAATTTTTGAAAATAAAGCTTAGAAATTATGGAACACATCATGTTTCACATGCATAATATTTGCCTTTGGGGCATAAGGTAATGAAATCAGTTTGTGCAAGGAAATTATGATTAGCTGAAAAAGGTGCGATGTATTGTATTTCATCCATATCTTCAGCTGTCATAAATGCTCTCAATCTCAGATTTTTTTTATTAAAAGTCATTATTTAAACCTGTTCATGGGTGTGGTAAAGCCAACACACATGTGTAACTAAGTGGAGACTAAATGTTGACTTTGGGGAGAGAAAAGAGAGGAATTAATTACGTAGTCATGGCAGTGCCATGCTAAATTGATTCCATTTCGCATGGTTTGGTTGCACACTTGGCTACTGTGCTGTTCTTTAAAGTTTTACAAACCCTGTGGATTTTCTCTTCTGCACTGCTGGAAGAAAGTGCTTGGTTGCCTGTGACAAGGTAATTTTGTCAGTTATGAAAAAATACGAGAGTGTTGCTCTCAGAGTGTCTGTGCCAGGTGTTTTCCCACAGTGCTTCAGGGGCTGGGAGTACTGCGTGTCTCTGCCCTCAGCTGGGTGTTTTTGGTGCTGAATGGGAAGCTGTAGTGAAAAGGACAAGAGGAAGTTCTTCCATTTAAGCACATTGCGTGGGATGGATGATAATAATTACTTTGATCTGATTTTTACCAGGCTTGCTTCCCTCAGCATCTTTCAAATCAGTGGGAGTGCTGCAGTTTTTGAAAGAAATTTGGGCCTGTAATCCCTCTTCCAGCTTTTGGGGTGGCTTAAAAAGTTAGCTTAGGATATGGGTTTTGAGGCTCACTGGTGTGTCAGTGGTTTGAAGGTTGGACTGCATTGCCACCACTGGTCCCATGCTGTGGCTTGTGCAGGGGCTGTGGCACTTGCACCACACCGTCTGCTGTGATGCTTTCAGATGCCGTTAGGCACCTGCTGTGTCCTCCTGCTTGGGTTTGCAGCCCTCCAATGACATGCACTGTCCTTCCAGAACCCATTTTCTTTTAAGTATGAAAGCACAGATAGTTCCCTGTCCATTTTTCTCCGTTGGAGCTTAACCTCTGACAGAACTGCCTGCCCTGATGCAAACTGACTGTCCCGCCATAGGTCTTGCCTTTTACTTAGAAAGCACAGTATCATTCCCTAGCCAACACTTTTTCTCCTTAAAAATTTAACCAGCTTCATTTCAGCTTCACTGAACCCGTAACCTCACCAGGTTTCCCTAGAAGCCTGGAGAGATCCCTAAATTTCACAGAGTGGTTGGAAATTAGACAAACGTGAGTGAATTCAGACAAAATGATGAAGTGGTTCAAGAGCAGCGTTTTTTTTCCCTGAGTATTATCTACAGCATCTCCTGTTCCTTGAAAGTAGTGGGACCTCAGGCAGAGCTTAAGGAGAACCCTTCTTTGATTCCTTCTTGGCCACCTAGTGCAACTGGAGAAGCTGGGGACAGCAGATTGACTTAAAGAGGAATTGCATTTTTTTCAAGTCACACACAGATGTTTGTTGGCTCTGTGGCTGTTCAAGGGGTACGGGCTAAACCCTTTTGATCTGCAAAGGAAGTAAACACTGGGTAAGGGAAAGGAGTTATTAAATATTTACAAGAGTTATTTAATATTTACATAATTGTCTTTCAAGATGAAGATATTTTGATGCAAAGTGATGCAGTTTTAACTGAGCTTATGGCAAGGAACCAGGGGGCAGTGCAGAGTCAGAGGAAGAGAGAGCTGGTGCTGACACTGATGTAGATATGCTGGGTGTTCTTAGTGGTCGGCCGTGGTACAGGGGAGCGTAATGGAAGAATTGACCAAAGTGGTAGGAAGTTACATCAAGAAAAAAGTCAGACAGCATGTTGGTAATTACACATGGAACCGAGAGATTAATGCGTTGCTCCTTTTTTTTGTTTTCTTTCTTGTTTTCATTTAAAACTTAAAGATATTGAAAGGTCTTAGGAGGAATTCAGCATGTGGCTCGCTTACTCAAATAAATACCTAGTGCCAAAACATTTTAGTGAACCTCAGAGTGCTTCAAGGGTTTCATTATTTTAGACTAAGCACATTAAAAAAAAACAAAACAAAAAGCCAAACCAAGCGTACCTCTGTCGGTCAGAGTGATTGTTGATTCTACATGTACAATACTGTGAAGTAAACCCTGGGTCATGTTCTTGGAACTGTGCAAGTGCCAAATAGTAGCCTGTATTAAGGTCTTGATGACTTGATACTGACATCATTGCCCAATTCAGCTGAAATCATGTTGAAATCAGTAAGTGCTGAACATCTCCAGCAGCTTTGAGGAGCTGAGCCTGTGAAACAATGAAGTCTGCCATGAAGCAGTTCCTTTCAGTTAGATACAGAACAGATTTTCAGTGTACAGAAACATATTCGAGAGAAAAAAAAAAAAAAAAGGCAGTAAAACAGTATCGTTCTGTTGTTAAATTGGAATAAATCCTTTTCAAATTGCGGACCATGTTTGATTATCACTTCCTATGCAGAATTACCATGGAGTCCATGGAATCTCAGGTTTCTGCTCCAAGAGATGACCAAGTGCAGCTTGCCAGCAGCCTGTTAATTATTTATGCTTTCTAGCCCCAGCAGAGTGATTAGTTTGTGGTGAAACATTACACTAATAGCTGTGCTATGTTTTTCATCCAAAGATCTCAAAGAACTGAATAAACACTGTGTTAACTTTTGCTACATGGAGCATGAAGTAAAAATTAATTTTTAATGAAATGCAATTTAAAGATTAAATTAAGAGCTAGAGTGAAAGGCCTACAACATTGTTAGCTGGCTCGCGGTTCCGGTGCTCCTGCTATTCTTTTCTGGCTCTGGCTTGTGCACAAATTGCAAGGGTGCACACAAATTGGGTTGTTTTGTCAACTGTCAGTTACATATTTATTCTGAACTCATATTAGTGCTTTTTCTCTTATGGTGATTACTCAGTTTTATTGAATCAAGAAATGGCCGTTAATTAAAGGTAGCCAACATTAGGCTGATTTTTCTCAGACCTTCTGAGCAACACCAAATGCCATCAATTTCAGTGAGACTTAGGAGAGGTTGGCAACACTGGAAAACAGGCTGTTAAGTACAGGACACCCAAAAGTCACAGCACCTGAAATTCAATATATGGGAGTTCTGTTGCCTGGAGTTAAACAGGAATTTGGACTAGGTGAACATAACGAACCATGCTGACTTGAAAACCTATGGAAAACAGACACTTGTTTGAAAACATTGATAAAAATGTAGTAATTATAACAATGCTGAGAAACCCTGAAGTTGTGTGAAGCCATTTTAAAATAATTTACTATGTTGCTTACAGTTGTAATTTCTGATCTTTATGTATATTTAAAATGTAGTTTTAATAATATGGTCTTTTAATTTCAGATTTCGTACAGCCTTGCCATCCATGCTTCAGGGTTCTTCATTGCTTTTTTCATTTCCCTTGTATTGACATGTGCTGGTTTTTTAATTGTTCACCGAACCCAAATATTAGAATGGAGTTTCCGTAGTAAAAACCAGGTGAGTCATACTGTCTGTAACAATACTTTATTTAATTTTTTGTCATTGATCATATCTGATGATAGAACTTGCTAACTGATACAGATTATCTGAAGAGTTTTTGAAGATAAATAAAAAGCCACCAAGTGATGGATTGGATTCACAGGTAATGTAATCTCTACAACCTCTAATCTTGAGCGCAATCAGATTTAGAGGGGAATGTAAGAATGATAATCTGATCAAAAGAACTGCTGTGGTACCTGGATGTTAGCTTCAGACTAGAGGGAGATTACCCTTGAGCTATTAGTTTCTTTTCATATTCCTCACTTCCTCCTCTCCTCTTCTTCCCTCAAAAGGAGAGGTAGGATGTCTGTGGGTTATAAGCAGCTGCCCAGGGAGAAGACTATTCACCTCGAGCACAGCAGACTTGGGTCCAAAATGTGTTTCTGATTGTCAGGAACAGGGATTTGAATTTGGGTCTCTCAGTTCCTTGGATGTGCCTTAATCTCTTGAGTGATTAAGCGTAACAGTTGGGTTTGGGGATGGAGCATTTTCAGTGTTCGTTCTCCAACTGTGCCAGTTTGGAGAAAGTATTTCAGTACGTACTGGGAGGGAGAGAGAAAATACAGAATCTGATAAATATTCATCAAGTTGGCCCGAGTTCCAGACCTTGCTTCTATTAATTATGTATTTATGTAAAGTGGAGCAGCAACTTCAATGGGAGGGAGCTGGAGACCTCAATCAGAATATTACAGTGATTGGAGCAGTCCTGTAAGAGATGTGTGCTCAGAGGTTTGAACACCTTCTCTGCTCGGACAATGGTGGATCTCCTATCCCTCTGGACTGACCAGAGGAGCTCACAAATCTCTTCCAGCTGTATTTTCTGCTGTTGAAAATTATTCCATCAACAATTTTTATTTCTTTTAGGTCTGAAAATATAATCCCTTTAACTGAAAAGGGCATGACTTGTTTCTTTTTACCAAAAAGGCTGTGAGAATGAAAACATAAAAAGGGGCCAGTTTGGTCCTAGCATCAAATACTTATAGTGTTTTTTCTGTATAGTAATTTTATGAGCCCTCAGTCTCGAGGGAGTGTCACTGAACTGCAAACTGAGTAACTTCCATCATTCCTAGGATTAGATTTTCGTGTTGTTCACCTTGTACTACTGTAATCTTGCCATATATAATTTGTATACCATGATGATTTAAAAAAAATGGGCGTAGAAAGTTTATAGTGGAGGATAACCTCCTACAAGGCTTTCACAAGCCTACTGAAGTCAGTGTAGAGTCTTCTGTCTTCTCCATTCATTTCATTACTTGTATTCCAGATCAGTTATACACAAAAAGTTCAGCCTGAAACAAAAGTAGTATATTTGATTTCAGATACATCTGAATTGCACAATCCTTTTAAACCCTTTCCAGCTGTAGATGATAAGTAGGAACCTTCTCATGCAGTTATCTGCAATAAAATTAGATGAGATGCTCAGTGTAAATTCTTTTCATAATCTGAATTTATTTATTTATTTATTTATTTATTAGGAGATACGGTATGAACTCAGCCAAAGTCACAAACTGGAGCATTCTCAGTTGAATTCAGGCGATCCGTTTAGTGAAGATATAATTATGAATGACCAAATCATCGATATCCTGTCCTTTGAAGAATCTGGGAACATGCTCCAGGCATTAGAAGAGTAAGAGTTCACTGCTATTACGTCATATTTTTTACCTTTATCATCAACCCAACCTTTGAATGTGCTTTGAGTGTTAACCCTTTAATGTTTTTTTTTTTTGTAGTGTCTGTTTATGCATATGGCTGCACTACTGTAGGGTTTTGAACTGTGTTAAATAGCAGTCTGTGGGAACTGAAAGTCATCATATTTCATATTCCTTCACCTGTAGAAGTCACAGCTCCATCTAGGCCTTAGGCATGCAAGTTTTCCAATCAAAATGAACATCTGGTTTTGCCTCTCTGGTTCACTAAGTAAAGGGAAACTTTTCTGTGTACAAGAAAATGTTGAAAGGGTGTACTCTACTATTGCTGAACACATTCTGCTTTCAAAAGGGTGGCTTTTGTCCTGGAAAGAGAGCCCCCGCTGGGTGCCAGCGTTGCTGTTTAGCAGCATATTTTGGAAACACCTGGATCAGAGTCTAAAGGTGTGACAGTCCATAGTGCTGCTAGGAAGATACCATGTACCTGCAGTTGGAGGGACCACTGAGTAGAGCAGAGATGCTCTTCTGATGTTGTTGAAAGGCCAGTCAGGGCTGTTTGACAGAAACATGCCATTGTTAAAGGTCATCTGTTCTTCAGCTGAGTTTGATAGAAAGGTCTGATGTGAGGACAGAGGAGACCTTCTTTGTTCAGTCTTACTGTTGGCTCCTGGCAAGTCAGGATACAGGCCGTATTATGCAACTATAAAGTCTGTAGAAGCTGAAAACAAAAAGTTACGGGACCATGGAAGTAATTTTCTTTCTTAAAGGGTAACTAACAGCATTATTATTTCCTGCATGTCCTTGAAAATTGGGTTCCTTATCTCTGTAAATTGCCTCTTGGTCCTGGCTTTTATAACTATATAGCAACTCAGGCTTTGAGAAGACTTATCCTGAAAATCATTATGTGAATGTTAAGAACAGGATCAAACATTTTTTTAACTCTCTTTAGAATTAATTTATTCAGGGGTAGTGAATAGGTGGCTACTTTGAAAAAAAAAAAAAAAAGCTGGACTATTTTCAGACACATTGTGGTTTAGAAAGGTAAATATTCTTGCTAACTTTTGGATAGGATTATTTTTATAACTGGATTATTTCTAAACCCATAAAACAGGAGTCATTTCTTAGTTTATGTATCCAGATGCTGAAGTTTTTTAGTATTCTTATGCAGTTAGCACAAATGTCTCTCTCTTGCTTCCATTTCTTTCCTCACAGTTTCTACTTTCTCTACCTCTAAGGAGGTAGAGCATTGCAGTAAAGAAAATAGATGCCCATTAGCAAACAGTCAGTAACCCTCTTCACCTTCTGAGTTTTCTTTTCCGTCTTCTGGGATGAAGATGGTAGATGGACCACAAAGGCATCCAGAGTTACAGTAGTTCCTGCTGCCACCGCAAAGATGATTGAGGGGATGATAGACATTACTGTGGTGTAATCAGCCTCTACTTGTTAGCAGTGGGTGCTTCCTAATGCCTATTTAGATTATCCAAATTCTTCTAATTTCTTATAGTTTCAAACTGGGCCTTCTGATTTATTTACTGTTAGGAGGTGACACACAGATGCACTTACCATATTTTTTTTCCTATTCTTTCCCTCTTTTTATTGACACTCATTTAATAAGCATATTCAGTTACTACATACCCGTTCGTCTCCTCTTTTATCAGTTTATCTGAATGAGTGAGGATCTCTGCAATGTGAACTCCCACACCAAGTTGCCCTGAGTTCCCCTTTATTACTCGGGGATGAAAAAGGGCACTTCTAGGATATGATTATTCTCATCCTAAAGTAGACTTTCAAAAAATGAGTCGTATGGCTGCTGCTCCCACTGACCCTAAAAGCCTGCAGCCTGGGCTGATTAGCTCAGATGTCGGGGTCTGCGGGTGAGTGAGATGAATCCCAGTCTTGCAGGCTGGTTGGTAAAAAAGGCTACAGCATTACTTAAATGCCTTTATTAGATACATGCAATGTTGTTTCTGCCTTCTTCAGTAGCTATAATACATCACTCGTTTTATCTCTCATTGTTAACACTTTTATATGATATTTAGCTTAGGATGCTTCATCATCTCTTAATGTTGATTCCTTATTAATTCTGCAATGTGGGGCAAAGCAGTCCTTTAATTTCTGATCTATATTCCTTAAAGGTTTCATTTTAGTCTTGTACTTCCTAAACTGTTGTAAATTATCCAGGTTTTTAGCTGATTGCAAAGACAAAGATAAAATACTGTACCATTGCTTTAGGAGCTTCTGTGACAGGGTTCTAGGCTAAAGCTGGAATGGAGTAATCCTTCTTTTTACTGAATTACCTGCTTTAAGGATAGTAATTTGCAAAATGTAATGGGGAAAAAGACAGACTGTGTGTTTGTAATTCATTAATGGATAATTGCAGTCAATCTGAATGGATTCTGTGCTTGAATGAAATGTTGTAATTTTACTAATTGTGGTCACAATCAATTTTTCAACAATATTGCATTTTCTTTTGTTGCATTTAGTGTCACTCAATAGAATAGCTGTTTTTTCTGTAGAGAGCTGAGGAATTAAGTTTGTATTGTCTTATGGGAGTGGCAGAATACTGAGGCTTCTATTTTTAGCACCATTTTTTCGTGTCGTATGTATACCAGTATGAATTTTAGCACTGTAATCCTGGTTTTTATTGTTTGGGGAGGCAAAAGTTTAGAGGCTTTTGTTAGAGAGCTTTTGATACTTGAGATATTTTCAGCCAACCAACAACATTTTGCTTGTATGCTAGTTTGCTAATTCCTTCTGCATGTATTGGTGCAGCTATGCGTTGTTTTTTCTGCGTGGCATGCGTGTAAGCTTGCCAGCATAATTGATACCTTCTTTTTAAATTGCGCTGTGATAGTAAACACGTTTGGAATCATTCTGGTGCTTTGTTCTTTTGTCCAGACACAAATGAGAAAATTACTCATAAAAGTAAGAGACACAGAATTTTTTTATCCTCTTTATGACATAAAGCTACGTTAATGTCTTTTACAAAGCAACAGTGCCAAATTGTTTAGCAAATACATTAGGAGCATGTGTTCAATATTTATGGACAGGGACATCTTTGGAGTTGTAGACAGTTTGCAGTGTCAGGAGAATTGGCTAGAAAACAAAACATACTTTTAATATTTCATAAGGAAGCTTCCTAGTTACTCATCTTGTGAGTTTTGTCTTAGTAAGTCGTATCTTTGATATACACTATGCAGCAAAATAGCGTGGCGTTTATTCTCCATAGGTGTATATGCCTGAATATTGGCCTGTTGGCAATGAATGCTAGTGAGAAGAAGCTATATGATTTGAATATTTGACATGCACACTAGAAGATCATGTTCCAAAATGTTGTGCGTCTCTTTTTCTGTATGTCTTAGAACAGAATATGGAGAGAGCTGAGCAGTTTGGGTTTGTGTCCAATCTGTTGAAGTCTGACCATGCTCACAGACTCAGAAAAAGCAGATAAAGGCAACTTAATTTCTTTAAAGGGCTTTCCACTACTACAGCTTTTCTTTTTCATCTTCAGTTTGTACAGCTATGCTTCCTTGAGTTTGTCAAAACTCTAGCTGAACTTGAACCTGCTTGCTGATATGCAATGCATACTGCCAATTATTTTGAGAAATCGCTAAGTAATATGTATGCATTGCAGCTGATTTTTTTCTGATGGTAGAGGACGTTGAGGCCAATGTACTAGATTACAGGATCAAATTGTCTCCAGAGTGCCTTGACTCTGGAGAAAAGTCAAAAACAATTTACTACCATATTAGAAGTTCACTTTTTCTTTCTAAATGTAAATTTCTTGCTGTACATCTCAACTTAATCTGCTAGGAGCAAATGTGGTTTTTTTTAACCCTACATTCAAATGGAAACTAAGAATAAAAGATCACATTGTCATAGCAGCTAGACCTGAATATTCCTACGCAGAAAATAGTGAGAAATAGTTATGTTGTTAGTACCAAAAAAAAGTTAAGGTGTTAAAATTTCTGGATTTCATAACTTTTAAAAAGTGTAATCGAAATTTTAGAGTTTTTGAAGGGAGGCCATATTCATTGCTTTGGTTTTGTGCAATGTGTACAATGCAGGAGTAGAATAATAAATAGTAATCACATGGATATAACAGTGAAATACAGTGAAAACACATGGAATGAACCCCAAACCCTGCATTTGTAGTTCTGTTAGGAATGCTGTTACAAACTTGGCAAGTGTGTAAACTATACATTTTTTTCCATCAGAAAAACTCAAATGCTTAATAGGTGATGGAAGTCCGTAAGACAGGGGAACTGAAGAAAACAAGTAGTTTGAAATTAATGAATACATTATTTTCTTTCATCTAAAAAATGGCTCTTTGATGTTGGCAAACTACGAAGAAATTGTGCTCAGAATTATATGGGTCATTTCTGCTGTCCACAAAGAACAATTAATCTCATCCAGACAACAATCTGCTTTTGAGAGTAGTGCTGTTAGTGATGCTTGATTCCGTATAATTTTGAAAGAAAATTGATATCTCCTACTGTTTCTGTCAGCTGAATGCTTACCCCTTCTGAATAGGTTAGTAGAATCTGAGTAGATCCCAGCAAAGTTGGAAGCTCCTGAAGCATTAATGCATATAGCCATGATATTTATTTATGCTTTTCTTCATATGCAGGCTGAAATTGGTGCTTTTAAAATCAGTCGTAAAATGAGTGATAACTTCACTGGAAGCAAGACTGGAGTCTTTTTTACACTCTTTTTGCATAGTAGTTTTTCAGTGAAATGCCATTGTCTGAGCTCTCTTGCAACAGCTGTATTGTAGCTAGCTGTATTTTTTTAAATTGGTTTGCTGAAAATCACTGATTTATCAGTTTTCATACTTTTTGCAATTGAAGCAGAGGTTCTCAATCTCTTAAATGCAGGATTTTCCAAATATTTTTTAGAGAGATTAATTTAAGGATTGAAATACCTTTACTTTCTTTATATTGCCGTGGAGAGTTAAAGGAATTCGATAGTGAAACTGCTGCCAAATCTAGTGCTTCAACTTTTCACAGGTTTTCATTAATCTTTTTTTTTTTTTTTTTCTGAAGAGCTACTGTTCTCTCCGTTCAATTTATCATCTTTTTCAATTTTGTGGCTTTTTAAAATTCTTGGCTATATATCATGACAATCCTATTTCTGATTTTGTCAGCATCTTGGCTTTTTCTGGAAGGCTGAACTTAACCTGTGATTCATCCATGTGAAAGCATCCTTAGATAATCATCACATACCTTTTTTAGCAACTTTATTTGCTGATGAGATGTCCTGTATTCTCTGTAAGCTCACATTTCAGATGTGCTGAGTTTACGCTTAGCTGTATAGCAGTGTTGCAGGACTGATGGATGAACTCTCCCAGTTCAGAGCTGGCTGCCGGCCAGTACAGCTGTTAGTGTAACACCGAGCATCTTCACACCTCCTCTAACACAGGTGGGCTGCGCCCAGCCCAACAGCAGGCAGAGGCTGGGGAAATGCAGCTCATCCCTCTCTGGCGGGGGCGGGGGGCTGGAGAATTTGAGCAGTCAGTAGCTTCAGCACAGTTTTGCTATCCTGCAAAGATTTGCACCTCATGGTGCTGCAGCCTGCATAAATCCCTGCCTTGAAGGGTTTGCAATCCCTGTTGTGACTGACCCAGCAGGAGAGGGAGGGAAAAAGGAGGGAGAGGCTGAAGGGAGGAAGCAACGGCACTGCACACAGGGTCCACGTTGACACAGCAATTAAAACCAAACAAACACAACCAAAACAAGAAAGAAAACAAAACACAGCCCAACTTACTGATGTTGTATTAGTAACCCCTCAATAAATGGATGATTTAGGAGACAAACCACATCTGCAACTGAAGACCTTTGATGCCTGTTGCACTTGCATTGGCTTTCTTCACTTACAACTAAAGCCAGCACAGGCACGTACTGTTTCACAGCTTGACTGTGTGATTCTCCTTGTCCAGCTCTGCCCGTCTTCACTTCTCTGAAGCGTGGCAAGGCAACACGGACTGTAACACTTCTTTTTGTGTTCTCCTTTTCCGTTCCTCAGTGCAGCTGACCCATTGGCATTGTGCCCCTGGGTGCAGGAGATGTGCTGCTCTGGCTCCGGCAGTAGCAGTGGGTGCCACCAGGCTGGGAGCAGTTGTGTGTCTGTCTGTCTGTCCGTCCATCCCCGGCTGCGCTCCCCTCTCTAGCAGGAGTTGGTGCAGCTGCTGTGCTGCAGTGCCCTGGGTCACGGCTGCAGCAGGGCATCTGGGACAGTGGAAACCCAAACCATCTACAAATGGCCCTAAATTATTACGTGGTTTTCAGCAACGCTGTGTATCACGAAGGAATGCTTTTGCAGAAACCGCTACCGCAGGGCTCCAGACCCCTCTGGATGCTGTTATAATTCATATGCTACTAATTGGCTACCATTTGCAGATGAGAGGTGAGTCTCTGAAAATGATGGGTTTTTTGGTTTTGGTGAGAAAATGTCACCGGAGGGGAGTTTGCTTGATGTTTCTCTCCCCTTTAGACTTCAGAAAGTTGTGTCACAGTAGTTTCTTATCTTTGTGAACTCTAAATTAGTTTTAAAAATGTGTCAGAAAGCCATTAGGTCATTTTAGGACCATTACCTTCAGCTGCTATTATATTTTTCTGTTCAAAAATTCCCTCTCCAGGTCTCTAATTTGAATAATAAGACTTAAAGACACAAATATTTTGTAGTTAATGAGAGGTTTCTTTTTTTGTGTTTTTTTTTTTTTTTTAATTAAATGTAGTTGTTTCTTTTTTTGACACTAGCTGCTTTCCTGTATTCTTTTATTAGGTCTATTGAAGACATCAGATGCTCAGGCACTCTCTCTGCTTCTCTGTGTTTGGCGTCTGGGTTTCTCCCCTTCCAGATCTTCTCTGACAGATCTTTAAATCTTCTTCTTCTTCAAGTGAGTGAAAAATAGTTACACTGGCTGTTTGCAGCTTCATTTTCTGTGTCTGTTCACCTTTCCTCCCCCCCCCCACTTCTGTACCACCTACTTTCTGTACTGTCCTTGTCCTTTCTCTGTGTGCTTTGTCCAACAGAAGCCTTGATCATTGTCATCAATAGATTGCCATCTGCTACCTGTACTTCATTGGCTTTCATGTTTCTATTATGTTGAATACGCTCAGGAAGAGATGTGAGACCTTTTAAACATGAATTGCTATAACAAGCAGAGTGCAGAGCATTTAAAGCAACTTATTAAATCTACCTCAGTTTGAGGAGGCACAGAGGATTTTTTTTTTTTCCTGGGTGTCACAAAACATTGCACATTTAATCTGGGTGATTGTAAGTCTAGCTCTTCTGATGGACTTGTGTCTGAAAGCATTTGGTTTATTATGTGTACAGGATTTGTGTTTTGTACTGACTGTTGGTGTCTAAGACTCCAAGACTATGTTGGCGGAGCTTGTTGAGGCTGTCCTCAACCTCTCATTTGGCATAAGAGCTTGAAGCGATATTTCTAGTGCATGTGATGAGCTTCTCTTACTCCTGCTGGCTACTGTATGGAGGAGACAGACCAGAACGAGAGCACATCACGTGGAAGGTGGATTTAAAATTTTTACAGGTGCAACCTTTCTTCATCTGCCACTGAAAAAAAATAAAGGCCTGGCTGCTGTCATCCAGGATGTGACCTGGGAGATCTGTGGCTTGTAATTTTTTATTTTTTTTTTTTTACATGCTGTTACCCTTGGGTTGATGGAACAGTTCACGTGTTGCTTCTGCTTCATTGCCTTCTTCACAGATGTGCTGTCAGGAAAATGGAGGGTGAGAGCTGCAAATTAAATAGATCTGAAATCTTAACTGCCTCATCACTTGCTTGCTGACACGTGAGGGTCAGGTGAACCACACCTATTGCTCCTTCTGCGTTTGGCATCATGATGTTGATGAGTGGAGTGAATTGGGTAGCGTAGTTCCCTGTGAGTGAAAAAGAGCATGGGAATCTCGCTCGAAATGGAATGGGGTTGTCGGGAATGACTTGCAGTAAATAGGAAGGAATGATGTGGGAAGACTGAGGGAAAGATAGCAATGAGAAATGTTGTGATGGTGTTTGGTTTTAGGTTTTGTTCTTGGGATCACTGCTGAAGAAGACTGGAAAAGTAACAAGTAAGGAGGTAGATGAGGAATGGCTTAATCTTTTTTCAAAGCATGCTGAAAAAAATCCTGCGTTTCTGGTAAGAAATAAATGTGTTACAAGCTATGTAGCAACACAGTGGAGCTGTGAAATGTTGTCTTTCAGGAAGAGACATGAGGAATTCAGTGTTTCACGCCTCAGTAAGGCAGGGTTAGTAGGTGCTGTGACCACCATCTATCAGTGCACACATGAGGAACAGGAAAATAATGAATAAGGAACTTGTTTTTCCAGCAAACAAAGAGAGCTGGAAGTTGATACTAGTAAAATTGAGGCTGAGGATAAGGTGACCATTTTTAGATCTTAAAGGAATTATCAAGTGGAACAATTTTTAAAGTGTTGTTTAGTTCTGTTTTAGGGGATACTTGAAAACTAAGATGAGGTGTTTCTCACAAAAGACAGATAAGTTTCAGATAAATCAGAGCTACTGGACTTGAAGCAGGAATTAAAACAGAAAAATAAATCTGGTGACTTGTATTCTCCAGGCTAATAATGAATTGGTGAATTAGGGACCCCCCTACCACTGCCTGATAGTCATTAGGGAAGTGTTACAGGCTAAAGCACCCATTTTCTGGATCCTTCTTTTTATTTATTTGCACAAAATGGAAACACTTATTTTTTGGAAGTTAGTTGTCCGAAGTAGACAGCTTGGTACTAGGTGGCTGTATCAGCAGAAGTCCTAGGACTAGACTTAGAAAGACTAAGATAGAAAATACATGTGTAGCGCTGCTCATTTGAAGTGCTTGTTGTGTTGCTTTGGCATCCTGTTCCCTTGATCCTGCCATCACCTGTCCTCTGTGTCTGTCCCACTGTCCTGGAGCGAGAAGGACTGTCCCCAAGGAGAGGAAGCTGATCAGCATCTCAGGGGACTCGACTGTGGATGTAGCTGAACACCACCCAAGAAGGCTATATACCTGCAGGTTGCTGTCCTGCAATATCCGTCTGCAGGCAGCGCAGAGAAGCTGGATCTTTGTATTGTCTTGGGGACATTATAGAAAATACTGGCTCTTACAGGATCTTCATGTGACTGTGAAGAATGTTGCAGACTCACAATGTTTCAGGCATAGGGCTCTGGCCCCATACAGCAGTGATTCCTGCTCCTGTATGGGAGGAAGAGGGGAGAAGTGGAGGACATTTTGCAGCTGCAACCAGTCAGCCCTGGACCAGATCCCCAGGATGAATATGGGCATTGCCAGTGCATTTCTGAGGTTTTGAGAAACTGCAACAGAAAAATCTCTCTGTCCCTTGTGATAGATTATCATAGCTTAAGCTAATGTCTCCTAAATACTTCAAGTATTTGAGTCATTGTAAGAAAACAACTTAATTCTATCCCATTGATTTCTAAATGGGGGCAGTGGTGATAATGTATTGCTGATTTAGTTAAAGTTTATTTGCTTACATAAGGAAAGGAAAATTTGTTTGACAAAAAAGTGAAGTATTTATGGATTTGCATGCTCTGATCTATACCATTCTGGACGAAGTATCATTCTAATGTCTTTCAGATTTTGCCAGGACCTTTGCTATGGATTTGAAATTTATTTTAAGATTTGACTGTGGAACAAATCAAACCAATAATTTAGTTTAACTGAAGAAAGAATGAATTAAAGCTCTTAAAAGTGTATTTGGTAGGTTACAAAGAAATTCTTGTATACTTAATCCACAGACACAGAAGCATACGGTGCTGTGTGTTCATGTAAATTGACATGCTGGGGCAAACCCCACCTAGTTCTCCAATCCTGAAGTCAGTGCAGAATACATAAATCTATAGAATTTACAGGGGGAAAAAAAAACCCAAAACCTTACGTGAAATAAGAATAATTATAATTCCAGTTTATTTAACTCTAAAGATAAATGAGAATGTGTTCACGTGCAACACGACATTTATTGCATTTTGTAAAAAATCCTGTATTTCCCTCTGGTTTCAGTATATTTTTCTAGAACTCTTACTAATGTTCAGGAGAGAGATATCAGCTATTTTAATTTATTTGTATTGACACATAATCAAAACACTCTCCCCTCTTCCCTGCAGAGAAGGGAATACACTAGCGCAGAGCACAAAGCAGTTACGTGTTAGTGTAGGTGGGTCACTGAGTTTAGAACTATTTTACAAAGTCAGTGAAATTTATGGTCTATTCAGATACTTACCTCATCTCCTTCCCTACAGAGGGTTTTTTTTTTCTGTGAGAGGCTTTTGTTTGCTTTTAAACTGAGGGAATGGTCTAAAGAAAAGCTTTTGCTTTTTCTGTCTAAAATGGAAATGCAAGAATGGATATACTTTGTTAAAACTGCTGTAGTAAATGTTGGCTCACCTTGATTTGTAATGAAGGATTACTGTCACAGTTAGTAAACTCATGTGCTGTGATATCCCTGGACTTTACTGATTGCCATTCAGTTAACCAATATTGAATGACATCCTTGTTTTCTGATAGAAATTTCCTGTAATCTGTGATTTCAAACAGTCCTGATTGCCTTTCTGCAGCTTGGAGGTTGCCAGCCTGACGCGGGCAGATGCTGATCTGGAGGCATATCGAATGCAGATATGCAAAGAAGTGATTGCTATGATGATGAAGAACATGGTCTTAAGTCACAGCCTCTTTCCTCATGTGGAGAAAAAGATGAGTTCAATTTTCAAAAAGCAGTTTCTTGCAATGGAGAAAGAGATTCAAGAGGAGTATGAAAGGAAGATGGTGGCTTTAACAGCTGAATGTAATCTGGAAACTAGGAAGACAATGGAGGCTCAACACCAAAAAGCAAGAAATGCGAATGAAGAGGCTGAAGAATTAATGAAGAAAATTAATGAAAAGGTAAATCTGGTGTAAAATCAAGGTATTTTGCATGGTATGTCATTTTATATAGATGGTTTCTCTTTTAGACTAGAATGGTGGACTTGTCCTCCGAGACAAGAGCTCTTGAGTCCTCAGCACAAGAAAGACATGGACCTGCTCGAGCGAGTCCAGAGGAGGGCCACAAAAATGATCAGAGGGCTGGAGCACCTCCCCTGTGAGCGCAGGCTGAGAGGGTTGGGGTTGTTCAGCCTGGAGAAGAGAAGGCTCTGGGGAGACCTTATAGCGGCCTTCCAGTACTTAAAGGAGGCCTGTAAGAAAGATGGGGGTAAACTTTTTGGTAGAGCCTGCTGCAATAGGACAAGGGGTAATGTTTTAAACTGAAAGAGGGTAGATTTAATCTAGATATAAGGAAGAAATTTTTTACAATGCAGGTGGTGAAACATGGGAACAGGCTGCCCAGAGAGGTGGTAGAAGCCCCATCCCTGGAAACATTCAAGGTTGGACGGGGCTCTGAGCAACCTGATCTGACTAAAGATGTCCCTGCTCACTGCAGGGGGGTTGGACTAGATGGCCTTTAAAGGTCTCTTCCAACCCAAACTGCTCTGTGGTTCTAAGAGAAAAGCTGTACAATTTAAATGTGTTCAAAAATTTCAGATGTCATAATTAGGGTAGTTGTTCTTATGAAACTATGTTTTAATTCACCAGAAAATGAATTTATCTCAGGAGAATCTGTGATACCTGAAAACAACAAAAGGTTGTCATTACCCTTATTTTATTTATGGTCACTTAAACCTTTGCAAAGTTGTTTATTTCTATTTACAATAATTTACTGCATTAGTTCCTAAGAACTCCAGTCAGACACTGTGTAAATGTTTTGCACATTCAGAGCAGAGCAAACTCTCTGCATCATAAACCTTACAATCTAGGTAAAAAGCCTCCAATATTGATATTCTTACTTTGAAGAAAGTGAGAATATAAGTGCGACAGAAGGCTGATTTCCTCCAAACTGAGTGAAAGCAAGCGGAACAGTCTATATTTTAGGCAGAGCAGGGAGTGGACTTCTCTTGGAAATAGCCTCTGGATAATAGTGAGATAAATGATTTAAGCCAGAGTATGATTCTTTACAAGTTTAGGATGTCCCATTAACAAAGCGCTTAGTGTTTATGTGTATAACTTTCATTCAAATATCTGTCTGAATGGGTATTGTTACCTGGGACTTCATAGGTAGTCTCTAGCTGGAAATAAGCCCAGGACACCAGTCCAACATCCTATGTGCAAAAATATGCTCCAGTCTACCATGTGTTTTTTCAGGTATGTTGAATGTTTACAATATACTTACTTCCACAGTCATCCCACTTTGTTTTTTTACTTCATGTGTCTGGAGAGGATTCTGTAACGTTTGGAATATTTCACCTTTGTAAGATTAAAATGCTGAAAAACCCAAGTTAATGTTTCATACTTGTCTAGTGTTGTAACTCATATTAAGAGGATGACTTGGTGGGAGTAAATAGTGCAGTTTGTTACTACCAGTGGGGCTTTGCTTCTGGAGCACAAGTGGATATGTGGGTATTGAATGTGATGCTGCTGACTTTCCAGCGGTCTGTTTCAGTTCAATTATAGAGACCAAAGAAGTTACGTTAGGAATATAATCCCTTAGACCAGTATATCGCTTACACGTGCTTGTGTACACTCTCTTTGTAGGCATTACTCAATTTTTTTGCTTTCTGTTGTTTTTTGGTGTTTTGTGGGGTTTTTTTAAAAGCATTTTTATTTGCATGTCATATACCTTACCTACCTTTTATGACAATATATGGTTGCAGTTTTGACAAAAGAAGTTTTTTGTGGAGCATGACCCATCAAAGGTTCTACAGTATGTTGAGGCTCTTGAGAAGAAGTTTGGTTTATCAGGCTGTTGTGTGGAGAAAGTTGATGGCACAAGGCTAGTGAGCCAGTTGAATTTCTTTGATGTTTCCAGGTGAATTTTAAATACTGACTTTAGGGAGTTTTCATATATCTAGGATATGAACATCCTGAACTAGAGCTGCTAGAAACTCAAAGGAGATGGCAAGGAAGGGATACTTGTAGACATCTTTTTATGGGTAAGGTGAATTGCACTGTACAGAAATCTTTTTCCTTCTGTTGGTTATAGAAGGAGCCTAGACTAGATGTCTAACACTTAGAAAGACCTGTCTGACATAAATCCTGCCTTTGCAAAGAGAGGGACCTGACTTAAACTTAGTAGGTGAACTCTCACTAAATACACTCTCAGCAAAGCTGCTTTTCTTTGCTCAAAATACATTGGTATTAATTCAGTCTGGTTTATGTTGGAAATCCCAAATGGTAGGAATCAAACAAAGAATTAAGGCAAATCCAATAATTGTCCTGATCAATTTATCAAGTACTAACATCTTGCTGTTCACTTTCCTGTCTGTGGAAGGACCCGTTTTTGTACTTGCCATGGAACCTGGTCCAAAAGGAGGTGCCAGAGTGCTAGGGATGGCCCACACTTGTGCTCCTGGCAGAGGGTGTACTGACGTCCAAGAGATGGCAGTGAAAAACAGCTGGAGCAATAACCTTCCCCCCTTCTCAGCCAAAACACGAATTTATATTCCCTGTCCTTTGATTAATTATTTGCTGTCTGCAGTGTGTCTCTTGGGAATGAGGGGTGAGGTGTGCAGGAGGCTCAGTGTAGAGGACAGTTCTCCCCAGATAGATAATATGAAATTTAGAACAAGACCAACATAACTACTGATAGGTAGCTCTGCTGGCATAAGAAGCATTCTTTGCTCCATGGGATGTGTATGTTTTGATTCTATAATGAGTTTCTGCCATCTGATATTAAAACTATGAATGTGTAAGTCTTACTTGGAGAACTATGAGAAAGTATTCCTTGCGAAGGAGCTTTTAAATTAATTGCCATTTAATTCTACTCCATTGTTATAACTCTAAAACAATGCTCTTGGATGAGTTTGTAGAAACAAATAGATAAAGTAGGTGTCCAATAATAAGAACTTCTAGAGATCTGTAGTAGAATATTTTTTTCTAATTTATATTGTTTTTAGAATGTATGCCTATTGTTATTTCATTGTTCTGACTTATACGAGTCTATTCAATTTTAATGGGATTTCAGGATTGATGAAACCTAAGAAATTCATTTCATATGTAGTCTTTGTGTTGAATTTTGTGCAGTTTTGTATAATTTATGTTAATTAATGCTTCTAAATTCTAAAAAGACTTTGTTAGCTCTGGATGAGAGATTGGTGGCTTTATAACTGCTGTGATTCCAAACAGATGAAAACCATGGAAAGTGTACATTGATTCAGTATTAGCCTTCATTCAAACCTGAAATGACAGTAATCAGAGTAAGTGTAAAATAGGTATGAGCTCGTGGTACTGATACTTCAAAATATGTTAAATACTGAAAATCACTTAGATTTATTTATTTCCCTTTTCTCTGCAGCCTGCTGTAGAATACAGAAGTCTTCTGGATAGACTTCACAGACTGGAGGAGGACCACCTGAAGAGGTTCCTTCTGGTAAAGCAGGAGGAATATTTTGCAAAAGCTTATAGACAACTGGCTGTTACCCAGAGAAAGGAGCTCCATAATATCTTTTTTACACAGATAACTAATGCTACTTTCAAGGGAGAACTGAAGTTGGAAGCAGCTAAAACATTAGTGGAAGATTACTCTAAAATACAGGTAATAGGGTGATAACTCCATTCCTAACCTAATGACAGAATACAAACCCACAGTAACTTTTGAGAAATGTTTCAGGAAATATCTGCACTCATAGAACTCTAAAAGAAATTATCCATATGTTATCACACTTATAACTAATTTTCATAGGAATAATTTTTGTAAGTATAATGCCATCTGCACAACTGTGTATTGATGCATATGCACAGCCTTTTTCTACAACATTGAGTTAGATGTATTTATCACAACATTATGTGCTTAATGTTGACTTCTGTTTTCATGGATAATATTTCCAAAGCACCCAAGCGCTTAAAGCTTGTCTTTACTGCTCAGGGAAGATAAGACTAGTAACTCACCTGCATTATGCAGAAGAAAGGAGTTTGACAACATAGCTACACCATGCAGTGGGAAATTGTGTAATATAAATCCCCAGTTTTGCAGTGAATATTTTGATACATCTGCACATCTTGGCACTCTGCTTAACTCCTGACAGCTCTGTTGGTGCATCTTTGCCCCTAAGTCCTCCCCCACAGGATGATCTGAGAGTCCAGGTCTACCCTTACTTGGTGTCCATGGGACCCTCAGCATGGTACAGGAATGCCAGTGTGCCATTTTCAAAAGTAATTTCAGCTCAGATAAAGGAATTTAGGCAATTCAGAGAACAGTTAGGTACCTAAATCTGTTTTGTGAATGGAATTTCTAAAACAGATCAGATGCTGTCTAATGAATGGTAAGTACCTTTGGAGGCCTGTCTGTATAGGCATTTTCAAAACCTCCTAGGCATCAAGTACTTTTCTGTACTTCAGAAGATGTACTGAGCCACCCAATCCAAATATGTAGATTATTGAAATTGTGGTATGTCCAATTTGCTATGGTTTTGTACTTTGAGTGCCTCTACCCTGCGTGGTCGGAGATGCTGATGAAGCATTGAGTTAAGTTAGAGTTAAATTGGTATAAACTTACTGTTTTTCACTTGTAAGAGCTTTTAAACTTTGCCCTGTTAATGAACAAATCTGGTCTGATACCCACAGGTGTTAGCTGAAATTAACATTACATCTAACTAAATATATTTGTTCACATTCTTTCCTGCAGGGAGACGTTGAAGAGCTAATGGATTTTTTGCAAGCTAACAAGAAGTATCATCTGAATAGAAGATTTGCTTACAGAGTGTATCTTATAAGTAAAATACAGTTAAGGGATTCTCAAGCCTCTACTCTTATAAATGAAGCAGCAACCCAGATATCAAGTCTCATTAATAAGATGGCAAGGTAAAGATCTCAATTGTTTTCTTGGCATTTGACTATGTTATCTCAGAGACAGTAGAAGAATCTTGAAAAGTCTTTGTGTTACCGAGCAGGAAAAGTGCATAAAAATGTTACCTTTTAAGTTGATTCTAAGGAAATATTTTGTAACCAAATACTCCGTTAGTTAACACCATGTCAGACAGTAAGGTGAGGCTTCGTTGTCTATGTCCACTTTGTACAGCATGGAGATGAATTGCTGCGAACGTTTATAGTGCCTGTTTGTAATTTTGACTTCAGTGGGAACCAAACTTATGAAAGAGTCTCAATGTCTTTATACAGCCATTATTCATGTAAATAGTCCTCAATCATGTGAAAAGTCCCGCCAGTGTCCATTGCAGCATGTACCAGTTAAGACCATTTGTCTGGGTTCTTTACATGCAAATATCTGGATTTAACAGAAAAGAACAATTTTGATTCACTTGTGATTGCATGTGTTTGAGAAGCTAGATGTACAGTCTCAAGCTGGAAAGCTTGAGTATTTTCTAAAGAAAGTTGACTAAGTTTATAAATGCTGTGACTGCGGAGGATCATGACTAGCAGAGAATACACCTGTTGCAGGGACTATTAAAAACTAAACGTCAGATGAAGTAAAAAGTAGACCTGGAAATCGACTGTTGCAATACACTCATTTAATTTATTGGGGATATCTTAACCAGATCCAGGCTGATTCCAGTACTCCGTGTGAGGATAAAAATGGTAACTTACCAGAGATGTAGTTTCTGTGGCATATCTTAGTTTGGCATACGGAGAGATTACTGAGGATCATGCTAGTGCAGTAAAATACGTTAGTGGATAGGAAAGCAATCCAACACTGCTGCTGTTGATCCTGTGCATGCAGCTTTATTTGTGTTTTTGTTTTTTGGGTTGGTTTTTTTTTTTTTGTAACCTTTCATTGCCCTTTTTGATTGTCCTATGTGGTGGCTCATTGGAATCATACCCTAAGTTTAGCTTCAAGATTTGTTCCTCAGAGAGAGGTTCTTTGAATACGCTTGCAAAGCTTTGCCTGTTTTGCTAACATCTGCAGCTTTGTGGCTCAAAGATAAAAATAAACATCTTTGCATAGGAAATATAACTCAGATAGATCTTTCGCAGAGTTCCCTTCCCTTGGTTCATGCCTCTCTCTGGAATCAGATTACAAGAAATAGTCTGAGACGTTTTCACAGGTGTTGTGGTTATGTGAAAAGCCTTCCTGAGAAACTCTCACTTGTATGACCACTGCATATGTGGCTTAAATCATTGCGATGAAAAACTGTGACGTCTCAAGCTGGAAAAAGAGGTTCCACTCAGTGTTTAATGCCTGTTATGAAGCAGATCAACTACAAAACAGAGAGGAAGTGTGTAGTACTGCTAATCCGAGACCTTGTAGAACTTCTCCCAAAAAACGTCCAAAAAAAAAACAAACTCCCTCCTCAAGCCCCAAAAGCTTCCAAAACCAACAGGCATCATAACGAAGATGAAAAATTATTTTTTTCCAGCACTCCCCTATTAAACTTCTCAGAGTGTGCAGTGGTCAGAACAAAGGAAATGTGTCCATAGTTGTAGATAGTATTTGTGGAGAAGCAATGCCATCTTTCTGGGACTAGAACTAGTTGTTTTCCTGTAACTTCCCACACCTGCTGTGGCAGGAATTCCTTTCAGGTAAGCATTGGCCAAACTGTTATTATTCATTCTTTAGCGGTTCAGATTATAAAACTCCACAATGTAGTACTTCAGATTATTTGGTAAGTCTTTCTTTAACAGGCAAACTGAAATATCCTAGTATAAACCCTGAGGAAGTTATAATCTATGCTAGGTAGGCTTGTATTTTAGTTTCTAATTATAAAATTATTTGGGGAATTTTTACAAATTGGAACATTAAAATTTGAGCAGTGAGCTAATTCTGGTCTGAATGGCTGGTACTTCAAACTTGTATCCATAATATCCATTTATTTTTCACTTGAAAAATGAATCTGCTTATCTAAATATAGATAGAGGTCTGTCTTAAGCTACTGTTCCAGCTTTAATAGTGTGCCCTAAACTTACTGTTATAAATGGAATTTTAAAATGCAGAACTCTTTCTTTGGAGAAGGGAAACTGAGAAAAGATGTAGATTAGATATACCACAGATAAACAGGTTCAGGGATACATAAACCAGCAGATAAATTGTGCGGGGAGAGGTCTTTTTAAAATGGAACTTAATAGGATATTTAAAATTTATCAGATAGTGAGGCAATTTCAAATTAACATGAAAAAGATTCTGGGTGGCCAGAAATAAAGGTTATAAAAAGCAAAATACAATTAATCCAGTTCTAGGGAGGGCTGTGAACATTTTAAAGTAAATAGAACAGCCAGTTTTAAAGCTGGGATTTCTAAAGATAGTATTTAAGTAAAACGTCCCATTTGTCAGGACTGACTGTGGGTACTTAATGCCTTTGGAAATCAAGTCCATGGACTGCAGTGCCAAAAGGCAGGAAAGCAAGTTTTAATATATAATCTGTAATGATAGATTTCAGGATGTTTAGGTAGGCTTTTTATGTTTTCCCTTAAAGAATAAATGGGCAGGAGGGCGATACTTGAGGCACTATTTATCCTGGGTTGCTCTGACTATCCCCAGAGGCAGAGGTTTGCGATGTTTTTGAGCTACAGCAGCTGTAACCTGTTGCATCATTCTTTTGCCAGTATCTGCTCGTTCACAAGAAGTTTCCTTCCCTCTTTGATCTCTTAAAAACTGAATCCAGTTTGCTGACTTGCTAAGTACAGACAACTGAAGCTCCTTTATAAATTTCTCCCAGTATTTTATTTTTGTAAGACCGCAAGCATTTATTGTGAACTGTGTTTTTAAAGTAGGGAATTGATTATCTTTGGCCTAAAAGTTCTAAGCAAAACATCTTGTATTTATCTCTTACTTACTCTTCTGAATAGTCTCAATTTATATGGACCTCGATATAAGTAAAGTAATTTTCTGAACAGTGTCCTGCTGGACCTTTCAGTGAGTTGGTACTGGAAAGTGAATGCCTCCAGCAGTAATGCATTAGTATAGAGTTTCCTAATAAGCTCTTAAAATCTTTTCTGCTTGTAGTACCTCGCTATGTAGAGCATTTATTGCTCTGAATTACTACCCTAAATTTTGATCTGGGTGCTGGCATCATGCCAGTTCAGCAGGTGGAATCCTGAAGTAGCTGAAGCAGGGGTAATGTGGGCACTGTCTTGCAGTTCTCTCTATATAGAGTTGTGATTCAGCCTCTGTGTACATCCAGGCTGGTACAACTTTTCTGCTTCATATCTATCTCCTTTATGTTTTAGTGACGCTCTCATGCCTTCTCCAGCTTTCATAAAACATTCTTGCTTTGCTGGGGCCCAGCGTCACTTAAATAGTTCTCCATAGTATCAAATACAAACGACTACTTTTTACTTTTAGTGCCTTCACTTCACATTTTCTCTTAATTACATTGTCTTTCATTCAGTATGGAGAAGTCAAGGTCTGCTGCTGATGGACCTACGATGCTGCTGCTGGCCACACGCTTCATCTCTCTTTCTTGGAGAGTGCTCACTGCATTTGGGAGGATATCCCTGTAAACATCGTTTGTCGTCACTGCAGTATTCTTCTTCATTAAAATTCTCCTTGTTCAAAGACATTAAACATGTGCCTGCACATTTCTTCAGTGATTAGGTGTCTGGTATACTGAGACCAAGCAGTTTATCAAACAGTTTTAATGTCTCATTGTCTTTCTCCCCTCCTTTTGTTTTGTGTTTCAATTCAGAGTCCTTTGGGAACAGGACATCTTTTAATTCTAATACTGTAATTATTTTTATACTGTATTTATACGAAACCATAAATGAAGGTGTCTTGCCAGGATTGAGCCTTCTAGGAATTGCTGTAATACTGATTAATGTAAGTTGCCACATAAACTCCCATAGACTTCTGTGGTGCTAGGCATTTTGCCCATTACTTTTGTTATCTGGTATTTCTAAATAATTAGATTCAAAAAAAATAAATAGGTAGGTTTTACAACACTGCATTACTTTCAGTTTGAGCTGTGGACATATTGAATCTCTAATTAAATCAACAACCTGAAACTGAAATAATGTAGACTTTTTTCCCCCATTGTTTTTTTTTTTTAAATCCTAAAAATAGGTAGGTATGTGTCATCTTCCAGTCATTGGATGTTGCATGGGTTTTTTATGTGTCTTTCGTTTGCTGGATGCTTCCAGCACATCCATCTTTCTCTATTGCAGCTGCTTTTCCCTGCACTGGACAGGGATTTTAATTGGATGCAGCAAGTCCGGTTTTATTTCCTCAGTACAAGACAGGATGAAGGTGTTAAAAATAATATCTTGGTTATTATCTTGCCTCACTTCCCACATAATAAATCGTAACTTTTATTCATTTGTCTTTTGCCTTGGGTTTGATCAAAAAGAGGGGCAAGACTTAGAGTTACCAAGTATGGGTGGGAAGTTTAATGCTGTTTGTTTTATATTTCAACATAACATTAAAATTTAATAAGGGTTACTTTCAAGGCAAAAATTACTTGACCAAAAGATCGAAGAATGATGCTTGGTGGATTGCTGTCAGGGTACTGAGAGGTGTTTTATTCCTCTTTGCAGATTAAAGAAATACAATAGATAGACATTGGAAAAGCTCTGCAAAAGAAGGGGCGCTCTGATTGACATAACTGTGTGATAAAGCAGGCCTGAGTTTCTATCCACTGTGTTCATTATGTAGGGGATGATGTTTCATGGCTTGCTCAGATACTTGTGGGTGCTTGAGCAATAGATGGAGAGGTGTGAATTGTGGAATCTGGCTGCCACAGTTACAGTGCTGTGGCTGCAAACAAGCTAATATTTTAATCTTCCATTTTATTTCTTTTAGCTTTTAATTTGAGGATTTTATTTTGAATTAAGCTGTTACAATATCAACAAATCCTAACAAACCAGAATGAGAGACTGTCATTTCTGGAGAAGGGCTTGCAATGTTTAGGTGCTACTCTGGCTATGATTTGGGCCAGATATCACATTGGAAGATGGACTTGGAAGCCCTGGATTCATCTGAATCCAGGCTCTGTGTGTAATGTTCACGACTTCTGAAAAATAAACCAGAAAGTGTTCAGACAACATCCAGGTTCAGGTCAGGAATTGGTGCTTTCTACTCGAAGTTCCATGTTGACCTTTTCAACCCCACGTTTTGGAAGTCCACTGTGTTTGACATTAGAAATTAGAGCTCACAAATGACCAACAACCTGGTCTGAATTAAGACTTTCTTTTATTCTTCTGTTGTCTGAGAAAGATTTGGGGAAATTCTTGTGTAAATATAATAGCAGGTAATTTTTGAAATTCAGTTTGAGTTTGTGGGGATGGAGGTTTTTCTAACCATTGCAGGCATGGCATGGTTGGGATCTTACTCTTTGGAATTAAATACTGTAGCAACTGGAGGTAGGCCATAGTCTTAAACTTCCATTTGAAAGCACTGTGTGCTTTAAGACCGAGAGTTTACTCTGTTAGTTTATTGCATTTCACTATTGATTTGAAATCTTTATAATTTTTCTGTTGGTGTAAATGTAATAGGAAATCTGAATATAAGTCTTTTGATGGATATGATTGCTTTGTATCTTTAAAATAATTTTTAATAGTTTTTACTTGATTAGACTACATCCTTTAAAAAGAAAATTGTTTCTAATGAGAAGGAGTTATAAAAGCCATCTAGAATTGCATTCCAGGGACATTATATAAAAAAAGTAAATATTATGAATAATATATAAGGTTAAAAATGTCTCATTTGAATATTGCTTACTTTACTAACTGATATGTAATTGGTTTTTCATTTGCCTTCCCATTCTTCTTTCTTCCCTTCTTCATACACCTTCACTCTAGCTTTCATAAACTGCCTTAATTCCACACTCATCTCTGAGATTATCTTTCTCCTATTCGCTTGCTTGTTTGATCTCCCCAGGTATCACTGCTAAAGAAACAAGGTCATTCTGTGTGTCTACTTCGTTGAGCCTTATTATGGTACTAATTGCCTCAAATATCCTTTTGCTCTTAAGACTTTGGGATAACAGGCTTCAAACATTGTTATTACAGATCAGGTCATCTACCTGAAAGTCATTTGGGAGTGCTGCTGGACCGAGCTGAGGCTGAAATTAATTCTGTTAAAGAGAAATTCGGTCATGATTTAAAACAAGAAAAGCAAAAGCTTTGCCAGAAAGTCATTACTAAGCGAAGGCGGGAAATGCTACAAAAGGTAATTATTTTCAGTGTATTTATTTTCACAGGCTTATCGTGAGTTAAAAATGGAATTAATTGAAAATAAAATGTAGTTCTTAGGATAGGGGTCAACACTGCCAGGAGCATAGATGAAAAGAAGCATCTGTTTTTAGCTGTGTGCTGCCATGTGCCATATTAATTATGCAGTAATTAATAGCTGTTCTTTTAGAAAAACCTGCAAGAAAGTAATATAACTGGAGAAACTTGTGAAGCCAGTCTACCTAGTCTAACCTATCCAAGGGGTCTATGACAGTCCTCTGTAATATGCAGACTGCCAAAAGCCAAGTGAGGTTCTGGAGTTGGTGAGGGGGATGGCATGGATCTGTGATGGTCATTTTCTCTGGGTTTCCTAGCTATGTGTGGATTTCCTAGCTATGTGTGACTTGAATGACTTCTACAGCATAGTTAAAATTCAGCTACAAACCAAAACTATTTAAAAGATGCTGTACCTGTGGCTGCTTGCGGTAGGACTCATGTCACCTAACATCAGCCATCTGAAAATCAAGGCTAACTCCAAGAGCTCCAACGTAATAGCAGATGGCTTGGAGGTGATCTCAGATAAACGGGAGTTTTTATCCAAAGGTCCCTAGCTTTCTTTGCTTAAAGGATGTAGAAAAAACTATCTTGGATTAGGTTATATTTCTTTAGATGGCCGGAGTTAGGTGAGATGAATTTTACCTTTTGCAGGATACGTGTTTCAGTGTTTTCTGCTCTTTAACAAAAGGTATCAGTGCAAGGAGATACAGCACGTATAATGATGGAGACTTCATTTGTGGTATTTATTCTCAGTAGAGGTAGCTTTGGTTTAGCTTTCCACTGAAATTGCTGCGTGCTGTAAGATGGGGAAAATAAAGTAAAATAAACCCAACCTTCCCGTCTCCTCTCCCCCCCCCTTTTTTTTTTCCTTCTTTTTCTTCCTTAATGTTTGATCCAGATTAACATCTGGAATGCTGCCAGATCATTACAGTTCAGTGAGTTGGGATTATGTCAAACCACAAGATCACGCATTTGTTTAGGTGTTAGCTCTTCTACCTAGCAACAATCCAAATTTCTACAGGCCTATGTTAGCCCTTCTATCTAGCAGCAATCCAAATTATCACAGGCCTGCTAGATGCACACAAAGCAATCATGTTGAGGGCTAGGTAAGTCTCTGGACACTGAAAAGCAGTTTTGAGAATGCTGAAAAACAAAAAGTATGAAATTTTGTGTTGCTATGAAATACATTTTTAAAAAGCTAGAATGCTCTTAACACTTGTTGCTCCTTTTGGCAAATGAATCAGCAGAAGGAGCATCGGAAGGAGCAGCTGTCACTTGGAGACCCCTTCAAAATTACTAAGGAGGTCACTCACTACCTGAACCACTGGAGAAATCTTCTGAGTGATCACACTATTGAATTTGAAGAACTTACTGAAAAGCTTGACAATGAAGCCAGTGAAGAGCTGAAAGAGCTTCTATTTAGTCTAAGAGAGAAAACTGTTGAAGAGCTTAAACGTGTTCAGTATGGAGTATTTATGCAAGAACTGGTAAAACTTGGTGTGCCAAAGATGTTCCTCCTGGAAGCTGTGGAGGAGCATAAAAAAGAGATGGTTGTTAAACATGAACAGCTTGAAAGGGAAGAGCATGACAAGAGCATGGCCGCTGAAGAGCTGCTTCAGCTCACCAGGCAGAAGCTGAGCCAAGAACTGGAAACAAGCCTCTTGGAACAAAAAAAATTACGGAGCTGGGAGCAATCAGTATTCATGTAAGTATCTCTCAGTACCCTTTTCTTAGTTATTCTTGCAAGTAGAGATGAACTAGAAGTTTTCACACCTGTCTGGTATAATTCCTAATGGTAAGTTCTCTGTCGTGTACTCAGGAATTGATTTTTCACAAGTGCTCAGCCTCTGCAGCACTGGTGGGTGAGCCAGCACTCCTAGCACTGCGGTGGAAATCTCAGGAAACAGTGGTTTTGAAACAAAAAAGGTGGAGTGTTTTTTATGCTCCCTTTCACCCTATGTCAGCTTTCATTTGTGCATCTTTCATTATTATTCTCAGTCTGTTCTCAGAGGTCCAACACTTTGCAAGTGTCATTTAGTATGTCAGGCTTAATTAGCCCCACATTCAAATTTTAGAATCGTAGAATCATTGGGTTGGAAAAGACCTCTAAGATCATCAAGTCCAACCGTTCACCTAACACCACCATGCCCACTAAGCCATGTCCCGAAGTGTCACATCTATGTGTTTTTTGAACACCTCCAGGGATGATGACTCCACCACTTCCCTGGGCAGCCTGTTCCAATGTTTGACCACTCTTTCGGTAAAGAATTTTTTCCTAATGTCCAATCTAAACCTCCCCTCCAGCAACTTGAGGCCATTTCCCTCTCGTCCTGTCACTAGTTACTTGGGAGAAGAGACTGACCCCCCACCTTGCTACAACCTCCTTTCAGGTAGTTGTAGAGAGCAATAAGGTCTCCCCTGAGTCTTCTCAGGCCAAACAACCCCAGTTCCCTCAGCAGCTCCTCATAAGACTTGTGCTCCAGACCCTTCACCAGCTTCGTTGCCCTTCTCTGGACACGCTCCAGCACCTCCATGTCCTTCTTGTAGTGAGGGGCCCAAAACTGCACACAGTATTCGAGGTGCGGCTTCACCAGTGCTGAGTACAAGGAGACGATCACTTCTCTAGTCCTGCTGACCACACTATTTCTGATACAAGCCAGGATGCTGTTGGCCTTCTTGGCCACCTGGGCACACTGCTGGCTCGTGTTCAGCCGGCTGTTAACCAGCACCCCCAGGTCCTTTTCCTCCAGGCAACTTTCCAGCCACTCATCCCCAAGCCTGTAGCGTTGAATTTTTGTATCTTCCTTCCAGACACAATTCAAGCCTTACTTACTGGGTGCTCCTTTTAAGGTCTGCTGCAGTATTTCCCCATATTTCATAAATATACAGCACAGTAATGTACCTCTCCAGCTCATGGGCTCCACCCGTCAGACTTGGTGTATCTGGCCTGCTGACAGAGTGCCTTTGGCACCGAGCCCCCAGCCAGAGAGGTCATGACATGGGCAATTTTGCAGAGGGGTTTGCTGGCCCTAGGCATACATTTTGACCATCGCTACCTGCTGCGATGTGACCCTGGGGAGGTGGGAAAGTGAGTGGTGGCCTTGCCAGCATTGGGAGGCCTTGCTCGGGAAGAGGCCATGGCTGCAGCTGGGAGTCAACGTGCGTGGTGCCTCTCAGACTGAGGAGGAAGGTCCCTGAGAGATTTACACCATTCGTTAGCATTTCTTCTTAGCTTTCAAGTACATTTATGACTAGTTATTTTATTACCCGAATATTCGCACTACTACATTTCCTATACAATGTTCATTTACTAACAGACATTGTTAGAGACATGGAAACATGGAAAAAATAGTCTTCTGTCAAAATTGCAACTTTAGGGGAAGCAGCTGGAACAGGTACACCTGTATTAGTCTGTCTGCCCCTGGAGCAAACTTACTGGGCATGAAAAACTGAACAGAGGGAAAAAAATCAGTTAAGGTTTCTCTTTCATACCTCTTCTTTAAAGCAAAACATATTTACATGGGCACTTTTGTCCAGAAAACGTCTTTGTGAGTTTTCCTGCTGCACAGCGTCAAATCACATAAAAGAAGTATGAAAAGAAACCTTGCCCATTGCATGTTTGCATTGTTAAAGAAAAAAATAAATCCATTTGTCTTGTTTTCATTCTAATTTCAAGGTCTTTGTATTTTATTCAGCATTTTAAATACTTTTCTATAAGCCATTTCAATGTATTTTTCAAGCTTGTCTTATTATATCTTATTTATATTGCTGCGAGCAGACCTGCAAGAGCAGGGAAGTAGATTGTATGACCCAGCAGGTCTTTCCTATTTCTAAGTTATGATTCCATGATAATTGTGTTCCAGCCTGCATTGTCGCCTGTTGTATTTTTTAAATGCTATCTTTGTTTACAGAAACAGTAAGCTGTTTGGGTTTTCCAGTGAGACACTGGAAAATAATGCAAAAAATGCAGCATTTGCACAACTTTTATCAAAAGCCCCTTAAAATCTGTCACTGTCTCTACGTTCAGTTCACTGTCTGTCAATTTTGATATTTTTGATGACAGATACCAACTCTCGTGTTTATGTTCTCATCTGCTATCTAGTTTTCACAAATAATTATTTTAAATGATAGCTTTTTATTTTTCTTGCTTATCAAAGAGACCATGAGTTAGTCCAAAATGTTTATGAGGATCATTAATGCTTAAAGTCCTTTTTAAACATGGGCATGACAGAACTGTGATTTACTGTGTTTGCTTTTCTATCTCTGTCTGTATATCTGTATATATCGATATATAGTATGGATTTTCTTCTGAAAGTCTAAAACAGCATGCAAAATGGTTAAGTATACTGTAAATGCTTGTTTGGAGTAGTATCACCTTAAAGTAAGTGATTTTTTGAAGAGAAAAACTTTATACGTTAAAAATTTAGTTTAATTATTTTAGAATTTAGCTGTACTTTGCTGAATCGGTAAACAGGAATAAGGATTTCTAAACTGAGAAATATTTTAGTGAAATGATGAGGTGGTATAGGCCTGTGATATACTGAATAAAAGCATCAGTCCTTATGGAACATACAGTATAATACACTTTTAAAAGAAAACTCCTTTTTAAAAAATATACTGTTCATGCTTTAAATACAAATACACTTTTTGGTAAATAGAGAAAATTTCCAAACAAAAAATTATGTGATTTTTTTTTTTTAAATGAAATATTCTAAGGAAATACTTCAGTCACAAGATAAGGTGATGTGTATGTAGTTTAAGGTTAGTTGCAACTGGAAGATTAATTTAGGCTTTAGCATGTGTTATTTTTAAGTCAACTTCAGCTTGACCTGAGGATCAGTTCCCCAGATTTCTGTGTTGAGAACCTTCCTGCTATAAAACCAGAACTTTGAGTGATTCAAATTCCTTCTGGAATGTATTCTGTGTTGTTCAGACTGCAAAAAGCTTTTTCACAAAGAACAGCTGGAACCCTTGTGGCTTGGTGATGGGAGGATTGACATATATGAGTTTATAATAAAGAGATATTTTTATTTTATTTTTTTACCTTCTCAGTAGCTGGGACTGCTATGTGCTGTGAAGCAGCACAGGGAGGCTTTACAGGAAGCTTTTATCTTGATTTGAGCCCTAAGTTCAGGGTTTGTATTGTCTGAAGAGGTGGAAGGATTCTGTGCATAGGAAATATGCTAAAAATTAATTATTTATTTTTAAAATATTCAAAAACTGTTTCCCCTTGAAAATTACATTTTGCAGTCCAGAAAGTTCTGTATGCAGAATTGAAAGTATCCTCAAGGATATTTTGACATGCTGAGCAGCTCAGTCCTATGATGTGTGGAATCATTAACTGATGTATGAATAGGACAAAAAAGGATTATCGTTGTCATGTAAAGTATTTGTGTGCGTGTCTCACATTTTCTGTAAAATTGCCTACATCACTGAACAGCAAATGACTTGTTTTCTAACAGGCAGCTTCTAAGTTTACCCCTGTCACTGTCAGAAGAGGAATTGCTTAGAATGAGGCAAGAGCTGCACTGCTGCTTCTGTCAGGTGGACAGCAGCTTGGCTTGGCCCAAGATAAGAGCAAGAACTTTGCTTCAGGCTTTCGAGGTGGAGCGGAGGAACATAGAACTGCTGAAGGTTGATCAGAATTTAGGATTGACCAATAAACAGGTGGGAACCATGTGGGATCAGTGTGGGGATGTGCACGGGGTTCCTGGGTGTGTCTGCAGGTTGTTAGCGTCAGCTGCAGATATGGGTTCATAGCTTCTCCATAGGTGTGACAGCGATGCACGCTTCTGTCTGTGTGGGTCGGTGGACCTTAAAGATAATTGTTTGGATAGCAGTTGAATAAGTATTTTTGTCACGTATGTGTGTGTGTAATTCTGCTGCTTGCATGTCCTCCAGCTTTCCAAAGAAGATGGCACAGATATAAAGCAGCAGATAGGTGGCCAAAAGGGGCTGCATCTCTGAGGAAAGTCATCTGAAATGCCAAAAATTGCATCAGTCCTGAGCCTGGCTCTGAATGTCAGGGACAAGTTCAGTCCTTTACAGCCCAAACTGAGGTTTCTCTGGCGCCCACTACACAGTACTAAATTTGGCACTAAAGCAACACAAGATATAAGGGGGGGGGTTAGTGGAATGGCTTGTACTCTGTTGTCCATGTAGGAAAGGGGTGAAGGGTGTTAGTTCCTTCAGTAAAATGTAAAACCTGTGGAATCATAACTTATTTTCAGTTCCTAAATAGGAGAAAAAAAGAAGTGTTTCCTGTATGAATTGTATCTGATACCACAATAAAAAGGAGGACTTTCTCTTGCTTTATTTTTGTTCAGTTCTGTTTTCTAAATGTATAATCTAACTTAGGTTAATTGTACTAGGAATTAACCTAGTTCAAAACCTTCATAGTTTCTAAAGTAGCAAAAAAGGGAAATGACTTTGCAAAGGCTTATAGTTGAACAGATGTTATCGTTTCCCCAAGAGTACGTTATACTTGGTTGATATTCTTGTAAAGAAATATAAAGGTCAAGAATAATTTGATTACATGGAACGGTGGCCCTTAATACTATCATGGTTCATTTGTGATTCATATACTGTGTCTTGAAAACAATGTAGTTCTTAAATGAATATTCTTTGTTCATTTTTAACCGTACTGAGGAGACAACATATCAGTTAAAAATCTTATTATCACTGCTAAAGCTCGTGTAAAATCACATCTATCTGCTAGCGAGTTTTGTGGAAAGGGTGAAATATAATTCTGCTTGAAAGAAATTAAAAATGAAATTTCCAACTTTGAATGTCTGAAAGGAGTTGTTTGAATCAATAGGCAGTACCTTCATTTCAGAAATATTTTCTTAGTGAAAGCTGTCCTTGCCAAATGTTTCATTAATTGGTGGATCTGCCAATAATAGCAAGTAATAATCTTAATGTTAGCATCCTCATATACCTCTTACAAATAAAGCCTTTTGTGCTCATCTTCTTACAGCAGCATTCTAAAATGAAAAAAACAGGATCCAGGAATAGAAATAAGATAGATATTCTGAAGAAATCTTTACAGGACAGAATTTTTATTTATGAAGACTCAGTGAAAGATGAAAATTTGAATAAGGTGAGTGCAAACTCTTTTCTGTACTGAGGTCAAACCCTAGATCTTCATTAATTAAGCAATTATAGTTTCTATCAGTGTGAATAAGAACTAGATAAAAGGCATGAGGTGTAGTGGCATGATGCATCTCTCTACTGTTGCCTGCATTTGTCAAGATGTTGTATTTCAAACTTAATAGTTTTGGCTTTGTTTTAATTTTTGCTCCTTAGTTACAGAACTGATTTCATGTCTCACCTCTTTTTCTTCTGATGGTTCTGTGACTTGCCGTATGCATGATTGTAAGATGCCCCTAGATCTTGTGGTTTTCTTAGTAAGGCTTTTAAAACATACAACCATAGAGCAGTTTGGGTTGGAAGAGACCTTTAAAGGCCATCTAGTCCAACCCCCCTGCAGTGAGCAGGGACATCTTTAGCTCAATCAGGTTGCTCAGAGCCCCGTCCAGCCCGACCTTGAATGTTCCGGGGATGGGGCTTCTACCACCTCTCTGGGCAACTTGTTTCCATGTTTTACCACCTTCATTGTAAAAAATTTCTTCCTTACATCTAGTTTAAATCTACCTTTTTTTTAGTTTAAAAACATTATTTCTCATCCTGTTGCTACAGACCCTACTAAAAAGTTTGTTGGCACCTTTCCTGTAGGCCCACTTTAAAGTACTGGAAGGTCGCAATATGATTTCCCTGGAGCCTTCTCTTCTCCAGGCTGAACAACCCCAGCCTGTCCTCATAGGGGAGGTGCTCCAGCCCCCTGATCATTTTTGTGTCTCTCCTCTGGACCCACTCCAACAGGTCCATGTCTGTCTTGTACTGAAGACTGGAGAGCTAGATGCAGTATTCTAGGTGAGATCTCACCAGAGCAGAGCAGAGGGGGAGAATCACCTTTCTTGACCTGCTGGCCACGCTTCTTTGGAAGCAGCCCAGGATACGGTTGGATTTCTGGGCTGTGAGGGCACATTGCCGGAAGGTGCTTCACTGCATACTTCAGTTGAGCAAGATTTAATTCTTGGACCTCTCCTAATGCTACTGAAAACCCAGAAATGGGTTCTTAGATCCAAAGACTTTTTGGATAGGGTCTGAGTTTATTTGTACAGAGGTTATTGAAAGGAAGCCTTAGTTCTGGTGGGAATCTTTTAAAAGGCTCACAGCCCCAGTCTAAAGTTAGTCCTTAAGGAATGAGTGGGACCAGTGTCAATATGGGATTTTGGAGACTTTTTCCTTCTCTGCCAGCAAATGTTCCATGAGGTTCTTGTTCATGTTCCTTAACCTTTCTCTCCTTATCTTTCTCACTTGTAAATTATTGGTAATATTACTTTTTTTTTTATATCAGGAGAACATTACAATGATAAC
Organism: Leptosomus discolor; assembly: GCF_034619465.1. NCBI lineage: Eukaryota > Metazoa > Chordata > Aves > Leptosomiformes > Leptosomidae > Leptosomus > Leptosomus discolor. The sequence continues at coordinate 69,572,458 of NC_141394.1, read as the reverse complement.
TGTGTTAGGCATAGGTGGTGCACAGCTATAAGAACTATGCAGAACAAGCAGGTGTCATTGGTAGTTGAAATTGGTAGATAAAAATATTTTCACAAATTATTGCAATATCAATTTTAGTACCAATTTGAACAAAATTCTGGGTTTACACCTCTTTCCTGGGCTTTTTGTACTTATATCCTGAGAAATGCAAAATACTGGGTCAACATGTTTATTCAGAAATAATTTCTCTTTTATGTGAGAGCAACATATTGTTAGTATTGGTTGCAGATGATAAAAGCAAATGTTTATGTAGTCCAGGCAAGAATGCAACAGCCTTTCATAATTTAATAACTCTGATCCAAGAATGGAGGGATTTAAACTTTTGGCTTCAATACCTAATGCCCTGACTTCCAAAATTTAGATTTTTTTAATTTTTTTTTGTACTGTTGCTTGAAAGTACAGCAGAATATGGGCTAAGCACTTAGGTTACAAAAAGTACTGAATACTTGTTTGCTATGAGTATTGCCTTACATTTTTGTTAGAATCTTGTTTTAAAATTGGAAATTTAGCTTCTCTGATCCTCATGTTTATAGTTTTATATGCACCATGTGGCATACCTGTTGTTGTTCGAATTGTATGGCTGCACATTAGTTATAAAAAGGCAAATGCTTTGGGCTGTTCCCAGTAAGGAAGCTAAACTATTGTTAAGGAAAATCGTTAGTTCTCACATTATTGTTAGGACACAGAAGTATTGCAATAAACTTTATGGTGATCACAGAAGTAGAGTATTTTTTTCTTTTGGCTATAGCAATCTGTTAACTTATTCCTCATTTATAATCTTACACTTCTAAATTTTGCATTAATGTGAACACTTTTATCATCTAACTCAAAATGAACCATCTGAAGTTGCACAACCAGTTCCAGGCAGGTAAAAAGGACAACAAAGCAATACAGCTCTGCTGTATTTCTGCTTTCACTGCTGCTGTTCTCCTGCAGACTTCCCATGGTGTCGTGGGTTCTGTCTCACTACAGGATGGCTGTAAAATGGTTACCAGCTAATGCTTATGAAAGCAGCAGCAGGATGCATTTTGTAATACTGTAAAACAGGCATGATAGAGAAGAACAACTTATAGACAGGAGGTAGTGAGCTAGGAGGCCACGGCAAGAAGTTTGAAGCCTAGTCTTGAAGCACCTGAGAGTATCATTGACCTTGCCGTGAAAAACTTCAAAAGCAGGCTGTATCTACTTGTTTTGTGTTTCACAGCTGATTTGAGCTGTCCTGTGCATGAGGAAGTAGATGTTCCTTTCCGAAACAGCAGTTACCTATCTCAGAAGAAACACACTGGTAAAAATACTGACGTTCTTTAGTCTTATTTTCCCTGCTGGGCTTAAAAAACCTGGTAATAACACTCGCATGAGAAATGTCTTTGGGGTTGCAGGTAATCAAGTACATTTTCAGATTATTCCCTTTATTTGTAATATTTAGGACTGAGACAACACTGGTTAGCACTTAGTCTGAACTAAATGTGGAGTTTAGAAGTCAGTGCTTTCAAGCAATGGACTAATCATAGTGCATTTACAGCATTTGCAATTTTTTGAGTAGTTTGGATGTTTCAGGTGGAATCAGCAGCAAATCTTCAGACCTACAGGAGCTGATTCTTCATAACCAAAGTAGTTTGACACTCTAATAATATTATGTCAAATAATAGATGTGAAGCTGTATTTTACAGTCTTCTGTTTGTTAAGGTAAAAGACTTCAAGAATGGCCAGGGGTTATTGGTTTATAACTAGTTTATAATTTAATTTGTAATCAATATTTGATCCAGCTTCTGCTGAAACCACTTCCTATATCACACTGAAGTCAGGTCTACTTGCAGGCTTTCATTTTCACAAGTGTCTTGCTGTTTACAGAGCTGTGATTTCAGAACTGAAAAGAGGCAGAAAGAAGCTCATGTGGCTAGGGGTAGATAGTTTTACCACTTTAGTGCTGCAACGTTTTGTTTGGTTAAGAGCAGTTAATTTATTGTATAATGTTGAATAGATGCTGAATGATAAAGCTGAACATCGTTCCCAGGTATTTGTACGTGCTTGACGTATGACTTCTTAGTAATATGCAAATAGTATAGAGTTTTGCCATTTGGACCATAAATCTTATGATTCATGGAATGTACTGAACATACCATATAAACCTCCTGTTATTTAAAGTGATTGACAAAGGTATGTGTTTCAGTCATCAATGTCGTCTCTTTTTGCCTTCGAATTCAGCTGCAATTAAAGTATACATTCTTGTGTCTACTTATAAGTGAATTTGGGTTGTCAAACTGCATTGCCATCCTTATTCATTATTCATTTTAATGGGTTCAAACTTACGCTAAAGGTGATCACTCATTTACTCATTCATCTATTCATTATTCATTCATCCGTCCCCAGATTTCATATATGTATAATTCATTTAAAATCCTTGTGTCTGAAACTGAGCCTCCTGTGAAGAAAAAAGCAAACTTGAAATTCAGTTGTGTGCACAGACCTGTCAAAACATTTCTGTGTCATTTTTCCATCTGCATTTTTAAAGGTTTATAGCATATCCTGTTCCTAAACCACAAATGCAGCCTTCAGATACTACTTACTAATTTTATGTCATATAAAACAAATCATACCTTAAGCATATATTTTCCCCTTTTTTTGAGATATTGTAAAAATATGTGTATTGTGGCAGGCAGTGACTTAAGCATGTAAATAAAAGCTGGAAGAAAAGAAGCACCAGCTCCTTAGTGTATGTGTGTTGTCATAACTCATTCAAGCTAGTAGTGTTGTAATAATTTCTATTAGTTAAGAAGCTCCCATTGAATAGGGAGCATCACATAGACTCTAAAGCATTAGTGCTTTTGAAAATGTACCAATTACCAATTTACTTCTAGTTAGGTAGGTCTGCTTGATTTTTTTTTTTTTTTTTTTCATTCCCTGAATAGGTACTATTGTAATGAAAATCATAATAGAAATAATTTAGTCTCTTGTGACAAAAGCATTGGTTGTTCTCATCAATCTTTTTTTCCTTGCTTTTAAGTAAATTCAAAACTCAATGTTGCCAAAGTTTTGAAAGGTGACTTCTGGCATTAGTTGTCCAACCTGGTTTATTTTTAACATGAATTGTCCCTTAAAGTGATGGTCTGCTGCAGTGATGCATCTCCCTGAACACCTTGCTAGATAGTAGTTGTTACTAGTGAAGTATTAAGTGGCTGGCTGGATCAGATATAAATTCCTAGCCTTCCTTTAGAAGCTGTTTCTTCTGGTATTTGTTAATATGTCTGTTTAACTGTTAAGATGTCACTTCCGTTCCATCCTTTCTTTTAGAATCACCTAATAGTGCAACAACTTTAACCACTGAAAAGAGGCATGAGGGCAAGTTAATGGAAACTTCAAAGCTGAGACCTTAAAAAATTGGACAGTCAGACAATACAGCGCTGAAATTGCTAATTGCTTTTTGAGAACATTGTCTTGTGTCATGTTGATTGGTAGTATAACAATTCAGTGTGTCTTTCAGAACAAAAGACATTTTATTTGAGAAATTAGTGTTTTGCACAGGCTTTTGAAGAAAGATTTTTTTTTTTTTAAATTATTATCATTTCTGTTTTAAATATTTGCCTTGGCACTGAGATGTGGAATAGTCTTGCTTCTAGACCTTAGTATTATGTCACTAGGTCGTAAGCATATCTTGAAATAACACTTTGGATTTTGAAAATAAATTTGTTTTGACACAATAAATAAACCAAAACAAATTCAAAAAACCCCTCTGAATTAGGATGGGATCGGCTCTCTTGTGCAACCTATATCAAAGTCATAACTTGTGGGATGTTTTGCGGAAGTTTTTATCTTTGATTTCCAATTGGTGCTGCTAGAGTACAGAGTACACCCCTGTGAGCTGCTGCACTGTGAACTTAAATGGGAGATGCTCATTACTTGCTTTTCAGTAAAAAGCACTCTACAAAACAAAAAGGCCTCAAATTCACTTTTATAGGTTTCTTGCCTGCCTGCAAAGAACGTAGAAGTTAGCTATAAAAAACTACTATTATTACTATTATTATTATTATTATTGAATTTTTTCCTACTGAAAAGTGAAACATAGAGACAAGCAATGGATATTTCTGGATCTATCCTAAGGTAAATGTCACCTGCCTTTTTTCAACAAGTACTGGAAGACAGCTCAGCTCTTTTTCCATAAACTCACAATTTTGGCCATGTCTTTTGATTTCACTGGAGATCTCTGCCTCCCAAGTTCAAAAACAACAGCTTAGCATTTTGGTTACCATATTTCTAGTATGATCTCCGAGTTGAATTCTTCTCCTAACTCAAGTATCCCATACGCTTATTTGTAACCTGTATGCTTGCTTATTATTTAGTGGCACACACCTGCATTATTCAAGATTTGTTAGATTAACAGTAATGTTGAGAGTCAATGTCTGTCTTTTAAGAAGGAAATTTGTTAAAGACATCAGGAAAATTAATCTTGCCTCTACTTCGTGTCTGTAGTGTGATTTCTTACTCTTGGGTTGTAATTGGCTTAATTCACATTAGTAGGAAATACTTCCTGAAGGTAACCTTCCATCTCTTGTGTTCAAGGACGTTCCAGGTGATGTAATGGAGACTTTGGAGAATACCACATAAGCATGCATGAGAATATCACAAGCATATGTGGTTCCAAATCACATTTTAAATTTAGCTCTCTCTACTGGATAATAGAATTTGTATGATGCACAATCACTCTTAGCAGGTCCCTTATCAATAAAATTTACAGAAGAAATTCATGGGCATCATGTTATATTTTATCATCTTAGGGATCTAAAACCTTGGTGGAAATCTCCTTAAATGCTCCTTTAAAGCTAATCATAGATAGAGTCAATACTATATAATTCTGATTAGCATGAGTAGAAAGCTAATAATGTTTTAATGTCTTGAGTACATACCCTCTCTGTTCGTGCAAAGATATCTTGAGGGCAAAATCAGGTCTTGTGACCTTTACAGTGTTGTAGTCCACGCTTGCAGGGCAGATAATGTTGGTCTTTATTATTCTTATTTTATAGACTGGTAAAACTGTAGAGAGATTAATCATAGAATCATTAGGTTGGAAAAGACCTCTGAGATCATAAAGTCCAACTTGTGACCTAACACCACCATGCCCACTATATCATGTCTACAAGTGCCACATCTACACGTTTTTTGAACACCTCTAGGGACGGTGACTGCACCACTTCCCTGGGCAGCCTGTTCCAATGCTTGACCACTCTTTCAGTAAAGAAATGTCTCCTAATGTCCAATCTAAACCTCCCCTGGCACAACTTGAGGCCATTTCCTCTTGTCCTATCGCTTGTTACTTGGGAGAAGAGACTGACCCCCCACCTTGCTACAACCTCCTTTCAGGTAGTTGCAGAGAGCGATAAGGTCTCCCCTCAGCCTCCTCTTCTCCAGGCTAAACAACCCCAGCTTCGTTGCCCTTCTTTGGACCCTCTCCAGCACCTCAATGTTCTTCCTGTAGTGAGGGGCCCAAAACTGCACACAGTATTCGAGGTGTGTCCTCACCAGTGCTGAGTACAAGGAGACGATCACTTCTCTAGTCCTACTGGCCACACTGTTTCTGATACAGGCCAGGATGGTGTTGGCCTTCTTGGCCACCTGGGCACACTGCTGGCTCATTTTCAGCTGGCTGTTGGCCAACACCCCCAGGTCCTTTTCCTCCAGGCAGCTTTCCAAGCACTCATCCCCAAGCCTGTAACGCTGCCTGGGGTTGTTGTGACCTAAGTGCAGGACCCAGCACTTGGCCTTGTTAAACCTCATACAATTGACCTTGGTCCATCAATCCAGCCTGTCCAGATCCTCCACAGAGGCTTCCCACCTTTGAGCAGATCAACACTCCCACCCAATTTAGTGTCATCTGCAAACTTACTGAGAGAGCACTCAATCCGTCATCCAGATCATTGATAAAGATATTAAACAATACTGGTCCAAATACTAAGCCCTGGGGTCATGGCTTGTGACTGCCAGCTGGGTTTAACTCCATTCACCACCGCTCTCTGTGCTCAGCCGTCCAGCCAGTTTTTAACCCAGCTTAGTGTGCAGCTGTCTCGGCCATGAGCCACCAGCTTTCTTAGGAGAACGCTGTGGGAAACAGTGTCAAAGGCTTTACTAAAGTCCAGGTAGATGGCATCCACAGCCTTCCCCTCATCAACTACGTGGGTCACCTGGTCATAGAAGGAGATCAGGTTGGTTAAGTAGGACCTGCCCTGCATGAACCCATGCTGGCTGGGGCTGAGTCCCTGGTTGTCCTGCACATGCCACCTGAGCACCCTCAGGACAAACTGCTCCATAATCTTCCCTGGCACCCATGTCAGGCTGATGGGCCTGTAGTTCCCTGGATCCTCCTTCCTGCCCTTCTTGTAGATGGGCATCACACTGGCAAGTCTCTAGTTGTCTGGGACCTCCCGTCTTGATGAGGACTTCTGATAAATGATGGAGAGTGGTTTGGCCAGCTACTCCTCCATCTCTCTCAGTACTCTCAGGTGGATCCCATCTGGCTCCATAGACTTGTGGATGTCCAGATGGCAAATCATTAAGACTTCATGTATGAAGGTGTGTCACAGGATGCCTACCATGCTAAGATCCTAACCGTGTAGGCATCTCAGTTAAATAGGGATGTTCATCTCTGCCTGTTCTTTGAGAGGCCAAATTTGGTGGGATAAATACTTTTCCATAGAATGCAGATGTGAGTACCTGCTCTCAGGTGTCACAGTGATAGTAAACTTAACTAAATCTTATTTAAAAGTTTTTGAGATGCCTCCTTTGATGGCTGTGTTTCTTTTATTCTGTCACAGACAGTAGTTACTTGAGCATTGCTGTTAAAATACATAATACTGGAAACTTCTGAAAGTGCTGATTTCTGAAAACTTTTTTTTTTTTTGGTGTGCCATGAAACCTATCAGATTAGATTTGTCGGGACCTAAAGAGAATACCCAGCCATGTACAGATGGGCTGTTTCTGTGCTTAGCTTTATTCTAAATCCAGTGTATGGGGCAGCAGTTGAAATCGACACCAAGTATTGGAGTTGGAGCTCTTATGGTTGCATGTGCTTTCTCTCTGTGTCCTCTCTCTTGCAATCTAGCTTCTGGGCCTGTGTGAGTAATACATGGAGAGAGAATAAAACCAAACTGATAATTATTTACTGTCTTTGAGGTTTCAGCTACCCAAATGATATGCCATTAATGTCTAACCTAGACATCCACACTTACACATCAATGGAAGAACATTTTTTAGGATACAGAATGTACCAAGAAGTACCTCTTACTTCTCTTTGACTAAAGGGAACTTAGAGTGACAAGCTCATATAGAAGCACCTAAACCTGGTAATTGCAGCTGGTTACTACCCACGTTGTCCTGCAGAAGAATGGTCACAGAGGCAGTATTGCTGGCTGTGAATGTCAGTGGTATAGCATGGAGAGCTCATCAATCACATTGCATTTCATTGCGTGCTTGTGTGTGCCATGCTTGCCGTTCACCCCTGCATAATTTCTGTGGATGTCCGATCAGATGTGCGGCAGCAACATAGTTGTTGAGTTAAATCATTTTGATTTAATTCTGTTTGATGTCCATTCAGTCCAGTTTTAATCTTGTTTGAAATCTATTACCAGTGGACTCTTGATTTACAGTTTAATTTTGTTTTATATGGGGGCATTTTGTTACTTGCTTAAAGAACAGTAGGTTGAATTTCATTGATTGGTATTAACTGACACTTGCAAATTTGAAACTAAATGCTGTCTTTCAGTAAATTTTATATTTTGCTAAACACGATATATTTTATCTTCTCGTTTAACTAATCACGTAGGTAAGCATAGGTTTATTTGTATTTTTAATTTTTACTTTTATTATATTAAAAATTATATAGAACCTCTATTTTAGGTTAGTATTTAATATTAAAGTTAGGACTACCCTAAAACAAAGCCTGATCTCTTTGAAATATCTGACATTACTGTAATATTTTTTTTGATCACTTAAACACAGTAAAGGCTTGAAATTCCATGTTAGAAGCACTTTTTAAAACAAAGTATTACATTATAAGAGAACAGCTTTTTTATTTTTTTTTATTTGCTGCTTTAATCCTGTTTGTTAATTACAGAGTAGTAAAATCATGAGCATTTATGTAAGGATTTCTGTTCATCTTGTTATCTTTTGTGTTTTGGTGTTTTTTAGGTTAAGTATGAGTTGCTGCTTGAGAAAGAGTGTCAGCTGCGTGATCTGGAAAATAAACTTGGAGAGTATATTGCTTCTTTAGCCTTTCAAAAGACCATTAAAAAATCCAAAATGTTGGAGCTGTATACTGCTGTCATAAGTGTACAAGCTTTGCTTTTTGAACAACTGAGCTCGTCAAAAACCCTGTCAAAATTGGAATGTATGCAGATTTTAGAAGCACATAATCCTGTAAGTAATGAAGTTGTGAAAAGGAAAAAATCTTGTTAGGAGACAGCAACTATCACAGTAGCTTATTTGACTGATTTAGCTGTACTGGTTTGCAGCTCCTGGTGGTCTGGCCTTTAATTTCTGGATTATGTGCATTTTAATGCACTCAGTAAAAGAAGTAAAGAGAAGGAAATATTAGAGCAAGGGAAGATTGTGTAGTATTATTATTATTTATTTTTATTATAGTAGTATCCAGAGATCTACAGTCAAAAAGAGCAGTATTTTGGTGGCTAATTAATGTTAAAGTTTTATTGATTGCACAAGGAAGACAATTGGAAGTGATTGTGAGTTGTGATGGGATGGTGTGTAAACTGTCATGACTGTGTTACAAAATTGTTCATGTTGTAGTGCTATCCATGTGGTAAAATCCATAACCACACAATATGTTTCAGTCATGAGTTTTTAAGGATTATATGTACAGCCTCCTACCTGTCTATCTGCCTCCCAGTCTGCTCATGCAGTTTAAATAGTAGAAACTTTGGAAAGGCTTCTTCCCTTCGTTGTGCTTATTACATATTTGGTATGAGCCAGTTTTCTAATCCATTTTTAGTACTTCAGTGCTCTGTATTCATAAGGATTTTTTTTTTTTTTTTTTTTACACCTGCTATTTGCAACCATCCAAGTGAGGCTTGGGCGGGCACTGGAGTAGAACAAACAAAATGGGTTTTTAAGGGCAAAACCTCTTTGCTAGAGGGCATCGTTAGACAGCTATTGCTGTGAAAACTCCTAGTTAAATTTTAATGCTGTCATCTCTACAGAGTTTCTCTTTAAATGGCAGTTGGAATGCTTATATGCTTCCAGTTTTGCTCAAATTTGTATTAAATCTGTAGGACATAGTGGAAGTTGTATGTAGATGGAATATTAAAAATAATTTCATCTGGAATTACTGCCTTTTATGCAGTAAGTGTAAGGGGGCTCTGCAAAGAGGTTGCTTTTAGCTTCTCTGTCCTTGAACAGATGAAGAAAAAGGATAGAAGGAGAAGCAGAAAAGAGACCTAGAGTAGCTAACACTGGATTCTTTATCTGATGTACAAGAACTGAATTGAGTCCAATGTGGGGAAAAGAATATTTTAGGCATTTTTTAAAGTGCCTGTTAGGCTTGGTTTGCAGGGACTGTTTCCTGGTGATCAAACCTCTCTCTCTTGCTGTGGTTTTGTCCAACTCCTTTGTCCCACTAGCTAGCAAATTTTAACACCTGTTATTTTAAACCAAACACATCAGATTACACAGAATTCCCTAATGCTGACTGCTCAGTTGTAGTTTTGCCAGTCAGTGAAACAAACACATCTGGCTATATGTGAGTTTGCTTCATCCCCTTCGAGATAACAAGTTAATATTCAATTTTGATGTTAGGAGAGTGGATCTAAGCTCCAATGTCAAATCTTGCTGACCAGGAGAAGACGCTTTCTTAAAAATGCCGTGCCCCAATCAATCTGTAGTCTGAATACAGCTGATGAGGTAGAGGAATAGATTAAAATTCAACATTTTTTTGACGGTAGAGGTTGGAAAGTAGAGCACTGAGATACTAAGGAACTTAAAGCTTGAGGTCAGACAACAATTGACATTGGAAAACTGGAATATGAAGCCTTCCTTCTGATGTCTAGTTTGACTCTGATGAAAGGGAGGTCTTTGACAAGAGGGATCCAGTTGACTTAAGAGTTTGGGGTTTAACCCTTTGATTTTTAGAGCATTGTACTTTAACCCTAATTTTATCGCACTAAATGTGAATTATTGTCTTTTAACTTCAAACTTCTTAGGTATTAGCCGTTGATTCAGTGTGTCTAAAACTAGTCAGTCAGTTTCTCAAGCTGTTTCAGTGGCTTTATGCAGCTTATAGATGAATTCTAATGGTGCCATTCTTTTGTTTGGATCTCAGCCATGCTGGTAACATACTTTCTAGATCCCCTCTACAGTGGAAGGTTTCAGAGAACATCGACCTTTAACACAATGAAAATTGACTCGTATCTTTCAGCGTTGTTCTGATATTCGTAGTGTGCAAGTCATGTTTACTGAAGCTATGCAACAAATTGGGAAGTGTAATGACTGCAAGTGGCTGGGTAGAGTGAGAAGTGAATAAACTAATGCCAGAAATTCTGATACCATCTTTTTTCTTCACTCCAAATTAAATCATTCCAAGTTAAATTATTACTTTTTATCATTACATGTTTTCTACCTCTAGGAGATCGAAGAACTTGATAGGAAGCTGGAGTATGAGATGTTGCATAAGGAGTCAGCTCAGCAGCAACAGCAGCATCTAATGAGTAGGCAGAGGTGGGCTCCGGATGGATTGGGACTTTCAAGTGAAGCTGTGGAAACGAATGCAGACAGACAGGTGACAGTCCTGCTAAGACAGGCCATGAATAAGTGTAGGCAATTCATAAATCTGCACCAGCAAAGGTAAGTGCTTTGGTCTTAGGTTTTATGAAGCTACTGCAGTCCTTATAGGCCATAAGATACCACAGAGAAACAGCACGCTAAATGTTCTGCTGTGCTGGGGGGGGGACTATACATACATCTATGTTTGAACAGTGCATTTTTGTGATGTGGTCCAGAGCATAACTAAGAGTCTTGGGAATATTGAAATAAGAAGCATGAAATAATAATAACTTAGTTACATTAGGTTGTGATGTGTTGCATGGCAATCAGCATTTCTTGATGGGGACAATGGAAACGTAATAATACTCCTTAGCAGCAAGGAGGAAAAGAATGTTAATCTTGTTCCTTTGTCTCCCAAGAAGATAGTTTGAGACTTCAGTGAAACCTGATCTACCGGGGTCAGGAGGTGGCTGAGACAATTTAAATTGAATTTCCATCTCCACTGTCACGCTGTAGCCTGAATTCGCTGTCACACAATCATTTCTGATGGGATATTTAAACTCTCCTTCAGAGATGGGCTCAATTTCACTTTTCCCTGGCCAGTTTTTAAGTAAAGGTATCAGTAACAAATAAGAAAAATGCCTCTTGGGAGATATATAGGAATATCTGTCTTGTCATGAAGGTTGCCTAGCAAAAATTTGCAAAATTGCAAAGTATCGTATTACATTCATTAGGGTTACAGGAGTTAGAAATTACATTTCCATGTGTATTGCACGGTATTAAAAGCCTACCACATTTCAAGGTTCATGTAAGATCCTGAGAGGGTACTTTCCATTACAAAGAGGGATTTATGTGAAACTATTGATGTATTAAAAATGGCTTTGATAGGCTTTGAGTGGAGTTATTGCACTTTTAAGTCTGTTTTAATTCTGAAAGGGCTGGAGCTCTACTTAATGTAGATTAACAACTCCACTGTTGCAGAAGTAAAGAGTCACTAGAAGAGCAGATAGGTTACTGGCTTGTGGATACAATTGTAGAGATATATCAATGAAGCTTTCAAAGAAACTGCAACTGTTTTTTACTATTTACCTGAAAATATAGTGGAATAAACAAGTTTTATGCTCTTCCCAAATGACTTAAAGATGGCTTCATGATTTGGTCCAGAAACAAACAAACAAAAAAATACCAGTAGGGAGGAAGTTAGCTGTTTACTATAATATTCCAGCAACAAAAAGATCCACAATTTGCCATAAAGTGTGGTGATTAAAGTAGAGGATGTTGTTTTGGAGTGATTCCAGATTTGACTTGTGTGCAAAAGCATAGCTTTAGATTCTGCTCTGGTGATTGCTTGGTGGTTCAGGGGAGAAAGGAGAAGTTGGCTTATGTTAGAAGTTATGCTGCTCACCCAGCCTGGCTGACAGAAAGATACACTTCCTGGACGGATGACTTTCAGATATTGTTACCTATAAATACAGTCATTGTGCCTGGGAAGATTTCGATGTTAATTCTGTCTTTCACTTAAGCTTGAGAGATGAGCAATGGAATTGTGCAGTGCTTGAAGATCTCCTGGAAAATACAGAAATGGATGCATTTTTGGCACTTCATAGTCAGGTAAGCATGAAATTGAACAAAGCTTCCAAGTTTAAATTGCAGCTGTATCCGGATATCAGCTTTTCTTACTTTTTTGGGAACCATTATGTATTTGGACCCAGTTCTGCTAATAGCCACTAGCAGTTCCGGTGTTTGTAGCCTGTATTATCATTCACTTCAGTTAATTCTGACCTACTTTCAGCCTTTTGAATTTTACTGAGTTATACATCTTTTTGTTCACTTACAAATACTTTCCAGGGTTGTCCTGTTGCATTTCGTTCTGTGAAGGGAACCAAATTGCCTGAGTTTCTGGTTTACAGAGAGATTTACAGTCTGATTTTGCTATAATGAGGCAAGGGTTTTGTTTAGGCTGTAATCGCTGTTAGAAAGGAATTGCATTGCTCATGTTACAAAACTAAATGATGGAAGGACTGCTAGTTAAATTTTCTACTATCATTACTCATTTTGTTTTCAAAAAGAGCATAACCTCTTCAGGTAATTTGCCTTTTCTTGGCTGCCTGTCAGTGCCACAAAAAGCATTAAAAACGAATTAGTGTTGTCCCCGAATTTTGTCTGCAGGTCTTGGTTGAGTTATGTAGCTAGCATCAGAAAAGAAAATTAGTGTTCCAGCTTTTCACATCCAAGTATCTTGTCTCTCAGGGACAGGAGTGATTGCAGTCATCTGTAGCGTAAGCTGGGAGCTTCAGAGGCCAACAAGCCAAGGAGGGACCATTTAGACTAAGGGTCTCTCAGCTTTTTCTGTGACTCAGCTTGTTTCTGCTCAGTTTTCTGAACTCTTTATCCTCTTGGGAGTTAGATGTCTATTTGAGGTCGGCTGCTTTCATGAAGAATTGGAGTGAGACTCCTGTATATTATACCTGTGTTAGGAGATTCACCTGGAAGGTAGCACACGTTTTCAGATCCTTACTCTGATTTGGGTAACAAATTTGCATCAAGAACTCCTGAAGCTCACAGGACTGTGATAACCACAGTCTCTGCCTCTCGTGGGGACACTTGGGCTTCATTCAGAGCAGAGCCCTTTAACGGGCCTCATTGGAAGAGACTTGCCTCTGAATGTCTCGCAGCCTGATGGCTAAGCTGCTGTCTGAAATGGAAGATCTCACTTTGTGCTAATGAATTAAATCAAACCTCGTCTTAACACTTTCCAAGAGCATCCTGTCCTCTGGGCATAATAACATAAACGCCAAAAACCCATTCTGGCGTGTCTTGCAGAGTGTGACATTTGAAAGTGATAGCTGAGGAGGTCGTGACCATCATTACCAGCCAAGTTCCAAGCTATATGTTCCCTTAGTTTTGGAGTTTTTAAAAAATAATATTAGTAATATTATTATTACTTTCCTCTCTGTGATTCTTTGCCGGGGGTGGGGGTGCTGTGGAGTTTTTCCTCCTTTTGCAACTGCTTTTATTCAGACCATGTTGGCCTTGACAGTGTGTTGTATTGTAAGTCGATATGGCTGTTAGGAGCTGCTGAATTCTGTTCCAGCCTTCAGCTCCTCGCTGCTTTCTGCCCCCATGGCCTATGGCACTGAGAGCTCCTAACATTTTGTTGGGGTTTCACAGAAATGGCATCCTGCTGACACTGCTAAAAATTTCTGCTGCAGGCCTTTGTAGGGTGCTGTAACTTTAAACTTTGTCCGTATTCATTTATGCTTCTTTAAAATAACTTGCGTAATGCTGAAGAGGCAGTCACCTGCTATTTTTAGTTATTCATTCAGTCGTGCAGTGGTGACGTGGGCAATGACAGCTATAACTTTTCAGAGATGATATTAAATTTGAGGCCTCATTTGCCCATCTGTAGTTGCAGTTTGGCTAATAATTCAAGATTTCAAAACACTTCTCAAGGAGAAAAGATGATCTTCTGTTTACCATTCCTTATTTTTTTTGTAATACAGGTAAGGAGTTAACAGGCTTATGTGAATATTTTGCTGAAGCATACGGTACTTAGATACATTTTTAATATGATAATTATAAATCTTCGATAAAATAAACTCCATTCAACATCAGTGGAAAATAAACATCAGAACAGTTATAAAAATTGAAAATGCTTTGAAAGGTCCTTTGGGCTTTGCTGATCTTCCCTTATACTACTGTGGGTTAAGTTATTAGTCTTGGTGGACCAAAGTCTTGGGAATTCTTTTTATACTTTTTTTTTTTTTCTCTATTTCATTATGTATTTATCTGACAAAATACACTGCTAGCCAGGATAGAGGCTTTAAACAGCACAGACCAACTCTTCCAGGTTAGCACTACTGAGACCGTATTCATAGTTTAATTTCAGTGCTTTTAAATCCACTGTAGCCTTGCAATCTTGGACTAATTGAAGGAATGGCTGGGACCTTGTACAGCATGCATTTAGCAATTTCATGGGCTGGCAAAAACAGTCATCACTAAGTGGGAACTGTTAAAAGAGAGCATGAGTAGTGCATTAATCTCATACCATCGTTCTTAGCCTGCCATACTCCTGGGCATAGAAGGGTAGGAAGAAGATGCATGTAACAAGCCAGCTGCTCAGCAGGAGAGTCCTTATCTTACAAAGGATGTTGTGAATTGTTTTTGTGCTGCCCTTGAGTTTGGTTGTCTCTGATAGAGCCTCAGCATCTACCTCCTTCATGAAGGCATGAATTCAAGATGTGTGGCATGTGAAGATGAATGCTGAAGCAGCTGTGTAGGACTTGGTGGAAGGGAAGACAGACAAACCTGGTGGCTGAGTACTGCTGCTGCTGGCTGTGAATCATTTCAAGGCAAATCCTTTCCCAAGAGACCTTGGCTCTTTTCTTAGCATTTCAGATCAAAGACAGCCCTCTCTTTTGTTTGGGATGTATTTATCATCAGACTGTGCAGGACTAGTCAGGGATGTGCTGGTTTTGCCTGTTATTGTAGCTTGTTTCTGTCCTAGAAATTTTGATAATACTGACTACTCCTTGTCCTGCATTCCCAAAGATCATACCACTTGCCGGGGGGGGAAGCTGGATGTTGCTTTTCTACAGCAGAGGTAGAAATGTTGCTCAAGTTGTTGACAATTTGTCTTCCTGTCTGGTAGTTGTTAGGTTTCTTTGGCACAGATACATTGTGAAAGTGCGTCTGAACAGCGTGACTGAGAGGTTGAAAAGTAAGTTAGGAGGTTAAAATGATTGTTCTGCAAATTACAGATGGACGCCAGCAGAATATGACATAATGTTCACAGCACTCAGTGCTCTTAGCGCCCTAGCAGGTGAACAGTGACCCTTGATAATTACAGATTTTGACATCTTGAAGACTGAGCATCACTGTTACCTCACTGCACTGGAAAAACTGGACAAACTGTTCAGTGTATGCTTGAGGGTCTGTGCTTTATGTTTTGTTCATAAGATTCCCTGACGAAATAATTGATTTGTGTAAATATGCAGTAGATATACCATTAGGGTTTTTGTATTTATGTTTATTCGTATAAAGTGTAGCCCAGAGATATTCTGGGACTTTATTAAAATTCTATAAAACCTATACATATTTACTGTGCAGATATACAAAACAAAATTTCTGTTCTCAGCAAGTGTAATAGTATAATAACTCCAACTATAATTCCAAACCTGACTACTCTTAATTCAACTGTAAAGAAGTATGTGCCTAGTGGAACAGTAATTTATTAAGGCTCACAGTGTAACACGTTCTTACTTTTGGATGTGCTTATCCTGTGAGCTGGTATGGGAATTGATTTTTAAATCTTTTTTCCCCCCTGTTTTTTTTACAATTTATATAACATATGATATTGGCAAGTATTAGGAAACTATAGCTATTGTACCTCTGTATCTTATTCTCTTCTTTAAAGAGGATTTTCCCCTTTATACTAGCTTTCAGGTGGATGTAGGCCTCTCTGGAAAACCAGGTAAGTTTTACTTTCCTCCGTTTCATGTTTCAGCTTACATCCGTGTGGAGGCAGATCTAGGTCAATAAGAGATTTGCTTTAGTGATCTACTTGGACTTGTGCAAAGCACTTGAACTGTCCCGCATGACATCATTGTCTCTAAATCGGAGAGACATGGATTTGACGGATGAACCAGTCGTTGGATCAGGAATTGGCTGGATGGTCGCACTGAAGGAGTCACGGTCAAAGGCTTGATGTCCAAGTGGAGACCAGTGACGAGTGACGTTCCTCAGGGTTCAGTATTGGGACCGGCGCTGTTTAACGTCTTTGTTGGTGACATGGACAGAGGGATTGAGTGCACCCTCAGCAAGTTTGCCGATGACACCGAGCTGTGTGGTGCGGTCAACACGCTGGAGGGAAGGGAGGCCATCCAGAGGGACCTTGACAGCCTGGAGAGGTGGGCCTGTGCAAACCTCATCAAGTTCAACAAGGCCAAGTGCAAGGTCCTGCACATGGGTCAGAGCAATCCCAAGCACAGATACAGGCTGGGTGGTGAGTGGATTGAGAGCAGCCCTGCGGAGAAGGACTTGGGGGTGCTGGTGGGTGAAAAACTGACTGTGAGCCAGCAATGTGCACTGGCAGCCCAGAAAGCCAACGACATCCTGGGCTGCATCAAGAGAAGTGTGGCCAGCAGGTCGAGGGAGGGGATTCTCCCTCTCTACTCCAGTCTCATGAGACCCCGCGTGGAGTACTGTGTTCAGCTTTGAGGCCCCCAGCACAAGGAAGACATGGACCTGTTGGAGCAGGTCCAGAGGAGGGTCATGAAGATGATGAGGGGGCTGGAGCACCTCCCCTGTGAGGACAGGCTGAGAGAGCTGGGGTTGTTCAGCCTGGAGAAGAGAAGGCTCCAGTGAGACCTTCCAGTGGCCTTCCAGTACTTCAAGGGGCTGGACAGGAAAGATGGGGAGGGACTGTTGGTCAGGGAGTGTAGTGATGACAGATGTAGTGTTGTAATGGTTTCAAAATGGAAGAAGGTTCAGATTAGATCTTAGGAAGAAATTCTTTCCTGTGAGGGTGGTGAGACACTGGCACAGGTTGCCCAGAGCAGCTGTGGCTGCCCCCTCCCTGGCAGTGTTCAAGGCCAGGTTGGATGGGGCTTTGGGCAACCTGGTCTGGTGGAAGGTGTCCCTGCCCACAGCAGGGGGGTTGGAACTAGATGATCTTTAAGATTCCTTCCAAGCCAAACCATTATATGATTCTGTCATAGTGAGTTCAGGATCATGAGCCTCTGGCTGAGAAGTTACTTTTAAATAAGCTCATAGCTATAGCGCCAGGTACACTAGTTGCATTTTAGAGACAACAGGTGATGCAGGCAGACTGTCATGTGGAAACAGCACAGTAAGCTTGGAAACAGAGCATGGATCAAGTTTGTTGATTTCTGCATTAGTTGTTTAAATACACATTGCTCAGTCCAAATACTTAGAAGTAATTCTGCTGTTTGTAAACTACAGTTCCTACATTCCTGGTTTTGTTTTGACCAAATTCAGAGAATGTAGATAAGGTTATTGGTGGCACAAGTAGCGTTTGTATCCGTTGGATGTTAGGAAAGAAGTGGATTCCTAATCTTTGTGGTACCTTGCCATATAATATACCTGAAGAATCAAACTCATCCTGCCCTGGAGGGCTTTTGATCTGACTAATGTGACCATTCCTGTGTTGCATTTACATTTACTTCTCCTTCCCGCTTCTGCAAGCTGGTCTGGGTAGCTGTGGACATCAGAAAGTGCTGCTCACTGCTGGTGCATGTTCACACATCAGCACTCCCTTTGCTGTACATATGCTAGAGGCACCCAGCTGGTGAGCACCTGTGCCACTTTTGGTGCTGTTGACAGCATTGTGGCACCTTGCAGGACTACTTAGTTGTGATTTCTGCTGTGTTATGAAAGCATTAAGGGTTGCCTCTCAGTCCAAATCATACTCGATGCAGAAAGGTAAGGGTCAGAGTGGAGAAAAGAACATTTTAAAGAGGAAATTGTTACAGAGGAAGGCAGTACTGAAGATGTGATGTTTCAGTCATCTGTATATAAATTACTGAGCTGAAGGTCCTGAGACCATTTAGCCAAAAAGGGCGGAGTAGGTCACAGCAATGTGTGAGTTTTATTCTCGCTTAATGTTGGGTTTCGTAAGTTTCTGGAAAAAGTCTTTAAAGACCAGAAGTAGAACACAGTCTGTATACAACTATAGAAATTAAGCTTAGGTGTCTGTGTTAAGATTTAAGCTCTTACATTCTTCTCCAGAGAAGAAGAAAATAATTTCTTGCCCTAAGTAGCCAGAACAGACATCTTTTACCTAACTTCGGTGCCCGTTTAGGATGAAAATATTGGCAGTTCTGGATACGGTATCAAGTTACTAATCTCTCGTCAATCTTGGGATTTTGGTTTGTTCATTATAGTATCTCAGTGGTTTCCATGGAAAACCTATAACAACACTGAAGAGCCCAGGAAACTTTGGGAAGTGGCACGTTTTCCTGCCTTTTGGAGAGGAGTTCTCTGCTTGGAGAACAGTTATGGGAAAAGGAGATTGATTGATTTCTTTATTTTGTGTGGCCATCTGAATTTGGGTTAGAGCTGCTTTGGGGGCGATTGCTTTGTTTGTTTTTACATGGATTTAGCAGAAAGAATCATCCTTTATGGAGCATTCTTTTCGTGAAATGGTTTCTTTTAAAGAAGAAGGTTCACTTAATACAGGGATCTCCTAGGTGCATTCTCTCCTGTGAAAATTCATCGTGCAAAAAAGAGGTAGAGTTCAAACATTTGCTGTGACAAAGAAATTGGCTGTCTTCCTGCATGGTGGGACCTTGTGGGTCTTTTGTGTGACGTGAGCTTTGTAGTCATCTTCCCCATCGGTGCTTATCGGAAGGAGGGTCTACAGAGCAGAGGTGACTCAGCTGTCATGAATCATGTTGAACTTTTGGCACGTTTTACCTAATTTCTGCTACCTGAGATACAGGTTGGACCTGTATGGTTTGAATAGACTACAACAGCGTTTTTTCTGGCATACTTTGAGGCATTTAACTTGCTTTAATTTGCTCTACTCTTTTCTTTCTGTGTAGTTCTCAATATATTGTAGACTCTTCCTATTTGATATACATGAGAAATCTGCAGAAACAGCCCTGGGGACACAGTAGTTTTGACAGCAGAGCACAAGATAACAGCGGGGTTTTGGTGTTTGGACGGGGTGGGAAAGGGGGCTGCTTGATTGTCTAGTGAACAACTAAATTTGAACTTAGTCTGTTTGAACAGTATATAAATATGCTTTAACACTGACCTTTGGGCTAAAAAAGAGAGGGCATTTGGGAAAAAAGAAAAAAACACGAAAACAACAGGTGTTTACTTCACCTCTTAACAAATGTTACAAGCTGTTCTCTGAGCTTATCGCAGAATCTGGTGTTAAGAGAGGCTGAACAATGAAGTGCTCAGCCATGGCGACGTGTAAATGTTGTCATTAGGTTTCAGAGGCTTTTTTTTTTTTTCCTGTAATTTTACAGACCAAAGAATGCGAGTTCGCTTCATTGCTGGCTTGAAAGGATTTCTTTATAATAGTACAATCCATAAATTAACTAAACTTTATATGCTGGAATATGGTTCCATTGTGATTTTTCAGAGCTAAAGGCGTTGAGTACATGCCCTAAGCACATATACTAAGATCAGTTGGTTGTTTAACATTTACATTGCCTGTATCCAGAACAAAATGAACAACTGTAATACATATGGGCCAGCATGTGTAGAAACAGTGAACATGGGACTATGACTACTTGACACCAAAACTGTCACCACTAACAAGATTTTCTATAATATTTTTTTATTTCTATAATGAATAATTCTTTAATGATAGTAATTTAAATTTGCTAAGACTAGGGTTTTTTTTTTGAATGCTAAATTTATCTGTCATCTTATTAATCCTCTAGGAGCTCCGACTGACAGGTTATTTAGCTAAACTGATGATGGTGCCAATGGGGATGTTGCACAGGATCCTGAACTTATTGCTGCCCTCCAGCTCACAAAGTGAGGTTCTTTCTGTCCTTGATTCCATCAGTAAATATTCAGATGCTGTTCCTGAAAGTGATAGTAATGCAGATGAGTCTGGGAGCTGTAAGAAAAGGTAAGTGTGGTGTTTATGTATTTGCCAGACAAGCAGATTGACAGCAATAGAAAAAATCACAGGTGCATAAGATTCCTTTTGAAATATTTTAAGGAGTAAAAATACTTCAAAACTGCTACCTTATTTTGTGAAATATTTTAACTATAATAAATCGATAGAGTTAATAAATTTTATAACTTTATTCATTAAATGGTTATTTTATAGATTTATAAATCTTGTTCTGATAATTTTCTTTCTGTTGACTTTAGTTGGAGTTTATTACAATATTTTCCTTCCAGATTTTTGTATTTAGGGCACCAGATTTCAGGAGTCTGTAGCTCCTAAAGATCTAAAAGAGGTCCTCCTTTTCTTATAATGGAAGTTTCAACCTTGCAGATGCCTGTCCCTCTCTAGTTAATTGCTAAAGTCCCAAGTAGCTGCTGTTTTCCCTTTACTCACAAAGACGGGTAGTCTCTCAGAGCCTTCATCCCTCCAGTTTATCCCCGTTAACACCAGCTGAATAGCTGTGCAGCTAACACCAAGAGCTGCTCCCAGACCCTCTCTCCTAACTCCCTGCCATGACAGGGGAAGGGGAAACAGGCAGCTGTGGCACCGGGCCCTCTAGTTGTCAGATGTGAGTTGTCAAGGAACAGATAAGGGTCCTTGGGACTATGCCCTGAGGTGTGATTTACCTGATTTAAATGATTTGTGGCAGCGCAGCAAAAATACCTGAATGCTCTTGCTGAGTATATTCATGGTATTACTGTCGTGGGTTTGGTTGCTAAAATCAGAAAGGGGAAGAATATTTGGGGATTTGCTGCTGGGAATTTTTTTTTCCTGCTCCTTTAGGAAGAACCAAGAGTTGTGGCAAGCACTGGAAAACAAAGTGAGGCAAGATCTGATAAACAGAGGTTTGGAAAAGATCCCTTCTCTAAACAAGAAAAAAGACAGGTGAGGAGAAAACAGGGAGAAACATACAGGATTTTTTTGATACTTACTTCATCTCCAAAGGTTCGTCTTATATCTGTTAGAAGTCAGAAAATAAGTTCATAAATACGCACTTTCTGACACTGTTCTGCTCTGTGGTGCTTGTGTTTCCTACAACATATTTACACGTAATAAGCAATAATATTAAATGCCTAAAAAGATTTTTCTATACGTATCCACAAAATTCGCACATTTTTCATACATGTTGCCCATCTTCTCTATGGTTATGTATTATAGGGCTACCTTTCCTTATGCAACTTTTTATCCTGTAAAATGATACATAAACTATTGGGAATTACAATTCTGTCTGTTGAAATACAGTGTTCATTAGCTTCCAAAGTCACCACTTCTATGTCAGAATATGGTGTAGGAAGTTATACTATTTTTTGCCCAAGTTTTCATTTTTCAATTCATTTCTTTTCATTAATGTAGCTTGATAAAGAAGCAGCAACTTGCCCTCTTGGAAAAAGCATCATTTATTCGTCTTGGATGTTCACCTACGTGTCCTCCTGTGGAACAGTCTGATCCACCTGTTCCTTTGAACACTGCAGCTGCCGAAGCCATAGAGCTGTTAGACACAGGCAAGAAGGTATTTTTGTTCCGTGAGCCAAGTGATCCAGTACTTTCTTTGCATAATTCTCCAAGGAAAAAGAAAAAGAACTTTCTTAATTCCAAAAAGGCAGCTTGTGCAAATATGGACTTGTGAGGGCAACTTCCATTCAAAGTATCAATTAGGGAAAACAAATTTATTTAAAATTCAGTAAAATAATGAGAAAGAATGAAGTGTACAGTTTGAATAACACATGCGTGGCTTGAATCTCATTTGTCTGACGTTGTAAATAGCTGTAATTTTAGAATGGCACAGTTAGCAATGTGCCTTGGGCATTTTTAAATTCTTGTCGATGTATGATGCAGTAGATGAAATATAGGTGGTTTATGATGCACATTCTGACAGGCAGGATACTCAGTGTTCCTTCAGTACACATTCATCATTTTTGCACTGATTTTACTGTAGCTGTATTTTCATAATTTATATAGAAAGGTTATTTATTATATAAAGTAAGTACTGATTTACTATTCTTGTATTTATATACTCTTGTAATAAGCTGCAGTGTAGCAGATGATTTGTAGTGATGAAGTGGATGACCCGCAAGTCCTCTGTTCTGATTTTCTGTTATTTTAGCTAATTTGCTGTTTAATGTTCTTAATAGGCTTTAAATATTACCTCTGCAGTCTGTGATAGC
Organism: Leptosomus discolor; assembly: GCF_034619465.1. Classification (NCBI taxonomy): domain Eukaryota; kingdom Metazoa; phylum Chordata; class Aves; order Leptosomiformes; family Leptosomidae; genus Leptosomus; species Leptosomus discolor. The sequence goes on along the minus strand of NC_141394.1, from coordinate 69,549,838 downwards.
TGGTAGTCCAGATCTTCAGCATATGCATATGTACTTAGCTTACATCCTGGAGTAACTTCAGCTTTTTGCTATTGTTTCTAAGCTTACTTCAGTTGAACTGTGAATGTGGCTACAGTTCAAAACTGTGTTAAGTATTTGCATCCTGTTGCAGTCTTTTTCTTAGTGAATCAATATCATCACACTTGCTCAGCAGAAAATGGAAAAATGTAAAGGGGCATGTGATACCTTCGAAAGCTTTTTTGGTTGCAGTCCTGACAACTGTAGCAATTTTAGATGGGTACTTTTGATGTTCTTATTCTTGGATTTCTCTAAATTAATGAGAACATCATTTTACTTTTCAGAAAGAGTTAATTTTTAAACCTTTCTAGTTGACAGAAAGAGGCTTGTAAATATGAACCCTAAACACAGGAACAGGAAAAGGCTAATTAAAAGAAACACATGTGTTTGTTAATATTTAATGATGTTCAAGCCTGTTTTGAGGGTTTTTAAACTGTATTTGAATGCTATGCTCTGAGGGTACTATGATCACGTGTTTTGCAATTTTTCACGTACGGAGTTTCTGTATCTCTGTATTAATAGGGTGCCAATTTAATTTTAAAAATTAAAATGTTACAATGTACATATGTCTGCTGTTGGCATCTTTTCCAAATGGAAAAAAAAAAAAAATTTTTTCCCCCCACTTCTCTTGACAAGTTTAAATATTCATCCCACAGTAAACAACAATTAGTGTTTCATATCACTATTAGCATTAGAAAATGTATGCAGTAATTAGCCTGATAATCCTAATTAATTTTTGATTGCATTTTTCAGTCTTTTCATAGAAGTCATTGCTCTCACAGAAAGAGGAGTCTTATCAGGGTTGTGGCAGTTCAGAGTCTCTACATTTTAATGCGCCTGGTGTATCGACTCCAAGGCGTCACTAGGTAGAGGTAGGGACTGTCTACCTTGGAGATAGGTCAGAGCTGTAGAGGAGGAGGCCCGGGTGTTTCAGTAAGAGTTTTGGCCCTATGCAGGTGAAGTCAACAGGAGAACCTGAGCTGTGCTCGGGGCTGCAAGGAGCACTTGAAGGATGGAGTACTTTCTCTTGAAGGGTGCTTTGCCAGCCCAGACTCTAGGCTGTTACAACAGTACTGATCACAGGTAAGACAGTGGAGCCAGTAGCGTTAATTGGTTACAATAATACAATGCAACTCTGGATATTGATTGCAATATCAATTTATTATTCTTAGCAGGTAATCTGTATGTCTAATAATAGAGAGCTGGTCTGTGTGTAACTCACACACCTCATCACAGGTTTGAAGCAGCTGAGTGATTGTAACTGTTCTAGCAGGGAAAGTTCATGCCCTACTATGAATCAGTTTCATATCATGCAATACATATTCAAAGAAATGTCCAGGTCTTAACATCTCTTGTGCCTTATGAAAGAAGTACTACCTAGGTAATAGCCCACTTCAATAAAGAGTTGACTTACATTCAGCTTTGAGTCGTTCAGAGAACATAGGAGAGCCAGCTGTTGTGTGTGCAGTTCTGCATGTGTACCATAGGTATCAGCATCCGTATTTCATGGTCAGAGTCTTCCAAGGAATGTGTGCTGGACAAGCCATTCAAATTAAGCCCGTTTGGCTTCATAGTAATCAGTAAAATAAGTAATATAAGGCCAAATTCTTCAGGATTTTGAACATTATCCACATGGGGCAAATTGTTCTTCCTTCTCACTAAAACAACATCAGAAAAGGACACCTTACAGTCTGGCTGAACCTCCTTTTTTAAACAGATGTAGCCAAATTAAAATGGTAAAAGTATCTAGTAAGTGTGCTGCTATGCTCATTGTGGAATTGAGACTTCAAAGAAATGCCTTGCTTGTTTAGCAGCTCATAGAATCATAGAATACCAGGTTGGAAGGGACCTCAAGGATCATCTAGTCCAACTCTTTCTGTTGGTTTCTACCTGGCTGTATAATGCATTTTACTGAGATGGAATGCACTGGAAATGAAGGACCCTCTAATTAATCCCACAATTAATTGTGTTCCCTGGGAAGTTCATTACTTTTCATCTTGTCCCTCAGCCTTGACAATGTACTCCCATCTCCAGTGCAGCTGTTGTCTCCCCTCAACCTGAAGCCATTGACTAAGGAGCCAAAACATGCAAAGGACAGGCAGAAGTAACTGTCCTTGGGCAGTGATGCTTTAATCCATATGGTAAAAACTGATTTACTGGCAATGGTATGATTTATTGAACAGATTATTCTCCACACTGGACTAATAAACTGTAGCTGTTTGTTATCATTTCTTCAACATGCACTTAAGTAATGTTAGCTTACAGTCTGCACCCACTGCACAGTGCATCCCTCATGCCTAGGACACTGCCTGGGCACAACCTGGCTCTCAGTTCAGGATTTTTAGGAGGCTTGTTAGTTGTGCACAGGCTGCTCGGCGTTATCATCAGCTTTCTGCTCATAGTGTGATCCCTCATGAAGGAGCATGTAGTGTTTGTCAAATCAGAGGTATGCATCGGTAGGAGACAAAATGCTAGTGCCATATAAAGACTCAAAGAAAATTATTTTAAGATACTTCGGTCCTTTTAAGATTAAACGGGCACTTACTGGAATGTTTAAAATTGCCAAGGTCCTCAGTGTCCATAGATTTAAACAGAATCAGTATCCATGCGCTTCTGGACCTGTGCAGCTATTTGGAGTGGCGTTAAGTAGTCGTTTACCAGATTTTCTGCTGTGTCATTATGATCCTGTTGTTCATGTTATATGCTGTAGTTTCCTCCTGAATGGATTTACTGAAATCTAATTAATTTGAGTAATGATGTTCTTTGCTAGATCTCTTAATAGAGATTGAAACAAAAATCACAGTGTCATAGATAATAGCATGAAGCCTGCATAGTTCTCTTTAGAAAGAATAATATTATAGAAGGTTGTTTATTCGCCTTGGCATATTTCTGGCTTGGCATATCAGAGATACAGATACTGGACTAGCATGCAAGACACGTTGCTCACTCAGTTGTTTAATTTGACTCTAAGATCAAGCTTTTCTTTAAAAGATTTCATTTTAAAGGTTTTTTTAATAAAAAAGATCCCACACGGTGAAAAACATCTTAGGGAAGACGTACACAAAAATGTTGTTCTGCAGTGATTGAGCTGAAAATGTTTCCGTGAAACAAGTGGGTGGAGATTTCCTGCAATAAGTTTCCGTTTCGTTTCCCTGTCATCAGTATTATGTATTAGCTTATTATAAAGTAGAATACACATGCTAAGCCTAATCAAGAGTAATACCGAGAATAAATGACTGGATGTTCTGGTAGAGACTTCAGCAGCATTGTGTCAAAAAGTCAACCAATTGTAAAGAAAAGTGAAAATACATATGTGGACCTGTCACTTCACTACAGAAATATGTAAAAATGGAAGTAAAAGGGTTGACATTTTTGTGGAATTAATTCTTATGTTCACTTATTGCTGTAATAGTTTTGGTTTCGGATTAGTTTTTAAAGTGACAATGTCTCTTCAATAAGGTCAATTCTGCAAAATACTCATCTGCTTTATTTGAACCTGGGGAAATCACACTGCTTTCTTTCATTATCTTGTATTTACCCAGCTGCTATTTTAACACCTTTATTTCTTCAGGGGAATGTTAAGTTTTTATGCTATTACCTTAATACAGCCCAGTGCCAATGATTACACTGCCGTTCATCAACAGCTCTCACTTCCCGAGAGACTGACAGCAGGATTTTCAAAGCACCGAACTCCAAGTCCACTCACTCGGCTGACCCAGTGCCCCTTCTGCCCTGTGCAAAAATGTTTCGCTGCTGTGGTGACGTAACTGGTGCAGACATAGGTGTACCAGCATAAAGTTTACTTTCCTTACTGAATTATAAAAGCTGTATTGTCACAGGCTGTTCAGAGCTCTGTGAGACTTCACATGAACACTTGTACCAGCCAAGCATGGTTGTGGGATGAACATTATCCTTCTAGCTGAGTGTTCCAGGTAGGATCTAGCCTTTGCTGCCTTCTGCTTCTCCCCAAAGTCCTCTTCTGCAATGGCTGCCAAAGGCCACCAGCTGAGGTCTTCAGTGCTCTCTTTCCATGTTTTCTTGTCATTCACAGGGAGCATGGCAGGGAAAGTCAGGCTCAACACTTGTGAAAGGCTATACAGAGTGCTCACCCTTTGCCTTTGTGTTGCAAGGTAAACAGTGACCAGGGTTCAGTGGCTGGAAAGCCCCTGTCTGTGACTGCTTTGTCTGGTCTCCTGAAAGTCCTCATCCTTATTGGGTCTTTAGCAAGCCCCGGTCTTTTTCGGGCCAGGGTGCGTGCACCTGCTACACCACCTTTCCAGAAAATTGCCACCCAAGCTCCCCTTACCCTCCTGCCCAGCTAACGCACGGTCCCACCAGCTGTAGAGGAGCGCAGGAGATTTGGGGTCTTCAGAAGAGTCTTTCCTATACTGGTAGATTTCATTAACTTCATATAAATCCTGTACAGTATTTCCCCCTTTGCCCGTGGTTTTCTGCAGCAGGGTAACGTTGCTAACCATGTCTCTGATTCATCATCTGTGCCACTCTCAGATACTCTCCACGTATCCTAATGCTTTACAATCTGTTCTCTTCAGATCATTCATTTGGCTGGCTAAAACTCCTTTAAATTTTGATCTTGTCCTTCAGTGTGCTTGTTGCCTTTCCCAGTTTGGTGTTGTTCACAAATTTAATAAGGATACTCTTAATTTCATCTTCCAGGTCATTAGTAAAAAGAAATGGAACATCTTTCACATTTCAATAAAAGAATGCATAGTTGTTGGCAGTCATAATAAAGTAGAAGGGAAATCAGCAGTAATCCAAGACCTGAACTCAACTCACATCTTCAGCTCATACCTGTGGAGCGGCAAGTTCTAGACAGAGGCTGTCATACCTGCGTCTTGAAGAGTATGTGATGGTCCATTTTGTTGTAAGGATGCCACAGCGTAAACCAAGTTACGGCATTCTGCAGGGAGGGAGGGGAGAGAAGTTTTTTCCTTTCAAATACTGTATAAAATACTTACTATGGCATGTTTAAAAAAACCAACCAACAAACCAGGATTACTACAGAATCTATCAGTATAACTTACACAGCTTTATAGAGACACAAGTTCTACAATAATGCAACTCTTTCCTTTCACAGTAGAGAAGAGGAAAAGCCACATCTAACCAATTCAATTGATAGAAATGTTAGATTCACAATTCTCTTTACTAACTTTTGACCTCATTTGTATAACAAGCCAGCATGCTGACATGATTGTCTTTTTGAAGGGATGTAGTACTTTTTGTAGAAGATGTTCTTGGTTGCAGAGGTACTGGAACAAATGAAATCCTGGGTTCCACGGAAGACCAGCTCAGACAGCGATGGCAGTGAAGAGCTGTTTCTGCAGTTAAAAGCTGTCAGCACCAACAGTACAGTACTGATCTCAAAGAGCTCCAGTCCACCCAACTAGGGGCAGCAGAGCTGAAATTGTGGGGTTCTCCTGATCTGAAGAGTGGCTCTGTGCAACAGCTAGTGATGGCTTCAGTGTCCTAGAAATTCCTTGTGTTCCTACTTGAGGAATGTAATCCTTGAGGGGGTCAGTTGTTGGGTTGTTTTTTTTTTTAAATGAGGTCTAATAGAGATATTAAATCTATAAATATAGGTTTACTTTACAATCTTATTCTTATTTCTGCGCATAGTCCCAATTACGTCAGTGTTAAGAAGCTGCTTACAGCATTGGGTCCGTATCTTCAGTCTCCAAGCCCAGAGAAACATTCTGCGTCCAGTGAGGACTTAGTTGTCCGTTCCCTTTTCTTCTTCTATCTCTGCTCAGCATCCTCAGGAAGCACCTGGGATGAACTGATTCCTTACAGGTCAGCTCCTACCTTACCCTCCAGAGTCTCTGCCTTCTTGCATGGATATGTGACAATTTGTCACATGCAGGGGGAGTAAACACTTAAGGAAGGTTCTGGGCTTTTTTGTCAACTTCTTTCATCCAGATTTGCTTTTCTGTCATGACTGAGTTAATCCAAGAAGCCTGCGTGAATCCCAGTGGTGGGTGAATAAAGATCTGGGAACCATGGCCCCAGTGCACTGCATTACATTTGTGAATAAAACAAGTGAAAAATCATACTGACACTGGAATAAGGCGGTTAACAGCCAGCTGTTAAATATACAGCATGGTCTCTTGTGGGAATTGGCCCCAGAATAGCACTGCAGTGGGGGAGAGAAGGCTCGTGAGCCGTCCATCTCCTCCAACCCAGGTGCAGAAAAGCTGCAGGTTCAGCAAATTTCCTGTAAGCTTTTCTAGGCAAAGCAGGAAGCTGTAACGCTAATGGAGCAAGTGCTGGCAAAGGTCTTTTTAAAAGCACGTTGCATGTTGCTGTCAAGAATGAAGTAAATCTCTGATACCAAGCCTAGACTGTGGAATGAATAAAATGAGATTACGAAATGTCTTTATTCTGAGAATAATTGTATTACTGCCTTTGTGTGTGTGTTTGAGAGGTTTTCTTCCTAACTGAAGCATACAAAGAGAGCACTTCTAGTGTTTGGAAATAGTATTTGTCAGGAACATGTGATAAGAAATTATGATAAGAAAAACTCTATAAATTTTGTGGAGAAAAAGCCCTGCAGAAATGACCGGGCATCTTCCTGGGGCTAATGCAATTTTTATGCGTATCCTTAAATGCAATAATGCTATTGACATGAATAAAGATGTTAGGGTTTGGTTAATACAACCCCTGTACACTGTGATTCAGTGTCGTATCGGACTAGAGAGTAATTCAGTGTGGCACAAAATCCTGCTAGCATGTTCTGGCTGTCAAAGCATGCCCTGGGCGCAGGGTACGTGCTGCAATTTGTTTTGCATTATTTTGACCATCTAAATGTCACGGTCTCTAATCGAAGCTAAATGTCGTGGCTTTCCCTATAACTGAGAGACAGGTACCGGCACTACCCTGGAATGGTTCATCTAACACCTACAGCAGGCAGTATAGGTTATGTTTCTAATAACTCTATCTTACTGCTTTGTTACTAAATGAAAGTAGAGAAGAAGAGGAACTGGGAAAATTGCCTCAATGCTACCAAGTAGGAAAAAATATTCAGAAAAATTTATTTCTCCTTCTCTTGGACTTTTCTGCTGTGTGTGAGTTCTGCAAAACAGAGGTACGTTTTCATTGTGGGTCTTGGAACCTCTTTATAGAAAAGATACCACGTGCCAGACATCATGGCTAGAAGGGAGAAGAACTATATTTTATTAGACTAATGATTATACTTGGGCAAAGCAGAGGAGCGTTTCGGCATTTAAGTCATTCTTCAAACAAAAAAAGAAGAACTTTTCAGCTCCGTTGTTGCCATGGGAACAATTTCAAACAAATATGTGATTAGAGCTGGTCAATATTTTTACTGAAGGAATGGCTTTCATTTCAAAACCAAACTTTTTAAACATATTAAATAAATTTGGAAATAAAAGTATTTAGTCTGGTTTGTTTCTGCTTTCCTTTTTCCCCTTTTGCTTAATTCTTTTAAATGGCTGAAAACCTTATTTTTTTCCTTTTCCTTGAATTTATGAAAATAAACCTTTTTTTTAATAGAGGCAAAACATATTATAAAATACTTGGGTGAAAAAGTTGGTCTTTTTAAACCATTCTTTAGGGCTAAATCCAGAATCTTGCGACCTTGGATTGGTGCTAATAATAGGGTATGTATTTAAGTATCCAGTACCCCGAATGTGATCTTGAAGGAATTCTTCTCCACTACAGTCTAACTGTAAAGGCACCTAAATTTCAGAAGCCTTGAATATTTATTTTCCACAGTTACCTAATTTTTTATGAGTAATTATGTGCCAATGGTCCCAAAGTAGTCCCATCTCAATGGGGCTGCGTAACTTGGTGTCTTTTTTACCCTGACACACATTTATCATCTAGAAATTAGATGGGGGTGGCTCAGCTGAAGCTCTACAGCTGTGTGCTTCTCCCAGACCAGCATATCATATGTGGTCAGTTGTGGGGCTGGGCTGACATGGGGGTAGCCAGCTGTCACAGGTCACGCTTGCTAGAAGAATCAGGACGCATAGGAGCTTTTTTATTTAAGAGCGATTTTTTTTTTCTTTCTAATGCCTTCCTGATGAGCCAGCAGGGCTTTACAAGATAAGAGTGGGTTTTTTATAAAAGATGTTTTAATGTTCCATCCTCAGGGAACAGTCAAATTATAAAAACCAGCCCTAGAAATCATGTAAAGATGCAACTTGAGAGCCCTCCTCTGCCTGTATGAATGGAGGCACCATAAGGTTGAAAGCAGAGGTATTCCTTCTAACCAGACTGAGTTGAGGTACTGTTATTGCCATAGAGGCAGCCTTTACACTGTCTGAATTCTCCAAAATCCTTAATGTAATTGTCTGAAGTCTGAAAATCCAGTAATTCAAATGTCTTAATTTCAGGGCTGAAAATACCACCACAGATTAGTGGGTGAAGAAACGTGAGGCAACAAAGTCACCCGAGCTCAGCGTTTGACTTGTTCGGGACCCTTGGTGCAGTCAGTCTGGAGGGAAGTTGAGTAACCCCTTTGCTCTTTTCCTGTTGATGTTAGGCAATACTTCAGGCTATCACTTTGTAACCATCACTATAAGATTTTTGAATGAATGAAAGATTTCTGGCAAACAGTGACACTGTGGTACTATCACACTGAGAAATACGTCTTTGCTGAAAGCAATTCACTTATCGCACTGAGCAATTGCTGCCAGTTTGCGTGCCCACAGCTCTTGCTCCTTCTCCATCTTCTGTGAGCAAGGACTGGGGCTGGGCCCTGGGGGGAGTTAGGTACGAACCCTTTATGGGGCACCAAGGGATGTTAGGAGGCCAATATGCTCAGCACATTGCTGTGCTCAGCTGTAACTCGCTGTGCTGTGGGAGAGTCTTGATTCTATCGCTGTACATTGAGTTAATCAAAATGAACACCAATACATCTTTGGAGTCCTTTCATGGCAGTTAATATCTGCAGAGCCTAAAAGGCTTTCGTGGAGATATATTTGCCTGTGAGTGCACCATTATATTGCTGACATAAGAAATCTGCTAATTTTTTGTTGTTCAAGATGATGCCGTTGTGCCCAGGAACTGCTGCTGCAGGGGGCTGAAGTGCAAGTAATTGCTCATGTGCCATGCAATTGCGTTACAGAAATTAAAAGTGTTGATCGTATCTCTCCGTCAGTCCCAAGTGGAAATTTTATCATTTGGGGTTTTTTTCTTAGTTCTTCCTGAGGCTTGAATTAAATATCCATCAAGCTAAGTATGCATATGTACTTTATGAAACAGTGTTGTTATATTACACATCTGTGAAAATTTCACTTGGAGCCCGATCTTGAGCACGGATCTGTTGACATTAACAGATGCATCCTAATTGATACGCCTTGAAGCTCTGTTGAAGATTCATATATTTCTGCTCCATTGGGGTTTTTTAATTTCTTTTTTTGCTTTGGCATAAACATATAAACACAAGAAATAGATACATCTGTGCATAATTTCTGTATTGTAACTGGAAATAAAGCCTTAGACCAGAAATCAATTTCTGCTCTGTTCATCCCTGTATACCCTCCCATTAACCAGGGAATTTTCATTTCATTTGATTCCCACCACAGTTAAACTGAACAATTCTAACTACTTCTTTGTGTTTGGACTGTCTGGTAATACAGCAGCCTTGCAAGGTATAGAGAATTGCAGGTGGAATGACAATTACCGGTCTGATACTGCACACTGCAGGCATGTACATCAAAGCATAATTTGCATCTCTTCCTTTTACTCACTTTGAGTTATTTCTATTCTTTTAAAAAGCAAATCTTTGTGTTTCAGTAATATGGACTTCACTCTACTTCCATGCCTCTAGGATTTGTTTTGAATAAACATGGTAAAGAAATATTGCTACTACGATTTAACGGAGGGGGAAGAGAAGCACAGAATAGGTTTGAGGGAAGAGGGAGTGGTCTTTCCAGCAGACGCTATCATGTAGCATTTATTGCACGAAGCTCGGTAATGAGTAGATGATGCCATCCCTTCCCAAAGAGGGGTGAAGAACAGGTGATGCTCTTTCACAAGTGTCCTAGGCACAAAGGTGTGTGAGAGCAGTTGAGGGAAAAAGGCGGCAATTAGAAAAGTACTTCTTAAGCATGCAATGATTTGAATGAAGGACTGAAACTTTCACTTCAGATAATGCAGACTGGTTATTAAAAAGAACATCTTTATTACTGACATCATTTCAGTTATTCCTTGAGAATACCATGCATTTTAAAAGTGCTTTAGTTTCTATGCCATTGTGAAGCTAATCAATTAAAAAAAAAAAAAAGTGATTGCAAAGGTGTTAGTGTGGAATTAAGGGCTATCAAGCCAATTCCACCACTACTATTTCAGTGAAATGTGTGTGGAGAAAGAGAGCAGGATGGGATCTGAGTTTCTTTCCTTTCAGTGAATAGAGAAGCCTGTTCACGCTGTCACGAAGTTAAAAGAATGTAATGTCAGATCTAAAATTCGTGACTACGGATAGACTCATCAGGAAGGGTTGCAATCAGCATGCAGAGAGTATAAAAGCTTTGAAAAGATATGTCTGGATAAAGCCCTCCTGAATCTCTGTTTCAGGTGGCAGTTCTCGAATACCAATGAATTTCCTGGTCTCACAGAGTAGGCACTGAGTCAGGAGTAAGCACTGGGTTCAGACTTATTGCATACATTGTCTTGGATTAGTCACTTCATATTTTGTCTGAAGTGCTGATGTTATTAATAGCATGAAATAATGATATTTAAATTACTATAATCATAACTGTTGATTTGAGTTCATTGGAAAATAGCTATTCTGGTTGCTTTTTCTTGAATAAAATTTTTATTTGTTTCCACAAAAGTAGCATTTTGCTTAAACTTCAAGTGTTTTGATTAAGAATAGGTCTCCTTGCTCCCCTGCGATTGGGGTTCAGGGCTGCATTACTCATCCTGTGCTATGGGCAGAACTTACTAACTGGGCAATAGGGAAAGGCACTTCAGTTATTTCCATTGCATTTCAGACCATGACTGCTGGGCTGTGCATATTACCAAAGGGGATTACTGGGAACAGAAGACTTACTTAACACCCAAGCTGGCCGAAGTATAAGTCATAGAATCATAGAATGGTTTGGGTTGGAAGGGACCTTAAAGATCACCTAGTTCCAATGCACTGCCATGGGCAAGGACACCTACCACTAGACCAGGTTCCTCAAAGCCCCCTCCCAGCATGGCCTGAGGAGCCCTGCCCTTTGCTGCCTTGCAGCAGTGGCAGTCGAGGGTGATTGCTGGAGTCCTGGTCTTGCTCTTCAGGCTCTGCTGGTGGCTCAGGAAAAGGAGCCGTGAGCCAGCCAGCAGCAGCGACAAGGAGAGCTCCAGCAGCAACACAGCAGGAGGAGGAAGAGGAGCAGGAGGAGGAAATAAGTGAAGGAGAATGTCTGGGTAGAGAATCTACTCATCCTAGGCACTCCCCAGGGAGCTCGTGCTGCAGAACCGAGCACGCAGGACATGCAGAACACACTGCTCAGTTGGCAGTGGGAATTGCTGCTGTGCCTTTCCTCCACAGTACCAGTGCACTCTGGGCAGCGAGACCTGATGCAGCTGAAGAGGCTGTTGCAAGGAGGCTTGTGTCAGAGACTTCTATTACCACCCACCTCTTCTAGAGAGTCCAGTCCATTCTAGGAGCTTTCCTCTGTGAAAAGTTGCCAATAAATGGCGTGTTTGAACAAATGCCCGTGTGAGTGTCTGTGCATTGCTTTGTCAGGGAGCGCGGGCACAGGGTGCTGACTGCTCAGCTGCCACAGAGCGAGGGAGCATTTTGCAGAAGAGGTGATGCGGTGGGCTCTAGTTTCACTGATTCTGTCACTTTCTCTTGTGACCTGCGAGCTCAGGTTCCCACTGTCTTAGCAAGGCGGACTAACACATGCAGCAAGGTTAAAGAAATTCTTGAGATGTCTCTGATTCAAGGCATGCACTTGTGCAGTGCATGCCATGTTTATGAGAAGCTGTGGGCCTACTCCTACTATGCGATGTAGGGTCTAATGGTACTGTGACAAGGCAACTTAGAGCCATCAAAAGACGAGAGATGCTACATTTGGCGACATGGAATAATTCCATTACTGTATTTATATTCAATTTAAAAAAATTTAGTAGCAAGGGTGTTTTTCTGAATTCCTTTTAAAAATTTGATACAGTTCCAGAGGAGGGCAAATCAAGGGTGTTGGATTCCTGGATGAATATTACTAACACAATCATGAGAAATACTCAGAAATTCCTAGCAACAATAGCAATCACAGAGAGATCGTAACTCTCAGTAGAGCAGTTCTTGCTGTTAAATGTTATTGTGGATTTAGATGATACTACTGACGTATTTGCAAACAAGCAGAAGAGTAGGACAGAACGAATTCAACCAAAACTGCATTTTTGGCTCACTACTAGTTGGTTACACTAAAATCTGGGTAGAGTAAATCTGGATCAAAAATGTTCCTAGCAAAAAAAAATCAGTTTACCAAGAATTACTGCCTTCTGAAATGTCATAGACCACAACCATTGTCTGAAATTTAATAGTGGAACAGAGACCCTGATTCAGGATTTCATAATGACATTGGGAAGCTTTTCATTCAATTTAGAGAATTTGGGGTCTGGTCATCAGTTATCTTTTCAAAACACATTTTGTCAGCCAGTCTGAAGTGCCTGGCATGGCTAGGCCTCCTATCTGCTTCCACTGTTCTTGGAGAGATGCTAGCCCCTGTATTTATCAGCCATAGCAACTGCCAACAACTGAAACACAATGTTTTTCTTTTTTGGTCTCATAGTAAACGTGCTGAATTCTTTGGCCATTAAATCATGCAGTCCACTACAGATACTTACTGTTAAACTGCAAAACTGTTCACTAATCAATCAACAGCATAAAAGCCTCAAACAGACCAAATAAATTGTTCAGATTAAACCATTATAAAATCTATAACAGCAGGAAGTTAATTTCAGTATTTCAATTCATTTAATTAAGTGGCTAATTCAATGGGTTTAGGCTTATTTCAAAACACTGATCTGAGGACTGAATCTCCAGGTCCATATTTTTCATTTCTGTCATTCTTTACTTTTGCCAGGTCCCCAAATCCCAATCTTCTCTAGTCTCATTTAGCTTTGACACAAACTACTAAGTGTAAGTCTTACATACATTATTTTTCTGTTTATTCCGTATAGGCTTAAGTTCTTGGTCTGAACAATCAAGAGATTTTATGATTTGCTCTACAACTAAAAGCTAATTTTTTTCTTCTCTTGCTCTAAGGTCCCCATAAAATAGGTCATGGCTGAAATGGAGTGGCATTTAACAGCAAGCTATTCTTGCAGGATCAAAAGTGAACAGTGACAAACTTGCAGATGAACAGGTCCCTAAATGCAAATGTTGGCGTCCTAAATATTCCCCCCTTAGCACTTAATATGTTGATAACAGGAGTTCCGTTCTCTGTCAGGTCAGCTTGGGCTGAGATTGTGTTCATCTAACTAAGGTCAACAGTGTGGCAGATTCGGGTGGTGTCTCTAACAGATACTTTATAGTATACAAAACACAATGCAAATACCAGCTTTTGGTGTATAAATAACTGATAAGGCTCCGGGGGATAAGAATACTATTTCTAACCTTGCTTTTATTACACTGTAGTTTTCTTTTGCAGATTTAAAAAAAAAAAAAAAAAAAAAAATGCCTAAAATACTCAAAGTGCTGTTGAGCTACTCCCATGCACACTCTAAATAAATTGTTTAGCTGGTGACTTGATCTAAAGCTAGCCCTTTTCCCCATGTTTGTTGGAGGCTTTTGTGTAACACAGCTATTGAAGTTGTAATTTAATAGGACTAACCTGAGGGCAAATTTGCCATAACATGGGGCCAAGTTATTACAGTAATCAGATAGCTGAGAAGGAGCTTGCAGGACTGAAATGCAGAAAATGAGCCTATGTTTTTTTCAGAAGTGTAGGTGCTTATGGAACCTGTGGACCATTGCTAACATTGCTAAGCAATAAACCAAGCAATTTAATCTCAGCATGCAAAATACATAAAATAATTTTAAAAGAGTTGGAGTTCTGTAACTATTAAGATTACATAGTGGGAAATTTTCTAACCCTAGTTTACATTCTATGGGATATTTTTCTATGTTATTTACTTTTTGTCTTGAATTTTGGAATACCCTGTGTCATGGTTTAAGCACACCCAGTCGGCAACAAAAGCCCCACGCAGCCGCTCGCTCACTCCTACCCTGTCCCCTGAGGGATGGGGAGGAGAAAATGCAACCAAAATGCTTGGGGGTCGAGACAAAGGACAGGGAGGGCTCACTCACCAGTCATGGTCACGGGCAAAAGACAGACTCACCTTGGGGAATACAACATCAATTTAATTTAAACAACCACCGCCACCAAGGATAACGAGAGATACAACAAGGTCTTAAACACAACACACCTCCCCCCCACCCCTCCAGCCTTCCCGGGCCCAGCTCTGCTCCCTCTTCCCCCCCAGCAGCGCAGGGGCAGGGAATGGGGGTCACAGCACAAGGGGTCTCCGCTGCTCCTTCCCCCTCAGGGAGAGGGGCCCTCGCAGCCCTCCCCTGCCCCACTGCGGGGTCCCTCCCGGGGCTGCCGCCCTTCCACCGACGGGCAGCTCCAGCACGGGCTGCGTCGGAGTCACAGCCTGGTGTCTTCCGTGGGCTGCAGGTGAACATCTGCTCCACCATTAACCTTCATGGGCTGCAGGCCAACCTCTGGGCCACCACTGATCTCCACACTCGGCAGGGGCTCAGCCGCCACCCCACCGCGGGCCGCAGGGGAACCCCTGCTCCGGCACAGCTCCCCCTCTCCTGCCTCACTGACCCGGGGTCCGCAGGGCTGTCTCTCTCACATCCCATCCTCTCCTCTCCTCTGCTCACAAACAAAGACTCACAAAGAAACTCACAAACAAAGAACCTGCCCAACAGGTCTTTCCCCTCTTAAATAGCATTATTCACTGAGGTGCTGACTGGCCTGGCCTTGGCCAGAGGTGGGCCTGTATTTGGGCTGGAGGAGCTTCTAGAAACCTCCTACAGGAGCCACCTCTGTAGCCCCCTCCCCCGCTACCAAAACCCTGCCAGACACAAACCCAACACTCCCTGCAAAAAATATTGAACATTGCCTCAGTTTGATTTTCTTTGTTCCAAAAAGACAAAGCCCTATGTTTTTCTTTGTCAAAAAGAATTAAAAATTATCATAGAATCATAGAATCATTTAGTTTGGAAAAGAGCTTTAAGATCATCAAGTCCAACCATTGACCTAATATCACCATGCCCACTAAACCATGTCCCCAAGTGTCACATCTATGTGTTTTTTGAACACCTCCAGGGATGGTGACTGCACCACTTCCCTGGGCAGCCTGTTCCAATGTTTGACCACTCTTTCGGTAAAGAAATTTTCCCTAATGTCCAATCTAAACCTCCCCTGGCACAACGTGAGGCCATTTCCTCTTTTCCTTTAACTAGTTACTTGGAAGAGACTGACCCCCCACCTTGCTACAACCTCCTTTCAGGCAGTTGTAGAGTCTCCCCTCAGCCTCCTCTTCTCCAGACTAAACAACCCCAGCTCCCTCAGCAGCTCCTCATAAGACTTGTGCTCCAGACCCTTCACCAGCTTTGTTGCCCTTCTCTGGACACGCTCCAGCACCTCAATGTCCTTCTTGTAGTGAGGGGCCCAAAACTGCACACAGTATTCGAGGTGTGGCCTCACCAGTGCTGAGTACAAGGAGACGATCACTTCTCTAGTCCTGCTGGCCACACTATTGCTGATACAGGCCAGGATGGTGTTGGCCTTCTTGGCCACCTGGGCACACTGCCGGCTCATTTTCAGCTGGCTGTTGGCCAACACCCCCAGGTCCTTTTCTTCCAGGCAGCTTTTCCAGCCACTCATCCCCAAGCCTGTAGCACTGCATGAGGTTGTTGTGACCTAAGTGCAGGACCCAACACTTGGCCTTTTTAAACATCATTTGGCCTAGCCAGTCCAGATCCCTCTGCAGAGCCTCTCTACCCTTGAGCAGATCAACAATCCCAGCCAATTTAGTGTCATCTGCAAACTTACTGAGGGAACACTCAATCCTCTCATCAGGATCACTGATAAAGATATTAAACAGGACTGAATCGTATACTGAGCCCTGGGAAACTCCGCTCATGACTGACCGCCAGCTGTATTTAACTCGATTCACCACAACTCTTTGGCCTGGCCATCCAGCCAGTTTTTAACCCAGTGAAGAGTATAAACATCCAAGCCACATGCAGACAGTTTCTCCAGGAGACTGCTGTGGGAAATAGTGTCAAAGGATTTACTAAAGTCTAGGCAGACAACATCCACAGCCTTTCCCTCGTGCAGCAGGAGGGCCTCCTTGTCATAGAAGGAGATCAGGTTAGCCGTCCTCTTGTTGTTAATGTATTTATAGAAACATTTTTTGTTGTCTTTTATGTTAGTAGCCAGCTTAAGTTCTAGCTAAACTTTGTCCCTTCGAATTTTCTCGCTGCATAAACTAATGAGATCACTCTATTCCTTCCAAGTTGCCTGCCCCTTCCTCCAATGGCCAAAGACTCTCCTTTTTTTCCTGAGTTCCAGTCAAAGCTCTCTGTTCAGCCAGGCTGGTATTCTCCAATGTCTTGCCTTTCAGCACACGGCGACAGCCTGCTTCTGAGCCTTCAAGATTTCCTTCTTGAAGAATGTCCCCCCTTCCTGGATTCCTCTGCCCTTCAGGACCTCCTCCCAAGGGACTCTGTCGACCAGGCTCCTAAACAGGCTAGAGTCAGACCTCTGGAAGTCTGAGGTGGCAGTTCTGCTGACCCCTCTCCTTGCTTCTCTAAGAATCAAAACCGCTATCATCTCATGATCACTGTGCTTTTTAAAAAAAAAGTAAAATCTAAGTTATTTTCTGAGAAAGTTTGATTTCTAAACCTGCCAGTATTCTTCTAGAAACTTTCTGAGCAGTAGTATACTTACAATTTCCACTGAACTGCAGAGATTTAATCCACGACAATTACATCTGCCATGGGCTGCTGCAAATTTCTGTAGCTGGTTTTCACCCACACCTTTTTATCTCTATTTCTAGTGAAAAAAAAGACTGTGAGTTTTATTTCTAGGAAACAAAAGATTAATACAGAATTAATTCTAGCAAAACCTGTGTAAGGATGAATATTATTAGAATATGGCACATTTATTTAAATTTCAAGAACAAGTGTGATAACCTGACACCTAATATTCCAAGAAGTCTTTGTAGAAGCTGCAAGAAATACTAAAAAATATAATTACATCCTCTGAGGGAATCTGTCCCCAGAAGAAACTAGCCCAGTTATGGTATTGACTCTTGGTTCTGCTTGGGTTTCATGCTCAATATAAACCATCTCATCAGTATTTTCCCTGTTACCACATAACTCTTATGGAACATGAATAAAATGTGAGTATTACCTAGATACAAGATTGCTGTAGGAGGAATGTTATTACTGGTAAAATTAAAAAGTCTCTCTATCTATCATCTCATTGAAAGTGGGTAATTTCAAATTACACACAACTGAAGTTCACAGGTGGTGTTTAAACTGGATTTTTTGGTGTGATCGAAAGGAGACTCTGTAAAGACTCTCCTATGTATGTTACCTCTTTCTCTTTGGCAACCAGTAGCTTGACCTGAAGCATCAAAGGACTTTGTACTCCTAAAACTGGGTTCTGCAAAGGTTCTGGCTTCTTGTTCTATGTCAGATCTCCAGGTTAGTATTCTCTCCTTACCCTTGTCCAATTTCTAGTTAGGCGCTGTAGATCATACACTCCCAGGGGATATCGTAACTCCACCTAGGCTTTTAAACTTCAGGGAGAAGGCTACCAGGACAGAAAACATTTTCCACAACAGGGAAGGTGAAATCCTGGTCCTGTGGGAATCAGTGGTAAAGCTTTCAGTGATTTCAGAGGATTACAGTTTTTTCTACAGCTTTATGGTACCTTCTTTTGCTGTAAATACCAAAAGATCTTCAATGATGACAGCTGAATTTTTATTCTCTCTAAAAGTTAACAGAACCAGGAGAATATGTCAAGCTCCTGTTGACCCAAATAAACTAGGAGAAAAAGTCAACAGCATCACAGCTGTATTACTTGGAAGGAGTCAAGGAGCAAAATTCTCTTCATGCAATGTAGTTTGAGAGAGAAAATTTTCCATGATGCCTAGCTTATCTCAGAGTCAAAATCCCCATATTAGTGTTTCTGAACACTGTTGTACAACTACTACATTTGGCTACAAATAGCGTGCATGAGAAGAAAAACATAAAAACCTGTAAAAAATAAAAAGATGTATGACCAAAACAATAAAATGAAAAGGGTAAGATTTTAAAAGGGAGAATCAAAACCAGTAAACACAATGACTTGACATTGGCAGTACAGCAGAATAAAATATTTTTTGTCATTACTTTTCAGCTTCCATTTATGCACCTGAGATGAAAGCCAAAGACTAGAAATATTATCTTATCTAGGCAAGTCTGACAAACTGAAAGAGTACATGGAAGGACATGAGAACTGTGCCTGTGTGCACTAAACCCCTAGATATTTGAGAGTTCAATACTCCATCGGTTTCCTTTGTCGAGTTTAGCAGAAATGTGTGATTCAGACAAAGCAATCTATGCTATCTTAAATGCTGATCCCAGCAAAATATTTAAAATAGAAAACTACTCCTCAGTCAGTGGCCTTTTTTCCAAAGAGCCTAGAAGTTCCTTTGCAGCTGAATTTCAAAATGACACTTAATATAACTGAACACAGGACAATAATGAATGCATGGTAACTCGGGAAAGTAGAACAATCCATTATTAGGCACACAGTTAAGAAAGTGTTATTAAGATTGGCTTACGCTATTGGCTTACAGTGACAGTGTGATGAATGCAACATTAGTGGTCAGATCCAAGATGCCTGGTTTTGCGAGAGTCGTTGCCTCCAATTCCCTGGCAGCATGGGGGAGCAGGGATGGGAAGGAGTCTCCTCCATCCCAAGCACGTGTGCTGGTGGGGACCAGCATCAGCCACCATTGGAGAGGAGGAGATTGGAAACTCTGCATCTCCTCTGGGCTCTGGTTCCCTTATCCTCTTTGACTGCCGTCCCTGCACTGTAATTTTTTTATGAAGGATCAGCTCATTTTTTTATTTCAAACCATGGCCTGAAAAGATGACACGTCTTACCTTTTGTTAAACAGCAGTCACTCGGTAAGTTCAACACCACCCTTGGGCTCAGGCACACCCATTTTCATGCCTCAGGAGAGCAAGTTCTAACCACCAGACTGCTGGAAGAGGTAAAATGGAGGCACACTGCACAGGTCATTTCATACAGCGCTGTAGAGTGCAGAAGGGATAGATCGTTTCTGCAGATATAGGTAAAGGGGTTTGGTTTTAGTCCTACCCTCAGCTTTTCCCTGTTGTTTACCTCCAAACGTTTATGTGCAAAATCTCTGCATACTGCTATACATGTGTTTATGTTCTTGCTGGTGGGGCTCTAATTAGGAGCTACCATATTGTGTTCAGAAAGGGGTCTTTAGTGCTGGCTCCTGAAGTGCAAGTCAGAATCCTAAATAAGACATTAAGATTATATGGTCAATCACTTAAACCTTCAATGTCCACTGGGACACTGGCAGTGCCCAGGAATTTTTCTTTGTTGTGGATTACTTTCCATGTGAAAGTCTCAGCTTTGATAAAACTATATAATAAAGCAAGGTGAAAAGGTGCAATATCCCTTCAGAAATGGAATCAAAATTAGAGAAGAATGGTGCTGAATGCTTGCATAAAATAGAAGACTGTGGGAATCACAGAATGTTAGGGGTTGGAAGGGACCTTGAAAGATCATCTAGTCCAACCCCCCTGTCACAGCAGGACCACCTAGAGTAAGTGGTTAAAAGACTATCGATACTTATCCATTAAACCTCATAAAATCACCATAAAGGAAGATTAGAAAATAGGGATTTCTTTTACTTCACTTACTGCTGAATCTAGACATTGATTAAAAGAGTATGAGACTGAAAAATCACACACTTCTGTTTTACTTAGGACCTGGTAGCATCAGCCAGTATAGTGCTCATTTCCCGTTAGATCAAAGGTGGGTGCCTGGTCACTTCTCTGAGCTGCCTGAGCAGTCACTTCTCCCCGAGCAGGAGGCACAGCAACAGCCCATCCGCACGATTGAATGGCTGCTGATTACTCACAGGAAAATTGTTCAGAATTGCTATCTATCAACTGTTCATTTTCACAAAACACAGGACTGTTCTACCTTATTGCACATTATGTTTGTGTGATTTTGCAAGTGTAGTTTCATTGTTACTTCTTCTGCCTTGGGAAGGACGCAGGGCTCTGCTCTTGCCAGTGGTTTCCCTTTCCCATCAGTATATTTTAATGATCTGGAATGTTTTTCTGTTGCAGGGTACTGAAGTCCCATGCCATTTGCACTCTGGGAATTGCTGGCTTTTGTAAATGGTTTCTATTGGGATTTTGAGACCAGATGCTGACTATTGAAATAATACATGTTCCTAAAAAAATAAAAGAAACACTGGGAACTTACAGTCTTCACAGAAAATTGAGTCAAAGATGAACAAGCTCCATTTCTTTTCTGCTTTTTTTATTCAATATTCAATAATTCAATACCCATGAGATTTCTGAAGTAACCCATTCCTCATGTGTAACCTGAGTGATGAGTACCTTCAATAGGCTTCTTGCAGGCTCTGATTGCCTCAGGATCCCAGGGATGTCTGTAGCACTGGATTGCAAGTAAGCAAGGGCAGGTCTTTCTACCACGCAGAGGTGAGACCTTTCCTTTTAAAACCTTTCTTCCAAGGTGAAGGTGGTTCTTTCCTTTCAACAACTCAATGACTGGGAAACACACATAAAATGGGGAGAAATACTTGTTCAGCGCTCTCCTCTGCCTGAGGATAGTCTAATACAGGATTAAAGGAAAAGCCATTAACCATAGACAGAGAAAAGTTTTCAGTATGGGTGCATTTGAGAGGATGCTTGCTGAAGCCCTACTGCTGATGAACAAATGAGAAAAGAGGATGCTGACAGTGAAAGGAGACTTTACCACATCCTGCTTCCATCTAAATCCTACTGAGGATCCTAAAATCTTTCTTGCTATAAATCTGGGATGCTGCTTTTCTCATTACTTGGATAATAGAAACACTGACCATAATCGCTGGACATTAAACAATCCCCTGTAGATGAGACAAAACCTTTCTGGAAAATACTGCTGGGGTTTTTTTGTGGGTTTTTTTTGTTTGGTTGTTTTGTTGTTGGTGGTGGGTTTTTTTAACAAAATCAGAAATTTTGCACTAAGTCTGCTAAATTGCCTTTGGATTTTCAAGCTGGTTTGTTGTGGGCTTTTGTGTTGATCCTCCTTTTTCCGGCACTCTCTAACTTTTCCCTGGTTTTCTGTAACTATCTTTTAATAATATTTTTGCGTGCAAATCACTAGCTTTGTCAAGAAGCAAAAAAAAACAGGAATCCCTTTTTATTTTGAACTGGTAAAATTTTTTCATGACAGCATATTCTGTCAGATAACGAAGACTTGGAGAAATCCACAGGTTCCAAGGGAGTATCTTGGTTTCCATGAAATGCTGAGGGGAACCTTTCCTGACAGGCTGTTCCACATCTCCCTGAGTCCTGGCAGTCCATAGGTGCCAGTTTTCCTGCCCTCCAGTTTTGGAGGCACCAAAGGCCCCTGCTGTGAGAGCACTTTCATTGTTTCGAAGTGAACAAATGCACCTTTTGGTCCTGAAATGATGTTTTTGGAAAAACATCTTCCTGGGAGCTGGTGAGCTCTAATCATATAGTACCTCATTTACACTCATGTTTCCTCAGCAAGTTTGGAAGAGTTGGCACTGTTGCACAGTCCTCTGTTCTTAGTAGCTGTATTGCCCCTTATTTCCCTTTATTTCTCCATAGGAACTAGAGAGGGATGAGATGTGCTTTGCTGGAGGACTCACAGCATTTTCTAACACCAGGACAGTGAGAAATCTGGCCTCTGAAAGTGAATATGACCCACTGGGCACTAACTCTTCCATCCGCTCCTCAAGAATCTGCTTTGTCCCGCCCTGTCAGATCCCATTTCATCCCAGGTCTCTCCCTGCCCTTGCTCCTTGTGCTTTTCCTCTCCTTCTGCCTTACTGATCCCTGGACTCCTTCATCGGTGCTGCCTTTCCCTGCCTGAGCTCTGCCAGCAGTCCTAGGCTCCTGGTCTTACCAGTCTCTTGACTGTGTCCCAACCCTACTCTCCAGCCCAGTCTTCTCATGTAATCTCAGAATGTAGCCTCTTTCCTTGGTTTTCTCTTTCTCTTATCCCAGACTCAGCTTTTCTGCCCAGGCTTTTTCTATTATTCTTCTGCTTCATCACCACCACCTTTGCCCCTTCTCCACAGGTACTCCACAAACACAACACAGCAGCATTGAGCGAACCACATATCAAAGGAGGTTTTGATATCATACACCTTTTTGGTTTTAGGTTTCTTAGCATTTTACTGAATTTGATGCAATACACTAGTGGGTCTTGTTATCAGAGAGAGGATCAAGCACTCTGCGACCTGTGTTCCTTCTGCCCAGACTTCTGGCGGTAACTTGGTTTTAATTGGGTACAAAATCTATCACAAGAATAGGATAAACTGGGATCCCAAAAGCTGCTTGTGGCTGAGGCTGTAGAACACTTGGCTTTGATTTTACCCATTCTGTAGACAGTGTGAACTTGAGATTATGCTAGGTGACATGTGTATTTGGACTGTGTCTTTGCAGAGAAGCCCAGACTTTGGGTTGTGATGATTTCTTTGCATCAGCTTGCAGTGCAATGGGGACAGGAGGCGAGAAATGTGTTAGAGGTGAAGGCAGAGTCTTTAAAGGTGAGTAAAGCAAAATATAGTTCTCTATCTTCATTCTCAGGAAGGGGGGAATGGAGAAAGCTAAAATTCTCTTAAAAATAAATCAACCTGAGCCGTATACCAAACTTGGATAGAATATTAATCAGTGAGTAGTTAAAATTAGAGAAAGAATGAAGCAATGGAAAATACAAAGTGGTAGGCAAGGGACCGAAACCTACTTCCAGTATAAATGATGTTTGTCTAGGCACCTGTTCATGTTTAATAGTAAGCAAAAGACTTGACTTTTTCATTATTAGCCATCTTTCCATTAGGTGGATTGTGGGGAGGGACTCCATTCTGCGCTTTTCTAGCAGACACTGATAGCTATTTAACAAGGTTAGTATCAGTCATGATAACTACCATCAACATGTCAGAAGAAAACATTTTGACAGATTGCCATTCATTGGCTTTTACCTTTTACCTTGAAAGTAAAAAATAATACCTCAGCTGACACTTTCTTTTGTGTTGCAGCTTTGATCTTCCAATGGAAATGGATCTATAACAGCACTAGTAGCTTCCCTGGCAACCTTTACATTGAAGAGACCTTTCCGGATAACGTGATTTCTTGATAAAAGAACATGGGATATAGTGCTCATTACTTTGGGTCCACTGCACATTTCTGTCTTTCCTCTATATTTTGTCATTGATGGACTGTCCTGCAGGCTTGCTGAATGGTTTTCACTTGCCAGTTTGTTTTTGCAGAAAATAGAGTGAATTTTCTTAGCCTTATGGGCCCCATCTTCCCCTGTGATACACACTTCTGTCCTTTTGGCAAAATAAAATTCTGTATGACTGTTAATGAAGAGCTCTTGCCAATGGCATTTTGAGTAAAAAAAACACATTTTGCCTCTCACCCCATCCACTATGCCAAATCTTCATGCAACAAAAGGGATCATTAAACATAGTTATGTTTTGAATAATGTAAATTCAAAAGCAAGCCTCATTTCTAGCATGTTTTAAAACCAGGAGATAGATGTTTTTAAATGTGCTTTCATAAAATTTTTGGGCTTTCCTAAAAAAAGTTTGTCATCTAAGAAACAGTATAGTGAAAGACAAAATCCGAAACATACAAACATTAAGATTTGTTGGTGCAAATAATTTTCTTCCAACTAATGTGGGAAAAAAAAGCCTGAAATACATCAAAGCTGTCACTGAAATGGAATTCATTCTCATTTTAAAAAGACAGAACTGAGAAGCATTCCAGTCTCTCAGTATCCTAAATTACAGTTTGAACACTTACATACGGATACTGATTATAGTATCATAGAATAATTAGGTTGGAATAGCCCTCTCAGATCATCAAGTCCAACTGTTGACCTAATACCATGCCCACTAAACCATGCTCCGAATTGCCACATCTACACGTTATTTGAACACCTCCAGGGATGGTGACTGCACCACTTCCCTGGGCAGCCTGTTCCAATGACTGACCACTCTTTCGGTAAAGAAATTTTTCCTAATGTCCAATCTAAACCTCCCCTGGCACAACGTGAGACCATTTCCTCTTTTCCTTTCACTAGTTACTTGGAAGAAGAGAGAATGAACCCCCACCTTGCTACAACCTCCTTTCAGGCAGTTGTAGAGTCTTCCCTCAGCCTCCTCTTCTCCAGACTAAACAACTCCAGTTCCCTCAGCGGCACCTCATAAGACCTGTTCTCCAGACCCTTCACCAGCTTCGCTGCCCTTCTCTGGACACGCTTCAGCACCTCAGTGTCCTCCTTGCAGTGAGAGGCCCAAAACTGCACACAGGATTCGAGGTGCAGCCTCACCAGTGCCAAGTACAGGGCCACGATCACCTCCCTGCTCCTGCTGGCCACACTATTGCTGATACAGGCCAGGATGCCATTGACCTTCTTGGCCACCTGGGCACACTGCTGGCTCATGTTCAGCTGGCTGTTGACCAACACCCCCAGATCCTTTTCTGCCAGGCAGCTTTTCCAGCCACTCATCCCCAAGCCTGTAGCGCTGCATGAGATTGTTGTGACCCAAGTGCAGGACCCGGCACTTGGCCTTTTTAAATGTCATACAATTGACCCCAGTCCATCAATCCAGCCTGTCCAGATAGCTCTGCAGGAGCTTCCCACCTTTGAGCAGATCAACAGTCCCAGCCAATTTAGTGTCATTCGCAAACTTACTGAGAGAGCACTCAATCCTTCATCCAGATCATTGATAAAGATATTAAACAATACTGGTCCAAATACTAAGCCCTGGGGTCATGGCTTGTGACTGCCAGCTGGGTTTAACTCCATTCACCACCGCTCTCTGTGCTCAGCCGTCCAGCCAGTTTTTAACCCAGCTTAGTGTGCAGCTGTCTCGGCCATGAGCCACCAGCTTTCTTAGGAGAATGCTGTGGGAAACAGTGTCAAAGGCTTTACTAAAGTCCAGGTAGATGGCATCCACAGCCTTCCCCTCATCAACTACGTGGGTCACCTGGTCATAGAAGGAGATCAGGTTGGTTAAGTGGGACCTGCCCTGCATGAACCCATGCTGGCTGGGGCTGAGTCCCTGGTTGTCCTGCACATGCCACGTGAGCACCCTCAGGATGAACTGCTCCACAATCTTCCCTGGCACCCATGTCAGGCTGATGGGCCTGTAGTTCCCCGGATCCTCCTTCCTGCCCTTCTTGTAGATGGGCATCACACTGGCAAGCCTAAAAGATTAGAAATTAATAGATTAATTAATTAATTAGAAAACAATAATTTTTTGTCCTGTGGCTGATCTTGAGTGAATGTAACACAGATGTGGAGCTTAGACAGCTCATATTTCTACCTTTTTTTAATTTTATGTTGAACATAGTGCATGCATTGAGCTCTTCTTTACAGTCCTCTGTATAATGGTATCTTGTTTTCTTTCGTAGCTTTTTTTCCCCTAGTTGAAGATCTGTAAGATGGTCATGTTAACCTTGAATTCTTCAGAGACTGGGAAAAAAGAGAGACATGTTCTTTTCTACTGTCTGGCCAGTCTTCTGGAAGGACATATTTTAAGCACTCTGGGCTGTGGAAAGTTTTAAACTCAAGTTTTCCATTTTCTGGATGAATCTTCTCAGTGTCAAGCTGTCACAGATATTGCTAGCCTAGGAATATACTATCTCTAGGACAGCTGCAGATCTGAGCTAGATAGAGGCCCCATTGCCTCAAGAGAGGTAAGACTTTTAGACATACCCCAGTGTTAGAACATTTTACTGGTGAGCTCTATGTGTCTGACACAGCTGCTTGGGTCTCTGAGGTGCCTGCAAGGTCTCCCTGCGAAGTACCCTGAGGCCTCCTGTGAAATAAAAGAGTAGGTTCTAAGCACACAGTTCTGGATTTCCCTGGGCTCTGTGGTTCAGGCATCTAAATTTACAGCACCTGAATATTTTAGCAACACAAGTCCCTTATTAGAGCTACCTCATAACTCTGGGTCCTGAAGATGCAGAAGATACATCTAAGCCTGGATTCAGGAAGGGAGCAACAAAGCAACAATTTCATGTCTCCACAGCAGAAATTACATCCATTGTGATTAAAGAAGGCTGTTCTTTCAAGTACAAAGAATTACTGTCACTAAACCTAATAAACAGTTGATTTTACCTGGAGACAAGACTTGGTGGGAAGCAGAGGTGTTCATTTCAGAGATAAGCTCAATTTCTTGAGAGAGGAAGAGGGGCTTCAACACATGAGCATTGAAAGTAGGCAAAAACAGGGAGGTGCAGAAGGGACATTCAAAAAGCTTTAGAAAATTCTGATGGAAACATGGAAATTTATCTGTCTGTAATAGCTCATAATAGCATAAGAGCCCATCACGTGCAAGCAAAAAAAAATTCTGTATTAATACAGTATCCAAGTAACAATAAACTATGGCTGAAGCAGCACAAATACTTTGAAATGTTTGTTTTATGCCTAGTCTTGCCTTGTTACGTCAAGGAAAGCACCCTTATTCATGAAGACACAGGATTTAACAACAAAACATTATTGGATTCCAAATATTGGGCTAGAGTGTTTTTCTGTCTCCTAGAAGCTTTCCCTTCTCTCCAGCTTACTCTTAATCCATCTCTATCTTTTCTGGGAGGAAATCTGCAGATCTCAAATGCCTGGAAAGAAAGCAAGAAATATTTCATTTAGAACATACTTGCAGATGTGTCTGCATTATATCTCGTTATTTAGATTGGAAGATTGAGGCTTCTTCCACCCATTGAAAGGAAAAATCTGGGGTTTATGCCACAAATGTTTTCCTATCCATGTGTTGACTTGTCACTTGTAAAGAGATGTACATTCCAAAGCTGTTGGTGAACATGAGGCAGATGAACTAAGAAGTATCTCTCAAAGCCAACTCTTTTAATTCTAGATTAATATATATATGCCACATAATACACATCACAGTGTAAAAGATCACAGGAATGGCTACACTATTTCTATGGAAAGAGTTTTGGAAAAAATGTCTCTAAGAAAAATACAAGCATATTTCCAGCAGATAATACATTTTAAATCTCATAACATTCATTAGTGAACTGACTTAAACAGTTGATGGGAAGTGAGACAAGTTTTTATTTGAACTGTGCTAAATGGAAAAGGTTTATTTTGTTATTCTCAGCTAGTACAAATAAAGTAAATACTCATTTTTCTTCAAGGAGAAAAATACAGTCAATTAATCTGTTCATACATACGTATGCTCTTCAAGAAAAGCAGAGATATGTCCCTGGTATAGATACTGGCTCAGTTAACCAATAATTGGTAGGACCAACCTACCAACGAAATACAGCAGTACAACAGGGTGGAAGGTGCAAATCAGTATTGACACATTCAAGGTTGAACAGAGCAAGCTTAGGGAATTGGATGCATTGCAGTAGCACAAATATGCTACAACCATGCAATAAAATAGCTCAGCACTTCGTTGTGTATGTAGCTGCTCAATGCATGCCTATACTCAAAAAAAAAATTTAAAAAATCCTTAACTCCTTAATAAACCTTCTTCCCAAGACCCTACAGTAGTAGGAAACATGATCATATGAAATACTAACAAGTTCATGGATCTTAAAAATGATAATGCAGCCTCATATCAATAACTTACAGTCCTGGTGGGGCAGTTGTGAAGAATCAGCGCAGTTCACAGAGAAGTTTTTCCAGAGAGGGTCAGCATGATGTCTTAGAGACACAGAGACCTCCATTTGTGTGGAAAGATTGAAAACCGTGTGAGGGGAAAACACGGGGGGGTGTTTGTGTCGTGTGTTGTCAGGGGAATGTTTGTGTATTTAATGAGGAGATGAATAACAGCAAGGATAATATGAAAAAATGAAGGATCCAGAAAAGGCTAGCTGTGTGGTCCTATTCATCTTCAAAACAGGAAAAAAAAAAAAGTGGAATAAAACTGAAGACTGATAATATGAAATGGTTGTTGTTTTTTTTTAAATATATTTCACATAGTTTGAATTCGATGTCACTACTACAAGTTTTAGCAGATACTTTATCTTGAAGAAAGTAATGAGAAGAAGGTAATGCAAGTCACTGCTATAGTATGAGAGCACACTATCTGTTATGTATATTTAGGGTATTTGTCTGCCCAGTTGGAGTGATTATGCCTCTCATTTGCAAAAAAATCTACATTGCTTATTCAAATAGCTGTGCCTATAAAATGGTGAAAACATATTTCAGAAATCTCTTTAAAATACATGTTGTTTTGCTGGTTGTCTTGCTTTATTTAGTGTTCTTTCTTTTTTATTAGCTGTTCAGTATTAATGTGTGCTTCTCTGAAAAATATAAAATTAAGCTCAGTACTGCAGTAAGAGGAATGCTGGCTACAAGATGACCCTCTGAAACACTCTGACCAGTGGACTAGGTGGAGTTTCAGCAGGTCCTAAGCATTTCCAAGACCTTTTATTCCTTGAGTTTGTGATTCATCTTAACAGTAACAGTGTAGGTGAAAAACTGTGTCTTTTGTCTGACAGGTCCATTGGTGAGAGAAGGAGGTGGGGACATATGTTTGTGCGTGGTGTTTGGCAGGACTTTGGGAGGGCAGTGATTGATCTGTGTCAGTCAAAATGGTGTTCAGCAGGGATCGATTCCTGCAACGTTCACATGTGGATGTTTGCACTCCACAGCCTGGTGGAGCGAATGCCCCTGCCAGACCATGGGAAAAGCAGGATTTATAGAGAACTGTGCTGGTTCTTGCGAGAAGGTGCAGAAGCAACAAGCCAGCTGTGATGACAGCTCCCATCCTCTTTGCATACTTCTTCATTTCAGCTTTTCACAGCTCTCTTTGGTTTGATTCTGCAGTTGCAGAGATCTTCCACTCAGTAAACTAGCCTCTTGTGCTCTAGCTGGCCTAAGCTGGACAGAGGACAAGGCAGTGATGAGAACTACCAGTGTCACTGCAGCCAGCTCTGCCTCTACTCCAATCCCTCGGCCCTTTCCCTACTCTCCAAGATTATAAAGCCTGAGCTTTCAAATATAAATGGTAACTTTGTGACCTTAAAGGAGATGTTATGCATGTGATTTAACACAGAAAAAAAATCCATAAATCTGGATTATATGGTTGCTCATTACCTTTAATAAGCTGATTTTCCCATTACCTGCTTTCCTGAACACTTTCTCCAATTTATCTCTGGCTTCAGGTCGTATCTTATAAAGCTAGTTCAAGCCATAAATTCCTTGTAGTAGTGTCTGACTTGCCTTAATGTGTTGATATAGTGTTTATCATGATAGGGCTCAAGACTTAAAGCATTCTCTCATTACTAATTAACCACACTGAAAGTGCCTCAATATCTTAGCACATTGGCTAGAGAATATTATCCTCACTTTAGAATCGTGTAGAAAAGTTATAACTACTAATTAAATTGTATAGTACTCTTCCAAGAGGTATTTTTCAAGTACAAAATAATCACTGTGGGAAAATTCCATGGATGTAATATAGCACACACCAAACAGTGAAAAGGTAAGGTGGAAAAAATTCTCCAGAGTGCTAGTTCCAACATACCTTTGCCCATGGCAGTGTCTATGACTAAATCTAATTCCATTCAAAGGACACAGATTTTACATAATTCTGTATTCATGGGCATATTTTAGAAGGACTTGCATTTCAGGATTGTTCTCAATCATATTTGTCTTAATGGGTATTGAAAGCTACAGAGGTTTTGATATGCTTATTTCATTGTTTATAACAGACTTAAAGAAAACCCCAAACACTGAACAACAAAGCATTCTGCCCTATGTTAGGATTTTGAGTCTCTGGGAAGACTCATGAGGACTATTTGGCTATTTTGTAAAAAATTCTGTAATTGATTAGATATATTCTTCTTTCCCAATCAAAAATGACAAAAAAAAAAGGGAGTTTGTGACTCTGAGCCATGTTTATTGATGTGTAGAGCGTATCTTATACCAGTTATTATCAAGGTTCTGATTGTACTGTGTGCTTTCTCACAAACATGATTATAGCAAGCTAATTTGCATTGCTAAATGAATGCTAAAAATATCAAAACATTTTTCCCTGCTGGCCAGTGAGTAGTTGATCCACTCAATAAATACAGATAAATAGAAGTAACTACTTCGATGGAAGCTAAGATGATTGAGAAAAATATGCGTAAGAAAATAGTTATTTAGCTACTAGTATGCTTTCCAGAAGAAAAACTACAAAGCTCTTGTTGAAAAATCACACCAATCTATCACAGAGGTTTTTCTGTGTCACTAGAAGGATCTATAAAAGCTTTACATTATTCCTCATTCAAAATTTACCATGGGGCCTGTTGGCAGAATGTGCTAAGGGACTGAACTGCAACTGTTGTGTAGGAAAAAGTAATTTCTGCTTTTCCTAGCAGGACTGATGACTTTGGCTCCAGCAGCTGCCCTGAGTTGTTGTTCCCTTTGCTGTACAAGAAGGCAGAGTCTCTGAGCAGCCCAGCACTGCAAATATGTGGGGTCTTACCTTCACTTGCTTCTTATTCACAGCCTGCATAGATGAACTTACGTAGTCATGGATGAAAACTGGGCAGATACAGAAATAACGGGCATGATTAGCAGAACAGTGGTATGTTCCAGGTCTTCTCTTGAGACAGGTGCTAGAGCAGTGGAGGTTTGTACGGTTTGGTGTCTGATGGGGTTTTGGTAGTGGGGGGAGGGGTCTAAAGAGGTGGCTCCTGGAAGAGGCTTAGAGAAGCTCCCCCAGCTCCAATTTTGGACCTGTCTCTGGGCAAGGCCAGATCAATGGCGCCTCTGCGGATAACTGTTTAAGAGTGAAAGAAGCGGTTGGTTGCGTCTGTTTGTTCTGTTTGTGTTGGTGAGTGAAGGGGATGGGAGAGAGACAGCCCTGCGGACACCCCGGTCAGTGAGGCAGGAGAGGGGGAGCTGTGCCAGAGCAGGGGTTCCCCTACGGCCCGTGGTGGGGTGGCGACTGAGCCCCTGCTGAGCGTGGAGATCAGTGGTGGCCCAGAGGTTGGCTTGCAGCCCATGAAGGTTAATGGTGGAGCAGATGTTCACCTGCAGCCCATGGAAGACACCAGGCTGTGACTCCGACGCAGCCCATGCTGGAGCCGCCCGTCGGTGGGAGGGCGGCAGCCCCGGGAGGGACCCGCGCTGGGGGGTTCTGGGGAGCTGCGGCCCCGCGGGAAGGACTCGCGTTGGGGCAGTTCCTGGGGGCTGTCTGCCGGGAGAGGGACCCCGCGGTGGGGCAGGGGAGGGCTGCGAGGGCCCCTCTCCCTGAGGGGGAAGGAGCAGCGGAGACCCCTTGTGCCGGCCAGGCTGTGACCCCCATTCCCTGCCCCTGCGCTGCTGGGGGGGAAGAGGGAGCAGAGCTGAGCCTGGGAAGGCCAGAGGGGTGGGGGGGAGGTGTGTTGTATTTAGGACCTGGTTGTATCTCTCGTTTTCTGTGATGGTGGTGGGTGGTTTGTATTAAATGTCTGTTGTTATCCCCAAGCTGAGTCTGTCTCTTGCCCATGACCATAACTGGTGAGTGAGCCCTCCCCGTCCTGTGTCTTGACCCCCAAGCCCGTTTGGTTGCATTTTCTCCTCCCCATCCGTCAGGGGATGGCGTAGGGGTGAGCGAGCGGCTGCGTGGGGCTTTTGTTGCCAGCTGAGTGGGCCCAAACGACAAGTTTCAAAAGGATACCTGTGTTTTTTTAATTAAATGCAGTTAAAAAAATCTCCTTGCCTTCCAACTCCCACCAAAACTGTAAATCCACCTGTCCAAAATCTCTAAGCTCCTGCTATGTTGGCAGACACTTTTTTTCAAAGCAGAGGTGTTGGCATAGCTACCCAACTAGAAAACAGAAAAATGCTTTGGGTCTTTTTCAGCCAGCCACAGTTCCTCTGTACATACCAATACACCAATATTTAGTTTTAGTTTAAATTGTCAGGAATCAGTTTTAGATTGTGATCACATATTTATGCAAGCAGAAAACATCTAAATAAATGGAATGGTTGGATGGATTGGTGCCTAGTATTTCCTCCATTATGTACTTTTATGTCATTTTGAATAGTGTCCCAAGAACTATAACCAACCCTCCCACCCGACCAAATCTACAGAAAAAACTTCTTGAAATAATTCATTAATCATTTTTGTCAAGACTAAAATGAAAGGAGCCATTTGTATTTTATGACAGTTGGTAATTAAACATTTACAGTGTAGTGCCAGTATTTAATATACAATGTAGAAGGAGCAAACTGAACAGAAGGTAAATCTGGCAGAGTTTAATGTGGAGCGATGCAGTTGGAATGTGCGTGTGTGATCAGAACTGTAACACTGCAGAGCAATGACATGTAATGAAATGTAGCAGCAAACTGCTTTTCTAGTTGTGTTAGACTTCCTTCTCTCTCCCCTGGAACAGAAATGAGAAAAAATATTTTACCCTTGAAATGACTTGGAGAAACCAGATGAGACTTTGGGAGTTAAGATTACTGGCTGCTGTTGCAAGGCAATAAAGGTATATAGAATAAATGAGTCCCAAGGAGTTTCTTCTGGTTTCATGATTGCCCTGCTTTGTTATCCCTCCATCTCACTGAGTATTTTGTAAAAACTTTCTATATCTTATTTAGGTTGCCTGCCCTGTTTTCAGTTCTTCTGGAAAGCAAGGCAGTATTCATTGCAAGAGTCTATTTTTATGCAATTTCTCAGCCCTCTAATACCACAACTGTTTAAACACCTCTTACTCCTGCGGAAGAGATCAGAAATATTCCCATTTTTTTCATAAGGATTAGACTGCATCTCTACAAATTGTCTGTGCCATCACAAACAAGATTCATCTGCCTAAATGTCAGTGCACAATGTGCATGTCCACATCTGAGCTGCATAAACTGATGTTATACCCCATGGAGGCAGAACTACAGGGAGAAACATCTGTTAGAAGAGACAATCAAACCTGAGTGAGTGCACCACATCCTAAGAACATCTTTTTGTTTTCTTTTCCTCTTTATTTTTGAGCCTGGATCTGGCTAACTCAGCTGCAGATGTGTACTTTTTTCTAATGTCTGTAGCTTGAGAGGACAAGTCCCAACCAAGCACTTCTCAGGCTTATTCCCAGGCTGTGTGACTTTTCTTGTGTTACTTGTTCTGTCCTCACAAAGCACGTACTATACAGAATGACCTCTCTGCTTCTTCTTCTGCACCATTATCAGGGCTTCCCATGACAGGCCAATTCCTTACAACTATGTTGGTTGAAAGGAAAGATGAACTAGGAGTATAGGCTGCCCAGAGAGGTGGGATGCCCCATCCCTGGAAACATTCAAGGCCAGACTGGACAGGGCTCTGAGCAACCTGACTGAGCTAAAGATGTCCCTGCTCACTGCAGGGGGGGATTGGACTAGATGGCCTTTAAAGGTCCTTTCCAGCCCAAACTATTCTATGGTTCTATATTGTGTCTCTGCAGTATAGCTGTGGGTATTCTCTGACCTGTGTAATAACTAGACAAAGATAATTATATGCAGCACAAGGTTCAGCTTGCAGTCAGTGGAAGTGCCATGGACTCTGGATAAAGCTGATTGGTGCCACGATTTCTTTTTTTTTTGCGAGCTGTAGAGTTGTTTGAGAAACGATCGTGTGGCAACAAGCGTGAAATTAAAGTGTCTGAGTGAGCTTGCATTCATGCACAATACCCTGTGTGAACATATTTAAATAGATGCCATCTATCAAATAACCAGGCTTCTCTCAAAAACAGCTTAGTAAAGCATTGGCAAAGACACCCAACAGCCAGCCAAATCCGACTGCAAATGTTTGGTAGAATCCTGCTGCTAATTAAATTCTATCTGCAGGAAACTCCCCCAATTTTTAATACAGTTGATGAACTTCCTGCACTTTAAAGGCTGTGGATCTTTCATTTTATAAACTTTTCATTCTATAAATCCTGGTTTCTCAGTGGCTGTGTATGCATTAGCGGGCAGTGCACGAGGCACATTTGAGGAAGTCTAATTTCAGATTTGCTGTCACCTGTTCCTGTGGTCTGCAGGCCCAAGGCTGGGTGATGGCATTACGTGCTCTATTGGAGCACATCTTCTGGTTTTGCATCATCCAAAAAGAATGTGAATTGTGTGCTACAGTATGAACCAAAATGCAATAGGATTGCAAGGTTCAGACATCAATTTCAAAAATGCCTTCACAAATTAAGGTTCTAGTATAGTTGTATCCTATGTGGTGGATGTTGTAGAAGATCACCCACAACAACTCTTCTCGCTCAAAACATCTGTAATCATAGAAAAAAAGCAAATGTGCAGTTGCCTTTTTTTTCCAAATGTTTTTCCAACTGGAAAATTTTACATGGAAAATCTTAAAAAAATTACTGTCCCTGCTTCCAAAAAACTCTGTGGCTCTAATCTATGTTACCCGATACATCATGGATCCTGCAAGCATTTACTTATGAGTAGTACTATTAATTTCTGTAGGATTACTCAAGTAAATAAAACCTTTCATTTCTTTCCAGGATCAAGATCCAGATCAAAGTCCAAGATCATAATGCATTTTGAATGGAACAGAACAATAGATGTTTCCAGAAATTATGTGAAATGTTATCCACTTTGGTCCTTCCCAAGTGAAACCAATATTAAAGAAAAAAAAAAAAAAAAGTCATTATAAGAAGGGATGGGCATGAAATAGTTTATTCTGGGCAGTGAAGTCTGTCCTCTCGTGACCAGAGAAATTCTGCTCCTTTGCTTGATCCTATGACTGTTTCAGTCTACGCCCAAATTAAGCAAGTAGACCAATACCATGCTCATGACAGATGTAAAATCTTTACCTTAGTACATTTGTAAACTGCTCTGTTGTTGATAGGAACACCATATCATTTCATGGAGCAATAAAAATCTGTATTTTATGAAAAATTTGACAAAAATTACATAGAACGTGAAACAAAATTTTAAAATAGATTCAATTACAAAGAAAGAACTTGGTTTTGTAAAAGACAGGATGGAAACAATACTGTAAAAATAGGTTATTACAATTAAAATGTTTATCATTTCCAAAAGCCTAACTTATTTGTTTTAAAAAGTTGAAATGAAATTTGTTCACAGATGGTAAGCCTTGAGAATAAAAGCACAATAGGACAGAACAAGCATGCATTTATTATCAAAACGCGGATGTACAAGCTGTAAAATACCATAAATGTTTGGAACTGTGGGTGCTGTTTTAAAAAAAAAAGGCTTTCATGTCAGTAATACTTTGGATGAAGTACGTTTCTATTCAAGATGGTTCTCATCTAGAATAGATCCATGAAAACAGACACACATGTAACTTTTCACATTATAACACCTAACTATAGATCTGAGCAAATTCTTAATGTTTTTATCTTCCTCACTAAGCTGCTTTTCAACTCTGTCTCAGTCAGCCTGTTGTTACAAATAAAAAGATCTTTGTCATGGTTATCATACACTACTAATGTGTCTGATCCTGCATCCACTAAAGTCACTAGCAAAACTTTGACTCGGCCAGGGTCACATCTTTTACTAAAAGCAGAATGTATGAAGTTAAAGAACAATGTGAATACATTCACACTGTAACTTTTCCAATGGGCTTCAGTTAATGAAATTATGCAGTGTTTGGCCTATTTGACACTACATTCACGTATTTACATCATATACATCTGTTATAAACTCAACAGCAGGTGCTCAGAAACGGCTGTGTCCAGCAGTTTCACAAAATTCCAAACTGAACCATTTTAATTCACAGAGACAGAGAAAGTAACATAAAGCCTTCAAGATAAAGCTGGCCTCAATATAATTTCATCTCTTGTAAGTAGACAGAAACGTGGCAATCTTTGAGAGGCTGCCTAATGAATTGTTTCAAGTTTTCTTCCAGGATTTTGAAAAGGAAAGTCACACTTACTTATAAAACTGTATTTTGTTGCTGATGGTATTTTTTCCAGTGGCAGAGTCAAAAGAAGAGCAGGGTTGTACGTAGAAAGTCTCAGCCGGTGTGCTCTGTGGGTTTGTCCTTGGCTGGGGATCCTGCTTTTGGAGGAGTCAGATGTCCTGGGATTTGAGGGGTGAAGATGAAGGCATGTGCAGAGAGGACCTTTCCTCACCCTGCCAGGGTGGGTGTGCGGGGCCATAGCTCACTAGCTGCTGCAGCCTCTTGTGCAGCCATGTCCCAGTAAATTGTTGTTACGTCCATCTTGGAGTTTCTCATGGCTCTGAAGGGATGCTCTGCTCTCCATGCTGGAAGTCTGTCCGCTTTGATCCTGCTGCCTTCTTAATCTGCCAAAGGTTAAAAACAATGATATAGCTTTTGTCTGCAGATGACTGTATCAGAATGACAGCCACTGTCCATCTTGTGGATAGCCACATACTACTGTGTATATAACAGATTCCAGCATCATTCAGTCTCTTTTAACTCCCTGAGCTTTATAGCTGCCATTTCTTCTAAAGAGTGATGATTGCTTCCTCCCTAAATATATGCAGTTGGGTCTTGGTCTTGGTCAAATCCTGCTCCCATTAAAGCCTATCATAGCCAGCAGAAGAGAGTGCTTTCTCTGGCTTAACACCTCTGCTCAGACTGTAACTTGACAAAACCTCTGGGTAACTCAAAGCTCATGAGAGTTGTTGACTCGGTACAGAATGGCCGTAAGCAGCTGGTCCCGTCTGCTGCGCTGCACAATTATCAGTAACCTCCACCAGTGCAAGAGAAAAGAACATGAGATGGAAGTATATTTAGTAGTCTTGTTATTACTTCATGTGTTCTCAAAGCCTCCTAGGTGGTTTCAAGAAACAACATCAACAACATCCTATGTTGTTTAAAGACTGCAAAGTCATCTTCTTTTGACATAATTTTCTAGACAACAGCAACAGCCCCAGCAGCACCTGCAGTCCCTACTAATCATTTTATCATCAAGCTTCTCAGAGTTTCTGTTCAACACCGGTATCAACCTCTGTGATTTTACCATGATTCGTGTGATATTCAGTGTTTTCCTTCAAACACACACACAATGTAAGTACTTTCAAGAAGAGTGTAAAGATTCATGGGGAAGCTATGAGATAGAGACCAATATTTTTTGTAAACATGAACAGCTGCTGTTTTGGAGAAATTTTTTTCTGTTTGTTTTCTCAAAATTAGAAACAGCTGTCGATGTATTCCTGAAACAGACATCAAGAATTGGCACCAGAGACACTATGGAAGAAGCTCTTTGTTACAGTGATTATAAGTGGTACATGGCAAACTCCAAAAAGACTTTGCAAGTAACATTGATTATGTAGAAAATAGTCAATAATGGAAAAGCATGCAAAAATGAAATGTAGAGGGCCATTTCAAATGGTAAAATACTTCCAGGTGGCATAAAGACTGTAGAGACACTACATTGAAGACTCACAAGAGAATGTGAAAGTACGTGAAAATTCTGTCATAGCTAAACAGAGTGATAAAGGAGACTATTTAAAGTAAAAATAATGAAAACATTGTCCAAATAGGTTAAGTTTAAAAGAGCACAAACACAGGCACATTAAATAAAAAGCTAAAAGGCAGATCAAAAAAAAAACCCACCAAAACATATCAGAGGAACACACTGCTAAAAGCATCCATCCTAATGGTGATTTTTCAAGTGCACTAGAAATACGGTGGATACCAGTGAGTCTACAGGCCAATGGATGACTGAGATACTAGAGAATAGCACTAGAAATATGAGTCCCTAGTTGAAAAGCCGATGAATTGTCTTCACATATATTCATGGCAAATGATCTTAGGGACATTCACTTTATGAGAAATTTGTCCACCATCTCCAGTCAAACCATTGGTCAAACCACTTCAGAACCAGTCATTCGAGTGAATGTTGACAAAGCATCAATTTGGCTTTTCACCCAAAGGCTCCAAGGATATTGAAATATATAATTTCTGCACAGCTGAATGGAGTATATAACCTACTGTTGAAACTCTCTTGGCACTGAAGAATAGAAGACAGGAAATGTGATGGCTTTTTATTTTTAATAAGGGCTTATAAAAAAGATCCAGGGGATTAACAGGAGAGTAATTGCATGAGACAGTGTCTTGAAACACCTTAGGGTCTGAGCTACTGGCCCTTATAAGACTAAGGTATTTGTAGGCACCAAGAGAAAGGCTACAGTGCTTGGAAACTCAAGTTGCAAACTGTGGTGCAAACCAGTACAAACTATTAAATAATAGAGTGAGACAAATTTTGGCTCCATGGAGACCTGAGGAATCATTGTGTCAGTCCAAGACATGCAAGCACTTTCTCCCTGAGTTTGTTTAATATTTACTTGGTTCATAAAATGCTGAAAAAGAAGGCATTTACTGCACTGCTAAAATTAATGGGAAAATGAGAAGTCTCTCAATAACAGCACAAAGCAGGAAAACACCAATTTATTTTATTTTTTTTTGAAAACCACTCAAATGGGCACAGAGGCAGCATGTAAGGAGGACAGCGGAAAAAGGAGAGAAATAAAGCTGAGTTCAAAAGATATCACTGACCAACCTCTACAGAGGTAGTTTCTATTGATTTGTTTCCATTTATTTTCTTTTGTCCTGTTCCTACTCCCCAGGTCTATTATTGAAGCATAATTATATGATGGGATTTTGGAAGTGATAAAGAAATACATTGTTTTAGCAGTGCTTTGTCGTATTCCCTGTTCGGACACTATTGGCTTCCGTATCTAAATTCACTACCCGTATTTACAGATTATGAAAGTAAGCAATAAGTTATTACCTGATGATGCATTTAACTGTTATTTAACTGTTTAATAATTTATCAATCACTTTATTCAGTGATTAAAATTACATCAAAGACTTCACTACAAGGGGTTATTATGGGCATGTTAACACCTACTTACCAGTGTGCTGTGGAGGCTGGGGAACTGGACTAAAAATCAGGAGATGCTGATTCTTTTTCTACTTCAGTCATCCTCTGGACAAATTAGAGCACTTTTCTCTGCCTCAACTTCTCTCTTGACAAACAGAGAAAATGTAGGAGGATGAAGTTGAGGGGTGATTATATTTCTCCAGAAATCTCACATGGTTTGGACCTCTAGTCATAAATCTGGGCTGGATGAGTTGTGGCTAAGAAATAGAAATGGAAAGAACATCGAAGCCATGCCTGGAGTGATGAGATTTTGTGTTCTTATCAAAGCCGTGCCCGCAGGAGATTTTTCTGGATAAACTGGTGACAGAGCATGTTATAGGCTTATACTGGCAGCTCTTGATTAGGCAAAGGATGCAGTGAGCAGGAACGTGCCAAGCAACGTGGGACTTTGCTTGTAGTTGCACATCAGATGTCGAGGCAGCTGCTACCGAGAATGATGGAAGCTGAGAGCTTTGTGCCTCTAAGTACTGCTCTGTGCCTCACAGGCCTGAATGAAACGGGGAATTACAGTCTGGTGACTGTGATGATTAAGAAAAGAAGGTGGCATATATAATCAAGCAAAATGTAATTATACTGCATATGTAATTATGCATATATATGCATTACTGAATATATAAAAATACAAAATTAAAGACAGCAGACTGGCTAAAAGCTAGCATGGAAAATATAATACTGAAGCAAAAAAGACTGCTACAACTACAGCAGGCCAGAATGAAAATCACAAGCATCTAATGAAACCCAGTAGCAAAACTGGGGACCACCAGAGGGGAGCTTACAGCTCAGCTTTGTTCACTAGATGAAAAAGAAGACTGAAAGTTTGTCTTTAGGCAGCTTAGTAGGGTAAGTTCAACAAAAAAGGATGAAAAGTTACAGATTCAACATAACTGACAAAGTTTCAGATTTGCTAAGAGACTAAGGCCTCTTCCCAAACCACTGCAATTTCAGCAAAAGTAAAGTAAGGCGATTGGTCTGTATTTCAGTCTAGCTCCAAACTGTAGTTAGGCTCAGGTCAAGACCTAAACAAATCTCACCACAGCAGCTGTGTGTGAACAAGCAGCATCTTCAGTTAAAATGTTGGGACAGTTGCAGAAGTGAAATTTATCTCTTGTTCATGCATTCTTGATTCCTTGGTGCCAGAGCTGAAGCACTTTTCCATGAGATGTTCTCAGCTTTTCAAAAACATGAGTACCTCAATGCGGTTCCTGTAATCATGGCAAAATAAATGCAGTCTGGGCCATTCTGTTTAAAAACAGCACTAGTGAAATAAATCATTTGTAGGAAACTGCTTTCCAGTGAATGACTTATCTTGCCTTTAAGCTGATGCAGCTACAAGCTGTGATAACTTGATAAAGGCCCAGAGAGAATGAATGGCTTGATGGGGACTTAGCTGTGGATCTGAACCAGGTAGCTGTTCCTGTGCTGAATACTGTTGACTGAGAATACATGGTAAAATGGCCAGCTGCGGATGAAAAAAGTGAATAATTGTTTCTAGTGGATAGTCATATGGAAAAAAAAAAAACCTGCAGGGAAAAGAGGATGAAAATGAGTTTGACCAGTGTCTATTACATTTATTCCATGACAATGCTGTACAAATATATAAGTAGTCTCAAGAGGCAGTTATGCTAGGAATTAAGAGTGGTTCTGCTGACTCAACAAAGAGATAATCTGAGTTTTCCTTCCCTTCACTATTCATCCATGCAAAATTGACAGTGTGCGACACTGAGCATCAAACAACCTCCTCTCCAGCATCAAGGAAGAAAGAGGCTGTACCAACCACTACAGGAATGCATCAAGAAAAGTAACTGAGCCTTCTGTATTTCTGGTAAAGAGAAAGTGTCTGTGAGTCATGGAAAGATTTTTAGGATTCTTGGTATCTTGATACTCAGTTATTATAGTAGCATTCCTGCAGTATTCATTTCCAATGCTGGATCTTGAATCAGATATTGATCAGTGGAAGGGCATTCAAAGGACAGGGAAAAATTGTTGGTCCAAAACAACGTATAGCAACATAAAGCAGTGTCATCAGGTTTATAAAATGTAGCTGCTGTGTCTGAGGGCTGTATGGAGGCTGTTACACTAACTGCCACTTTTGTCTGTTTGCTCTGGTCAGACGATATCTCGGTGCACAACACCTTTATGCAGCTCATGTACTTACCAATGGGTCTTGCCAGGCTGTCAGTGTGAAACTGAAGCCTCAGAAATACGAGCTGTTTCAAGCAGTGGGCATGCACTCATACACATGTACCAAGTCCTACCGGAAACTTTTTATTACAGGAAATTTGCAAGTGAGTTTGCCAGTGTTGCAAACCTGGTGTCCTGGGTGTGGAGGAAAGAGAATGCTCTGAGTGGGCAGTGGATTTGCTTAACTGTTTCTCGATTTAGTATTTTACCTTGGTGTATTGATATTTCAAACACTTTGGTGGAGAAAACAGATGCTTCTGCTTTCGGTTTGGGGAAAAGGTGGGCATAATAGGACGAGCTTTCGAAACGGTCGGTTTACTGCATGAAAAAAAAGTTCTATTACTGGAAACTTTTCCATCCCTTGAAAGAAGCCCTGAGGAGTAGATAAATCTGTGGAACTTTTACCCCAGTTATTCTTCACAAGGAAGCGGGTCTGAGGTCAGAACGAGACATGTCTATGCTAGATTTTCAAATTCATGAATCCTGGGGGACAGCTTTCTGAATAGTTAGAAACCAACTCAAGTCTACAATTTAGTGGCTACACAGAAGCAATGTTGATGTCTTGTCCAGATGGCATTGCTAGAAGGCTAATTCTGAACATGTCCAAATCGGGACAAAAAAATAACTGATCTGTCATGGGGAATGACTGTGCTCAGAAAGGAACTATTTCAGCTACATGTCTCTGTGCATGTCACTGTGTTTTGTCTACTGGAGCGCAGATACAAAGGAGATTTTAGAAAAACAGTAAAGACATTTATGTCCCAACCCTGGTAAATACAGAGTCTTTGGAAGGTAATGTTCTTTCAAAATGCAACATTAAAACCTTTTTGCTCTCAATAGAAAAGATCTAGCAATGAAATTTTGTAAAGGAGTTAGAGGAAGCCAGAAAGTGACACGTAGGCATTGTTTTGTTACATTGCGCTAACACAAGACAGAAATGTGGAAGTTACGCCATATAACTAAAATTGCTGGATATTCTGGAGTTGTTAACATTCCAGCCAAATTGAAAATTATTTTTACCGA
The DNA here is from genome assembly GCF_034619465.1 of Leptosomus discolor. NCBI lineage: Eukaryota > Metazoa > Chordata > Aves > Leptosomiformes > Leptosomidae > Leptosomus > Leptosomus discolor. The sequence goes on along the minus strand of NC_141394.1, from coordinate 69,507,465 downwards.
GTGATATAACGCTGTAGAGGTGGATTCCACAAATCGAGAAAGAGGACCCCTACTGTAGCAATATCTCACAGGGATTCTTGCAGAGCTGGGAATACCCAGCATGTCTAGTCAAGATAATAGCTAGTTGTAGATAGCCAAGACTGGAGTGTGATACCCTGACACTGAGGTAAGGCAATGTTTCAGTTTGGTGCCCACTGCTATTGTCCACTATTTGTTTTTAATTTTAGTTTTTATTCAGTGTGGTAATGATGCATCAAAATTTGGATACAAACACGAGCCAACAATGTCTGGATGAACGAATCAGATGAGGTCAACATGACTACTTCCTCAAGGTGGTGATACTTTAACACTTCCCACCCCACCACTGCCTGTCCTTGAACACAACTAATCTATCTGTCTTGATGATAACTAAGCACTGATTTACCAAAATGCCCAGAATTTGCTTTCTAAAGGAAATGGAGATGGTTAGTGGCTGGTTGTATCCCTCATCAGAACTGGATTCCCTGCTCGGTTGCAAACAAAACAAAGATGAGACTCTCAACCCAAACAATCTGTTAAATCTGTGGCACTCTACAACTCCACAAACTATAACCCCACCCATCTCCTTTATTTCCAGTCAAAAGGTGTAAAAAGAAAGACTTAATAGGACTTTGGAGTCTAACTGGCAATAAGACTTGCCTGTTTCCTCCTTGTGGAACAAGTACAGACTATATCCCTGTGTTCCTCACATTTTGTAGTGGTTTTCTGCAGAGAAACTTGATCTGAGAAGGAATTGAACTGTGAAAACTCAAAAGAACTCATATTGTCACCTCAAAGTGCAGCATCACCCTTGGTCTTGGTAACCTGGAGTGTGACATAAAGTATGAACAGAAAGCTGCTGGGTAGCTTGAACTTTACATATTGGTATAATGATCATGAGAAGGCATATGTTTTGTTTTACCTCTCTGACTTAAATAATGAGCGTTCAGTGGTAAGTAGGTGCTAGACAGGTGAAAGCTAACAATGTTGGTCATATCAGCTCATTTTCTGTGTCAGTTCACCCAGCAGCCCCAAAAAGACTCTGTTCCCTTGGTTTGACATTGAGCAAAAATGTTCATGGCACCTACAATCTTTCACGCTTTAGCCAAAAAACCAGAGTCACTTCCCCAATTTCATGCAAAACCTTACTTTTTGTAAAATCCCTTATTTAAGCTGTATAGGAGCTCATGCGACGTCAGTAAAAGTGCACATACTACAAAATCAAGGCAATTTTTTTGGCAGTAATATGTAGGTCCTGCAGTGTGCACATGTCTTTTCAAAAATAATGGGTTATATGCATGTGCATTTTATACTCCACTTTGAAAACTTCCCCCATTATTTTTCTGCTATAATTTTAACATCAATTGCAGGTAATGATTGTAGAAACATTGATAACTGAGCATGATTTCTGGGACAATAAGCAGCTTGGCTTCTCATCTGGCTGCCACTGTGGGGAATAAGAACGGAGTTTGGTACATGGACACTTAATAATTTTCTGCCTGCATTTTTAAAGGTTTCTCTTATAAATTGGTCTTTGCTGTGTTCTATTTTTGTGAAAAATTGATGTGTTGGATTTGTGTCTGGCAGGGTTTTGGTAGCAGGGGAGGAGGCTACAGAGGTCCTCATGTAAGAGGCTTCTAGAAGCTCCTCCAGCCCAATTTCAGACCTGCCTCTGGCCAAGGCCAGACCAATCAGCACCTCTGCGAATAACCCTATTTAAGAGGGGAAAGAACCTGTTGGGCAGGTTCTTTGTCAGTTTCTTTACTTGTGAGTCTTTGTTGCTGAAGAGAGGAGGGGATGTGAGAGAAACAGCCCTGCGGACACTCCGGTCAATGAGGAAGGAGAGGCGGGAGCTGTGCCGGAGCAGGGGTTCCCCTGTGGCCTGCGGTGGGACGGCAGGCTGAGTCCCTGCAGAGCATGGAGATCAGCGGTGGCCCAGACGCTTGCCTGCAGCCTGTGGCCGTTAACGGTGGAGCAGATGCTCACCTGTAGCCTGCAGAGGGCCCTGCACTGGAGCAGGTGGCTGTGCCTGGAGAAGGCCATGACCCTGAGGAAGCCCAAGCTGGAGCAGAGGAGGACTGTGAGGGCCCCTCTCCCTGAGGAGGAAGGAGAGGCAAACACCTTGCGATGGACTGACTCTAACCTCCATTACCTACACTGCTGAGGGGAATGAAGGTAGAGAGACTGAGAGTAGAGATGAGCCCAGGAAGAAAGGAGGGGTAGGGGAAAGGTATTTTAAAGACCTGGTTGTATTTCTCATTATCCTTGGTGGTGGTGGTTGTTTAGATTAAATTGATGTTTTCCCCAAGCCAAGCCTGTCTTTTGCCTGTGACCATAATTGGTGAGTGAGCCCTCCCTGTCCTTTGTCTCGACACTTGAGCCTTTTGGTTGCATTTTCTCTTCCCTGTCCTTCAGAGGAGGGGGTAGGGGTGAGTGAGCAGCTGCATGGTGCTGTATTGCTGTCTGGATGGGCTTAAACTACAACTGAAGAAGCTGGCAATATTTCACAGTTGTAAACGAGCCTTACTCTTTCACTTATATCTCCATTATTCTGCTTACTAGTTCTGATCTCTCATTCAAATACATTATCTTGGTGAAAAGCTAAAAGAAAGAAGCGAGCAAAGCATCCTGATCAGGTTATTTTATGAATAAGCGTAATTGGAAAGAGTATTTTTACTTTTCAAAATGAAATAGCCACCAAATACATCAGAAAGAAGCGAAAATTCCTGTATTTTCTTTCTTTGGTAAAAAACATTAACAAAAATAAGCTGATTATTTGATCAGAAGTTCAGGAAACTTTCTTATTTTACACTTCCATCTGTAAAGAAGAAAGCACTAAATTTTGCTAAGCATAAATGTTAAGTAAACATGCTAACAAAAAAGAACAAAAAATACATGCCGGCTTTGTCCATATTCTGCTGGCATGAGCTGCAGATCCTATCTTGCCCTTTCATGCTCAGGTTTGCTCCCCAAGGAAACCAGGGTGCAAGGTGAGGAGTTGGCATATGATTAGGACACGTGGACTGAGATAAGTCTCTGGCCAAATTCTGCAAGATTCCCCAATTCGAAAAGAAGTGCTCTGATTTCATAGCAATATATATTGGAACTAATGGATATATTAATCCTGCATAAGATTAAGTTATCTGTTAACCTGCATATCTGCCAAACTATTCATCCACTTCCCATTCTCCGGCAGTACCCAAGAGGGCTCTCATGACAGGCAGCAAATAGGAGTGCTGCATGGGAGTATTATTTCTGTGTTTTAGGCACTGGTTACATTTGCACCAGAAGTTCAAACGGTGCAGGGGTTGATGCCTGGAAGCAAAGTGGCACAGCCTGTCTTGCATCCTTGTGGCTAAGCTCTCTAATCTTCAAACCAGAGTTGTATTCCAGCTGCCTATTAGGCAGACTTTGCTCTATGCTAACCTCTGAAACACAAAGGGAATTGCTTCAGGGAGTGACTTTGGCCTGGGAAAAATTGTGCCAGGGACCGTGCTAACAGCTGAGCAGTACAGACAATTGCCTATATTCCAGCTTTAAAAAATAGGCAGGCAGCAACAATGAAGGTGGAGAATCCAGGATAAGAGAAAAAAGGAGTAGAAATGGAAGAAGGAGAGTTAAACACCTGAAAAATGAGGATCTGAAAGAATCCCAACTGTGGAGATCTAATTAATTAAACTAATTATATAGCTAATTAAAAGTATCTCAAAAGACAGCTGTATATAGCTAATGTTCTTATTAAAAAACCCTCTTTATGCCTAACAGAGGAGCAGTAACCATGGCAGAGTTAATAGTGGGCTTGTCTTTTCTTTAGCTTGTGCACACGGTGATCTCAGTAGTGCTTTCAGGAAAACACAAATCACTGAAAACTGTATGAATTTGCTAAGCATTTTCAAGTAAACAAGACAGAAACAATCTTGTTCTGTGCCAGAGGAAGCTTGGGGCAGACCAGGGCAGACCTAAGGACCAACAGGAGCAGTGTCAACACTCATCACTCAGTGATGTCAGTGCCGAGTCACACAACTCAAAACTGAAAATTAGAGTCTCAGATAATTTCCCCTTCCTCTAGAGTTTGTGTAGAGAACCAACATGTGCAGAGCAGCTTTAAGTGAAACACAATGCTACTGTGGGTTTGTGTAATAGCAGTTATGCATTTTGGGAGACCTGGGTCCAAGTAGTAACCTCATCAAATCACTAGGAAGAGTGGATGTCATGAGTCCTTAGGTCTTCCTTGATAACATTCATACTTGTAACTTGCTTGTTCTTGGCCTCCTGCCCCCATGGCTAGGTAACTATGGCTCAAATGCAGTTACCCCACAAGTGGTGCTTGGTGCCATATGAGATGCCCTTGGTTAGCCGACACTCAGAGAGAGCAGGCAGATGCAACAGCAACACAGACAACTTGTGCCCGTTTGGCAGCTAGTTTTGCATTTAGTTTTGCAGAAATGAATTGGGCCCACAAGTGTGGGATGGATTTTAGGCCAGCTAACTGTAGACAACTGAAAGATTAGTTCAGGCACTAACACAGATTAATTAGTTCCAGCCTAAGTTATCTAATATATATGTCACAGATCAACCTTGGGAGATACAAGTCTCTCCTCACTGACTACCGAAGAAGCTTAAACTAAACAAATTATTTTTAAATTGATTAGTTTAAAGGAAGGTAGTCTTCTTGCATCTCTAGAAAAATAGAGAGACCTTTCCTTTCCAAACCACAGATTTGAGGCCCTTCCTGTCTAGCAGCTGTATAAGTTCACCTCACACTACACTGCTTAGCAGAGCCAATTTGCTTCTGGATTAGAGCTAATTTACACCCACACTGTTTGGGCATGCAGAAATTGAATAGTCCCATCAGTCTGGAACATAACACACACTGATAAACACTGCCAAGAGCTGAGTAATGAAGTCACCGAGGAGCACAGGGGTGCAATTGCCTGTTCATCCATGCAGACATGCCTGTAGCATACTTAGGCTCTGGGGTCTGCTAGCAACGACTTTTCTGCATGACTTGGGCTATATCTTGAAAAGTACTTTGTCATTTCATTCCCATTTATTTCAGATACCTTTGAAAATGTTATGTACAGCCTTTGGGGTAGGAGTTGTTCTGCATCTAATCAATATTTAACTCAGTCTGTCTTTGACCCCAAACATGTGCTCTTGGTATTGACACTTTCGATAGAAACAGTCATAATCTCAGGTCTGTTTTCCTAATACACTGTGACGTATGTGTTTTGATAGCTCAGTAGATTACCATGTAATCATTCAAATAACTCTGTTTTAACTCCATTTAAATTTAAATGACTGAGGCACAGACTAAAGGGTATGCTTTATTACAGCTGCGTGTGAAAAGCAACATTTTGCAGAGGGTATGCCCATGTAGCACAGACGTCTTCTTGCACCACTGACACTCATGACGTTTACTCCCACCCTTTCCAAAAATCCTTGGGGAAATATACTTACACCATGGGTAATTGATTCAGGTTGATAGTTCCTGCTGAGTAATTACGTTCAGTAAATGCCTGTGAATATAATTTTCTATCAACCAGCAATTTATAATCAAGCATAATGTGTTCAGGTGCACATACGGCGTGAGTGACATGTGAAATACTAGTATGTGGAAGTCAAGTGACAAATTATACTGGATGCTGTAGCATGTTGACCTGCAATGTCTTGAGATCTCAGGTCTACCCTGGGAATTTATAAAGCAAAATAAGACTGAAGAGATTAAGTAAATAAATGAAAACATCAAACATGCAGCCATTTAAGAATATGAGACTAAAACAACTTGCTAACAGTAGCATTAAAGCCATGTTCAGACTAGTAAAATAGGTGTCTCTCAGAAGTGGTTTATTGTCCATCCAAGACCAGGTGCATCCTAAACTGAGAATTTAAAACCAAATAATAATCTGAAGCCTGTGAATGCCTGCTGCTTTTGCAGTGATGGTGATGCACATGTCTGCAGCTCTGTGACAGTGAACTAGCATGACAGATTGCCACAGCAAAGCAGGAGTGGACAAAAGGGCAGCTAGCCATCACCGAAACAAACATGGCCATTCAACCTCATCTCATTTCTTCTCTTTGATTTTCACGTCTCTCCTCTGGTGCTGAGAAGAGAATCCTGGTTCAGAGGTGAGTGAGGAAAATATTAGCTGTGAAAACCTACTTGCGTGACAGCACTGATTTCCTTAATGTGGCATCTCTAATTGAAACTGCAGTTCCATGGGAGCCATAGTGTCAATAACTCAAGAATTAAGGTACATGGAATGCTGTACTGAGTTTGCATGGCAAAGCCTTGGTAGCAGAAGGGCTACAGGGATGGCTTCTGTGAGAAGCTGCTGGAAGTTTCACCTATGTCCAATAAGGCCAGTGCCTGCTGCTGGCCAAGGCCAGGCCCATCAGTGATGGTCGTAGCACCTCTGGGATAACATATTTAAGAAGGTGAAGAAGTTACTGCACAATGGCAATTGCAGCCAAAGAGAGGAGTGAGAATAAGTGAGAGAAACAACTCTGCAGACACCAAGGCCAGTGAAGAAGGCGGGGGAGGAGGTGCTCTAGGCATCAAAGTGGGGATTCCCCTGCAGCCTGTGGTGAAGACCATGGTGAGGCAGGCTGTCCCCCTGTAGCCTGTGGAAGTTAATGGTGGAGCAGATGTCTCCCTAAACCCCGTGGAGGACCCCATGCCAGAGCAGGTGGATGCCTGAAGGAGGCTGTGACCCCATGGGAAGCCTGTGCTGGAGCAGACTTCTGTCAGGACCTGTGGACCCATGGAGAGAGGAGCCCACGCTGGAACAGGTTTGCTGACAGGAGCTGTAACTCCATGGGGGACCCACGCTGGAGCAGTTCGTGAAGAACTGCAGCCCATTGGAAGGACTCATGTTGGAGAGGTTTGTGGAGGACTGTTTTCTGTGGGAGGGACCCCACACTGGAACAGGCGAAGAGTGTGAGGAGTCCTCCCCTGAGGAGGAAGGAGCAGCAGAAACAACATGTGATGAACTGACCCCAACCCCCATTCCCCATCCACTGCACTGCTGAGGGGAGGAGCTAGAGAAATTGGAATAAAGTTAAGCTTGGGAAGAAGGGAGGCGTGGGGGAAGGTGTTTTAAGATTTGGTGTTATTTCTCATTATCCTACTCTGATTTGATTGGTAACAAATTAAACTAATTTCCCCAAGTCGAGTCTGTCTTGCCTGTGATGGTAATTGCTGAGCAATCTCCTTTTCCTTACCTTGAACCATGAGCCTTTTGTTATATTTTCTCTCCCCTGTCCATCTGAGGAGGGAGAGTGATAGAGCAGCTTTGGTGGGCACCTGGTGTCCAGCCAGGGTCAACCCACCACAAAAGGCAGTCTGGCTCTCCCTGATTATTGGGACCTGAAAATAAACATTCTCAAACTAGAATAAGCATCTGGGAGGAGGCTGATTCAGCCCTACCCTTCTCCTCGCAGCAGCAGGCTTCCAGGAATCAGAGCCTGTGAGTTTCCAGGGAGCAACTGCAGCCTGCACTGACCTCTCTGCTGGCTCATCTCTCTCCACCTATTCCTCATGCAAGACTTCTCTGACAAAGTCCAAAACTTAGATTCACAAGAAGTCTAGTTAACCACGCAGCTCTTTCATTCCCTGAAGGATGGACCTCCTCAAAGGAGACTTTGCTGGTAGTTCACTTGTGATCACACAGTGTAATTCACAGCCTTCAGTTAATCACCAAACTGTCCTACACATGGGGAAAGTGCATGCCTAATGCAGGAATCCACAGAGGCCACTGTACTGAGCAGCAAGCCAAGGCTAGTCAGTAAGGTGCACCCAGAACAGTATGTATTATGTATGTATGTATTATGTACGTATTATGTATGTATTATGTCCCAGGTGGGACACAGGAAAATATCTCCAGCTGTGTTTCACAAACCAAGGAATGAGTGCCTGATGTCCCCTGAAACACAAGGGCAATCTGAATCTTACCTAAATCTCTTACTGCTTTACTTCCCCTATTTCCAAAAGGATATTTATGTATGTACTTGCATATATGCACGCATATACATATATACATGTACATTTTACTGTGCAAGCCTTGTGCTACTATGAAGACTCTATATGAAGATGGAGACCTTATAAGCAATGAGAAAGCATAAAAATGCATAAAAATGCATACACAGCCATTCCCTCTAACAGAGATTCCCCTCTCTCATAGAGGCCCATTTCAGACACCAGTGGACACTGTGAAAGAACAAGCCAAATGGAGACAAATGTCTTCTGTGGCCTATCTTCTACTCTTCTGACATTTACAGACTTCCCAAGCCAATGAGTGCATTGGAGGTCACATGTCTCAATGGACCTTGATGGATTTTTTCCCATGAATTTCTCTAATCTTTTTCTGACTCTTTTCCTATGTTTAGCATCCAAAGCACCACTTGGTACTGTGCCGCACTGCACAAGAAGAGCATGGTTTGTTTTCTTTTAAACCTGCAGCCTAACAACTTTGTGACCTTGATTTACTAGAAAGAGTGAATAATCATTGCTTAGTCATCTTCTCAATGTTTCATATTATTATTTAGCCAGTTTCTGTCTTTTCTGTTGCCTCTGAGTTTAAATTAGTTTGAGTCTATGAAATCATTCAATGCAAGCCATGTGACACAGCTGGTCAATTCTGTTTTTCTTTTTTTGCAACCTTTTTAAGTCCTCTCTAACTTCTTTGAGATGAAGAAGCAGAACTGTACACTGAATGAAAAATGTACCTGTATGTACATGAACATATATCTGTATACATACGATGACATCCTGATGTTCATTTCTCTATAATTTTCTTTGCAGTCTTGAGCCCATTAACAACTTTTAGTTGTCCATTGAGCATTGTGCTATCCATAGTCCTCTCAAAATCTCTCTCCTTCATAACTGAAGCTAATTTAGAGTCTATTGTCCTAAAGATAAAGTTTAGATTATTTTCTTCGTAATGTATTTGCATTTATCAGTACTCAATTTCAGATGCCATTTTCTTATTACCCTGCAGCTCAGAACCATGACTATCATTATCTACTGCAGGTCTTTGCAGTCAGATTTAGTTTTGGCTGCTCTGCTATCATAAGTTGACTTTGTCACCTCACCATTCACCTCCCTTTCCAACTCATTTATGAATACATTCAACAGATACATGAAGTATCAGAATGACTGGCAATAATAATGTTATATCGTTACTGGCTTGTTTCTGCATTGCTTCAGCAGCTGGCCCCAAAATGCTTTCCTAGCACAGGATGAGGAGTTTGGTCTTCATGACTTATTCTTAATTTATGGAGACTCATAACAAGTAAGAATTTATGCTAGTGCAAGACATGAACAGAAATGAAGAGAAATCATGAAGGTAATCCCCTATGGTCACTGAACAGTCATGACCTGTTATGCAGCTTTCATTTATCATAGATATGATTTGTATCATGTAACCTAATAAAAAAAAAAAGGTCTTTTATGGTGCTCAGAATCATAGTTTTGGTTCCTCTCCAAAGTCTCAGATGTGCAAATGAAAGCTTTTCTTTTCTCTGCCTATGAATTGACTTTTGATTAGTTTTTACGAGGTGTACTTGTGTTTTCTGTAAATGGAAATGAATTGCTGGCCTACAGTGCTGAGGATCTGATCTGTTATCCTGATCCTTCCAGGACCACATTTTGGCACAGAGAGTACTCTGATATATGCACTCACACACAAAATTTTGTTCCCAAAGTTGGATGTCCATTTGGTGAAGTGTAGCCACTACAATGATATGGTTACTTGCTTGGGAAAACTTTGGCCATTTTTTCTGGAAGTCTTTAAAAATGAGGTTCCAGATACTCATTAGATTTTTGGGGTTTTTTCCCTCCATGAAACTGTGAAGGGAGCACATTATTGAAACAATGTATAACCACTCTTATCTCCAAAAAAAAAGTTAATTTGAAGGTATGCCTACAGAAAACTTACCAGCTTGAACCTGCTTTGCTCAAATCTTTAGGCAGCTTGGCTCACTAAGAAGAGAGTCATATTTGGACTGGTAGTTCTAAGACAGTAATAACGAGTAGGAATCAAAGGCAGAAGAGAAAGGGCTTGTGTGACCAAGCAGCAGCTATTAATGCTCCAAACCAAACGAGGTACAATCATGTTCAGAAAGGCAAAATTCTAATTAGGTGAGATTGTAAGAGCAATCTCCAAAAGCAGATATATCCATTACAAAAGCAACAAGAAAGAGATCAGTGAAGAGCAGTGCAACCACTTGAAATGCTCAGAAAGAGATGGGTTTAAACTGAATTAAGGTCAGCAGAAGTGTCAAGAAAAGAAAAGTTGTGCTGTAGCCTTATCCAAAAAGCATTCAGATATTATGGGGATTATGATAATATAAATATCTCCAGAGACACTAAGTGACATTAAATACCTATTAAGAAAAGTACATGCAATGAGGTATACCGCAAATCATTATGAATATTCAGTTCCAATCAAACTGAAATGAAAGAGAGCACTCAGGGACTCTGGATTTGAATCTGAAAACACAACTGGAAGGAAAGAAACGAACTACAAAGCAAGAGATAATAAATTTGATCTTACAAAAGATGCAGAGAATATTAAGTAAGATTTTCACCTATGATATGAACAAAATCAGACAACATGATTTTAAGCATCTTAATAGGCTTAAAACATGCTCCCTCAACTTTTGCTGTTCATTCTGGGAATAAAGAGCTGTCTGTTCACCTAGAGCTGTTCAGTACCTTTTAGGAAAGAACTAGGTATGGCCGAACAGTAGGAATTATAGTAGGAAAAGAGAGGAAATGTGCAGCAGCCATCTGACTGCTTCAGTTTGTGGCAGAATTTTTTAGTTTGCATTAAACAAATACTGAGAAGAGAAATAAGGTATACCAGTAGCTTAGGAAAGAGGCAAGCCTGTTTAGATCAATGAAGACTAGAAGCTGGATATCATAGCAATGCTATTGCAGGATATTCACATTAAATAAAAAAACTTCCAACTTCAAAATCATTGGTAAGTTTCTGAGAGCTTCCACCAGAATTGTTAAAAATACGGATATTTTGCTCATCGCTCCACTGCATTTATTAAACTGGTTTTGCAGAATTCTAACCCATTTGCACATACATTGGATATATGAAATACAGATTCTACTCATTAAAAGGTGTCTATATGATTCTATTTTCATTAGCAGCCTGAAAATTTTCATGAAAAGTTTGTGAAGTGTCTAACTGGAGGATTATTCTGCCTGAGGAGCAGATATTTCCTGTGTTCTTTTGTCTGCTCTTTGCTCACTTCTTTAATTTTAAAGACATCTTTCAGGGAGAAGAGGTGGCTCAGGAACCATAAAGGGTAAGAAATATCATTCCACTACAAGAAAATATTGAATCTATTTTGTCATTTTTGGTTATTTCAGGTTTTGGACATTCATAAACAGATATAAACGTACATGAAGATTTGTTTAGTGATAATGGCACAAAAATAGCAAAATAATCTGTGCTTAGCTTTTTAATAAAGCTGTGAAAAAAAGTGTGGCTTTATCTGTACAATCTTTCTTTTTCCTTCCAAAAAAATTGAAAATGCAGCCTACAACTTCTAAATGAGATCAAGATCTTGAAAAATTTCTGGCAAGTCTATAGGAATACACATTCAGATACTGCAGGATGTTGGGTGCCGCATTTCTAGGTATAATAAAGCATCTATCCACAGAAACAGATTTAAACCCAGAAAAAAAATAATTTGTAAGCAAAAGGAGCCAAACAAGTCCCTTAAATCAACTTCAGATCATATTCTCCAGCTAAGACACACTGCATGGACCAGTTTTAGACCAGTTTATTTAAAGATTTTACTGACACTCTTAAGAAGACTAGAAAACATTTCCTGCATCACATTCAAATTTGGATTGTAAAGGATTTTCCTGTGTTATTCTACTTTGGATCAGGGCAGTGTGTACCTCTCTCTTAAAGGTACTGGAAGATAACGGTCAGTGTGAACAGATGACATACACCTGTGTCATATCAGAAGACATATACGCATTTTAATTTATATCTCACATCCACTGAAATATCGATGTTAATAAGAATAAAACCTTCCATCTAGCGACACTTCAGCCACTCTGGTATCTGAAGCACTGGAAAAAATCAAGATAAAATCTGCTTACAGTGCAAGGGATTGCACTCTGGATGCTTAGTGTTTTCCTGCACAAATGAAGGTATGAAGCTACTTCTTCAGAAGAGCTTAGCCACTTTAAATGGTGTAGAAAGTATTTTCAACCTATGAACGTTGCACATCCCTTAAGTTGCTCCTGGTCTGCCATTCCATTATTTGGAGTTGTATTTGAGTGTCCGAAGAGGAAATTACATTGGGGGTGGAAGATGAACATGGCCCAGATTCAGTTTTCCTTAATCCTTTTGTTAGAAGAAATGTTGTATCATAGAAACAACTGTTGATTCTGATCACAGGCAGAGTTTGGAACATTCAGTGTCTATTTTGCAGACCTGAAAACCCTATTCCCTTCAGATTTCACAAATTTCCCAGACTGTTTTATATGATTAACAGTAATGAGAACCTGCCTAGCTAAGCTGAAGCACAGAACTACACCTGGATTTCTCTTCTAAAAATTACCATTTTTAGTACACAGGACAGACTTTTGCACTTATGCAAACTTTAGGAAAATTAATCTTCTGTAAACTTCCTTGTTTGATAGGGTTGTTTTCTGGCTTTTTCTACAGAGAAACCGGGAATAGTTGGTCTTGCCTCCATTCCTCCTCATCTCCCCAGTGAATTCTGAATAGTATCAACAGAAGACACTGTGTGATCAGGAGTGTGTAAGTAAAGATACACAAATCTAACTTTTGTTACCCATTGCTGATAATCACTGACTATACTTCTTTGTCCGGCAAGCCCTGTACAGTTAAATCCAATATATAAAGAAACTGGCTACTATCATGGCTCCAAGTCCTCCTTTCCTAATTCCTATTTTAGCAGAACACACTTGCTTTATCATTCTGCAACGTTTGTGCTGACTGTATAAAACATCACACTTCTTTTTAATTCTTCAAATCTTTCATCCTGTATCGTAACTGTCCAAACCACAGATATCAGCTACATAGTTAAACTATAGTCCAACCAAATAAATTGCATTCAAGGTCAATGTAAAACTTACTGAGAAGATATGTTGCCTGAACGCTCCTGGTAAAGTCATCTGGAAAAACATCAGCCTTTTTAACTGAGCCTACATGTTTGAAAGCTTGGCTTAGCTAAAATGGGCTCCGTCTTCTTCATCTTGCTTAAAACATTCCTATAAATACCAGTTTCAAATTACCTGACTGCAGAAAACAATAAAAAAAATGAGAATGTGCACATTCTGTCTTTGCTGGTATTAAATGAAACTATTAAGCTACTTCATTCAGTGTCTTCAAATATTTTTTTAATTCTTTTTAGCATAGTAAGCCTTTTCTCTGCCTCCCTCACACCCTTATCTGCAATCTAAGACTTTCTGATAGTCTCCCAAGATTCTTGCAAAGAAAATAAATACGGCGTATTTCAAGATTTGCAGTATCTGCTGCAGGATGAAAGATTTTATAGTGAAAAAGCAACACAGCCTGGAAGTATCAGCAAGACATTAAATAAGAACAGGTTCTGCTTTTCATAGCAGATATTTTACAAGTACTGGATCACAAGGTGTTCAAGTGTGATGGTTAACATTGCACTCTGACTACACGTTATTACATGACTTTATTTTGCTCAGTTATAAATGTTGGAAATTTTTCCTCGAATCCTTTTGGTTTGGGGATTCTCAGCTATTCCCTTGAAAGATGGGCTAAATTTTTTGGATTCACACTTTCTTGGGATTTATGTGGTGTTCTGTGCCACTGAAATAAACTGAGCAGAATGCTTAAATCACAATACAATATAGAATTTTGTAGCTGCATATAATGAATATCTAAGGAAGTATGCAGGTATTTTCAAACAACTAGACTACATAAGCAATTCTGCTCTATGCAGAGGAGTGTGGAGGAATATCAAAACGTCTGGCTGTCTTAAACAGAGACTGATTCAAAGCCCTGTTTGGGATTGACTCCTCACCTGATGATAAGATCACATATTATTTGATATGGTGTTTATAGGAATAGTTCGTGTCTTTCAGCATCTGCAGCTGTTCCTAAGAACTCGGTTGGCCACGTGGCTCTGTAAATCCATGTAAGCACAGCCTCAGCCTGTACATGCAGCCTTGAGGGCATAGAAAGGTCTAAGGAAACCCATCATGATTTACTCTGGCGTATACTGCGTAATCTCTTCTCTCCTGTGTGATGACATCTGTGTCTGACATTGCTCATATTTTGTTCCCATTAACTTGAATTCACTTTGCACTTCAAAAATTTGACCTCTGCTTTCCCCCTGATTAGTATTTCTGGTTTTGAAAAGTATTAGAGAAGTCCCTCCATATCCTTCTTCAGCTCTAATACAATTTGAACAAGAAGTGATTGCGATGTAGCTTTAGACAACGCAGCATCTGTGGTAGGTCTATAATAAATATTTTTCTTTTACTTTGTCAAAGGCAATCAAGCAATGACCGAAACATGTGCTGTTCTGAATGAATTGCGCGTGTTTTATCTTTTGCTTCCATTTAACTTGTGCTCCATTTAAACCTCTCCTTGATCTCTCATCAGCCTCTCAGAGTCATTTATATCCTGTGCTGTTACTGTAGTTGTGCAATGTGAAACAAATTAAAAACTTCCTATGCCCTGCTAAGAAAGACTAACACAGCAAAATCATGTCAAAATAAATTGTTTAATGCGGGTGAACACACACAATGGGATTTTGAAAATGTTTTACAAAATCTGGTATTTTCCTTTATCTTTCAAAAATTGTTGTATATTTGGTTTCCTTGATACACGACTCTGGAGTAGGTAGGAGAGTCATAGCTGGAAATGAACTAGTTGTATGAACAACTTCTTGGAAACATATTAAATTGATTTATCAAGGTTATCTTTTTCTAATCTTGTTAGTACTACCTCAATTTTTATTTTTGTGAGTTAATAAGGCTCCTACAAAGTTTGGTCCTTCCCTAGTTCACTGATGCCAAAACTGATTCAGAGAAGTCCACCAAGACACTTCTGAAAACTTTTTATGAGCTGACTTGGTCTGCCTTTTCTTGTTTAAGACTCTTACATAACATAGCTCTCTTGTGCTAGAGATCATGCAGAATAACAAGAATCGGTCAGACTTTCCTTTTCTTTGTAAGTCCCTGGTGTAGTTCTGTGAGCAGTCAGTATTGGGCATAGACATGTCCCACAGATTGTAACAGGAAAAATGGGGTTATCCATGGTATAATTTCCTTCATGACATCATATCAGCTGTACAAAGCTGGCAATCCCTTTCTTGGTTTTAATTACAGAAGACAGTAATTACCTGCATTGTAAGAATTAAACAAGATAGTCACAACTTTTTAAGTAATTCGCAACTCCATTAGAAGGGCTTGCAGATATAATTAGGTCAAATAAAATCACTGAATACAGTTGGATGAAATGCAGTAATTTGACAAAAGACTCAAACAGCTTCCCTGATATGAGCCATATCCATTAACACAAATGGGTCCACAGTGGCTGCAACTCAAACACAGTGAACTACAAGAAATGTGGAGTATGAATTGGACCAGGAAGATTACTGACATCTTGCAGTTCAGATTTGTGTTTCTATGGATTCTGGCTGACTCTTAGACTATGAAGCACTTGCTTCACGTCTGATGCATTTTTAATATTTAGCTCTGTTGAAATAAACTATTTTGTGGTGGTGAAGTACGAATAGTGTTTCCAAGACAGAACACTGCAGTTCGTATCATTAAAATTTCATGAGTTATCACTTCCCTTGGTTTTGTTTGAGCTGTGAAAAAGCAGCCCCTTGTATTGTATTCCCTTTGCTTCATTCCTAACAGTTTCCCTGGAGAGTGTTAGTGGCATTTACCTTATCTTTAACGTACTTTCACACAAGCATTTCTGCTTGCTTTCAGAGATGGAAGAACTACAAAACCATCACACCAGATACTGTAAGAGGAAGAAATCAATGGAAATCCAGCATCTTGGTCCCGGATGCTGTGATCATTAATCACTTTTACTTATACTGGGAGAAAAAAAAAAAGTAGTTCTCAAATCAACTTTAGTAGTGAACGCTAAACAGGCATTAAGAAATACACTTACTTCTCTCTGTTGAATATGATGAATTCTTTCCTAACGGTTTCCAAGCACTGCTGCAGGTGTACGTTCTTTAAAAAACAGCATGAATAGGTTGATTTAAAAAGATGGAAAATCATAGACAAAAATCACAACAACAGAAACAATACTGAACAAAAAGGCTTATGAATGAATACTATCAAAAGACATTCTGAAGATTCTTCAAAAGTGGGCCATGATAGCGTGCTCAGTCTTTCCTCCTTTTGGGAGAGGTTTCCCACAAAAATTTCCTGAGGACTTTTACATTTGACAGCTCTAAGAACAGCTTGCATGAGCATTCTAAATTGTTAGGAGCAGCAAAAAAACCTGCCTGAAATTAAAATTTAAGCCTGGAAAATTACTATTTCTTAATCTTCTCAGAAGTTCAGACTGTTTATACAATGAGCTTTTCTACATGGGACACATTATTCAAGAATGCAAGAGACAGCTTTAAAACATTTATAAATACCGAGATTTTCACTGCATTCTTTTCATTTTTGGTACTAGCAGTGGATAAATACTCCTTGTAACTATCCGTCCATGTGTGGGAGGCATATCTGCCAACTGGCAATGCTTTTTCATACTTTAAATGAGCATCTGTGAAAATCTTAAAAATGATTACAGCTTAAAAGTGCTGTTACTATTTGACTGAAATAAATGTTTGCTTTTGATCTTGCTTTGGATATGTTTCGTACTTTATGTGAAATGACAGATATAGAGGTCAAGTCTGTTTTCAGAGGTGATAAAACTGAACTTAATTGAGTTTGTCCATTAGAGAATATAAATAAAATGTCACTAACTGCAGCCACAGTCCCCAACTTACCAGTGGGCAGGTTTCCTTAGCTCCATCTTTGGATTTGTTTTTGGCAAGTCGCTTTTTCTTTTTATGGAGAGGCTTGGACTCTAAAATCATTTCTTCAAGTTCAAATGTAGGATCACAGTTCAGTCTTCCTTTCTGGTACAAAAGGATTTGAAGTTACTCTTTGAAGCATTATTGTGCGTTTTTTAGTTTGCCTGGCAAGTGTTAATTACATTCATAATGATCCAGCTTTCCAACCACATCGGTAAAATGAAAACTGTCTTTTTAGGCCTGGAGTGATGCTTGAAGTTTAAATAAGGCAAGGGAGATAAAAATTATATTATAAAGCAATTGTAAAGAGTTAGATCTTCTTCCTAGTTACATACAGATGTACTCCTAAAGTGACTACAGTTACGTCACCGCACTGAGAGAGATTAATCTGGCCCGTGGTCTTCAAGAGAATATCCGTTAGTACGGTAGAACATAAAATAGCAACTGTAATAGTGCAGGAGGGATGGGGAGTACCTCTAAGACCTTACTTGTTAAAATCCGATTTTCTGAAGAATTGCAGGTGGATTCAGTTACCTAGCTCTTGTCCCTGATAACAAAAGGAGCGGGCCTTTCCTGATTAGCCGCGTTTAGATCAAAAAAGGGTTCGACTATGCTTTTTCTTACCCACTACTTACATTACTTAAATATTCTGAATTCTCCATTTTTATGTTAATTTGTGGTGTTTGAAACAAATCTTAAGATTCTTTGATGTATCAGGAAGTTCTTTTTTATGCAGGATGATTGGAAACACCATTTCTATATGGTCGTTTCCTTCCTTGATTCTTTTCAGATTCTTCCTTAATTCTTTTCAGGTTCTTGATTCTTTCAGACCTTTTCAGCATAAAAGTTTACAGGAACATAGTTATGCCTTGAGAGTTTGGGGTTTTTTTAAATTTTATTCATTAGTGCAGTAAAGTGCAGTAAAGCCATCTCATGACAACATTTGGGATGAATTGTTCCTCTCCTATTTAGGCATAAGAGCTAGGGTATGGCCAGAAAATCTATGGTTCAGCTGAACCCAATGCATTTTTTAAAAGAGACTACACTACTGGGTCAGTGTTTTGCTACTGCTGTAATCAGAATAACATGATTTCCTTTCTTTTCCTCATTCTCTCAAAACATTTCAAAAAAATTACGCAAACAATTTGAATTGTGTGGTGGAAAAGCTTAAAAGCAGCCTGTTTTCCTCTGGGACTTCTGAGAGTTCAATCACACCGTTGTTGCTGCAAAGGTGGACATGTTAAGATAAGTTATATATAAATGGCAGATATTATTTAGTAACTAAGCAGTAAAACCACATCAGAAAACACTTGTACAACTTGTGGTGTCCTTCAATGAAACATTTGATTTAGAGATCCCTCCATCATTTTTATTCCTATCAAAGTCTGTATACTCAAAGTATAATATTAAGCTCTCTGATGCCTTTTCCTGCAAGCTATCCAATCAGGTTTAGTAAAATTTGGGGTTTTTATTAATGGAGTTTTATAGCTTATTTGTATTTATTTATAAATAAATTATTCTTTACATTTGATCAATATCAGTTCCTTTCTTGAGCATGAACAGTTTCAAGATTTGAGCACTTTGAAAATATATCACTTTAATTTTGAAGCTTTAAAAATGAAAGCAAATTACATTTAAATAATTTCTTGCTTCCTTTATTAAATATTTAATAATACAAAAAAACCTACTAACAATATAAAGAAACTAGCTAAACCGTAAGGAAACACATGTACTACTTAAATAAGTGATGATTATGGAATTGAAATACACAGGGAGAAATTAAACAGTGGGACCTTCCTACCACAGGCCTCCCATGTG
The DNA here is from genome assembly GCF_034619465.1 of Leptosomus discolor. Classification (NCBI taxonomy): domain Eukaryota; kingdom Metazoa; phylum Chordata; class Aves; order Leptosomiformes; family Leptosomidae; genus Leptosomus; species Leptosomus discolor. Next base: position 69,488,598 of record NC_141394.1, on the reverse strand, counting down.
TCCTCCTGCCTGCAGAAGGCAGGCAAGCTCCTGGCAGTAATGCTGTCAAAAAGTTATAAAACTCTCCCCGGATCACAGTGTATGTTGGCCCCATTCACCTTCTCACCAAAGCCTGAAAACCAAGAAATATTTGTCATGTGGCCCCAGTTAATCAGTGATGCATTTGCAAGTGCAATAGAGATAAAAGTTCTTGGAAAATGCCTGGCCAAACTTGGTCTGATGAAACAGTAAAGCTTACTATAAAAAAGAAGCATTGTGCTAGAAAAGATGCTTTGACTCTCACCTTCTCACTGTTTTTCCTAACACACCTGATCAACCAGGTGGAACAAGCTCTGCAATATCAGCCTCTGTCCTGAAGTGTCTGGTAGAGCTTGTCATGTCTGGGGAAAGGAAAACACTGGAGTAGCAACAGGTGCAGAGAACAGACTTGCCATGGGCAAGTTTCAGTAGCCAGTTTTGCTGAAGCAGGTTGAAGTCCTCTCTCTTGACTTTAAGTCCTAGGACATGTACCTAGGCACAGCTGGGCTTTGTAGAATCTCCTGGACCTCCACGTATGTTGTACCTTTGGGTACGGGGAACTGGATCCCTCTTTTAAAATACAAAGCAGAGATGTGAAGTGTCCTGCATGCTGACAGTTGTGGATTAAACTTTCAGATAGGAACAGGACGTCTAAATAATCTGTTCAGTTTTGTCTGAGAAGGAGTCAGCCCATGCCTCCGACATCTCAGGGAGCAGCTCTAACTTGAAAAAAAGGAAAACAAGGAGAGCAGCCTCCATTCATCTTGTAGATTCACACCACCATGGAGAATGGAGTTCATGGTACACCAGGCCAGGGAGGAGCTTTGTTCTGCAGTGCTTTGCTTAGGGTAGCAACCTGGGAGAGCATAGGGGAAGGGCCTGGCATGGCGTAGCAGATATTTGAGCTGCAGGGACACTGAGTAAGAGGGAAGGAGTCCTGTCCTTGGTTTGGTAGGTAGGACATTCAGCTCAAGCTTTCAGCTTGCACCATCATTGAGCTACAACGTGAAAGGAAGGAATTTCACCCCTGGTGAACATTGCCCTGAAGTGCCTAAGAGGGGTGTACCTTTCTCTTCACCTGTTGTGCTAGTTACGTGCTGTATTCCTGGTCTTTCCCCAAGCTCCCTGAGGGAAGCCCTGCTTGCCCACACATATATTCTTCTCTTGCAGGATGTTGCTTCCAGGAGAGGCTCTAACTTGGTGCCAAGGAGCACAGCAAACACTGCCAGCACTGTCTTGGCAAACCATCCAGCTGCCTTTGCTCTATTGGTCTCATCTTCTTGTCCTCAGCTTCCGCAGGGCTGGATCCTGCCAGCGTCAGATTTAGCAAGAACTGTAATGTGCACCTGGATGAGGACAGGGTCTAGCTATTCCCCCTTCCTCATCTTTATTTACAGTTGCATAAAAAAAGAATTTAAAAAAACCTTAGTATGCTACAAATACATTGTTTGGAGAAGAATTATGGTGCAATATGACTGAACAAAGTGGAGGAGCATGTTAACACCAGAGTCATTGCTTTTTATTCATGGGCCTCCAATCCATTGAGCTTACAAAAGATCAAAATGGAAATATCCAGAAAATACCAACAAAATGGAACCACAGTTAAAAAAGGAACCACCAGATTCCCCAGAATCTGAATGTTTTAGTGTAGGAAACTGTCACAAAGGAAATATGTCAGTCTTTTGGAACAGTACATTTTAAGTGAGAAAGGAACAGCACATTGAAAAGTTAAAAAGTCTTGCAAATGCTATTCAGATGCCCAAATTTCAAAGCAGCAAGAAGCTTCTTGGTATTCTTTGGCTCTGAGTTAACTCTGACAATCATTTGTTCTAACAGCTGAAATGCAAAGTCTGGAAAATGTTTTTTACTTGAAAGGGAACAAAAAGTGAATCAAGGTTAATTAGTTTTTGTTGTGATCTGATGAAACGGGTCAAATTTTCCCTTAGCTGTAACAGAGCAAATGAAAGTAGAATCCAAAGCAAAGCTTCTGTGAGAAGTAAATCACTGAAGAGCAATAAATGCAAGCACAAAGAAGTAAAACATCAGTGATAATTAAAGTCAGAATTTGCAAACACAGTTCACCTGGAATATCTACTTACATTAGGAACAAAGCCTGGGGTCACAGCTTTCTCTAGAACAGCATCCCAGTTGACATCAGCTAGGTATGGAGAGCTTTGGATGTCTGCAAGACTTGAAAGACGGCAGTCTGGGTCCTTAGTGAGGAGCTGTGATCAAGCATAAGCCATGTTATAAGGGACTAGAGGCCTTATAAAAGAGTAAATATGTCACACACATAAATTATATGATACACAATTTTGAGTATGAAAATGGCTAGGGAATCTTCTAACAACTCCCACAAGTCACAGTCTAAAAAAATAGAAGTAATACCTTGTAGGATATGAATATAATTTAATTGCCACCAGATGGCTGTTGTGGGCATGAAGTGTATGCATGTATTGGTAACAAAAGTCTGTTTACAAATATGCAAGAGTCCAAGGGACATGAAACATCACAGTTCAATGCTACCTAACAATTTGTACTTCACCTTTAATTTATTGGAAGATACAGTTACACTGAGCATCCTGGCAGCAATTAAAATTAACCACCTCATTGCTCTGTCTATTAAAAATAGATTGCTCATTGCTGCAAAGGAAATTGATCTTGTATTGCTCTGTTCATGGGTTCACAAACATTTCCTGCTCAAATACCAGTACTGATGCTCTGAAATACCTAAACCAGACAGATAAGCCTTGCCAGGGCCAGAAAATTAAAGCAAACAAATAACTATGATTTGAGGAAGAAAGTGAGTCCCAGGGTTGTAATGCATTCAGAAAGAACCCTGTCTTGTAGCTTAGTGACATTTACAGCAACGTGGCTCGACTTTTGTTATTGCAACTACACCAACATGGGACGGGGAGAGATATAGCCCTTTTATGTTGTGAGCTCCCTGGCTAGAAACTGTGGCAGAAATACAGAGGGCAGAGTGGTCCTTCCACATGCACAACTAGGACTGGAGAGAATGGGGCCAAGGCACAGAGTGGGAATTACTGATCCCCAAAGTTTTGCTATCACTAGTGAATCAGTGTTAAAATAAACAAAAATGTTAGATTTCTATTTCTTTGAGGCCATGAAAAGCCTGAGTCTAAGCCTAAGAATAACCCAGCTTCTCAAGAGAAAATACTGCACCACTCACATTCAAAAAATTCTAGGAATAAGCGCTGCTTTCTTATCCTTGAAATTTTGACTACCTAATATGTGTGCTTGCCTGGTGCCTCTGCATGGTTGGAGGGGCTTCTGGAAGAGGAGAGAAGAAGGGACAGAAGGTGTTTGTGCTTTCTTACCTTTTTCAGTAGTGCTATCATGCCCTTGCACCACGCAGATGAATAGTGAACTCTTTCTATCTTGAACATGTTGAGTATCTCATCAACGGGGGTAGCTGAATGAATTTCATAGGGCCTCTGAGATAAAGTTAAAATCAAGTCAGCAAGAATGGATAAAAGAGTGTAGACAATTCATGTTTTCCTGAGCTCAGTATTGTTTATACTGGAAATATCAAGACCACAAAAACATCTTATATCAATTTTGAGGCTAATCCTTCTTTGCGTGTGCTTTTCTTTGGTCATAATGAATGTAATTACTCATAGATGCATTTCCTCTGCAAATTTTTCTCTCATGAAAAGAAGTATCAGTTCAAATGAGATGGCTGAGTAATTTTGTTCCTGAGGCATTCTATGTGAACTATGGATTATTTACTATTTTTCACTTTGTAGTACTAGAATGTTCTTGTGATCTTAACTGACAGAATGGAAAGTGGTGGTTGAAGGGAACTTTGTCATCCTGATTTTACTGATTAGCAGACAGAGAAATTAAAAAATGCTTACAAAATCTGTGTAATAACCACAGTAAAGAAGCAGACTCCAAATCCCAATCCCTCTCCTTTACCCTTTTCAAAATCTAAAATTAACTCATTACATGGACCTATGGATTATATGGACCTGCTGTCCTGTAATTGCAGTGCCTAAATTCTTCTGTAGGTGAAGAGAAGCCCCAGGATTCACAGTGCTTTGTTCATGAAGATTGATGTGAATTATCTTTTGTTAAATGTAGCATTTGAAAATAAAAGTACTACATATAAATTTATATTCTTATTAATTATTGTGCACATATTTTTTAAAGACTTGTATTTGTGAAACAAGTTGTTAGAGTGACACTTGACATATTTTTTAAACAAGGAGTGGTGTGGATTGTTTGTGAATGGAGTTGTACTCAGCAGGTAACAAATGTGATAAGCAATATGAGATCTGCAGCCAAATGCCATCAATAGAAGCAATGTGCAAATTGATGCATCATAATTCATGCACAACAGAGTTACCTTCTAATTGAACATCCTCAACAGCAAAGGGCAGACACTCATTTCATTCACTGAGAACTGAATCATCCCTTGATTTTTGCTAGCATGTACAAGATTATAATTTAAGAGTATTTCTATGTGTCAGTTATCTAATCTGGATGTGAACTGGAGCCACTCTTCATAAAGGCCCAGAAAATATCCTTATTTTGAGAAGATTCATGCACATGTTTAACTTTAAACATATGTATGAAACTAAATCTATTCCAAGGCATTGGGACGTTCTAAAAATAAATACAAGGATTGCTTAAATCTTTTTGCTTTGATTTACATTCAGTTAGTCTGTTGTCATTTAGCTGTATCATGTCCATATGAATTCAACAGGACCTAAACACCTTCTCTAAATACATAATTCTCTTGAATCAGGTTCAAAACTGTCATTTGTAATAGTCTGTCATAAGCGTTTCCCTACCTGTGGTAATGCTGCCATAAAAAAGCTATTAAAAACGAAAGATTAACCTTCTGTCTGTTGTCAAGAAGCAACCTACTGCTGATTTAGACTTGATGTAACAATGTGATCAATATAATCATTGACCCAGAATTTAGACCAATTGTTAAAATGGTGATTCAGCTCTAAAAATAAAAACTTTAAGGAATAATGAATCAATTAAGGTTTTTCTGTTAAGGATGTTTCTGCCCATGCCTTTTTCCTCACTTTTGTTTTAAGGAAAACCTGTAAAAACTTACCTTATTTTAAAGATTATTAACATTTCTCAGTCTTGATTTTTTGAGATTTGCAGAGATTTTTAATATTGTTATTACTTAATTTGAACCATAAATGACCATTATAAACTTGGTTTTTTGAGGTCCTTCATACCTACATCTCCCATGGTTTTCAGCTATTCAACCCACTTGAGTGTCAGATCCCTTCTGTTTTATTTTGTGAAAAAGGAAAAAAATCAAGTTTGCTTTTGTTCATGACGTTTTACCAAAGTTTGTTCACACAGCACTGAAAGTCAGAATCCCAAGAATCCCACCCACTGCCTCCTTCCTTCACCTTGTCTCTGTTGAGGGCATGGCATATACAGTTATTATGATATTTTAGCAGTTGTCCATAGCTTAGGAACAGACTGACATTGTCATGGTTTGCATCGTGTGGTTTAATTTCATGGACTTGGGGACAAGACCAATGTTTGATGCAAAGCTTTAAATTTACTTTTTTCTTGTTAAGTCTTTTATTAGTAACTGGCTAAGGAAAGAACTGTGCCTGCAACATATTGAGAAATGCTAGTGCTACTGTGGATGACCAAAAGACAATCTGTGCTGGATGCAACCTACTCCTGCAGCTACAGCCCTTTTTCCAGCAATGCATTGTCTTGGCTGCCTGGCAGTAGCGAGCAAGGTGTGAGAATGGCTGCAATGCCTTGAACACCCTGAGCCTCCTCTGAGGACTCCTCCATCTCATAACAACAGAGGCAAATAAACCCAAAAATTCAGCTCAATAAAAAGCAACTCATTTTTCCTTGGCTTTTCCTGAATTCAGGCACGCAGTGTCGTACACTGTGCAAAGCTCAGAGGTGGAAAATAATTGAAATTTCTGATGCTTCTCGCTTCTAATGCTCCTTCCTTCCTTCCCTCCTGCCTTCCCCATGCCCTAGCATGCACCATGCTCCAACTGTAGAAAGTCGTATCTGTGGGTGGCTCTGCCCAGTGCAACACCCTCCTCTTTCCCCAGCCCCTCTGCTCCATGGCAATGGGGCTCTCTTCTCACCGCTGAACAAAGTACTGTGGGAGTGTGGAGGAGGAGGGGGCTGGCTGCCTGCAGGTTCAGCTTGCAGCCTTGTATGCACAAGCTGCATCTTTGCAGCCATCTGCAAGGCATTGTGCAGCAGATGGAGCTTCGGAGCTCATGGTTCTTGCAGACAGCAACACGCCGTGGGTTAAACGCATTTCCTCAACCCGCTGCTACGTCTCTTGTCATCACTCCTGTCGGTTTAGGCCTTGTCTAGACTAGAAAAATTTAGAAATACAATTCAGGAAAAAATACACCTTTTCCTAGTCCATACAAAGGCGTGGGCTGCCAAGACACCCTCTGGCTTGCTCAGTGGGCAAGAGCCACTCTTCAGGAGAAAACAAGTAGCTGGCTTGGTTGACTGGAGCATGGACAGATGGCAATGTTTTTATTTTAAAAAAAAATTTGATTCAGTCTCAACTTTGCTTTGCCTGTGGCCAGATAGACTTAGTCAGAAAAGACTGTATGGACCTTGGCGAATGGATACCATTCTACATTTTTCATTTATTAAAGTGACTTGCTATCTTTTGTGATTAGTCTTGGGAGTTCAGCTTTCCTGACAAAATCATGCAGTGTGCTGCTTTCTTGGAGACACTCATGGGTGAAAGTGTTGATGTGAAACCAGCAGGATGTACTTTTAATTTATTGTATGTGCGGCTAGTACTACCGTCTGTGACCAGGGTTGAGAATGTGTTGTGCTTATCACTGCCAGACCTTAACTGTTCAGGTTAAAATTTTCCATCCTAGGAAGAATATCAGCTTAAAAGCTCAGTAATTTTTGAGAATGATGTCAGAGAAAAATGGCAAAGACTGTTTCAGTTTTTGTTGTTTTGTTTGTTTGTTTGTTTTGTTAAAAGGTTTTTAATACTCCTGTGCTTTGAGAGCAGGGACTGAGATTTGGCATGGGAGAGATCTTTGCATTGGGAGGACAATATTTGCCATTTCTATGGAAATACAAAACAGATTGGCCAAGTTTTAGGCCTTTGAAAACTGTAGCTTCTGGGTTGAAGTAACAATGTGCAGACATTCATCTAAAAATGAGAATAATAATTGTTCTTTATTTCTAGTTTCCTTTGTCCTTCTACATG